>NC_091979.1:317447330-318112330 GCF_044704955.1 Pristiophorus japonicus
ACACAACACACACACACCACACACACACACACGACACACAAACAACACACATGCAACACACACACATACAACACACAAACAACACACACACAACACACACACACACCACACACACACACAACACACAAACAACACACACACAACACACACACAACACACACACACCATACAAACAGCACACACACACCACAGACACACACACATGCAACACACACACACAACATACACACACAATACACACGCAACACACACACACAACACACATATAACACACAACACACACACACGACATACACTCACACCACACACAAAACACACACTCAACACACACAACATACACAAGACACACACACAACATACAAACAGCACACACACAACACACAACACACACACAACATACACACAACACACACACACCACACACTACATACACACAACACACACACAACACACACGCGCACCACACACCACACACGCACAACACACACAACACACACACCACACACACACAACACTCACACATCACACACATCACACACACAACACATTAAACACAAATAGCACACACACAGAAACACACACCACACAACATACACCACACACACACACACCGCACACACACACAACATACATACACCACAGAACACACACAAAACACACACACCACACACACCACACACAACACACACACACTTAAACCACACACACCAAACACACAACACACACAAATCACACACACAACAGACACACACAACAGACACACACACTCCACACACACACAACACACACACACACCACACACACAACACACACAACACACACACACAAAACACAGACACACACACACCACACACACACTCCACACACACACAACACACACACACACACCACACACACAACACACACAACACACACACACAAAACACAGACACACACACACCACACACACACCACACACACACACAACACACACACACAACACACACACACAAAACACAGACACACACACACCACACACACACCACACACACACACAACACACACACACAACACACACAACACACATATCACACACACACCACACACGCACACACACACACACCACAGAACACACAACACAAACACACACAAACCACACACACAACGCAGACAACGCAGACAACGCGCACAACGCGCACAACGCGCACACCACGCAGACAACGCACACAACGCACACAACGCACACAACGCACACAACACACACACACACACCACTCACACAACGCACACAACGCACACAACGCACACAACGCACACAATGCACACAACACACACACACACCACTCACACAATGCACACAACACACACAACGCACACAACGAACACAACACACGCAAAACACACACACACAACACACACACACAACAGACGGCCGCAACCGAGATTCCAGGATGGCATTTTGCCTCCCTGGTGCAAGGGTCAAGGATGTCTCGGAGCGGGTGCAGGACATTCTGAAAAGGGAGGGTGAACAGCCAGTTGTCCTGGTGCACATTGGTACCAAAGATTATAGGTAAAAAATGGGATGATGTTCTACGAGACGAATTTAAGGAGCCAGGACCTAAATTAAAACGTGGGACCTCAAAAGTAGTAATCTCGGGATTGCTACCAGTGCCACGTGCTAGTCAGAGTAGGAATTGCAGGAGAGCGCAGATGAATACGTGGCTTGAGCAGTGGTGCAGCAGGGAGGGATTCAAATTCCTGGGGCATTGGGACCGGTTCTGGGGGAGGTGGGACCAGTACAAACCGGACGGTCTGCACCTAGGCAGGACCGGAACCAATGTCTTAGGGGGAGTGTTTGCTAGTGCTGTTGGGGAAGAGTTAAACTAATATGGCAGAGGGATGGGAACCAATGCAGGGAGACAGAGAGAAACAAAAAGGAGACAAAAGCAAAGGACAGAAAGGAGATGAGTAAAACTGGAGGGGAGAGAAACCCAAGGCAAAAAACAAAAAGGGCCACTGTACAGCAAAAATTTAAAGGGTCAAAGTGTAATAAAAAGGCAAGCATGAAAACTCGGTGCCTCAATGCGAGGAGTATTCGGAACACAGGAGATGGCTCTGAGCTAGTTAGAGTGTGTGAGAGCTCAGATGAACAGGATCCCAAGAAAGAATGCAAAAGACAGGAGGCAACAGAGAAGAGTAGCACTGGGGTAAGTGTAAACCACAAGGTGATAGGAAGGGACAATATGTATGAATATAAAGGGGCTGCAGGAGGGGTTAAAACTAAAAATCATGGTTTAAAAACTAGGATTAAAACACTCTACCTAAAGGCACGCAGCATTCGAAATAAAGTAAATGAGTTGACGGCACAAATCATTACAAATGGGTATGATTTGGTGGCCATTACAGAAACATGGTTGCAGGGTGGCCAAGACTGGGAATTAAACATACAGGGGTATCTGACAATTCGGAAGGATAGACAAGAAGGGAAAGAAGTTGGGGTAGCTCTTTCATAGTGCGCAACAAAAATATATTCCAGTGAAAAAGAAGGGCGGCAAGAGAAGGATAACCAGCCGTGGATAACCAAGGAAATAAAGGAAAGTATCAAATCAAAGACCAATGCGTATAAGGTGGCCAAGGTTAGTGGGAAACTAGAGGATTGGGAAAATTTTAAGCAACAGCAAAGAATGACTAAAAAAGCAATAAAGAAAGGGAAGATAGATTTCGAAGGTAAACTTGCGCAAAACATAAAAACAGATAGTAAAAGCTTTTACAGATATATAAAACGGAAAAGAGTGACTAAAGTAAATGTTGGTCCCTTAGAAGATGAAAAGGGGGATTTAATAATGGGAAATGTGGAAATGGCTGAGACCTTAAACAATTATTTTGCTTCCGTCTTCACAGTGGAAGACACAAAAACCATGCCAAAATTTGCAGGCCACAGGAATGTGGGAAGGGAGGAGCTTGAGACAATCACTATCACTAGGGGGGTAGTGCTGGACAGGCTAATGGGACTGAAGGTAGACAAGTCCCCTGGTCCTGATGAAATGCATCCCAGGGTATTAAAAGAGATGGCGGAAGTTATAGCAGATGCATTCGTTATAATCTACCAAAATTCTCTGGACTCTGGGGAGGTATCAGCGGATTGGAGAGCAGCTAATGTAACGCCTCTGTTTAAAAAAGGGGGCAGACAAAAGGCAGTTAACTATAGGCCGGTTAGTTTAACATCCGTAGTGGGAGAAATGCTTGAAGCTATCATTAAGGAAGAAATAGCGGGACATCGAGATACGAATAGTGCAATGAAGCAGATGCAACATGGATTCATGAAGGGGAAATCATGTTTAACTAATTTACTGGAATTCTTTGAGGATCTAACGAGCATGGTGGATAGAGGTGTAACGATGGATGTGGTGTATTTAGATTTCCAAAAGGCATTCGATAAGGTGCCACACAAAAGGTTACTGCAGAAGATAAAGGTACGCGGAGTCAGAGGAAATGTATTAGTATGGATCGAGAATTGGCTGGCGAACAGAAAGCAGAGAGTCAGGATAAATGGGTCCTTTTCGGGTTGGAAATCGGTGGTTAGTGGTGTGCCACAGGGATCGTTGCTGGGACCACAACTGTTTACAATATACATGGATGATCTGGAAGAGGGGACAGAGTGTAGTGCAACAAAATTTGCAGATGACACAAAGATTAGTGGGAAAGTGGGTTGTGTAGAGGACACAGAGAGGCTGCAAAGAGATTTGGATAGGTTAAGCGAATGGGCTAAGGTTTGGCAGATGTAATACAATGTCGGAAAATGTGAGGTCACCCACCTTGGGAAAAAAAACAGTAAAAGGGAATATTATTTGAATGGGGAGAAATTACAACATGCTGCAGTGCAGAGGGACCTGGGGGTCCTTGTGCATGAATCTCAAAATGTTAGTTTGCAGGTGCAGCAAGTAATCAGGAAGGCGAATGAAATGTTGGCCTTCATTTTGAGAGGGATGGAGTACAAAAGCAGGGAGGTCCTGCTGCAACTGTACAGGGTATTGGTGAGGCCGCACCTGGAGTACTGCGTGCAGTTTTGGTTACCTTACTTAATGAAAGATATACTAGCCTTGCAGGGGGTACAGAGACGATTCACTCGGCTGATTCCGGAGATGAGGGGGTTACCTTATGATGATAGATTGAGTAGACTGGGTTTTTACTCATTGGAGTTCAGAAGGATGAGGGGTGATCTTATAGAAACATTTAAAATAATGAAAGGGATAGACAAGATAGAGGCAGAGAGGTTGTTTCCACTGGTCAGGGAAATTAGAACTAGGGGGCACAGCCTCAAAAGACGGGGGAGCCAATTTAAAACCGAGCTGAGAAGGAATTTCTTCTCCCAGAGGGTTGTGAATCTGTGGAATTATCTGCCCAAGGAAGCAGTTGAGGCTAGCTCATTGAATGTATTCAAATCACAGATAGATAGATTTTTAACCAATAAGGGAATTAAGGGTTATGGGGAGCGGGCGGGTAAGTGGAGCTGAGTCCATGGCCAGATCAGCCATGATCTTGTTGAGTGGCGGAGCAGGCTAGAGGGGCCGTATGGCCTACTCCTGTTCCTAATCCTTATGTTCTTATGTTCTTATAACAAAATCAGATGATCTGGGAGCTTGTAGTGTGCAAATTGTCTGCCGCGTTCCTTACACTACATCAGTGACTACACTCCAAAAGTACTTCATTGGCTGTATGGCGCCTTGAGACGTCCGGTGGTCGTGAAAGGCGCTAGATAAATGTAAGTCTTTCTTTTTAAAAAAAATAGCTAATCCAGGGGAAAGAATAAAAACTCTTTCTCTCCATCGTTCCAACCAAACTTGAAACCCCAGAAGTTCAAAAATCTTGCCTGTGCTACCAAAGGTCCTCAGAAATCTCACAGGAGAAATCAAACAAATCTGGCCTTCTGTTCAAATGACCTTATCATTTATAGTCAGCAAATTATTCGATGCAATAAAGTAGCTTTATTTTTTTTAATGATTGTTGATGTACTTTAACATTTTCTGTGAAGAAAAAGAGTGGAGAAATATCCTCAAGTGGTTTGAGAGAAGACCCTAGAAAATTACTTAAACAGCGGTCAAAATATCAAAAGAATATCGTGGAAGATGTGGAAATATCATCGCGAATTACAAAGGATGCATTTTAGAAAAAAATTGTCAATCAGAAGATTTGATCTTCTGTTGAGTCTCCACACATCTGCCAATTTTTTAAAAAGCATTTTTTTACAAGAGAAAAACAGAACTTTTGACAGCCGTGAGCAGCCATTGAGTTTTTGGTCAGAATGGTCTTCCTCCTTCTTCAATTCCAGCTTTTCAGATGTGGTACAACTCGCACCAGTACTCCTAGGCTGGGGAAGAAGGGAGAAAACCATCTCGGCTTCTTATTCTTGGTCAGTGTAGGTGTGGACAGGTTCAGCCTGAGAGGTGTAGTGCCCCCAACTCAGGAGAAAAACGTTGAGTAAAAAAGCACTGAAGTACAGGTTGGACCTCTCTGGTCCGGCACACTCGGGACCAGACCTGTGCCGGAACAGGGAATTTTCCCAACCATGCGAGGTCACGCTGAGCTTAGGTGTACCTGTAGACAGCGCCCAGGCTCCTGAACGCCTCCGCTAGACTCCGGCTCCGGCTCAGGCTGTGTAACTAGGGCCTCTCTCCCTCTCTCTCTCTCTGCGGCAATGAACACAGAGCCGGTAAGTGCAGGAAATGGGGATGCTACCCACACAAAGCAGCTGTTGCGCACTGATCACAGAGAGGCAGGAAGTGCGGGAAACTGATGCCGAACCATGGATGTT
Organism: Pristiophorus japonicus; assembly: GCF_044704955.1. Lineage (NCBI taxonomy): Eukaryota > Metazoa > Chordata > Chondrichthyes > Pristiophoridae > Pristiophorus > Pristiophorus japonicus. The sequence continues at coordinate 317,453,122 of NC_091979.1, forward strand.
TCCGGACCAGAGAATCCCGGACCAGAGAGGTCCAACCTGTACATGGAATAAAGTTGTACCCCCAAATCAAAACAGAATGATAAAAAGCCCCAGCAAATTTGCCATTTTTCGGCTGTCCAGCATGTCTAGTATCGTGTCAGCCTTGGCTGAGTTGATAGCACTCTCATCTCAGAGTCAGTAGGTTGTGGACTCACAAGGATGGAGCACAAAATCTAGACTGACACACCGGTGCAGTACTGAGGGATTTTTGCAATGTGGGAGGTGCCAGCTTTCACACGAGACCTTAAACCGAAGCCCCATCTGCCCTCTTGGGTAAACGCAAAAGATCCCACAGCATCAATTCGAAAAACAGCAGGGGTGTTCTCCCCTGTGACCTGGACAATATCTATCCCTCAATCAACATCACTGAAACAAATTATCTGGTCATTGTCACATTGCTGTTTGTGGGAGTTTGCTGTGAGCAAATTGGCTGTTGCGTTTCCGACATTACAACAGTGACTACACTCCAAAAGGTACTTCATTGGTTGTTAAAAGCTTTGAGGCGACCTGAGGTCATGAAATATGCTATATAAATGCAAGTCTTTCTTTGAATACAATTCCCAGATTGTAAAGACAGCTCTAGAAGATACTGAGCAATGGTTACCCACCAAGTTCGGTGAAGCATAGAAACATAGAAAATAGGTGCAGGAGTAGGCCATTCGGCCCTTCGAGCCTGCACCACCATTCAATAAGATACTGACCGATCATTCACCTCAGTACCCCTTTCCTGCTTTCTATCCATACCCCTTGATCCTTTTAGCCGAAAGGGCCATATCTAACTCCCCCTTGAATATATCCAATAAACTGACATCAACAAATCTCTGCGGTAGGGAATTCCACAGGTTAACAACTCTCTGAGTGAAGAAGTTTGTCCTCATCTCAGTCCTAAATGGCTTACCCCTTATCCTTAGACTATGTCCCCTGGTTCTGGACTTCTCCAACATTGGGAACATTCTTCCTGCATCTAACCTGTCCAGTCCCGTCAGAATTTTATATGTTTCTATGAGATCCCCTCTTATCCATCTAAACTCCAGTGAATACAGGCCCAGTCGATCCAGTCTCTCCTCATATGTCAGTCCTGCCATCCCGGGAATCAGTCTGTTGAATCTTCGCTGCACTCCCTCAATAGCAAGAACATCCTTCCTCAGATTAGGAGACCAAAACTGAACACAATATTCCAGGTGAGGCCTCACTAAGGCCCTGTACAACTGCAGTAAGACCTCCCTGCTCCTATACACAAATCCCCTAGCTATGAAGGCCAACATACCATTTGCCTTCTTCACCGCCTGCTGAACCTGCATGCCAACTTTCAATGACTGATGTACCATGACACCCAGGTTTTGCTGCACCTCGCCTTTTCCTAATCTGCCGCCATTCAGATAATATTCTGCCTTCGTGCTTTTGCCACCAAAGTGGATAACCTCACATTTATCCACATTATACTGCATCTGCCATGCATTTGCCCACTCAGCTAACCTGTCCAAGTCACCCTGCAGCCTCTTAGCATCCTCCTCACAGTTCACACCGCCACCCAGCTTAGTGTCATCTGCAAACTTGGAGATATTACACTCAATTCCTTCATCCAAATCATTAATGTATATTGTAAAGAGCTGGGGTCCCAACACTGAGCCTTGCGGTACCCCACTAGTCACTGCCTGCCATTCTGAAAAGGACCCGTTTATCCCGCCTCTCTGCTTCCTGTCTGCCAACCAATTCTCTATCCATGCCAGTACATTACCCCCAATAACATGTGCTTTAATTTTGCACACCAATCTCTTGTGTGGGACCTTGTCAAAAGCCTTTTGAAAGTCCAAATACACCACAACCACTGGTTCTCCCTTGTCCACTCTACCAGTTACATCCTCAAAAAATTCTCGAAGATTTGTCAAGCAGGATTTCCCTTTCATAAATCCATGCTGACTTGGGCCGATCCCGTCGCTGCTTTCCAAGTGTGCTGCTATTTCATCTTTAAAAATTGATTCCAACATTTTCTCCACTACTGACGTCAGGCTAACCAGTCTATAATTATCTATTTTCTCTCTCCTTCCTTTCTTAAAAAGTGGTGTTACATTAGCTACCCTCCAGTCTATAGGAACCGATCCAGAGTCGATAGACTGTTGGAAAATGATCACCAATACATCCACTATTTCTAGGGCTACTTCCTTAAGTACTCTGGAATGCAGACTATCAGGCCCCGGGGATTTATCGGCCTTCAATCCCATCAGTTTCCCTAACACCATTTCCCTAATAATGATTTCCTTCAGTTCCTCCTTTTTACTAGACCCTAGGTCCCCTAGCATTTCCGGAAGGATTTTTGTGTCTTCCTTCGTGAAGACAGAACCAAAGACTGCTCCTGGGCAGCGGGCGGTCGAGGGGGTCGTTCCGCCCGATTGCCTGTCTCTCTTCCGCGGTTACATCCGAGCCAGGGTGTCTCTGGAGATGGAGCACGCGATGTCCACCAGTACGCTCGCGGCCTTCCGCGAGAGGTGGGCGCCGGAGGGACTGGAGTGCATCATCACCCCCGGCAACCAAATTTTGATTTGAATCATGTCTAAAGTTTAATTTGTTTATTGTGCCAGTTTTAGTGCTCCCTCCCCTTTTAGCCAGGGAGCACTTATATAATTTGTGTGTTGGTGCCCTCAAAAAACCCCCAAAAAAACATAAAACAAGGGGGCACTTGTTTGAAAGTTTCTGATTTAGTGCCCCCCCCTCCCTTTAATCAGGAGGCATTTGAGTTAACGATTTATGTTTTACAGATTACAACAAAATACTGTTGAGCTGTTGTGAGGCGCCCTCAAAAAAAAAAACAAAATCCCCAAAAAACAAGGTGGCACCTGAAAAGTTTTTGGAGTGTGCCCCCACCCCACCCCCACTTTAATCAGGGGGCACTTGATTAAAGTATTACAACAAAAATAGTTGTAGAGCTGTTGAGTTGGGAGTGGCTTAGCCAGTCACGTGACGTTCACAAGACTCAATAAAACCCCAGCCAGTTGGGTTCAGGCGATCCACAATGAGGCAGGTGGTTGTGAGCCTAGTGGATGAAGTGGTAATGTGTAGTGTGATTGTTAAACCTTTGCTCATAAACCAACTCGTTCTCAATAGCAATGTGCTGCTATGAATTCTTAAGCAAAGAACCCATGAAGCAGATACATTACACCATGCACTGTGACAGGAAATTTTACCACATTTAAAAATGTGGAAAGTTAATACAAAAACAGAAGTGAGACTGCATTTCAAAGCAGCGCAGCTCAATCAAGTCACAAACAAAGTTTATTTTGAGCATTAACTGGATTTCCCACATACTCCCAGCCCTTGCATGAACCAGAAGGCTCATATTATTGGTCAACTCGACTGTACTTGCCTTCTGTACACCATTGATTCAGTTTCATTTATTTACAGCAGAAAACAGATGTGGGGTAAATTGGCCTGAAGTCCCCAATCTGTTGCTTGGTCCAGGTTTTCACAAATACATTTGAGTTGGCTCCAAGTGATTGCACTGGTGCTGAAAGCACTTCAGTACAGTCTGAAAAATCTGGACATTTGAGCCAAACGTTTACTGGATAACAGCGATCTGTGCAATTATTTGAATGGCATTCATGCAACATATTAGCATGAAAACTGGACATGTCTTTAGCAATAATAGATCAGGTAAGTGGACTTGAATTAATAGTTTCATGTAGAACCATTTGTCAAATTGCATTAAAACTTGCCACATTAATTCACCATGACGCCAGCACAGATGCGATATTACCAGAACCCTTCACCTTTTTCCCCCAAAAGTTTGTGATATGACTTCATGAAGACAGTTAATAGCTCTGCCTCGGAGTTGTGAATCCAGAACCCAGGTTCAGAGTAAATTCACATGCAAATTGCCTTTAAGTTCTGTTAAGTGAAGGGATAACTGTACATGGTTTAACTGTGCATCATGGAGAACACTCTTCAGATTTTCAGTCACCTCAGTGCGAGCCGAATGAAACTTGAACTGACAAGAATGGAATTTTTTGGGGTGCACTGAAGTATTCAAATACTTATCATAGTCACAAGGGTATGCCTCAAGCTGCAAAGCTGCCGTTACATGGGGCACCTCAGTCAACTGAAAACAAAGCAGCTAAAGTGGAAGTATTCGGGTATTAACTCCACTGTTCATGTGGACTCTTCCCCTCAGGATTCAACTTGTGCTTGCTAACCTTGTTTAAGAACTGGGAACATACAACCACATCTACTGTCGGACTTTAACAGCTCATTGCATTAAACTCTCAATTTCAATTAAATCTCTAGTTCGATGTTGAGAATGACGTGAGTATCACGTGTAGTGAGTTGGTCTTACCGTAGGAGAAGGGTCCACAGCCAGATAGGGAATGGAAGACCAGAGGAAGAGCAGTGCAAGGAAGGTAGTGCAGGGGTCCCCTGCGGTCATCCCCCTGCAAAACAGATACACTGCTTTGAGTACTGTTGGGGGGGATGACTCATCAGGGGAGGGCAGCAGCAGCCAAGTTCATGGCACCGTGGCTGGCTCTGCTGCACAGGAGGGCAGGAAAAAGAGTGGGAGCGCGATAGTGATAGGGGATTCAATGGTGAGGGGAATAGATAGGCGTTTCTGCGGCCGCAACCGAGACTCCAGGATGGTATGTTGCCTCCCTGGTGCAAGGGTCAAGGATGTCTCGGAGCGGGTGCAGGACATTCTGAAATGGGAGGGAGAACAGCCAGTTGTCGTGGTGCACATTGGTACCAATGACATAGGTAAAAAAAGGGATGAGGTCCTATGAAACGAATTTAAGGAGCTAGGAGCTAAATTAAAAAGTAGGACCTCAAAAGTAGTAATCTCGGGATTGCTACCAGTGCCACATGCTAGTCAGAGTAGGAATCGCAGGATAGCGCAGATGAATACGTGGCTTGAGCAGTGGTGCAGCAGGGAGGGATTCAAATTCCTGGGGCATTGGAACCGGTTCTGGGGAGGTGGGACCAGTACAAACCGGACGGTCTGCACCTGGGCAGGACCGGAACCAATGTCCTAGGGGGAGTGTTTGCTAGTGCTGTTGGGGAGGAGTTAAACTAATATGGCAGGGGGATGAGGGAGACAAAAAGGAGGGAAAAGCAAAAGACAGAAAGGAGATGAGGAAAAGTGGAGGGCAGAGAAACCTAAGGCAAAGAACAAAAAGGGCCACTGTACAGCAAAATTCTAAAAGGACAAAGGGTGTTAAAAAAACAAGCCTGAAGCCTTTGTGTCTTAATGCAAGGAGTATCCGCAATAAGGTGGATGAATTAACTGTGCAAATAGACGTTAACAAATATGATGTGATTGGGATTACGGAGACGTGGCTCCAGGATGATCAGGGCTGGGAACTCAACATCCAGGGGTATTCAACATTCAGGAAGGATAGAATAAAAGGAAAAGGAGGTGGGGTAGCATTGCTGGTTAAAGAGGAGATTAATGCAATAGTTAGGAAAGACATTAGCTTGGATGATGTGGAATCTATATGGGTAGAGCTGCAGAACACCAAAGGGCAAAACACGGTAGTGTGAGGTGTGTACAGACCTCCAAACAGTAGTAGTGATGTTGGGGAGGGCATCAAACAGGAAATTAGGGGTGTATGCAATAAAGGTGTAGCAGTTATAATGGGTGACTTTAATATGCACATAGATTGGGCCAACCAAACTGGAAGCAATACGGTGGAGGAGGATTTCCTGGAGTGCATAAGGGATGGTTTTCTAGACCAATATGTCGAGGAACCAACTAGGGGGGAGGCCATCCTAGACTGGGTGTTGTGTAATGAGAGAGGATTAATTAGCAATCTCATTGTGCGAGGCCCCTTGGGGAAAAGTGACCATAATATGGTGGAATTCTGCATTAGGATGGAGAATGAAACAGTTAATTCAGAGACCATGGTCCAGAACTTAAAGAAGGGTAACTTTGAAGGTATGAGGCGTGAATTGGCTAGGATAGATTGGCGAATGATACTTAGGGGGTTGACTGTGGATGGGCAATGGCAGACATTTAGAGACCGCATGGATGAATTACAACAATTGTACATTCCTGTCTGGCGTAAAAATAAAAAAGGGAAGGTGGCTCAACCGTGGCTATCTAGGGAAATCAGGGATAGTATTAAAGCCAAGGAAGTGGCATACAAATTAGCCAGAAATAACAGTGAACCCAGGGACTGGGAGAAATTTAGAACTCAGCAGAGGAGGACAAAGGGTTTGATTCGGGCAGGGAAAATGGAGTACGAGAAGAAGCTTGCAGGGAACATTAAGGCAGATTGTAAAAGTTTCGATAGATATGTAAAGAGAAAAAGGTTAGTAAAGACAAACGTAGGTCCCCTGCAGTCCGAATCAGGGGAAGTCATAATGGGGAACAAAGAAATGGCAGACCAATTGAACAAGTACTTTGGTTCGGTATTCACTAAGGAGGACACAAACAACCTTCCGGATATAAAAGGGGTCAGAGGGTCTAGTAAGGAGGAGGAACTGAGGGAAATCTTTATTAGTCAAGCAATTGTGTTGGGGAAATTGATGGGATTGAAGGCCGATAAATCCCCAGGGCCTGATGGACTGCATCCCAGAGTACTTAAGGAGGTGGCCTTGGAAATAGCGGATGCATTGACAGTCATTTTCCAACATTCCATTGACTCTGGATCAGTTCCTATCGAGTGGAGGGTAGCCAATGTAACCCCACTTTTTAAAAAAGGAGGGAGAGAGAAAACAGGGAATTATAGACCGGTCAACCTGACCTCAGTAGTGGGTAAAATGATGGAATCAATTATTAAGGATGTCATAGCAGCGCATTTGGAAAATGGTGACATGATAGGTCCAAGTCAGCATGGATTTGTGAAAGGGAAATCATGCTTGACAAATCTTCTGGAGTTTTTTCAGGATGTTTCCAGTAAAGTGGACAAAGGAGAACCAGTTGATGTGGTATATTTGGACTTTCAGAAGGCTTTCGACAAGGTCCCACACAAGAGATTAATGTGCAAAATTAAAGCACATGGGATTGGGGGTAGTGTGCTGACGTGGATTGAGAACTGGTTGTCAGACAGGAAGCAAAGAGTAGGAGTAAATGGGGACTTTTCAGAATGGCAGGCAGTGACTAGTGGGGTACCGCAAGGTTCTGTGCTGGGGCACCAGCTGTTTACATTGTACATTAATGATTTAGACGAGGGGATTAAATGCAGTGTCTCCAAATTTGCGGATGACACTAAGTTGGGTGGCAGTGTGAGCTGCGAGGAGGATGCTATGAGGCTGCAGAGTGACTTGGATAGGTTAGGTGAGTGGGCAAATGCATGGCAGATGAAGTATAATGTGGATAAATGTGAGGTTATCCACTTTGGTGGTAAAAACAGAGAGACAGACTATTATCTGAATGGTGACAGATTAGGAAAAGGGAAGGTGCAACGAGACCTGGGTGTCATGGTACATCAGTCATTGAAGGTTGGCATGCAGGTAGGTACAGCAGGCGGTTAAGAACGCAAATGGCATGTTGGCCTTCATAGTGAGGGGATTTGAGTACAGGGGCAGGGAGGTGTTGCTACAGTTGTACAGGGCCTTGGTGAGGCCACACCTGGAGTATTGTGTACAGTTTTGGTCTCCTAACTTGAGGAAGGACATTCTTGCTATTGAGGGAGTGCAGCGAAGATTCACCAGACTGATTCCCGGGATGGTGGGACTGACCTATCAAGAAAGACTGGATCAACTGGGCTTGTATTCACTGGAGTTCAGAAGAATGAGAGGGGACCTCATAGAAACGTTTAAAATTCTGACGGGTTTAGACAGGTTAGATGCAGGAAGAATGTTCTCAATGTTGGGGAAGTCCAGAACCAGGGGTCACAGTCTGAGGATAAGGGGTAAGCCATTTAGGACCGAGATGAGGAGAAACTTCTTCACCCAAAGAGTGGTGAACCTGTGGAATTCTCTACCACAGAAAGTAGTTGAGGCCAATTCACTAAATTTATTCAAAAGGGAGTTAGATGAAGTCCTTACTACTCGGGGGATCAAGGGGTATGGCGGGAAAGCAGGAATTAGGTACTGAAGTTGCATGTTCAGCCATGAACTCATTGAATGGCGGTGCAGGCTAGAAGGGCTGAATGGCCTGCTCCTGCACCTATTTTCCATGTTTCTAGGTTTCTATGTGCATCATTGCCATTTGGCTCCACTGTTAGCATATTCACTTCTAAATCAGAAGGTTGGGCTTCCCGGACTATTCTTTTTCCAAGTGCGACATTCATCCAGGAGAGTGTTAAAGAGGCGCATGGAGGTATCCGAGTGTCCTGGCCCTCAGAAAAGACCACCAAAAGCAGATGAATTTATTTATCTCATTAGTGTCTGTGGGATCTTGCTGTGCATGTCTTCCCCATACCCGCCATCTGTGGCCTCTTGGGGCGAGGCTGCCATTAGTGCCCTCGAGGAACTGGACTGCGCGAGTCAGCGAACTCATTTCACGCAATCAACCTTCAAAGCCAATTTAAATAGTGAAGTAAAATGCGTGTCGCAATAGAAATGAGAGAAGTGAAGATACCCAAGGAGGAGCACCTTCACTTAGTGAATAAACTGGGGAGAAGCTCTGTGTCTTTCCCTGATCTTCCACTGTAACTTTAGCAGAAACCCCGAAGGAACAGCGCACATAGACGATTACGCCATTTTCCTGCTTTTCCAAAGTTAGAGCGGGAGATTGGGAGAACCCCCACGGAAATTACTGCTGACTATCTGGTCCTGAGTCTTGCAGAACTGCTTCCAGCCTGGTCTGCATCAACTGAAAAAATAAACTTTCATTTCTATAGCACCTTTCACGACCACCGGATGTTTTGAAACGATTTATAGCCAATTTTTGAAGTGTAGTTGCTGTTGCAATGTGAAATATAGGTCAAGCTCAGACAGAATGGTAGCAAGAGCTCAGAATGACAAATTCTCTCTGAACCATGGGGAAGGGGCGTGGTGCGCTGATGAATTCAGCAAATTCTCTCGTCTTTCAGCTCCAATCACTGAAGCGTGCTGAAAAGTCCATGTGGATGTTGGACAAGGACAGAAAACAGGAATCCGCGAATCTGGTCACTTGACCAAGGTACTAGAAGGCTGGCGATACCAATGGAGCCGCAGTCCAGTGTAGGCCAACACCGTTAGGAGACGAGGCGGACAAATTGCAGGGGAGGGGGAGCATGGAGAAATCAAAACAATACATGAACACGTCTTCAATGTCAAGTTAAAATCATAACGTTTCCAAAGAGGAGAGATTGAGTAGATTAGGCCGATATTCTCTAGAGTTTAGAAGAATGCGAGGTGATCTCATTGGAACATAAAATTCTTACAGGGCTTGACAGGGTAGATGCTAGGAGGTTGTTTCCTCTGGCTGGGGAGTCTAGAACCAGGAGTCACAGTTTCAGAATAAGGGGCTTGGCTATTAGGACTGAGATGAGGAGAAACTTCTTCACTCAGAGGCTGGTGAATCATTGGAATTCCCTACCCCTGAGTGTTGTGGAGGCTCAGTCATTGACGATATTTAAGACCGAGATCGTTAGATTTTTGGATATTAAGGGAATCAAGGAATATGAGGATAATGCAGGAAAATGGAGCTGAGGTTGAATGATCAGCCATGATCTTATTGAATGGCGGAGCAGGCTCGAGGGGCCGAGTGACCTACTCCTGCTCCTAATTCTCATGTTATGATCTTGTACGTTAAAAACAGCAGCTGAGTTCTATTCAACTCGCAACATTAATCAACAGGGCAGGTATAAGGTGTTGAAATCCACGGTCACAAAAATCTGCTCTCTGACCCACAAAAGACCCTCTTTCTCACTCTCTATACCAGTAGCTGCATTTTAACACAACTAGTACTTAATTCAGCACAACATAAAAAACAGACACCATCTATTAAAAATCTGTTTTATATGCTAAGTACTTGGCATCTCTTCAAAGCTTTGCATCAATTTTCCAGGTATATAAATTTACAGATTCCGTCTCCAAAAGGGGCATGTTAATCAAAATCTGTTTTTAAGCACAATTATTTTCTCCATTTGTAATAAAGCAGAATCTCTGCTACAATTGAATGGAGACTGAAGTCTGAGCAATTGCCTCTGATACAATTACCGAGAGCTTATTTAAGTGGAGAAAGCAGCAACCCCAAATTCATTAAACAATAAAGTGTTTTAAGATCACACAATAGTGATTTTTGGGCAGTTTTAGGCCGGATCTGGATGGGCTAACTGACTACAGAACTTCAAAACAAATTTACACACCCAACGAATTGGAATAAACGGTTTCAAAACTACAGCAAAAATTCAACTTAGCAAGAACACAGATTGAATAATTAACTGAAGGCATTAGGTCCCATTAGTTGGGGGATCATTCTACTGTCTTTCAGATGAGACACCAGCCAGGCTGAAAATAGGCACAAGAGCATCAAAGGCTCAAGCCGCTGATACTGGGGAACTTGCATCCAGCAGGGATCCAGAATCGGATCCTGGGATCTTTCTGATTACATGGCTGAGCTACTCACTGCTTTAACCAGATGAGTCACCTGGAAAACCAAACTCATTCTATTGAACTAGAGCCTGTGTCAGCCGTGGCTCAGTGCTAGCTCTGTCGCTTCTGAGTCAGACAGTTGTGGACTTAGGTCGCACACCAGAGACTTGAGTGCACAATCTACACTGACAATACAGTGCTGTACTAAGGGTGTCCTGCACTGTCAGAGGTGCGTTCTTTTGGATAAGACATTAAAGTGAGGCCCCATCCAGCCTCTCATGTGGACATAAATGATGCCATAGCAACATTTCATAGAATCATAGAATGATACAACGCAGAAGTAGGACAATCGGCCCATCGAGTCGGCTCTTTGAAAGAGTCCCTCACCCCTATTCTTTCTCATAGCCCTGTAAAGTTTTATTTCTAGTTTTCCAATTCCCTTTTGAAAGTTATTATTGAATCTGCTTCAACCACCCTTTCAGGCAGTGCATTCCTGATCACAACTTGGCACGTGAAGTTTGTTTTTCCCTCATGTCATCTTTGGTTCTTCTGCCAATTACCTTAAATCTGCGATTACTGAACCTTCTGCCACTGGAAAAAAATTCTCCCTATTTATTCGATCAAAACCATTCATGATTTTGAACACCTCTATCAAATCTTCCTTAACCTTCTCTGCTCTAAGGAGAGCAACCCCAGTTTATCCAGTCTCTCCATGTAACTGAATGGCCTTCATCCCTAGTACCATTCCAGTAAATCTCATCTACACTCTCACTAAGGCATTGACATACTTCCTAATATGTGGTGCTCAAAATTGGTCACAATACACCAGCTCAGGTGTAATCAGTGTTCTATAAAGTTTTCGGATTCAATTATGTAATTATGCCTCTATTTGAAAGCCAACGATCCTGTATGCCTTTTTAACAAGCTTCTCATCTTGTCGTACCACCTTTATAATTTGCACCATTTAGTTTATATTGCCCCTCCTCATTCTTCCGACCAAAAAGAATCACTTCACAATTATCTGCGTTAGATTGCACCTGCCATGTGCCTGCTATTTCACCAATCCTGAAGTCTGTTACTGTTTCAGTTCTCCTCTGTACTGTGTGTATTCTGCTTGGTTGCCCGACTGAATTAAGAACCTGACATTTATTATATTCCAAGGCACCTGGGCTCGATCCTTTTCGAACTCACTGAAAATATCTCTCCTCCAGTAGAGTATTTTCACATTTGAATGTTCCTTGACTTTTTCCAGAATGACTCTAAACCTAATGATATTGTGATCTTTGGTTTATAAATGCTCCCCCACTGAAGCATGCTCCACTTGCCCCACTTTATTCTCCAGAATTATAACCAGTCCGGCTCCCTTCCTCGTTGGGCTGGAAACATGGGCCAGAAGTTGTGGTAGGTATCTGTCAGAGTATCTGTCATACGGCCTTTGAAATAGACCGCAAGTGTGGGATTGCACTAAATGCCCAACTTGTGATCTGTCAAGTTCCGAATTGACAGGTGATCCGCACCGACACCGCACCGATGTCGAAAACCTAATTGCTGGCACAGAGTTGGGCTAATTGCCCAGCAAATGCATAAATGGATGAGAGACCTTCTGTTTGATCACACGTACGCTTTCCGCACACACAGCAGTCCTGGGATCCGTGGGCCATTAGGCTGCCCTTGAGTATGCAGCATCAAACAGCAAGTTCGCGAAGGTGGGCCCCACAAGGTAAGTTCACATTCTGATCGGATGCCGGTGGTGTTATCCGTAATTCCTCAGGAATTTCTCTTTGCCACTGACACTGTTGTTTTCGTTGTCTATATTAACATAAGAACATAAGAAATAGGAGCAGGAGTAGGCCAAACGGCCTCTCGAGCCTGCTCCACCATTCAATAAGATCATGGACTCAGCTCCACTTCCCTGCCCGCTCCCCATAATCTTTTATCCCCTCCTCATTTAAGAAACTGTCTATTTCTGTCTTAAATTTATTCAATGTCCCAGCTTCCACAGCTCTCTAAGGCAGCGAATTCCACAGGTTTACAATCCTCTGAGAGAAGAAATTTCTCCTCATCTCAGTTTTAAATGGGTGGCCCCTTATTCTAAGATCATGCCCTCTAGTTCTAATCTCCCCCATCAGTGGAAACATCCTCTCTGCATCCACCTTGTCAAGCCCCCTCATAATCTTATATGTTTCGAGAAGATCACCACTCATTCTTTTGAATTCCAATGAGTAGAGGGCCAACCTACTCAACCTTTCCTCATAAGTCAAACCCCTCATCTCCGGAATCAACCTAGTGATCCTTCTCTGAACTGCCTCTAAAACAAGTATATCCTTTCGTAAATATGGAAACCAAAACTGCACGCAGTATTCCAGGTGTGACCTCACCAATACCCTGTATAGCTGGAGCAAGACTTCACTGCTTTTATACTCCATCCCCTTTGCAATAAAGACCAAGATTCCATTGGGCTTCCTGATCACTTGCTGTACCTGCATGCTATCCTTTTGTGTTTTATGCACGTACCCCCAGATACCTATTAGGATAACTGAAATCCCCCATTATCACTCCTCTCGAGCTCTTGCACCTTTCTGCAATTTACGTCAAAGCTTGCTCCTTCACCTCCTTCCTGCTATTTGATGCCCATAGTACTCACCCAGAAGCTCCAATACATCCATTGTTCCTTCATTCTAACCAAATAGATTTGGCTTTGAACTCATTTCGAAGCAGAGTTGAGGAGTTCTCCAATCAATTCCTGACTGATTTTATCCCCCAGCCAACAGCCAAGAAAACAGATGATCAGTTATTATTATGTTGCTGTTTGTGGGACCTTGCTGTGCGCAAAATTGCTGCTGCATTTCCTTCAGTACCTACACATCACAAGTATTTCGTTGGCTGTAAAATGCTTTGTGATTTCATAGAAACATAGAAACATAGAAAATAGGTGCAGGAGTAGGCCATTCGGCCCTTCTAGCCTGCACCACCATTCAATGAGTTCATGGCTGAACATTCAACTTCAGTACCCCATTCCTGCTTTCTCGCCATACCCCTTGATCCCCCTAGTAGTAAGGACCTCATCTAACTCCTTTTTGAATATATTTAGTGAATTGGCCTCAACAACTTCCTGTGGTAGAGAATTCCACAGGTTCACCACTCTTTGGGTGAAGAAGTTCCTCCGCATCTCGGTCCTAAATGGCTTACCCCTTATCCTTAGATTATAACCTCTGGTTCTGGACTTCCCCAACATTGGGAACATTCTTCCTGCATCTAACCTGTCTAACCCCGTCAGAATTTTAAATGTTTCTATGAGGTCCCCTCTCATTCTTCTGAACTCCAGTGAATACAAGCCCAGTTGATCCAGTCTTTCTTGATAGGTCAGTCCCGCCATCCGGGAATCAGTCTGGTGAACCTTCGCTGCACTCCCTCAATAGCAAGAATGTCCTTCCTCAGGTTAGGAGACCAAAACTGTACACAATACTCCAGGTGTGGCCTCACCAATGCCCTGTACAACTGTAGCAACACCTCCCTGCCCCTGTACTCAAATCCCCTTGCTATGAAGGCCAACATGCCATTTGCTTTCTTAACCGCCTGCTGCACCTGCATGCCAACCTTCAATGACTGATGTACCATGACACCCAGGTCTCTTTGCACCTCCCCTTTTCCTAATCTGTCACCATTCAGATAATAGTCTGTCTCTCTGTTTTTACCACCAAAGTGGATAACCTCACATTTATCCACATTATACTTCATCTGCCATGCATTTGCCCACTCACCTAACCTATCCAAGTCGCTCTGCAGCCTCACAGCATCCTCCTCGCAGCTCACACTGCCACCCAACGTAGTGTCATCCGCAAATTTGGAGATACTACATTTAATCCCCTCATCTAAATCATTAATGTACAGTGTAAACAGCTGGGGCCCCTGAGATTGAGAAAGATACCAAATAAATGCAATTCATTCTTTCTTCCTTGACCTAATATATTGCCAACTATCTGCATGTTGTATAGGCTGAACAGTGTGCTGATTAAATAATGGTCTGTTGAGTAAATATTATGTTGTGTATGTAAATAACAGACTAACTGAAAGGGGAGAAGTGTAACTAACTGTGTCCTTTATAGCAACTTTCAAAATGGGGTCCAAAACCAGCATTTTTACAGCATGTGTGAATAGATCCCGCGAGGTCCTAATGCCAGTCTAGTGAGGTTCGTGTAACCAACAAATAGAGTATCAACACAACATATTTCCCCCCTTCTGAAAAACACAGTCGATGAACAGACAAAGTCCTTGAGATAGCCCCGTCATGTTCTGATACGCTGAGACTGGCGTAGAGCTTGCAGTGTTTGTTCGAGGTTTTCGGTTGGGAAACAGAATATTGCCTCTGTTGCATCCTGCTGGTCTGTTAGCCTGTGAGTTGGGATCAGTCTACAAGCGTTCCATCGAGTTCCATCATTGAGCTCATAGGTGTGAGGGCTGAACATTCGCCTGATCTGTTTTGGACGCGAATGTGAAGGTGCGAGCTTATGACTACAGTTTGGGTGCTTAACTCTGACCCAATCTCCGTTCTTCAGTTGGGGCTTTTGAGTGCATCGTTTTGTGTCAGTGTACGACTTCACTTTTCCTTGGTGTTCCGAAATCTGGGATGCGAGTGTGGTTATCTTTGTGCTAGGTTTGGCTGGGGGTTTGAGAATGGCAAGTAGCAAGCGAAGATTCCGTCCAATCATAAGCTCAGCAGGTGCCTTCCCCTTTAGCGAGTGCTTTGTCTGACGGTATGTGCGGAGAATGGTTTGAACTGCTTCGTCCAATGTTTGGCCTGCTGTGAGGTTGGCTTTCAAACCGTCTTTGGTGACGCGGTTAAATCGCTCAACACCTCCGTTGCTTTGAGTATTGTATTGAGTATTGAGTATTGAGCAGTAAGGCGATGCTCGATAGCATGGCGAGTGAGGAAATCTGGGAACAGGTCGGACACAAACTGTGGTCCATTGTCAGTGATTGTGACCTCTGGGAAGCCCCACTTCATGAACATATGCTGCAGAATAGTGACATATGTGTCGTCATCTGTGAACAAGTCAGCAGCAGAGTCCTAAGCAGGTGTCAGCGGCTGAGCATGTCAGCTACGTGGTTATAACTGCCTGCGATATACTGTACATCAAAGTTATACTGATGCTGGTGATCTGACCGTCGGCTGATTTGTCGTGGTCTGTGCCCAGATCCAGTTGTAGCGAGTAGCGTAGTTCGCGCTTGGTGATCCGTACGGAGGGTAAATTACCTGCCATAGAGGTAGATGTGCCAGTGTTCACATGCATAGATGCAAGCGAGTGCTTCGTGTTCCCCTCTAGATTATTTACGTTCTGCAGACGAGAGCGTGCGAGAAGCGAAGGCAAGCGGGCGTTCCAGGCCATCCATCCATTGCGAGAGCACAACACCCATGGCGGTGCCTGATACATCCGTGGTGACGTACGTCGTGACATTTGGATCAAAGTGTGCGAGGATAGGAGGGGTTATGATTTTTTCCTTAAGCGTGGTGAATGCCTGAGCCTGGGAATCTGTCTATTTCCATGGGACGTCCTTGCGCAGCAACTTGTGAAGTGATTTGGCAATGTGCACGTGGTGCGGGACAAACATCGGATAGCAGTTACAAGTGTCGAGGAATGATGAAAGTTCTTTGACATTGGTTGCCTCTTACATTCGCTGGATCGGGTCAATGTTGTCAAGTGACGGCTTGACACCTTGTGCTGTGACTCTGTAGCCCAGAAAGTTTATTTCTCCAGCAGCAAATGTACACTTAGTGGCATTAAGTGTAATGTTATATGTAGCACGTTTAGCAATAACTGCGTCAAGTCACTGGTCATGTTCTGCCATTGTCCGTCCATGGATGACGATATCATCAAGCAGATTGAGGGCTCCCTCTATGCCTGCAAGCATAGTAGTGACAATCTTCAGAAATGCATGTGGTGCACAAGATAGTCTGTAGGGCACGTGTCGATACTGATACAGACCATCCTGAGTTGTGAATGCTGTGAGCGGTTTACTGTCCTCCAGGAGTATTTGCAGGTAACTGCGGCGCATGTCCCGTTTCGTAAAAACTATTGAGCTGTGGAATTCTGAAGACAGTTCGTTGATGGTAGGAAGAGGGTACTTGTTGGGGATGATGGCCTTGTTGACCTCTTTCAGGTTGATGCATAGGCAGATCTCCCTATTTTTACACCAAGCAATGACTAAGTTCGAGATCCAGGGTGAGGAGTCGATGCTCTCAATGATTCCCTGAGATTCGAGTTGCGTTAATTCTGCGGATACTTGGTTGCGAACCGCGAATGGGAGATGACCAAGTCCCTGCATAACCGGTTTGACAGAAGGCTCAATGCGGGGACAATGGCAGAATTTTGTTGTCACTCCAAACCCTGTGAAGATTGAGGGACACTGCTTGTCAAAGTCCACCATGTACACAGATGTGCCGGTTGGGTTGTAAACTTTGAACCCAAGCCTGTCAAAAAGGTCAACACCCCTGAGGCTTCATCCCTTTGCGACATAAAAGGAAAAGTTCTCCAATGTTATGTCCTTGTCGTATATCGGGACAGATATGATCCCAAGTACCTCAATTTTGGAGACAGAGTACGCATGTAGAGTAGAAGTTGCGAGCTTCAGTTGACAGTGTGTGAAGTGGGTTTTGTACACAGCCTCACTCAATATGGAGACTTTGGCTCCAAGGTCAATGAGGAGGCAGATGGGCGTGCCGTCAATGTTTACATCACAGTCCTTTAATTTGCCCGAACCAATGTGCGAAATGTCACTAACGGTGTAAACCATACTGAGTTCATCACTATCGGGGTTGTCCGCATGTCGAATATAAGAACATAAGAACGTAAGAAATAGGAACAGAAGTAGGCCATACAGCCCCTCGAGCCTGCTCCACCATTCAATAAGATCATGGCTGATCTGATCATTGACTCAGCTCCACTTCCCCGCCCACTGCGAGACACTAGCAAAATGGTTCATTTTACCACATGCAGAGTATTTCTTCCCACGTGCAGGCAGTTAGGACTCTTTGCTGAGTGTGATTTGTCCCCACAGTTAAAGCAGAGAAAGTTAAGCCCGTGATCCGTAGTGGGTGGCTTATTACTAGCCCTGGGTGCCTGCTGTGATTTCCGCTTTGGACGAACGCCTTGCACATGGGCTGTAGCTGAAGTCTGCTGCACAGGGGGAGCAGGGGATCTGGTCACTTTTGAATTGGAAAGCGCTGATTCGATTTGGAAGGCCAAATCAGTTGCTTTGTCTAATGTCAATTTGTCATCCTCCATTAGCAAAAGTCCCCGAATGCGGGAGATCGTTGTTTTCTCAATAATTTGTTCCCTGATTATTCCCTCTGTGAGTGTTCCAAAGTTACACGTAGCGGCCAGTTCAGTTAATGAAATGATGTACTGTTTGATGGGTTCGCCATTCCCTTGCCCCTTTGACGAAATTTGTATCTCTCCATCATGATACTTTTCTTTGGCCCAAAATATTTCTCTCGGGTACTTACTGCTTTATCGTAGGACTCCGTGTCTTCGATTTGGCGAAAGATGCGTTGGCCTTCAGTGCCAAGGCAGTGGATAAGTATTGCACTGTGGCAAGCTGGTGTTATGTTGTCGCCATCTAACCCACTCGCCGTGATGGACATAGAAAAGCTTTTTATCCATCTAGGCCATGGGATTGGAGGGTCCCCGGGTATGGAGAGGAAAGGCAGGGGAGTAGGGAGGTTAATTTGAGTCATTCTCATCGCCAAATTATGTCGTGTACATAAAGAACAGACTAACTGAAACAGGAGTAGTGTAACTAACTGTGTCCTTTATAGTAACTCTCAAAATGGCATCCAAAACCAGCATGTTTACAGCCCCCGCAGGGTCCTAATGCCTGACTAGTGATGGTTCGTGTAACCAATAAATAGAGTATGAACACAACATGTGCAAATTCAGTTTTGGCGGCAAGCCAGCATTTGGTGTCTCAGAGTTCCAGGGCTACAGGCGGTCAGTGCAGGTTAAAGCATTCCAGCGAGTCTGTTGACGCTCCGATTGCCTTTAAACTGAAGAAAGTAGCAGAACCCAGTTTACATCAGTTGTCTACGGCCTGGCTGTGACTGTCCTGTTCAGGAGAGAGCTCTGTGCATGTCAGGAAACAACACAATCAGAGCTGTCAGCCAAAAGTTACAGATTTAAATGTGAGAGAATGTGGAGAGCTTAATCTCAATTCCTTAAACATTAGGTTTGGAAAATACTCAGGAGATTCATCAAACCCCAAGCACCTTGCAAACCAGATTTGACACCACACTGCTGTTGTGTATATAAAATATAAGTATACTCCCTGTACACTCAATGTACACTTACATAAGACTACTGGATGTACCTTCACACTGTATACACTATGCCTGTACCACCAGAGGGTGCAACTGGTGGAGACCTCGGGGTCACCTGTACACGACAGGTAACCAGGTGTAAAATGGAGCTCACCATGCTGTACCCTCACTCAGGAGCTGCAATAAATGGACTAAGGTCACAACAGTTCAAGTATAATACCTTGCCTCGTGGAGCCATTACTGGAGTGCTTACAGACACAACAACTGCCCTCTCCCCTACATTGAAATCCATTTCCCCTCTTTGCTCTCCCAACCATTCTCCATTAACTCTCCCCTCCATTTCGCTCCCTTTCCCTTCCCCATCAGAGCTGCTGTTGGAGAATATGTGGGAAATAATGAGAGTAAAAGTGAGAGGGAATGGAGGAATCGGCTGGCAATATCGTGCTTTATTGCCAATGAGAATTCCAGGGCGATTGAGCTCAGCTTCCTTGATCTCGCTGTGAGTCTCTCTCCTTCTCAGCTGCTGTCCTTCTCCAGGCTGCTCTCGGGGCTCTTGTCATCTCCTTGCGGTTCTCTTGAGCTTCCCTCTTGAACTCGTCTCCTCTCCAAACAGCTTTCGAGGCTTTCTTGCCTCTTGTCGCATTGCTGCATTCACTGGCCCCTCCCCCAGTCTCTCCATGTTCTGTCTGACCTCACCCCCTGCCCACTTCACATGCCACCTGGTGGTCTATTCCAGTATTTTTGCTCCACACTAGCAATATCCCACCCCTCTTCTTCTAACTCTATCAGAATATCCTATTCCTTTCTCTCTCGCGTGTTTATTTGCTTCCCTTTAAATGCATCTATTGAGTTCCCAACACAGATGAGGCTGCACACAGGGAGGTTAAAGTAACAGTGACCTCAGTCTTTAATAAGACACTCCAGAGTGAGGAACAGGCCTGAGGTCTTATATACAGCGCTCCCAAGGGATGCTGGGATCCCTTGGGACTTCAGGCGATGCGCTCCCTGGTGGCGGAACATGGGAGTGCATGCATTACAGATACACAACAGCTGTACTTTCCAATATTCTTCCCTGGAGCAACACCACCAGAAACAGATTGGGTGGTCTTTCATCTTGTTGCTATTTTTGGGAACATGCTGTGTGCTGAGCTTCCGAGCCCAAAACCTCTCCATCGCAAAGACCGTCTACATCCACCCAATCACCTGATCCACCCCTGGCTCATCCATTTAATTTCACCACCTGACTCAGTTACTCCAATGTTTTCCTGGCCGGATTCCCAACTTCCACCCTTCATAAATGTCAGCCCATCTAAAACTCTGCTAGCTGCACCAGTCCCGCTCACCCATCCATGTGTTCGCTGACCTACATTGGGTCCTGATCCACCAATGTCACACATTTAAAATTCTCATCCTGGTGTTCAAATCCCTTCACAGCCTCACCCCTCCCTATCCCCGTAACCTCCTTCAGTTCTATAATCCTCTGTGAATTCTGTGTTCCTCTAACTCGGGCTCGTGTCCATCCCCCACTGCACCCACCGATGGTGGCTGAGCCATCAGCCCAGACAGGCCCGGTACTCTGGAATTCCCTCGCTGAACCTCTCCACCACATTCTCCTCCTTTAAGATCTCCTTAAAATCTACCCCGCCCTCTAAGTATTTCCTTCTTTGCCTCGGTGTCCATTGTTGTCTGATTACGTTGCTGTGAAGCGCCTTGGGATGTTTTCCTAGGTTAAAGGCGCTATATAAATGCCAGTTGTTGTTATTGTGCAAACTGAGCTGTCACATTTCCCGACAAAACAACAGTGACTGCACTGCAAAATAATTCACTGAATGTGAAGCACTTTGGGACATTTCTGAGAGGTGTGATAAGGTGTTGCATCAATACAAATTCTTTCTTCCTTGCTGTTAAACTCACGTCGATACACTTCATCCCCCAGCATCCCAGCTTCTCCTTGCACTCTACTCCGCCTGCCTCTTGTTCCTGTTGGCTCTCGTCTCCCTCCCCCCACAATCCAAGCTGTCATTCTTACCCCTGCCCCAGTTCATGGTGGCTTTCCTCCCTTTGCTGCTCCGTTCAAACTGCTGCACCTGTCCTTTCCCCCAGTTCATGTCAGCACTCTTCTCCCCCGCCCCCATTCTCAATGTAAGTCAGCACTTTTCCTTCTCCTACACACTTTAAGCTGGCACTTTCCTCCTGCATTTCATGCTGTGTCCATCCCCCCATCCCAGTCCATGCTGTACTCTCCCTTTGCTTTATAGTTCAGGTTGCTTTAGTTTGGATATATGAAAGTGCTGGAAATCACTATTTTACATTAGTAGATCCCTTCTAGATTCCCATGGAACACAAAGTGAAACTTTCTTTCTTCAAACTCTGCATATGACCTGAGGGCACTTACAGAATACACCTTTCCACCACAGTATAATATTCAAGTTTAACTTTGTACTTTCAACAGAGCCAAGTCAAAAGTAATGTAAATTGTTGTTTGAGTTATAATCCTATGAACAGGTCTGCCTTTTGCCTCATGTTTACTGACTATCACCAGTCTTGGTGCAGCAGTGTTCCCTTATCTGTGTGTCTCACTGTGAGCCACTAATCCCAGCTCTCTGCATTTCAACTGCTTTGTAATGTAAGCTACTTTATTTCTGAAAACTAGCTCCTTGTTCGATAGTCTACACGTAAATTTAAATAAAGGAGGAATTCCAATGACCGTTACCTCATAGTGCTGATCGATGGACAATGCGTTGAATTCCCTTTTCAGCTCCAACTGTACTTCCAATGGAGAGTTGATCGAGAAGTGTGTTGATGTGTTGTTTTCCAGCTTATTTATACTATCCCGTTATTGTACGCAATGAATCATTTCCTGAATGTGAATCGAAACTAAACCTATAAAATGAAACTAAGAACCAAAGGGCGAGAATTTCATTATCGCCCAGGAATGGGCGGTGTCATTAGAAAGGTTGGAGATTGAGCAATATGCACCAATGTTTTACACTGCATGCAAAATACGTGCTCACTGCTCAAAGAAATGATTGGAGTCCTCGGGGAAGAAATTTCCCAGTGCCCTGATTGGGGGTGCTAACCGGCTGGGGGCTGGACTTCCTGCGCCCGGCACAGAAGTCCCGCCCCGGCCGCGAAATTGTGGTTACCGCCCCGCACAGGAAGTGGAGCGCAATCTCGCCGAGTTCCACTTCCTGATGGGGCAGGTACCAGGGCGATACTTTTTTTCTATTTGTTCCTGGGATGTGGGCATTGCTAACAAGGCCAGTATTTGTTGCCCATCTTAGGACACGATTGGCAGCACTGGCGCACTCTGCTGGGCCTCTGATGGCCTCCACTGGGTCACCAGGGTGGCCTGGTGCCAAGGCTGCAGCCTGGCACACAAGACAGAATGCCAAGCTGCACAATGGCAGCTCGGACCATGCCAGGGAAGTAAAGAATGAGCCGATCGGTGAGTCGGTGAAACAGGTAATATGGCTGCACAGGGCGCTCCCGACCTCCCCTGTAACTTCCACCTTGTGAGCGGAGTTCGGCCTGGTTCGTGATCCACGAGGCTGGCACTGACACCGCTCATGGCATACTTACGGGGCACTGGCCAATGTAAATGGCCGCGGGGTCGTTGTGTGGCACTAAGGGGTCATCGCCGGTTGTGCCCCGGCCCGGGGTGCTATTGGTGGGGCACGGAGCTATCGTGGCAGCTCCTCGGCTAACTCCAGCACAATTTTGCAAGAGTCGCCCAACCCCCTCTTGTTGAGAGCACTTATGGCCCTCCTCCTTCCTCTGGCCACATGTTCCAATCTTTCTCCCTGCCTCCGCTCCCTCTGCCGTAGATCCTGGAGGGGGAGGTCGACTACCAGCACAGCCCCAATTAATGTTGTCAATTGTAGTGGTATGATTTTTTAAAGAATAAATGCAGCACTTTTTAGTTGCTACAACACTCCTGAAACTCAATAACCTTGAAATCACGGATTGAGACTGTTGCATTATATGAAACTGAGAAGAAAGCACTGAAGCTCCACGAACCTACGGCTGCAACTCACTGCTGATGATCCCTTAAATAAACATCACTGGAGTAGACTTCCTGGTGCTCCATGCCAGCTCTACCGTTGGCTGTTTCTTCTGGCACTAAGGTAAGTGGCGACAATCAGTTTTGCAGATCGGGCGGTCAGTGAGCATTGCACACTCACTGACATCACGATCCACCTGGTGTTGAGGCTCCCAGCAATAACTGTTAGCACCGACGCTGCGGTGGGGGGGATTTGATGTGTGGAGCGGGGTTCCCCTCGCCCCACATTCATGTTGTCACATCCCATTAACGCCAATTACTGAACTAATGGGAGGTGCTAAGGTGCTGAATTTTACCCCATAATGTGATATGGCAGAATCAACACAGTTTTATGAAAGAGAAATCATGTTGGACAAATCTATTAGAATTTTTTGAGGGTGCAATTAGCAGAGTAGATAAGGGGAAACCAGTGGATGTAGTATATTTGGATTTTAAAAAGGCATTCAATAAAGTGCCACACAAGATGTTACATGAGATAAGGGCTCATGGGAATAGGACAATATATTAGCTTGGATTCTACTAACGGAGAGAAAACAGAAAGTAGGAATAAACGCGTAATTTTCGGCTTGGCAACTTGTAAATAAAGGATTGCTACAAGGACTTCAGCTATTTACAATCTATATCAATTATTTAGATGAGGGGACTAGGTGTGGTATATCCAAGTTTGCTGACAATACAAAGCTAGGTGGGAAAGTAAGCTGTAAGATCAATTCAAAGAAACTGTGAAGGTTTATAGACAGGTTTAGTGAATGGGCAAGAAGGTGGCAGATGGAGTATATTGTGGGGAAATGTGAAATTGTCCACTCTGGTAGGAAGAATAGAAATAGTAAGGAAGGACATTAGTTTGGAGGATATGGAATCTGTATGGGTGGAGCTGCAGAATACCAAAGGGCAGAAAACACGAGTGGGAGTTGTGTACAGACTACCAAACAGTAGTAGTGAGGTTGGACACAGCATCAAACAAGAAATTAGGGATTCATGCAATAAAGGTACAGCAGTTATCATGGGCGACTTTAATCTACATATAAATTGGTTTAACCACACTGTTCGCAGTACGATGGAGGAGGATTTCCTGGAGTGTATTTGGGATGGATTTCTAGACCAATATGTCGAGGAACCAACTAGAGGGCTGGCCATCCAAGATTGGCTGATGTGTACCAAGAAAGGACTAATTAGCAATCTTGTTGTGCGAGGCCTCTTGGGGAAGAGTGACCATAATATGGTAGAATTCTTTATTGAGATGCAGAGTGACACAGTTAATTCAGAGACTAGGGTCCTGAACTTAAGGAAAGGTAACGTCGATGGTATAAGACGTGAATTGTCTAGAATAGACTGGCGAAAGATACTTAAAGGGTTGATGGTGGATAGGCAATGGCAAACATTTAAATATCACATGGATGAACTTCAACAATTGTACATCACTGTCTGGAGTAAAAATAAAACAGGGAAGGTGGCTCAACAAGGGAAATTAGGGATAGTGTTAAATCCAAGGAAGAGGCATATCAATTGGCCAGAAAAAGCAGCAAACCTGAGGACTGGGAGAAATTTAGAATTCAGCAGAGGAGGACAAAGGGTTTAATCAGGAGGGGGAAAATAGAGTATGAGAGGAAGCTTGCTGGAAACATAAAAACTGACTGCAAAAGCTTCTGTAGATATGTGAGGAGGAAAAAGATTAGTGAAGACAAACGTAGGTCAGAATCAGGTGAATTTATAATGGGGAACAAAGAAATGGCAGACCAATTGAACAAATACTTTGGTTCTGTCTTCACTAAGGAAGACACAAAAAACATTCTGGAAATACTAGGGGACCGAGGGTCTAGCGAGAAGGAGGAACTAAAGGAAATCCTTATTATTCAGGAAATTGTGTTTGGGAAATTGATGGGATTGAAGGTCGATAAATCCCCAGGGCCTGATAGTTTTCAACCCAGAGTACTTAAGGAAGTGGCCCTAGAAATAGTGGATGCATTGGTGATCATTTTCCAATAGTCTATCGACTCTGGATTAGTTCCTATGGACTGGAGGGTAGCTAATGTAACACCACTTTTTAAAAAAGGAGGGAGAGAGAAAATGGGGAATTATAGACCAGTTAGCCTGACATCAGTAGTGGGGAAAATGTTGGAATCAAAGATGAAATAGCAGTGCATTTGGAAAGCAGTGACAGGATCTGTCGAAGGTTCACCAGACTGGTGCCCGGAATGGCAGGACTGACATATGAGGAGACACTCCATCGACTGGGCCTGTATTCACTGGAGTTTAGAAGAATGAGAGGGGATCTCAGAGAAACATATAAAATTCTGAAGGGACTGGACAGGTTAGATGGAAGAAGAATGTTCCCGATGTTGGGGAAGTCCAGAACCAGGGGTCACAGTCTAAGGTTAAGGTGTAAGCCATTTAGGACTGAGATGAGGAGAAACTTCTTCACTCAGAGAGTTGTGAACCTGTGGAATTCCCTACCGCAGAGAGTTGTTGATGCCAGCTCATTGGATATATTCAAGAGGGAGTTAGATATGGCCCTTGCGGCTAAATGGATCAAGGGGTATGGAGAGAAAGCAGGAAAGGGGTACTGAGATGAATGATCAGCCATGATCTTATTGAATGGTGGTGCAGGCTCGAAGGGCCGAATGGCCTACTCCTGCACCTATTTTCTATGTTTCTATGTTTCTAAAAGTAGAATAGTTTTTAAAAGTTGAGAAACCAGTAAATGTTGGTGTGCAGAGGGACTTGGGAGTCCTTGTACACAAATCAGAGAATGTTATTGTGCAGGCAATTAGGAAAGCAAATGATCTGTTCCCCTTTATGGCAGGTGATTGGAGCATAAGTAAGTCTTCCTGCAATTATGTAGGGCTTTGGTGAGACCACACCTGGAGTACTGTGCACAGTATTGGTCTCCTCACCGATGGAAGGATATAAAAGCAAAATACTGCAGATGCTGGAAATCTGATATAAAAATAGAAACCACTGCCAGCCAGGGAATGGTGGCATCGCACAGCAACACCAGAGAGAGAAAGATCCGCCATTAACTGGGGCATAAACACCCCAAAGATTAGCAGCACAATTTTACTTACCGCTGCTGAATGAGCCGGCGTTTGTATAAACTTAGTGACTGGGGACAGAAGAGAGGGAGAGTGCCCAGTACTGGGCCATCGCTGTACAAAAGGGCATTCTGCTACTTCCCCAGCTTGTACTGCCATCCCTCCCCTGTTGGTTGGTGATGTATCAGATGGGAGGCTGGGAACTCGGCCTGTTTCCCACTCCCTGTCCCACTCATCCCACCAACACATTACATGATGGAGGGCGGACAAATTGCTGGGTCGGAGATGTGGGGCTGGACTTTCTGGAGGTTCTCTGAGGAGTGAGAATCTGACAGTATGATTCCGCACCCCATTTTCATCCTCCTTCCATTCTTAGGTGGTCTCGCAGAAGTAAATCCAGATCCTTGTTTTCACTCAGTGGTGGATGTGTGAGTTGATTGGTGTTTCAGCATGCACAACACTGACTTCTATTCTTTAATTAGTGTAATATAAAGGATAGGATCTTTTATAGAAAGAAAGAGTTGCATTTCTATAGCACCTTTCACGACCCTCAGTACGTCCCAAAGCACTTTACTGCTAATAATATACTTTTAAAGTGTAGTCACTATTGTAATATAGGAAATGTGGCAGCCAATTTACACACAGTAAGGTCCGACAAACCGTAATGTGTTAATGACCAGATCGTCTGTTTTAGTGGTGTTGGTTAAGAGATAAATATTGGTCAATACACCAGGGAGAACTTACCTGCATTTCTTAAATATAGTGCTATGGGATCTTTTACGTCCAACTCAGGAGGCAGATGTGGTCTCTGTTTCACATCCCATTTGAAAGTCAGCGCCTCTAACAGTGTAGCACTCCCTCAGTACTGCACTGAAGTGTCAGCCTGTATTATGTGCTCATATCTCTAGAATGGGACTGACTCAGAGGTGAGAGTGCTATCACTGAACCACAGCTGACACAGGTAGGAAGAGGGATGAGGTCCAGCAGGCAGAGTTTAAGGAGCCAGGAGAGAGATTAAAAAGCAGGACCTCAAAGGCAGTAATCTCCGGATTACTCCCAGTGCCACGAGCTAGTGAGTACAGAAATAGGAGGATAGAGCAGATGAATACGTGGCTGGAGAGATGGTGCAGGCAGGAGGGCTTTAGTTTCCTGAGGCATTGTGACAGCTTCTGGGGGAGGTGGGACCTGTACAAGCCGGACGGGTTGCACACGAACAGAGCCGGGACCAATATCCTCGTGGGAGGGGTTGCTGTTGGGGAGGGTTTAAACTAGCTTGGCAGGGGGATGGGAATCTGAAAATAGATTCAGTAGGGAGGGGAGAAAAGCTGGAATTAGAAAGCAAAAATAAAGAAAGTGAGTTTGAAGGAGAGAGGAAATAAGCAGGAAAAAAGGGTAATAAAGCAAACGTAAATGCACTATGTCCAAATGCACATAGCATTTGTAACAAAATAGATGGGTTGACGGCAAAAATTGAGAAAAATGGGTATGATCTGATCACCATTACAGAGACGTGGTTGCTATTAAGTATGGAAGAACTCCACAAGATAGAGTACTTTGAGCTAAAACTGATGTGACATTAGTCTCTTTAATACAACTCCAGAGTGCCTAAGCAGTATGGCAGACAACCTTTTATACTCTCTTGCACGAGGTGTGCAGGTGATCCTTGGGCCTCCAACAGTTGCGCCCTATGGTGGCAAGTCTTACACAGTTACAATGTTTACATACGTAACAGTTGCAAGGTGATCAGGACTGGGAATTAAACTTTCAGGGGTATTTGACAATCTGGAAGGACAGACAAAAAGGAAAAGGGGGTGGGGTAGCTCTATTGATAAAGAATGGAATCACTGCAATAGTGAGAAACGCGATTGGCTCAAATAATAAGGGTGTTGAAACAGTTTGGGTGGAGATAAGGAATAATAAGGAGAAAAAGTTACTGGTGGGTGTAGTCTATAGGCCCCCTAACAGTAGCAACTCTGTTGGTCGGAGTATAAACCAGGAAATAGTGGGGGCTTGTAAAAAGGGAACAGCAATAATCATGGGTGATTTTAACCTCCATATTGATTGGACAAATCAAATTGGTCAGGGTAGCCATGAGGAAGAGTTCATAGAGTGCATAAGGGACGGGTTCCTTGAGCCGTATGTAACGGAACCAACCAGGGGGAAGGCTATCTTAGATCTGGTCCTGTGTAATGAGACAGGATTAATAAACAATCTCCTGGTAAAGGATCCTCTTGGAATGAGTGATCATAGCATGGTTGAATTTCAAATTCCGATGGAGGGTGAGAAAGATGGATCTCTAACCAGAGAACCAGTTGATGTGGTATATTTAGACTTTCAGAGGGCTTTCGACAAGGTCCCACACAAGAGATTAATGTGCAAAGTTAAAGCACATGGGATTGGGGGTAATGTGCTGACGTGGATTGAGAACTGATTGGCAGACAGAAAGCAAAGAGTAGGAGTAAGTGGGTATTTTTCAGAATGGCAGGCAGTGACTAGTGGGGTACCGCAAGGTTCTGTGCTGGGGCCCCAGCTGTTTACATTGTACATTAATGATTTAGATGAGGGGATTAAATGTAGTATCTCCAAATTTGCGGATGACACTAAGTTGGGTGGCAGTGTGAGCTGCGAGGAGGATGCTATGAGGCTGCAGAGTGACTTGGATAGGTTAGGTGAGTGGGCAAATGCATAGCAGATGAAGTATAATGTGGATAAATGTGAGGTTATCCACTTTGGTGGTAAAAACAGAGAGACAGACTATTATCTGAATGGTGACAGATTAGGAAAAGGGGAGGTGCAATGAGACCTGGGTGTCATGGTACATCAGTCATTGAAGATTGGCATGCAGGTACAGCAGGCGGTTAAGAAAGCAAATGGCATGTTGGCCTTCATAGCGAGGGGATTTGAGTACAGGGGCAGGGAGGTGTTACTACAGTTGTACAGGGCCTTGGTGAGGCCACACCTGGAGTATTGTGTACAGTTTTGGTCTCCTAACTTGAGGAAGGACATTCTTGCTATTGAGGGAGTGCAGCGAAGGTTCACCAGACTGATTCCCGGGATTGCGGGACTGACATATCAAGAAAGACTGGATTAACTGGGCTTGTATTCACTGGAATTGAGAAGAATGAGAGGGGATCTAATAGAAACGTTTAAAATTCTGACGGGTTTAGACAGGTTAGATGCAAGAAGAATGTTCCCAATGTTGGGGAAGTCCAGAACCAGGGGTCACAGTCTAAGGATTAGGGGTAAGCCATTTAGGACCGAGATGAGGAGAAACTTCTTCACCCAGAGAGTGGTGAACCTGTGGAATTCTCTACCACAGAAAGTTGTTGCGGCCAATTCACTAAATATATTCAAAAAGGAGTTAGATGTAGTCCTTACTACTAGGGGGATCAAGGGGTATGGCGAGAAAGCAGGAATGGGGTACTGAAGTTGCATGTTCAGCCATGAACTCATTGAATGGCGGTGCAGGCTCGAAGGGCCGAATGGCGTACTCCTGCAGCTATTTTCTATGTTTCTATGTAATAAGCTTAAATAAAGGAGACTATGAAGGTATAAGGGCAGAGCTGGCTAAAGTGACTCAGAAAACAGATTGAAGTGTCGGACGGTTGATGAACAGTGGTGTACATTAAGGGAGATATTTCACAATACTCAAGAAAAATATATTCCAGTGAGGAGGAAAGGGCGTAAGAGAAAAGATAACCATCCGTGGTTAACTAAAGAAATAAAGGACGCCATCCAATTAAAAACAAGGGCATACAATGTGGCCAAAACAAGTGGGAGGACAGAACATAAAAACATAAGAATTAGGAACAGGAGTAGGCCATCTAGCCCCTCGAGCCTGCTCCGCCATTCAATAAGATCATGGCTGATGTGGTCGTGGACTCAGCTCCACTTAGCCGCCCTCTCCCCGTAACCCTTAATTCCCTTATTGCTTAAAAATCTATCTATCTTTGACTTGAAAACATTCAATGAGCTAGCCTCAACTGTTTCCTTGGGCAGAGAGTTCCACAGATTCACAACCCTCTGGGAGAAGAAATTCCTTCTCAACTCGGTTTTAAATTGGCTCCTCCGTATTTTGAGGCTGTGCCCCCTAGTTCTAGTCTCCCCCACCAATGGAAACAACCTCTCTGCCTCGATCTTGTCTATCCCTTTCATGATTTTAAATGTTTCTATAAGATCACCCCTCATCCTTCTGAACTCCAATGAGTAAAGACCCAGTCTACTCAATCTATCATCATAATGTAACCCACTCATTTCTGGAATCAGCCTAGTGAATCGTCTCTGTACCCCTTCCAAAGCTAGTATATCCTTCCTTATGTAAGGTGACCAAAACTGCACGCAGTACTCCAGGTGCGGCCTTACCAATACCTTATACAGTTGCAGTAAGACCTCCCTGCTTTTGTACTCCATCCCTTTCGCAACGAAGGCCAACATTCCATTTGCCTTCCTGATTACCTGCTGCACCTGCAAACTAATCTTTTTTTGGGATTCATGCACAAGGACATCTGGTCCGGGACCTCATCCATTGTTCCCAGGAGGCTGGTCTGTCGGTCGCCTTCCTATCCCTCGACCAAGAGAAGGCGTTCGACAGGGTGGATCACGACTATCTGCTCGGAACTCTGCGCGCTTTCGGGTTCGGGACGCATTTCGTCGCCCGGATCCGACTTTTGTACGCCGCCGCGGAGTGTCTGATTAAGGTTAACGGGTCCTTGACGGCGCCCCTTCGCTTTAGGAGAGGGGTGCGCCAGGGATGCCCCATGTCCGGCCAGTTATATGCTGTTTGCGTGGAGCCTTTCCTGCGCCTCTTGCGGACGAGGTTGACGGGACTGGCTCTGCAAGGGCCGGGCGTGGAGGTCGTCCTCTCGGCTTACGCCGATGACGTGCTCCTCGCGGTAGAGGATCCCGCTGACCTGCGGAGGATGCGTGAGTGCCAGGAGATTTACTCGGCCGCGTCCTCCGCCAGGATCAACTGGGAGAAATGTTCCGGACTCCTGGTGGGTCAGTGGCGGGTGGACTCCCTGCCGGAGGAGCTCAGGCCTTTTGCCTGGAGCACGACCCATCTCCTCTATCTGGGAGTCTACCTTAGCCCCGACGAGGGAGCCTGGCCGGCGAACTGGCAGGAGCTGGAGGCCAAGGTCGCCGCTCGCCTAGGGCGCTGGACAGGACTGCTCCGAGTGCTGTCCTACAGGGGTCGAGCGCTAGTCATAAACCAGCTGGTGGCCGCAATGTTGTGGTACCGGCTGGTCACTTTGACCCCTCCCCCTGCGTTTGTCGCCAAGATACAGAAGAAGCTGGTGGACTTCTTCTGGAACAACAGGAAGCACTGGGTCTCTGCCGCGGTCCTGAGTCTCCCGCTTGAGGAGGGCGGTCAGTCGTTGGTGTGCGTCAGCGCCCAGCTCGCGACTTTCCGTCTTCAGACCCTGCAGAGATACCTTTACGTCGAGCCCCCTCCTAGGTGGTGTGCTCTGGCGAGGTATTTCTTCCGCCAGCAGCTCGACCTCAATTATGACACGCAGCTCCTGTTTGTGAACTTGGGGGGTGCCAGGAACGCCCTCCGGGAGCTGCCTGTCTTTTACAGGGAACTCATCAGGGTCTGGAACAAAGTCTCCACCAAGCGCAGCTCTCCGCCGGCTGGAGTGGCGGCCGTCCTGCAGGAACCGCTGCTCGGGAATCCGTACCTCCACGGCCGAGGTTTTATGTGGCGGTCGGAAGAGAGGGCTGTGGCTGGTGAGGTGACCAGGGTCAGGGACCTGCTCGATGGTGGAGGAGCGGGCTGGATGGCGCCAGACACGCTGGCGCGGCGCCTAAACTCTGCCAACGTCCGCCACGCGGCCGATGCCATCGAGTCGCTAAAAACAGCTCTGGGCCCTGACTCCGTTAGGTGTATCGAGGAGGCTCAAGCACGTGGGGAGATCCCGTCCGAACTGACCCCCGTCCGGACGGAATTCCTCATCGGCGCCAAACCCCGGAACCTCCCTCGGGGGCCGGCGCCTCACAACTTGAGCCGCCTCGGGGAAATCCCCTCCGTGCCTTTCAGTTCCGCGCGGAGGGGTTTCCTGTACGGGCTGCTCCTGCACACCCTCAACTTTGCCATCCTCGCCGGCCGTCCGGACACGCCATGGCGTACCATCTTGCCATCCGGAGGAGGCGGGGGTCCCCGATGGAGGGCACTCTACGCAGGGGTCCTCCCACTATTCATCGGGGACTTGGCCTGGAGGGTGGTGCACAGAGCAGTGCCGTGCAATAAATTTTTAAGCCGGTTCACGGACTCCCAGGCCGCCTGCAATTTCTGCGGTCTGGAGGAGTCCGTGTTCCATGTTTTTATTGAATGCACAAGGTTGCAGCCCCTGTTCCACTATTTGAAGGGGCTGCTCCTGAAATTCTGGCTGCACTTCAGTCCCACTCTCCTGATCTTTGGGCACCCTGTGCGGAGGGGAGCGGGTAGGTCCGAAGGCCTCCTCGTAGGACTGCTCCTGGGCACGGCCAAGGGTGCCATCAGCCGGTCCAGGCAGCGGGCGGTCGAGGGGGTCGTTCAACCTGACTGCCTGCCTCTCTTCCGCTCTTACATCCGGTCCAGGGTGTCCTTGGAGATGGAGCACGCGGTGTCCACCGGTACGCTCGCGGCCTTCCGCGAGAGGTGGGCACCGGAGGGACTGGAGTGCATCATCACGCCCGGCAACCAAATTTTAATTTGATTTTACGTTTTAAAGTTAATTTGTTTTAATTGCCGGTGCTTTTAGTGTCCCCTTCCCTTTTATAGGGGGCACTGGGGAAAAATTGTGATTTTAGTGCCCAAAAAAAAAAAAAGAAAAACACAAAAAAAAACAAAAAAAAGGGGGGGAAAAAAAAGGGCCTTGTAAATGTCTGGAGTGTCACCCAGGTCGGGTGGCACCGTTCAATGTTTTATGTTTTGCAGGTGAACTCCAAAAAGAGTTTCATGCACAAGGACCCCCAGGTCCCTCTGCACCACAGCCTGTTGTAATTTCTCCCCATTCAAATAATATTCCCTTTTACTGTTTTTTTTCCCAAGGTGGATGACCTCACAATTTCCGACATTGTATTCCATCTGCCAAACCTTAGCCCATTCGCTTAACCTATCCAAATCTCCTTGCAGTCTCTCTGAGTCCTCTACACAACCCGCTTTCCCACTAATCTTAGTGTCATCTGCAAATTTTGTTGCATTACACTCTGTCCCCTCTTCTAGGTCATCTATGTATATTGTAAACAGTTGTGGTCCCAGTACTGATCCCTGTGGCACACCACTAACCACTGATTTCCAACCGGAAAAGGACCCATTTATCCCGACTCTCTGCTTTCTGTTCGCCAGCCAATTCTCTAACCATGCTAATACATTTCCTCTGACTCCGCGTACCTTTATCTTCTGCAGTAACCTTTTGTGTGGCACCTTATCGAATGCCTTTTGGAAATCTAAATACACCACATCCATCGGTACACCTCTATCCACCATGCTCGTTATATCCTCAAAGAATTCCAGTAAATTAGTTAAACATGATTTCCCTTTCATGAATCCATGCTGCGTCTGCTTGATTGCACTAGTCCTATCCAGATGTCCCGCTATTTCCTCCTTCATGATAGTTTCAAGCATTTTGGGAACCTATTAAAAGCCAGCAAAGAATGACTAAAAAAATGATTAAGAAAGGGAAGATAAACTATGAAAGTAAACTAGCACGAAATATAAAAACAGCCAGCAAGAGTTTCTATAGGTATATAAAAAGGAAAAGGGTGGCTAAAGTAAATGTTGTTCCTTTGGAGGATGAGACGGGGTAATTAGTAATGGGGAACATGGAGATGGCAGAAACTCTGAACAAATATTTTATATGTCTTTACGGTAGAGGACATTAATAAAATTCCAACAGTGGATAGTCAAGGGGCTCTCGGGGGGGAGGAACTTAACACAATCACAATCACTAAGGCGGTGGTACTCAGTAAGATAATGGGACTAAAGGCGAATAAATCCCCTGGATGTGATGGCTTGCATCCGAGGGTCTGAAGAGAAGAAGCGGCAGGGATAGTGGATGCAATGGTTGTAATTTACCAAAATTCCCTGGATTCTGGGGCGGTCCCAGCAGATTGGAAAACTGCAAATGTAACACCCCTATTTAAAAAAGGAGGCAGACAAAAAGCAGGTAACTATAAACCAGTTAGCCTAAAATCTATGGTTGGGAAGATGTTGGAGTCCATTATTAAAGAAGCAGTAGCTGGACATTTGGAAAAGCAAAATTCGGTCAGGCAGAGACAGCATGGATTTATGAAGGGGAAGTCATGTTTGACAAATTTGCTGAAATTCTTTGAGGATGTAATGAACAGGGTGGATAAGGGGGAACCATTGGATGCGGTGTATTTGGATTTCCAGAAGGCATTTGACAAGGTGCCACATAAACGTTACTGCACAAGATAAAAGTTCATGAGCTTGGGGGTAATATATTAGCATGGATAGAGGATTTGCTAACGAACAGAAAACAGAGAGTCGGGATTGGTTTGGCAATCAGTAACCAGTGGGGTGCTGCAGGGATCAGTGCTGGGACCCCAACTATTTACAATCTATATTAACAACTTGGAGGAAGGGACTGAGTGTAATGTAGCCAAGTTTGTCAACGATGAAAAGATGGGAGGAAAAGCAATGTGTGAGGAAGACAGAAAAAATATGCAAAAGGACATAGACAGGCTAAGTGAGTGGGAAAAGATTTGGCAGATGGAGTATAATGTTGGAAAATGTGAGGTCATGCACTTTGGCAGAAAAAAATCAAAGAGCAAGTTATTATTTAAATGGAGAAGGATTGCAGTACAGCGGGACCTGGGTGTATTTGTGCATGAAACATAAAAGGTTAGTATGCACGTACAGCAAGTGATCAGGAAGGCCAATGGAATCTTGGCCTTTATTGCAAAGGGGATGGAGTATAAAAGCAGGGAAGTCGTGCTACAGTTGTGCAGGGTATTGGTGAGGCCACACCTGGAATACTGCGCGCAGTTTTGGTTTCCATATTTACGAAAGGATATACTTGCTTTGGAGGCAGTTCATAGAAGGTTCACAAGGTTGATTCCAGAGATGAGGGGTTTGACTTATGAGGAAAGGTTGAGTAGTTTGGGCCTCTACTCATTGGAATTCAGAAGAATGAGAGGTGATCTTATCGAAACGTATAAGATTATGAGAGGGCTTGACAAAGTGGATACAGAGAGGATGTTTCCATTGATAGGGGAGACTAGAACTAGAGGGCATGATCTTAGAATAAGGGGCTGCCCAATTAAAACTGAGATGAGGAGAAATTTCTTCTCTCAGAGGGTTGTGGATCAGTAGAATTTGCTGCCTCAGAGACCTGTGGAAGCTGGGACATTGAATAAATTTAAGACAGAAATAGACAGTTTCTTCAACGATAAGGAAATAAGCGGTAATGGAGAGCGGGCAGGGAAGTGGAGCTGAGTCCATGATCAGATCAGTCATGATCGTATTAAATGGTGGAGCAGGCTCGAGGGGCTGTATGGCCTTCTCCT
Source organism: Pristiophorus japonicus (assembly GCF_044704955.1). Lineage (NCBI taxonomy): Eukaryota > Metazoa > Chordata > Chondrichthyes > Pristiophoridae > Pristiophorus > Pristiophorus japonicus. The sequence goes on from NC_091979.1 coordinate 317,488,529, forward strand.
GCTCCTATTTCTTATGTTCTTATGTTCTTACAACATCTTTACTATATATGTTAATTGCAGATGAAAATCTCTCTTACCTCATGACAGAACAGTGGCAAATGGAATTTAATCAGGAGAAGTGTGAGGTACACTACAGGAAGGACGTGATTGCACTGGAGAGGGTACAGAGGAGATTTACGAGGATGTTGCTGGGAGTGGAGAATCTTAGCTATGAGGACAGATTGGATAGGCTGGGTTTGTTTTCCTTGGAACAGAAGAGGCTGAGAGGAGACCTCATTGAGGTGTATAAAATTATGAGGGGTCAACAATCGGGGGGCATAAATTTAAAGTAAATGGTAGAAGGTTTAGAGGGGATTTGAGGGGAAATTTCTTCACGCAGAGGATTGTGGGGTTCTGGAACTCACTGCCTGAAAGGGTGGTAGAGGCAGAAACCCTCACCACATTTAAACAGTACTTGGATGTGCACTTCAAGTGCTGTAACCTGCAGGGTTACGGACCTAGAACTGGAAAGTGGGATTAGGCCAGCGCGGACACGATGGGCTGAAATGGCCTCCTTCCGTGCTGTAAATTTCGATGATTCTATGATTCTATGATGATCAGAATGAATAGGCCGGTTTCTTGTTTGCATTTATTTCTGTTGTCTGATCAGCTGCAAAATCAGAACTAAATGCGTTCAGCTTTTCCAAGACACGTATATACCATCCACACCCTTTTGAATCAGATGATTTTGCAGAATTATACTTGAGACAGGAAATTGAAATCAACAGGTACATTAGCATCTGCAGAAAATATGTTAATTAATGTCACCAAAACAAAAGAATGCCTCTGGATTATTTGTTTTTTCTTGCATTGTTTAGAACTTGCTGTGCGTATATTGGTTGCTCTGTTGATATAATATTTTGCTGCATAGCAACAATGGCTGGATTTCATAAAATAATTCAACGTCTCTTACAAAAACAAAACATGCTGCTGGAAATCTGAAATTAAAATCAGAAAATGCTGGAACTACTCAGCAGTTCAGGCAGATTCTGTGGAGAGAAACAGAGTTATTGTTACAGGTTGACGACCTTTCGCCGATATCCTTGCATCTTAAGTGCTTTGGAATAACAATGATAGGGAGGCGATGAGGCAGTTTCTATGAACTGTTCCTCAGGTTTACAGAAGTAATATATAGTTCCACCTTGTGAACTACTGCTCCACCTAAAGGACTACTATGGTAATGCAGCCACTGCTATAAATACAATAAAGGCATCACGTGACAGGTCACTTGACAAGTTCCTGTGTTAAGAGCCATCTTGTAAGTGTTCATTTGTGATGTCGTAGAGAATATATCATATTTGGCGATGAAGGATGGGATAATTGGATTCCCTAGCTGAAATTTTTGTTGGTGGATGATTCAGCCAACCGACAGAGATACTTTGAGGGCTTCTGTGTTTTGATTAACAGTTAAAAATCCAAGGAAAATTTCAAGCACACTTGGTTGAACTGAAGAGTTCAGATGGCTGGGCCTATGGCAATAATAGGGCGCATGGTGAGTTTCAACATGACCGAGAGACTTTCAGAGCACATGTGGAGTGGCTAGAAATGTTTTTCTCCACAAATAGTATCATCGAAGTCCACGATGATGAAAGTAGTAATCAGGTGGTTTTAGAAAGAAAATGGGCTAATTTCCTGACAGAAGCAGGCCCCGAGGTGTATGAAATCCTGAAAAATGTGCTTGTTCCTGTCAAGCCAAAGGACATGCCATTAATGAGAATAAGAACAGCACTACAGTCCTGAGCCCCTGGAAATTGCTGAAAGGTAGCGTTTGGAATACGGAATCAATTACCCGACTCGAGTATCAGTGCATACATTGTAGCCTTAAAGAAGCTACCTATTCACTGTCATTTCAGAAACTTTCAGGACCGAGTATTGCGTGACTGCTTTATTTGTGGAATAAAAAATGAAGCAATTAGGAAAAAGTTATTGACAACTCCTATCTTGACTTTTCATTCAGCTTGTCAGACAGCTATGTCAATGGATATGGCCCACAAATACTCCCGAGAATTTCGAGCCATTTCCAGTCATCAGACAACCGAGGTGAATCGCCCACAGGTTAAAAGAAAAAGGCAGTTGAACCCCAAGGCCTCAGCAACTGGCCATGGTAACAGAGCATTGTAGTCATGCTATTGGTGCCTGTGACAACAATTTGCTTAAAGTTGTCCATATGTGAAGGCAGAGTGTTTCTTCTGCAGGAAAACTGGGCACCTTGTGAAAGCATGCCGACTGAAGAGTAAACCAACTTTCAAGGCTATAAGTAGAAATCCTCAGAGACTACATAACAAGGAAGAAAAGCAACAGGGCGAAGAAATACAATTGATCAGGAGCACAAGGGTATCTAACAGTGATTCGAAAAGTATCACCATCCCAGTCGATGTTGCAGGAACCAGAATACCCATGGAAATCGACATTGGCGCATCCGTGAGCGTAGTACCGGAATCGCTATTTCTCGACAAATTGAGTGATTTCCCATTTGAGAAATTCAAGTTCGAGCTTCGAGGCTACTCAGGAGAGCAAATTCCTTTGAACATAAGAACATAAGAAATAGGAGCAGGTGTAGGCCATATGGTCCCTCGAGCCTTTTCGATAAGATTATCTCTCATTCTTCTGAATTCCAACAAGTAAAGGCCCAACCTACTCAACCTTTCCTCATAAGTCAACCCCCTCATCTCCGGAATCAACCGAGTAAACCTTCTCTGATCTGCTTCCAAAGTATGTCTTGAATAAAGAGTCTGACCAGATACTGTAAGCTCAAAGTAAGGTGTGACCGTACTTTATTACAGGTCTCCAGAGTGCCACTCCAGCCTGTGAGACCTCCTTAATTACAGGTGCTCCCAAGCGATTGTGGGATCCCCTGGGACTCCAGGGGATGAGCCCTCTGGTGGTTAAACAAGGTAGTTACAGGTTTACATGTATAACAATACTCCCCCGCCAAAGTCAATAGTGTAACTATTTACAATGTGAGTCGATCTGGGGCCTTCCTTTCCTTGGTTGATCGTTTCGGTGCAAATGCTGGTTTTGGTGAGTCGTTTCTTGGACAATCGCTTGGCTGCTGTGCAGCTGGCCTTGCTGGGCTGCTGGGTGTGCTGAGTCCTGCTGGGCTGCTGCAGGTGATGGGTTCTGCTTCGTGGTCAACCGCTGGGTCGGTTGCCACTTGTGTGTGTGTTGGGGGGGTCTAAAAAAGTAGAATCTATTGTGGATTGTTCTGGATAGTCCGCGAATCTGAGTTTGGTTTGGTCCAAGTACTTTCTGCAGGTGAGTCCATTTGAAAGTTTGACCAGAAACACCCTACTCCCCTCTTTGGCCACGACAGTGCCGGGAAGCCACTTGGAACCTTGTCCATAGTTCAACACAAGTACAGGATCATTAATCTTGATTTCGCGTGACACATTTGCATGATCATGATATGTATACTGTTGAAGCCGCCTGCTCTCTACCTGTTTGTGTGGATCAGGGTGGACTAGCGAGAGCCTTGTCTTAAGTGCCCTCTTCATGAGCAGTTCAGTGGGGGGATCCCCAGTGAGCGAGTGGTGTCTTGTGCGGTAACTAAGCAGGACTCGGGATAGGCGAGTCTGCAGTGAGCCTTCACTTACCCTCTTCAAGCTCTGCTTGATTGTTTGCACTGCTCGCTCTGCCTCACCATTGGACGCTGGTTTAAACGGATAAGATATGACATGTTTGATCCCATTGCGGGTCATGAACACTTTGAACTCGGCACTGGTGAAGCACGACCCATTGTCACTCACAAGGACATCAGGCAGGCCGTGCGTGGCAAACATGGCCCACAGGCTTTCAATGATGGCAGCGGATGTGCTTGCCGACATTATCTCACATTCAATCCATTTGAGTATGCATCTACAACCACAAGGAACATTTTTCCCAAGAATGGGCCTGCAGAGTTGACATGGACCCTGGACCACGGTTTGGAGGGCCAGGACCATAAACTTAGTGGCACCTCCCTGAGTGCATTGCTTAACTGTGAACGTGTGTTACATTTGTGCACGCAGGACACTAAGTCTGCATCTCTACCGGGCCACCACATGTGGCATCTGGCTATCGCTTTCATCATTACAATACCTGGGTGGGTACTGTGGAGGTCACTAATTAAAGTGTCCCTGCCCGTTTTGTCACCGCGACCCGATTACACCATAGGAGGCAGTCTGCCTGTAAGGACATTTCATCTCTGCGCCGCTGGTACGGCTTTATTTCTTCCTGCATCTCTAACGGGACACTAGACCAGCTCCCGTGGAGCACACAGTTTTTTACTAAGGACAGTAAGGGGTGCTGGGTCATCCAGGTTCTAGTCTGTCGGGCGGTAATAGGCGATTGCTCACTCTCGAATGCTTCCATTACCATAACTAAATCTGCGGGCTGTGCCATCTCTGCCCCCGTGGTGGGAAATGGCAGCTTACTGAGAGCATCGGCACAGTTTTCTGTGCCTGGCCTTTGGCGGATGGCGTAGTTGTATGCGGACAATGTGAGCGCCCATCTCTGGATGCGGGCCGATGCATTCGTATTTAACCCCTTACTTTCAGAATAGAGGGATATCAGTGGCTTACGGTCGGTTTTCAATTCAAATTTGAGTCCAAACAGGTATTGATGCATTTTCTTTACCCCATAAACACACGCTAACGCTTCTTTTTCAATCATGCTGTAGGCCCTCTCAGCCTTAGACAGACTTCTGGATGCATAAACAACCGGTTGCAATTTCTCAGATTCATCAGCTTGTTGCAATATACACCTGACACCGTATGACGACGCACCACATGCTAGTAACAAACGCTTAATTGGATCATACAACACAAGCAATTTGTTTGAGCATAACAGTTTCCTATCTTTCTCAAAAGCATTTTCTTGATATTTACCCCATACCCATTCATCTCCTTTACACAGTAAAGAGTGCAGTGGTTCTAAAAGTGTGCTAAGACCTGGTAAGAAGTTACCAAAGTAGTTCAGGAGTCCTAGAAACGACCGCAGCTCCGTCACGTTCTATGGTCTCAGTGCATTCTTGATTGCCTCCGTCTTCGAAACGTTGGGCCTGATGCCGTCCGCCGCGATTCTTCTCCCCAGGAACTCCACTTCAGGCACCAGGAAAACGCACCGAGAATTTTAACCTGAGCCCCACACAATTAAGCCGACTAAGAACCTCCTCCAGGTTCTGCAGGTGTTCGACAGCTTCCCGGCCTGGAACCAAGATGTGGTCCTGGAAGGCCACGGTGCGCGGGACCGACTTCAGCAAGCATTCCATGTTCCTTTAGAATATCACCACAGCTGATCAATCCCAAATGGGCATCTGTTATAAATGAAGAGACCTTTGTGCGTGTTGATGCAGGTGAGGCCCTTCGATGGTTCCTCCAGCTCCTGCGTCATGTAGGCCGAGGTCAAGTCCAGCTTCGCAAATGTTTTTCCTCCCGCCAGCATCACAAATAGGTCGTCTGCCTTTGGTAGCGGGTATTGATACTGCAGGGAGAAACGATTGATAGTTACTTTGTAATCACCACAGATTCTGACGTTGCCGTCTCCCTTGAGGACTGGAACAATCGGACTGGCCCACTCATTGAATTCGATCGGCGAAATGATGCCCTCTCGGTGCAACCAGTCCAGCTCAATCTCCACCCTCTCTCTCACCGTGTACGGTGCCCCTCTCGCCTTGTGGTGGGTGGGTCGCACCCCCGGAATCAAGTGGATCTGCACTTTTGCTCCTTGGAACTTCCTGATGCCCGGTTCGAACAGCGAGGGGAACTTGTTTAGGACCTGGGCACATGAAGTGTCGTCAGCGGACGAGAGCGCTCGGACGCTGTCCCAGTTCCAGCATATCTTTCCCAGCCAGCTCCTGCCGAACAGCGTGGGGCCATCGCCCAGTACCACCCAGAGTGGTAAATTGTGCATCGCCCCATCATTGGAGACCTTTACGGTATCACTGCCGATTACGGAAATCAGTTCCTTTGTGTACATTCTCAGTTTAGTACAAATGGGAGTCAGGACTGGCCTTGAGGCCTTGCTGCACCACAATTTATCGAAAGTCTTTTCGCTCATTATGGGCTGGCTCGCGCCCGTGTCCAGCTCCACTGACAGCGGGAGTCCATTTAATTCAACCTTCAGCATTATCGGGGGACACTTTGTGGTAAATGTGTGCACCCCATATACCTCTGCCTCCTCAGTCAGAGGCTCTGGTTCGTCATGATCCACCGTGGATCTGTCCTCCTCTGCATCATGGTGCTTTGCAGGATTAGCAGGGTTTGCAGCTCGCCTGCACATACATTGGAGGTGTCCCCCTGTTCCACAGCCCTTGGAAACGTATCCTTTGAAGCAGCATGAACGGAAATAATGATCACCTCCGCAGCGCCAACAAGGTGTTAATGGCCTTGCATTCACCACCCTTGATGGTGGACTCTGATATATCTGCGGACATGCAGCTGCAGGCATGTGAGGCCTGACCTGTACATTATGATTCGAAAACAACGTTACTTTGTTCACAGTATTTGCAGCAGCATTCACGTGCTGAGAGATTTGTTTGGTATTATCACTGGTGGCGATGAACGCCTGGGCTATCGCTATGGCTTTACTCAAGGTTGGGTCTCTACAGTCAAAATTTTGCGAAGTATTACTTGGCCTTGCCAAGTACAAAGAAGTCCCTGAGCATGTGTTCCAAGTGTCCTTCAAATTCGCAATGTCCTGCAAGGCGTCTTAGCTTGGCGACGTAGCTCGCCACTTCCTGGCCTTCAAACCTCTTATACGTGTAGAACCGGTACCTCGCCATCAGAACGCTTTCCTTTGGGTTTAGATGCTCCCGGACCAGTGTGCACAAATCATCGTACGACTTCTCAGTGGGTTTTGCTGGAGCGAGCAGATTTTTCATGAGGCCATACGGTGGTGCCCCGCAAACGGTGAGGAGGATCGCCCTTCGTTTGGCAGCATTCGCTTCTCCTTTCAGCTGGTTGGCCACGAAGTATTGGTTGAGTCACTCCACGAAGGTTTCCCAATCATCTCCCTCCGAAAATATCTCCAGGATGCCCACGGTTCTCTGCATTGTTGCGGTGGGGTTTGTTGTCTGTATCTCGCCGCCAGTTGTTATGTCTTGAATAAAGAATTTAACCAGATACTGTAAGCTGAAAGTAACAGGTCTCCCGAGTGCTTCTCCAGCCTGTGAGGCCTCCTGATGTACAAGTGCTCCCAAGGGATTGTGGGATCCCTTGGGACTCCAGGGCATGAGCCCTCTGGTGGTTAAACAAAGTATTTACAGATTTACATATATAACAAAAACTGGACGCAGTATTCCATGTGTGGCCTCACCAATACCCCGTATAACTGTAGCAAGACTTCCTTGCTTTTATTCTTCATCCTCTTTGCAATAAAGGCCAAGATTCCATTGGCCTACCTGATCACTTGCTGTACCTGCACACTAACCTTTTGTGTTTCATGTACCAGTACCCCCAGGTTGCACTGTACTGCAGCACTTTGCAATTTTTCTCCATTTAAATAATAACTGTCTCTTTGATTCTTTCTGCCAAAGTGTATAACCATACACTTTCCAACATTATACTCCATCTGCCAAATTTTTGCCCACTCACTTAGCCTGTCTATGTCCTTTTGCAGATTTTTTCTGTCTTCCTCACACATTGCTTTTCCTCCCATCTTTGTATCATCAGCAAACTTGGCTACGTTACACTCGGTCCCTTCTTCCAAGTCATTAATATTGATTGTAAATAGTTGGGATCCCAGCACTGATTCCTGTGGCACCCCACTAGTTACTGATTGTCAACCCAAGAATGAAGCATTTATCCCGACTCTCTGCTTTCTGTTAGTTAGCCAATCCTCTATCCATGCTAATATATTACCCCTAACCCCGTGAACTTTTATCTTGTGCAGTAACCTTTTATTGGGCACCTTGTCAAATGTCTTCTGGAAATCCAAATACACCACATCCATTGGTTCCCCTTTATCCACCCTGTTCGTTAAATCCTCAAAGAATTCCAGCAAATTTGTCAAACATGACTTCCCCTTCATAAATCCATGCTGACTCTGCCTGATCGAATTATGCTTTTCCAAATTTCCTGCTACTGCTTCTTTAATAATGGACTCCAACATTTTCCCAACCACAGATGTTAGGCTAACTGGTCTATAGTTTCCTGCTTTTTTTCTGCCTCCTTTTTTAAATAGGGGTGTTACATTTGCAGTTTTCCAATCTGCTGGGACCGCCCCAGAATCCAGGGAATTATCCACGTAGCTCTCAGTCTCGTGGATGCACCACAGTGTCCCCAGCTGGTCTCCTCCCGACTGTTGCTGCTCCAAGCTGTCGCTGCCCTTTGTAGTCCCACCATGCCCGCTCCGCTCTCGCGATGCTGGTCTCCTCCCGACTGTTGCTGCTCCAAGCTGTCGCTGCCCTTTGTAGTCCCACCATGCCCGCTCCGCTCTCGTGATGCTGGTCTCCTCCCGACTGCAACTGCTCCAAGCTGTCGCTGCCCTTTGTAGTCCCACCATGCCCGCTCCGCTCTCGCGATGCTGGTCTCCTCCCGACTGTCGCTGCTCCAAGCTGTCGCTGCCCTTTGTAGTCCCACCATGCCCGCTCCGCTCTCGCGATGCTGGTCTCCTCCCGACTGTCGCTGCTCCAAGCTGTCGCTGCCCTTTGTAGTCCCACCATGCCCGCTCCGCTCTCGCGATGCTGGTCTCCTCCCGACTGTTGCTGCTCCAAGCTGTCGCTGCCCTTTGTAGTCCCTGCTGACCGCCTTCTGACTTTGATGAGGGCTGTTTCAGTTCAGTGGCAGGGGTGGAAAACTGATTGCAAGGATTCAAACATGGAGTTTTGGGAAAAATCGGCACGGGAGGCGATGTCACATTCAAAGATTTTGGAGAGGAAAGGAATTTGGAGATGGGTCTGTGATGCACAAGGACAGAGGAGTTGGAGATGAATTGTTTGAGAAGGGTGGTGACAGCAGATTTGAAGGGGAGGGGGACAGTACCTGAGGAGATTTAACAATATGTGCTAATATAGGGGCCAGGAAGGGAAGTTGGGTGGTCATCAATTTGGTGAAAATAGGGTTTGAGTGACAAGGAGGTGGGTCCGATGGACAAGGTGAGCTTGGAGTGGCCATGAGGGGAGATTGGAGAGAAACTAGAGAAAGATACAAGTTCAGAGCTAGGGCAGAGGGAAACTATCGGTGGAGTTTGTCCTGGTGGGCTTGGTCAAAGGACGGAAGTGGTAGACACAGCTGAATGGATGGTCTCAGTGTTCATGACCAAGATGTCCGTGACCTCCTCGCACTTGTTATTGGAGATGAGGGTGGAAGAGGCAGGTGGAGAGGGATTGAAGATTACTGTTTGTCGTGGAGAATAGAAGCCAGGGGTTTTCATTGTGTTTCAGGATGATCGTGGAACAGTGAGCTGTTTTGACAAGAGGAGAGCAGGGCCCGATAACGCTTCATGTGGTCCAGTAAGATCTGGCGATGAATAGCAAAACCATTTATCCGCTATAAACGATCATGTCTGTGTCTCTTGGAGTTGAGGGAGCAGCGATGAGGTCTGTACCAGGGAGAACAACCAGGGTGAAAGAGCGTAATGGATTAAATGGGAACAAGGGCATCAAAGCTGGAGGTGAGGGTGTGATTGAGCAGGTCAGTAACTGCAGAAATGTTGTGGTGAATGAAGGGTTAAAGGCTAGACAGTTAAGGTTTTGAAAGTGAAGTTGTAAGTGACTAGGGGCTAGATTCTCCATTATTTTTGCAGGCATACCGCCCACTTAACGTCCATTTTAACGCTAAAATGTGGTGTAACGCCCATATATCGTCCAGTTAGCCACAAAATGGAAAGTAACGCCCATTTCTAGGTCACTTATCGGCGAGCGTTACTTTCGGCATGTACGTAACGCCGATAAAAAATAATACTGCCCGCCCACTTTTTTGGGGCGGAAAGATCAGAATAGGCGAAACCAACGGTCATAATATCACCCAGCGTGACTTTCAGCACCTCGCACGCATATCGCCCACAATCTCGCTCGCCGAAAAAAACGCCGTGAAAAAGTTGAACTGACCTGAAGTACTCTCAGCGGTGTGGACGTCATTTCGTAAATCGCACGTCACTTCATTTAAAAGGCTGCTCTGCTTCAACTTCAGGGGAGTTCGGATGTACTCTGGAGTTCTTTTAAGGTGATGTGAACATCTGAACATACATCTTATCATACTGTGGATGATTGGATTTTACTTTAGGTGTCTTAGTGGGGAAATTTATTGCTTGTGAACAATCGGCATTATAGTTATTGGAATGGGGCCAGCCATTTCTCAGCCTGCCTTGATGACAACGCAGATGCTGTAGAGTAGAAATGGCACAGAGTGTAATCGACAGCATTATGTGCCCAATCTAAGACGTGCCAGACTGATGAGGAGGACCAGACCAGACACCCGCCGCACTTACAGGTAGAAGCGGTCTTAGCTCGATTTGTCCGAGAACACCTGCCTTCGGAGACTGCGCTTCCACAAAGTGGTTATCAGTGAGATATGCCAGCTCACCAGGGCAGATCTGCAGCCCGCCAGCACCTTCAGGACCTCACTGTCCATCGGGGTCAAGGTCACTGCGGCACTTTCTTTCTACGCATCCGGTTCCTTTCAGGCCTCCGCTGGCAACATTTGCGCTATATCTCACCATGCCACACATTGCTGCATTAGACAGGTCACTGAAGCCTTGTACGCACGTAGGATGGACTTTATCAGCTTCCCGATGACCATGGAGGCTCAGACTGAAAGGGCTCTAGAATTCTTCTGAATTGCTAACTTCCCAAAGGTGCAGGGAGCAATAGACTGTACGCACATTGCCATGCGGACACCTTGTCAGGATGCAGAGGTTTTTCGCAACCGAAAATGATTTCACTCCCTGAAGGTCCAACTCGTTGTTGACCACAACTAGATAATTCTGGCAGTGAATGCCAAATTTCCGGGCAGCATCCATGATGCTCACATCCTGCGTGAGCGCACTGTATCTGACATGTTTACCAGTCAGCCACAAGGTCAATGCTGGATGCTTGGTGACAAAGAATATGGCCTCGCCACCCCTGCATAACACCCACACCGAAGCCGAGAAGCGATATAACGAGAGCCACAGAGCCACACGCAATATCATCCAGAAAACCATTGGTGTGTTTAAGCAGTGCTTTCGGTGCCTGGAGCACTCAGGATGGGAGCTAAAATACCACCCTGAGCAGATAGCTCAATTCGTGGTCGTGTGTTGCATGCTACACAACTTGGCTTTCAGGAGGGGGCAAGAATTGCCAGAAGGGATTGACGGTCCACCTCAAGGGAGAGAGGAAGAGGAGGACAAGGAGGTGGATGCTGACCTCGGGCCAGACAATCAGGCTGGTTATGCAACCATGTCCACGCTCCTCTCTAGACTGCAGGAAAGGGCCCGTGGTGGCTACATAGCTGCAAGACTCTTACGTCAGCATCTCATAATTGAGCGCTTTGCCTGTAAGAACGTTGCTGTTATTGACAAAGCTGACACATTGCTGTGTGTGTAGCTCAGACATCAATGGTGGGCATCACCTTGGTGCCAGTTAAAGTTTAAGTTGATTCAAGTTAAGTTTAACTATACCCATTCATGTTAAGGAATCACCAGTGTGTAACGGTGCAGCTATCTGAGACAATGCGCAACAAGGTTATGTTAAATAAAAAATATTTATCCTGACCATTTGTCTGAAATCATAAGTACAACTGTCACAAACACCCCACCCCCACCCCACCCCACAACACATTTTATAACATTGATATCAATCAAATGGTCAACATTTCCAGCAACACAAAACACAAATGCAAACCAACAAGGTGGCCCCCTCCCCCCATACCCCAGACTTTACAACAAATTTGATACACCAAGATGGAGATATTACAAAACATCACCTGTGGAAATGCACCTCACTTTCCTTCCCACCCCTCCTTCTTCTCCCCACCTCTACCCCTTCCCCTCCTGACTCCACGCTGCCTCTCCTCAGGAGCTGCGTCATTGTGGGGGATGAAGGCAGAGCCGGTGGTTGCTCAGATACCAGAGAGGAGGGTCCCGAGGTGGGAACCTTCTCTGAGCCAGAAGCAAGATGTTCCTCCTGGCTTGCATGTGTCATCGGCATTGGGGGTCCTGCACCTTGGGGTGCAGTGCCACGCTCCGGGACCACTGGGAGGCCTCTGCCACCAGTGTTCCTGGCTATCGCCTCCAGGGCCTCTGCCATCCACAGAACGTACTCCATCATGGTGCCGGACATGCTGGCCAGCTGTCGGGGTATGCCCCACAATGTCTGGAGGACCTGCTGACTGATGTCATCAGTCCTCCTGGACAAGACTACCATGTCGCCGCCCTGACCTGCCGCTCGTGGAGCAGACCTGCCGCGTCTAAGAAAGCCCTGCAGGGTCGGCGCTGTCCTGGGGCAACTGAGGTGCCCTGTGGCGAGGAGCTTGGGCCCGGTACCACCAGAGTGGTGGTGTGAATAGCCGCAGGAGCACTAGATGGCGTTGGGGTCGAATGCGTTCTGGAGCCTGGCGATGCAGGCCCCTCAAAGTCCGCGCCATCACCCGTAGAGAACGGACCCAGCAGGTGACAGGCGAGAATCGGTGCTCCTCAGCACCAGATGTAGGATCGTCCGGTGAGTCCGGCCCCGCGCCCCCACCTTCTGGGCTCGGTGGTCTCGCCTGGGGCCGCGCTGCTGGCTGAGCTGCAAAACACAAATGAGGAGAAGGGGGTGCTACGCTCACAAGGTGATTGCAGCGCTACACACAGCATATGTACGAAAAAGCACCACCGCTCGCAAAATCATCACAGACACCACATTTGATGACCATCAACACATTGTGCATTGCAATGATTCTCATGAGGCCAGCATTATTTAGAGGACACTTTTAGCAATCATCTATCATATATTATTGGTCGGATATGAGTGGGTGTGGCATCTATTGACTTTACATCACGCAATGGTGTATACTTTACTCACGTGGCATCACTTCAGGTTCTGCAGCTGCTCGCATGGCCGACTGGGGGTGGCTCCCCACGAGTGCGAGCACGCGCTCCTCTATATCGGTGAAGTCGATGATGACTGGTGGCCCCCCACCCTTTCGCCTCTGCTCGGTCCTATTCTTTGAAACCTTCTTCTGTAAAAGGTAACAACAGGACGACATGGCATGAGATCATTGCGTGATATCATTGCTAGGTACTGTCACAGAGACTGATACAACACATAACTGACAGATGTAATCATGATTATTATGATAATTATCATTCTTTACCTAAAGACGTACACCTTGAACGCAGGCTTGGAGTACAACATTCCCGGTAAAAGTGAAAGACCTCATATTTGATTTTGATCACTCATTACACTTACAAATCAAATTATATAAATATATAAGTACATGTAAATGAATATCATACTTACTCTGGCGGATCCGACAAGTTCATTCCATCGCTTTCAGCATTGGTTGCCCTCATGTACCTCGTTGGTCGCCGACGAGACCACCTCGGCTATCTCAGCACATATCTTCTGGTAGGCCTATGGGGTGGGCTTCCCACGCCCTCCCTGGGTCAAATCACCCCAGCGTGACTCGACCTCCTGCAGGAAGGAGGCATTTGCCTCATCCGAGAAGCTCCTGTCTCTCTTTCGTCCTCCCAATTGTTCCTCTCTCAGCTCACTGCTCCCGCCAGCGTTAGTCTCCACAGTGTGCTGTGTCACCTCCTCCACTCCTTCCATTGTAGGCATCAAATTAGACAAAATATCTGGCTGGTAACAGCTAACATTTTTCTCACAATTGTGTATTCACGTCAAAACTCTCCCTACCTCCCAAAGTAGCCAAACAAGCACCCACACCACACCCACACATGCCCTCACTCCTCTCTGCTCCCTCTCTCTCTGTCTCCTTTTATTCGCATGTAATGATGACCCCTGACCTCCTGAAGCGCGGGACGGCGACACTTTACGGCAGAAGGTCAGAGATTTAACGCTAACACCCATTTCAGATCGCTCAAGGTAACAGCCATTTTATAAAATGGAAACGCGGGTGTTTGAAAATGGGCGATAATCCGGCGATCTGAAAACACATATTTACCGCCCACGCCGGAAATAACGCCCACTTTTGGGCGATCTACACAAAGGTGGAAAGTCTAGCCCTTGGAGTTAAAATCGGGATCACAAAGTCAGTAGAAATGGTTAACAGAGCTGGCAACTGAATTGCTGTGTATGTTATTCTGTTTCTGGAAACAAACTCCATGTTCAATATTCTAAATGTAAATTTAAATACAGAAGGAATTCCAATGATCTAAGTGAGCAAAATTGCCCAGCGCCCCGTTTGGTGGCGGTAACCTTCTGGGGCCGGGACATTTATTCGGCACTTCGAGGGGCGGAGCAGTATCGGAGGTGCTCCGTGTCCGTGGAGGAGTGCTCCCGGGCAGTAGTGTGATGCCGAGTCCAGCGCCATGCTCCGGAGCTCAGTGCCTCGCTGGCAACATCAGCGCTTCGCAGATCTCCCCTTAGCACTGACGCGGCAGAAACCCCGCCCCTTCAATTAAAGGGGAAGGCCGCTGCGCGCTCTGCCGTCCCTTTGGCAGCCCCCACTGGTCCACCAGGAATGCCCTCGACCGGGTCAACAGCCGGGCACCCATAACGGAGCTGCGGGCTGCAGGATGGCAGCCCGGTCAATGCGCGGGCCACCATTGTTGGACCGACAGAAGAATATGGCGGCCCATGGCGTAAATGGCCTCCCTTTTAAAGGGTGCTCCGGCGACGGATGTCTGCCAGGTTCGCGTCCCGCAAAGCTGGCGGTGAGACCGGCCTCACCATCCTCGGTGCCCGCGGGCTAAGTTACCCTACGGGGTGCTCAGGGGTTGGTGTGGGGCGGTGACATCGGCCTCGCCATCCTCGGTGCCCGCGGGCTAAGTTACCCTACGGGGTGCTCAGGGGTTGGTGTGGGGCGGTGACACCGGCCTCACCATCCTCGGTGCCCGCGGGCTAAGTTACCCTACGGGGTGCTCAGGGGTTGTTGTGGGATGGTGAGGGGTACCCCCACATGCTGATGAGGTTATTGCTGGGCGTGTGCCAGCCGGGGCTCAACGACACGCCGCCCCCAAATCTCCAGGGGCAATTTCCCCGCTGGCGCTATCGACCCCTTCCCCTGGGCGATAATCTTGATGCGCCCCATTAGCACCCCGCAGAGGCGCTAATGGAGCTATAACAAAGGGAAATTTCAGTCCCTAAATCTCATAATTCTGTTTGTATGGAAATGATAACACACCGAGTACTGTGCTCACTCAACTCACCATCGGAGGTAAAGTTGAGTAAGGAATTCCTTCGTCAACTTTACCTCCGATGGTGAGTTGAGTGAACACAGTACTCGGTGTGTTATCATTTCCAGATTATTGGTTTCCTGAATGTGAAACTCGAAACTGAATCTGGTAAACAAAACTTACCCCCACTGTTTTCTCTCCGCCTTCTGACCATATTACTGAAAACCTCCTCTGGAATGCAGTTCTACAACATGCTTCAGTGACATCTCCATGGTAAATTGATCTCAGTGTCGGTAACGCCGAGAACTGGAGAGTCTAGTCAGGCTGCTGAGCCACTGGAACTGTGCTGGAGCAGCACGTCCTGCCCAGCAGTCTGCCCTCGCACTGACACCATCCCCAATCCCAGGGTCAGGGCCATGAGTGTAAAGGGGGTGGTCACTTCCAGGACATTCCCCCACTCTCAGGCCACAGAGCTGAGTTCCTGATCCTTTGCAGCCCGCTCAGTGCAGCTGTATTCATACATTTTAAATGTACAAAGGAATCTTCACACAGTAAGAAGGGCAGGAAACATGAGACTAACAGCCTGAAGCCCTCGAGGGGGACACTTCTGGCCCTGACTGGTGAGACCGAGGTGGGAGCAGGGCCTGTTTAAACAAGGAATCAGAGTGTCTTTCATTATTGAAAGAAAACAGACCAATTAGTCCCCTCCCATGGCTTACATGTTCCCAGAGATCAATCAGATCACGAGAGCAATATTAATGATATGGGTCACATGATCCCATGGGCCATATACATTGACAGGAGAACAAGAGAGCTGTGGGTCATGCAATTCCGATAGAACAATCGGATTTCAAGGAATCAACACCAACTGAAATGGATCCAATTAGAAAAGTCACCCTGTCCGGACGGGATGAATCCAATGTTGCTGAGGGAAGTAAGGGAGGAAATTGCTGAAGCTCTGACCACAATCTTCCAATCCTTCTTAGATCTGTGAGTGGTGCCAGAGGACTGGAGGATTGCAAATGTTATACCCCTGTTCAAACATGCGGAGAGGGATAAACCCGACAACTACAGGCCAGTCACCTAACATCGATGGTATGGAAAACTTCAGAAACAAGAATCCGGGACAAAATTAATTGGCATTTGTCAAAGTATAGGCTACTAAATTAAAGCAAACACAGATTTGTTAAAGGCAAATCGAGTTTGTCGAACTTGATTGAGTTCTTTGATAAAGTAACGGAGAGGCTTGAAGAGGGTAATGCAGTTGATGTTGTGCATATGGAGTTTAAAAGGAGTTTGATAAAGTGCCACATATTAGACTTGTTAGCAAAATTGAAGCCCATGGGATAAAAGGGCCAGTGGCTGTGTGCATATAAAATTAGTTAATGGACAGAAAGCAGGCAGTAGTAGTGAACGCTTGCTTTTCAGACTGTAGGGAAATGTGTTTGGACAACTGGTCTTGTTATATACATATTAATGAGCTGCTCGTAGGTGTATGGGGCATAATTTCAATGTTTGCAGATGAGATGAAACTCAGAAATATATTAAACAGTGAGGAGGATAGTAACAGGTTTCAGGAGAACGTAAAAAAACTGGTGCAATGGACAGACACCTGGCAGATGAAATCTAATGCAGAGACATGTGAAGTGATTCATTTTGGTACGAAAAATGAGCAGAGGCAATATAAGGTAAATGGCCCAATTTTGAAGGGTGCAGAAAAAGAGCGCATGTAAGTACGCAAGTCTTTGAAGGTGGAAGACAAGTTAAGAAGACTGTTAAAAAGGCATACAGGATCCTTGGCTTTTTATATAGAGGCATAGAGTCCAAAAGACAGGAATCATAGGGCTAGATTTTGCACTTTTGTGTATATCGCCCAAAAATGTATGTTATTTCCGGTGTGGGTGGTCAAAATGGGTTTTCAGATCGCCGGCTTGTCATCCATTCTCAAAGCCCCTAGTCTCCATTTTTGAAATTGGATGCTACCACAAGCAAAATGAAATGGGCGGTAGCGTTAAATCTCTCTGACCTTCTGCCGTAAAGTGTGGCCGTCGTTAGCAACGGCATGGCAACGCTCGATTCCCGTGATTCAGGAGGTCAAGGGTCACCATGACATGCGCAGAAGAGGAGACAGAGAGAGAGGGAATGAAGGCGTGTGTGGGTGTGATGTGGCTGCTTTGGGAGGAAGGAGGGAGAGTTTAGAGCTCTGGAGCAAATAGGGAAACAAAATCCAGCTATTACCAGCCAGCTATTTGCCCGATTTGGCCTATAATGGAGGGAAAGGAGGAGACATCACAACATACTGTGGAGACTGACTCTGGAGAGAGCAGTGATGTGGGAGAGGAACACATTCGAGGGCGCAAAAGAGCCAGGAGGTTCACGGATGAGGCAAATGCCTTCCTCCTGCAGGAGGTCGAGTCACGCTTGGGTGATTTGATCCAGGGAGGGCGTGGGAAGCCCACCCCAAAGGCCTACCAGAAGATATGGACCGAGATAACAGAGGTGGTCTCGTCGGCGACCAACGAGGTGCATGAGGGTAACCAATGCCGCAAACGATGGAACGACCTTGTGGGATCCACAAGAGTAAGTATTACATTTATTTACAAGTACTTATGTATTTATATAATTTGATTTGGAAGTACCATGAGTGACTATCATCAGATGTGAGGTCTTTCACTTTTACCATGAATGTTGTAGTCAAGGCCTGCGGCCACGGTGTACGTCTTTAGGTAAAGAATGATAATTATCATAATAGAAACATAGAAAAATAGAAAATAGGTGCAGGAGCAGGCCATTCAGCCCTTCTAGCCTGCACCGCCATTCAATGAGTTCATGGCTGAACAAGAAACTGTACTACCCCATTCCTGCTTTCACGCCATACCCCTTGATCCCCCGAGTAGTAAGGACTTCATCTAACTCCCTTTTGAATATATTTAGTGAATTGGCCTCAACTACTTTCTGTGGTAGAGAATTCCACAGGTTCACCACTCTCTGGGTGAAGCAGTTTCTCCTCATCTCGGTCCTAAATGGCTTACCCCTTATCCTTAGACTGTGACCCCTGGTTCTGGACTTCCCCAACATTGGGAACATTCTTCCTGCATCCAACCTGTCCAAACCCGTCAGAATTTTAAACGTTTCTATGAGGTCCCCTCTCACTCTTTTGAACTCCAGTGAATACAAGCCCAGTTGATCTAATCTTTCTTGATAGGTCAGTCCCACCATCCCGGGAATCAGTCTGGTGAATCTTCGCTGCACTCCCTCAATAGCAAGAATGTCCTTCCTCAAGTTAGGAGACCAAAACTGTACACAATACTCCAGGTGTGGCCTCACCAAGGCCCTGTACAACTGTAGCAACACCTCCCTGCCCCTGTACTCAAATCCCCTCGCTATGAAGGCCAACATGCCATTTGCTTTCTTAACCGCCTGCTGTACCTGCATGCCAACCTTCAATGACTGATGTACCATGACACCCAGGTCTCGTTACACCTTCCCTTTTCCTAATCTGTCACCATTCAGATAATAGTCTGTCTCTCTGTTTTTACCAGCAAAGTGGATAACCTCACATTTATCCACATTATACTTCATCTGCCATGCATTTGCTCACTCACCTAACCTATCCAAGTCACTCTGCAGCCTCATAGCATCCTCCTCGCAGCTCACACTGCCACCCAACTTAGTGTCATCCGCAAATTTGGAGATACTACATTTAATCCCTTCGTCTAAATCATTAATGTACAATGTAAACAGTTGGGGCCCCAGCACAGAACCTTGCGGTACCCCACTAGTCACTGCCTGCCATTCTGAAAAGTCCCCATTTACTCCTACTCTTTGCTTCCTGTCTGCCAACCAGTTCTCAATCCACGTCAGCACACTACCCCCAATCCCATGTGCTTTAACTTTGCTCATTAATCTCTTGTGTGGAACCTTGTCGAAAGCCTTCTGAAAGTCCAAATACACCACATCAACTGGTTCTCCTTTGTCCACTTTACTGGAAACATCCTCAAAAAATTCCAGAAGATTTGTCAAGCATGATTTCACTTTCACAAATCCATGCTGACTTGGACCTATCATATCACCTCTTTCCAAATGCATTGCTATGACATCCTTAATAATTGATTCCATCATTTTACCCACTACTGAGGTCAGGCTGACCGGTCTATAATTCCCTGCTTTCTCTCTCCCTCCTTTTTTAAAAAGTGGGGTTACATTGGCTACCCTCCACTCGATAGGAACTGATCCAGAGTCAATGGGATGTTGGAAAATGACTGTCAATGCATCCGCTATTTCCAAGGCCACCTCCTTAAGTACTCTGGGATGCAGTCCATCAGGCCCTGGGGATTTATCGGCCTTCAATCCCATCAATTTCCCCAACACAATTTCCCGACTAATAAAGATTTCCCTCAGTTCCTCCTCCTTACGAGACCCTCTGACCCCTTTTATATCCGGAAGGTTGTTTGTGTCCTCCTTAGTGAATACTGAACCAAAGTACTTGTTCAATTGGTCTGCCATTTCTTTGTTCCCCGATATGACTTCCCCTGATTCTGACTGCAGGGGACCTACGTTTGTCTTTACTAACCTTTTTCTCTTTACATACCTATAGAAACTTTTGCAATCCGCCTTAATGTTCCCTGCAAGCTTCTTCTCGTACTCCATTTTCCCTGCCCTAATCATACCCTTTGTCCCCCTCTGCTGAGTTCTAAATTTCTCCCAGTCCCCAGGTTCGCTGCTATTTCTGGCCAATTTGTATGCCACTTTCTTGGCTTTCATACTATCCCTGATTTCCCTAGATAGCCACGGTTGAGCCACCTTCCCTTTTTTATTTTTATGCCAGACAGGAATGTACAATTGTTGTAATTCATCCATGCGGTCTCTAAATGTCTGCCATTGTCCATCCACAGTCAACCCCTGAAGTATCATTCGCCAATCTATCCTAGCCAATTCACGCCTCATACCTTCAAAGTTACCCTTCTTTAAGTTCTGGACCATGGTCTCTGAATTAACTGTTTCATTCTCCCTCCTAATGCAGAATTCCACCATATTATGGTCACTCTTCCCCAAGGGGCCTCACACAATGAGATTGCTAATTAATCCTCTCTCATTACACAACACCCAGTCTAAGATGGCCTCCCCCCTAGTTGGTTCCTCGACATATTGGTTTAGAAAACCATCCCTTATGCACTCCAGGAAATCCTCCTCCACCGTATTGCTTCCAGTTTGGTTAGCCCAATCTATGTACATATTAAAGTCACCCATTATAACTGCTGTACCTTTATTGCATGCACCCCTAATTTCCTGTTTGATGCCCTCCCCAACATCACTACTACTGTTTGGAGGTCTGTACACAACTCCCACTAACGTTTTTTGCCCTTTGGTGTTCTGCAGCTCTACCCATATAGATTCCACATCATCCAAGCTAATGTCTTTCCTAACTATTGCATTAATCTCCTCTTTAACCAGAAATGCTACCCCACCTCCTTTTCCTTTTATTCTATCCTTCCTGAATGTTGAATAACCCTGGATGTTGAGTTCCCAGCCCTGATCATCCTGGAGCCACGTCTCCGTAATCCCAATCACATCATATTTGTTAACATCTATTTGCACAGTTAATTCATCCACCTTATTGCGGATACTCCTTGCATTAAGACACAAAGCCTTCAGGCTTGTTTTTTTAACACCCTTTGTCCTTTTAGAATTTTGCTGTACAGTGGCCCTTTTTGTTCTTTGCCTTGGTTTTCTCTGCCCTCCACTTTTCCTCATCTCCTTTCTGTCTTTTGCTTTTGCCTCCTTTTTGTCTCCCTCTGTCTCCCTGCATTGGTTCCCATCCCCCTGCCATATTAGTCTAACTCCTCCCCAACAGCACTAGCAAACACTCCCCCTAGGACATTAGTTCCGGTCCTGCCCAGGTGCAGACCGTCCGGTTTGTACTGGTCCCACCTCCCCCAGAACCGGTTCCAATGCCCCAGGAATTTGAATCCCTCCCTGCTGCACCACTGCTCAAGCCACGTATTCATCTGCGCTATCCTGCGATTCCTACTCTGACTAGCACGTGGCACTGGTAGCAATCCCGAGATTACTACTTTTGAGGTCCTACTTTTTAATTTAATTTTAATAATAATCATGATTACATCTGTCGGTTATGTGTTGTCTCAGTCTCTGTGACAGAACCAAGCAAAGATCTCACACAATGATCCCATGCCATGTCGTCTTGTCACCTTTTACAGAAGAAGCTATCGGCGATGAGGTCCGTGCAGAGGTGAACGGGTGAGGGGTCACCAGTCCCCAGCGACATCACTGAGACGGAGGAGCGGGTGCTTGCACTCATGGGGAAGCAGCCACTGGATGGCCACGCAAGGAGCTGCAGACCCTGAAGTGATGCAACGTGAGTAAAGTATACACCATTGTGTGATGTAAAGTCAATACGTGCCACAACCACTCATAGCCGAACAATCATATATGATCGATGATTTTTAAATTTGTCCTAGAAATAATGCTGGCCTAATGAAATCATTGCAATGCACAATGTGTTGATGGTCATGAAATGTGATGTCTGTGATGATTTTGAGAGCGGTGATGCTTTTATCGTGCATATGCTGTGTGTAGCGCTGTAATCACCTTGTGACCCTAGCACCCCCTTCTCCTCGAATAACCTCATTTGTCTTTTGCAGATCAGCCAGCAGCACAACCCCAGTCAAGACCACAGACGCCAGAATGTGGGGGCGCGGGGCCAGACTTACCAGACGATCCTACATCTGCTGAGGAGGTCCGATTCTCGCCCGTCAATCCGCTGGGTCTCTTCTCTACGGATGAGAGCGCGGACTTCGAGGAACCTGCATCACCACGCTCCAGAAACCATTCCACCCCAAGGCCATCTCGTGCTACTCCGGTCATTCCCGCCTCCACTCTGGAGGTACCGGCTCCAAGCACCTGGCCACAGGGCACCCCATTTGTCCTCAGGACGCACCCACCCCGCGGAGGTTTCGTGGACGCGGCAGGTCTGGTCCATGAGTGCGACATGAGAGCGGAGAGATGGTAGACTTGTCCAGGAGGACTATAAACATTGATGACCAGCTCCTCGATGCATTGGGGGGCATATCCCGACAGCTGGCCACCATGACTGAGTACGTTCCACGGATGGCAGAGGCCCTGGAGGAGATAGCCAGGAACACTGTTGGCACAGGCCTCCCAGTGGTCCCCGAGCGTGGCATTCCACCCCTAGGTTCCGCACCACCACTGTGAACGACAGATGAGAGGCAGGACCAAGATCCTGCTTCTGGATCAGAGAATGTTCCCCCCTCGGCATGCCCTGCTCCCGTACCCGTGCAACCACCGTCTCTGCCTTCATCTCCCCCCGAATGAGGTACTGCCTGAGGAGCTCCTCGGCCAGGCGGCATGGAGCGAGGAGGGGAAGGGGTAGAGGTGGGGAGAAGAAGGGGAGGGGGGAAAGAAAGTGAGGTCCATGTCCGCAGGTGATGGCTGTGTTATATCTCCATCTGGGTGTATGCAATTTGTTGTAATGTATGGGGGAGGGGACCACCCTCCTGCTTTGCCTTTGTATTCTGTGTTGCTGGACATGTTGACCATTTGATTGATGTTAATGGTGAAAAAAGTGGGGTGTGGACGGGGATGGGGTGTTTTTGCCTGTGATACTTAAGATTTCAGGCCAATGTTGGAAAAACATTTTTTTATTGAACATAACCTTGTTGCGCATTGTCTCAGATAGCTGGACCATTACACACTGGTGATTCCTTAACATGAAAGGGTTAAATAAAACTTAATTCAATCAACGTAAACTTTAACTGGCACCAAGGTAATGGCCACCATTGATGTCTGAGCTGCACACACAGCAGTGTGTCAGCGTTGTCACTTACAGCAACGTTCTCTCAGGCAAATCGTCCAGATATCAGCTCTTCACATAAGAGTCTTGCAGCTATGTAGCCACCATGGGCACTTTCCTGCGGTCTGGAGGGGTTCGTGGGCATGGTTGCATAGTCAGCCTGATTGTCTGGCCCTAGGCCATCGTCCAGCCCCTTGTTCGTCCTCTTCCTCTCTCTCCTGAGGTGGACCGTCAGTCCCTTCTGGCAATTCTTGTCCCCTCCTGATAGCCAGGTTGTGCAGCATGGAGCACACGACCACAAATTGACCTACGTGCTCAGTGTTGTATTGTAGCTCCCCTCCTGAGTGGTCCAGGCATCTGAAGCACTGTTTAAGCACATTTATTGTTTTCTGGACCACATTGCGTGTGTCTCTGTGGCTCCGGTTGTATCGCTTCTCGGCCTCGGTGTGGGTGTCACCAGGGGGATCATCAGCCAGGTGATGAGGCCATATCAGTTATCACCAAGCATCCAGCATTATCCTTGTGGCTGACTCTTAAACATTCCAGAGACAGCGCTCTCACGCAGGATGTGAGCCTGATCGAAGCTGCCCGGACATTTGGCATTCACTGCCATTATGATCTGGTTGTGGTCGACAACTAGTTGGATCTTCAGGGAGTGAAATCCTTTTCTGTTCCGAAAAAGCTCTGGGTCCTGAGAAGGTGCCTGCATGGAAATGTGAGTGCACTGTATTGCTCCCTGCACCCTGGGGAAGTTAGCAATGCAGTAGAATGCTCCAGCTCTGTCAGTCTGAGCCTCCATGGTCATAAGGAAGCTGATAAAGTCCATCCTTCACGCGTACAGAGCCTCCGTGACCTATCTAATGCAGCGATGGTTGGCATGGTGAGATAGAGGGGAAATCTCGACCGCAGAGGCCCGAAAGGAACCGGACGCGTAGAAAGACAGTGCCACGGTGACCTTGACCTCGACCGACACTGATGTCCTGATGGCAGGCTGCATATGTGGCCTGATGAGCTCACATATTTCATTGATCACCGTGTTGTGGAAGTGCAGTCTCCGAAGGCAGGTGTGCTCGGACACGTCGAGGTAAAACCTCTTTTACCTGTAAGTGTGGGGTGTGTATGGTCTGGACCTGCTCCTCATTCTTGCATGTGTTAAACTGGGGACATAATGATGTGCATCACACATTGAGCCATCTGCACTCTGCAGTATCTGCGTATTAATCGATGCAGGCTGAGAAATGGCTGGCCCCATTGCAATGAAAGTATAATAGTGATTGATCAGAAACAATAATTTCCTCACTAAAATACACCTACACTAAACCCCCAATAGTCCAGAGTCTGAAAATATATCTGTTGAGATGGTCACTTCACCTGAGAAGAACTCCAGAGTCAATGCAAACTCCCCCGAAGTTGAAGCAGCCTTTTGAATGAAACGATCTGCGATTTTAAAAATGGCGTCCACACCGCTGTGATTCGGTCAGAAGAGTTGCACTTTTTCTGAGCGGTGTTTTGGGTGAACGATATTGTGGCCGAGATGTGTGCGAGGTGGTGAAAGTCAGGCTGGGTGATCTCCTGCCCGTTATTTTTGGCAAATGTGATCTTTACGACAAAAAATGTGGGCGGGCAGTATTATTGAATCTCGGCGTTACGCACATGGGGAAAGTAATGCTCGGCGACAAGTGTCCAAAAATGCCCGTCAGTTTCCACTTTGTGGCTAAGTGGGCGATATATGGGCGTTATACGTCATTTCAGCAGTAAAATGGGCATTAAGTGGGCATTATGCATGCAAAAACAGTGGAAAATCTGGCCCATCAAATCTTACAGCACAGAAGGAGGTCCTTCGGCCCGTCGTGCCTGGGCTGGCCCTTTGAAAGAGTTGTTTAATTTAGTCCCACACTCCAGCTTTTTCCCCATAACCCTAAAAATTAGTTATCTTCAAATACATGAGACAAAATATACGAAGCCTTTATAAAACATGGTTAGGCCCCATCAAGAGTCCTGTGGCTAACTCTGGGCACCACACTTTAGGAAGGATGGCAAGGCCTGAGAGTGGGTGCAGAGGAGATTTACTAGAACGGGTCCAGGGTGGGAAGATTTCAGTTGTGTTGAGAGATGGAGAAATTGAGGTTGTTCTCCTTAGAGCAGTGAAGATTAAGGGGAGATTTGATCGAGGTGTTTAAAATCATGAAAGATTTTGATGGAGTAAATAAGCAGATATTGTTTTCAGCGGGAGAAGTGTCGGTAATCAGAAGACACAGATTTAAGATAATCAGCAAATGAACCAGAGACGAAATGAGAAAAAAAAATGATGCAGATAAATTGGATAGCTGTTTCAAAGTGTTGGCACCGGTATGATGATGGGCTGAATGGCCACCTTCAGTGCTGTGTCGAGGATTCTATGACCCTGATGGCACATTAGTAGGGGGATGGGGTCCGACCTCGCGTAGGAAACCTGGACGTCTGACAGCGGTATTTTAGCGCACCAGCTCATTATCATGTTACTTCCAGGTTTGCCGTTGATTTTGTGGCAGCGGGCGTGATGAGGACCAGCATGACGTGATCTCAACTCCAGTATTTAAAGGACCAATCGAAAGTTGGAATTTGGAGGAGATTGCATTTGGTAGCAAGAGACGACAAGTGTGACAATGGATTCTGGATGTTCAAAGGCTGTGCCACGCTCCAATGACGCAATGATGCAAAGCTGGTGTCTCTGAGGAGCTGGAGCGAGAAACTCTTCCCCAACAATGGGAGGAAGAAAGTTGTTGCTGCCACAAAGAAAGCGTGGCTGGAGGTGGCCCAGAAGGTCAGCAACAGGAGCATTGTGTCATACTACTGTGTTTAGTGCAGGAAGTGCTTTAATGACCTAACTAGATCAGGAAAGGTGAGTACAGTTGGCCTACATCCTGCTGTGTGCATCACCCACTCCCTCACTGACCTTGTCAAGCTTACTCCATCCACATCACTCCACACACCCACTTACCTTGAAAGCACGCCCATCCTTCTCTTTCTCTGTACTTTCTCACATCCCCATCTATCCACTCACCCTCAACATTGTGCAATGTCATGCCTCTCCCTGATAGTTACCCTCACCAAATGCACTGCATCCATCGGGAGAACACATGCCATTATTGTCACTCATAAGTCTGTTGTTTCCCTCGCTACAGGAGCGGGAGAGAACTGGAGGTGGTCCTCCAATCATTTCCCAGCTAATAACTGCAGAGGAGCAAGTGTAGTTATCTGGTGACACAATTTATTATCAGTGCCCAACATGTCATACAACACTCAGTCTGGTTGACTTGATTTCAACAGCGAATGAAATATGATCATCTTCATCATAAGTTACAATATTCTTACCTTGCCAATACTAATTAATTTCTTTTCTCCAGGGCCTTCATGTGTGCAGCAGGGGTCTATGGACCTTCCAGGCGAGAAGTTCTCAGAAGAGCTGATTTGTAATGAGGGTGCAATGTCACAGCACTCATGACCAGCTCAGATACTTGTTCTTCGGTGGGACCAATTGGACAGATAGTTGGCGTTTCACCTGGTGACTCACACTTCACAAGTGAGCAAGAGTACTAGTCAGTACAGTCACAAGTCAGTATGAGGTCCGTTGCTTTTCGTGGTATATATATCAATGATTTGGACTTTAATGTAGGGTGTAGGATTAAGAGGTATCCAGATGAGACAAAAAATGTGGTTGATAATGAAGAAGAAAGCTGTAGATTCCAGAAAGATATCTATGGACTGGTCAGGTGATCAGAACAGTAGCCAATGGAATTCAATCCGGAGAAGTGTGAGGCAATGCATTTGGGGAGGGCTAACAAGGCAAGGGAATTCACAATAAATGGAAGGACACTGAGAAGTGTAGAGGAACAGAGGGATCTTGGAGTGCATGTCCTCAGATCCCTGAAGGTAGCAGGGCAGGTAGAGAAGGTGCTTAAAAAGGCATATGGGATACTTGCCTTTATTAGCCGAGGCATAGAATATAAGAGCAAGCAGGTTAAGCTTGAACTGTATAAAACATTAGTTGGGCCACAGCTAGAGTTCTGTGTGCAGTTCTGGTCATCACATTACAGGAAATAAGTGATTGCACTCGAGAGAGTACAAAGGAGATTTGCAATGATGTTGCTGGGAGTGGAGAATCTTAGCTATTTGGATAGGCTGGGGTTGTTTTCTTTGGAATAGAGGCGGCTGAGGGGACACCTAAATGAGGTGTATAAAATTATGAGGGGCCTAGATAGAGTGGATAGGAAGGACCTTCCCCTTAGCAGAATGGTCAATAACCAGGGGGCATTCATTTAAAGTAAGTGGTAAGAGGTATAGAAGGGATTTGAGGAGAAACATTTTAACCCAGACAGTGGTGGGGAACTGGAACTCACTGCCTGAAAAGGTGGTAGAGACAGAAAGCCTCCTAGCATTTAGAAAGTACTTGGATATGGACTTGAGGAGCCATAAACTGCAATGCTATGGAGCAATAGTTGGACAGTGGAATTTGGTTGGATAGCTCTTTGTCAGCCGGTACGGACATGATGGGCCGAATGGCCTCTTTCTGTGCTGTAAATTTCAATCATTCTATGATCCTATGATGAACAGATGGTGTTAGCAGGTGGAGAGTCTGTGGCAGAGGAGCAGCAGAGAATGTGCGATGTACTGACAGGCCTTCTAAACACACTGACCACGAGTGCAGAGAGAATGGAGCAGTTCACTTCAAACATGAGTGGGCTGATTTCACATGACATTGCAACAATGTCTTCTTGCCTGGATAGAGTGGCCAACATCATTGGTCTCAAATGAGACCATGCACAGCTTGACCATGGCCCTGCACACTCTGGATGCTAACATGCCTGCCACCTTAAATAAGATAAAAGATACCAGGACCCGACATGCTGGCTTGTGTCCCGATGGCCAAGTCTGCCCTGCACAGGTGCAGGTGGAGCAGTCTTTAGTGGGGCCCTCACGGGCTCCAAAACCCAGAGGTCTTTGGCCAAGTGTATCTCAGCAGTCAGAGCAGGGATCTGAGCAGCCTGCCTCTACCTCTGCTCAAGCCACAGGGGTTGCACCACGTAGGAGCGGTTGGACCAGGAAGAGTAAAGCTTTTTAGTTGCACAAGGGTATGCACATGGGTGTATGAGAAAAGGTTATGTTGTGAAGTTGCCATTCGTTAGTAGATTCACATACATTTCATTAGTTTGGACCACTTTCCCGTGTTGCCCATTCTAGGTTGCTGGGTGACAAGTTACCTTTTAACTTGCTTGATGATGAATGGGAAGACATGAATTGAAGTGGAACACTGCGGAGATGTGCCTGGGTGGGTGGATGTTTGTAGGACTCCTTTGTGTCTGTGGCATTTGGGAAGGGCTGGGAAGAGTGGCCATTGTATGTGGTTCTGTCATCGGTCCATTGGTGTAACCTTAGTGAACCTTGAATTAATAATGGCATTCCTGGCATCCCGGGCAGCAATGTGAGCAGCTGGTGCTGCAGCACCCTCATCAACTTCCTTCTTCTCGTCTTTTTCCTCCTTGGAATCATCTGCAGACGATCTGCGCCTTGTTCTTCCCGCAGGAATGGCCTCCTTTCGTGCTGTACGTTTCTATGACTCTATGATTCTAGGTCCAAACCGCGCTGCTGCACAATGTTGTACAGAGTGCAGCACATCATGACCATACGGGTCACCCTGGCTGGTGCATACTGAAAGGTGTCTCCAGATCTGTCGATATCTTCAGCATGCCAACGGCTTACTCGATCCCACATCTACTAATCTTATGGCATTCATTGTACCGCTGTTAGGTTTTATTGATCGGTTATCTAACAGGTGTCATCAGACAGGTTTGAAGTGTCTCCTAGCAACCTGTGCTTAAATGTGCTTGCTGGGCCAACGATATCAGGGAGCTTGGACTGTAACAGGACAAAAGCATCATGGCAGCACAACAGCAGAAATAACTTTGTGTGGTTGCACATCAGTAGAACATTGATGGAGTGAAGCCTTTGTGGTTGAGAAATACTCCAAAGGTGACCTGGGGGTGCATGGATTGAGGTAATGTGTGGCCACCAGGTCCAGCAGGGAGCAGGTTTTCTTCTAGGAGGCTGCAGACGTGACAACCTGAGCCTCCTGAGGCAATGCTGTTCTGACATGTCAAGGACACTCAGCTCTGCCTGTACACCCTGTGTTACAGATAGTGGCTCCTGCGAGCTGCACCCCTCTACTGCTCCACTTTCTGCTGTCCAGCTGCAGGTCTCTCAACAGCAGCCGAGGCGCCATGAAGGGGGGGTGCAAAATTCACAAGAACCCACCCAGTGTTTGGGCTCATTCGAAAGGAAATTTAATTTGGACTATCTACCGAAAAGTGTGGAACCCTAAAGTCCTTATGGAAGAAACTATGAACTTTAATAGAATTTTGGATTTTAAAAGTCAAATTCAAGGCTGCGGTGAGCCAAATGAACTAACAGGAGACAACTTGATTATTGGAATTGTCTGGGTGTTGAGGACTAAAGTAACCTGTCTGAAGAAATGGGTATTCGAGAATCCTTCTCCACAAGAGACATTAACATTACAACATGAGCGAGAGATAGCTAACCATCAACTTGAAGCTGGAAAAACATTTCAGCATGTGCATCACAAAGAGGCCCAATCCAGCCTGTATGCGAAAACTAAGCACAAAAGGACACTGCAATTACCAAACTAATATTTCCATCAGGAAACAGTTTTCGAGCATCAACCCACCCAAAACATATCAATTTTTAACGAGCCCGCCAAAATATTACAAATAAGAGCCAAGCCCGCAAAATTTAAACAAAGAATTCTGAACAGATTTGGCGCCAAGATTAGAACCACTCAAACTGTATAACTGGCCCCCTGTTTCAACAGAGGGTATGATATACTTGGCTATACAACCGAGACCACGCTTGTGTCATCAAGACAAGGAGAGAAACCGACGCGACAGTTGTAAACTAACTTCTCCAGCCTCGAAGTCCTGAAGTCCTGAAGGAAGGAAGAACATCACCATCGCGGCAGCAACCGACCACAGTCAACGTGGTATCAACGGAAAACCAACGCGATCGATCAAATTCGAAACAAAACTCCAACGGAAAAAAAACCAAAGAATGGAAAAGTTTCCACTCTACAATCTAATCCTGACCTACCAACGGGTAAAACATTACCTAAAAGACTGTAGAAACCTATTTCTAACAAAGAAAACCGGGTACTTACCCCAGAGATCCAAAACGCGCCTTACCGCATTAGCGGACTCAACCCAACTGAAGATTGCGCAGCAACAAGTCTTCCCCGACATTCAGGGTACGGCAAGCAGACCCTACCACATCCAGCGAACCCCAAAACCGCGATCTACTGCTAACTGTCAAAGGATTGGTAAGCATAGTCCTTGCCTGCCCTAGAATCCAACCTAGCTAGAATTATGTATTGGGAGGTGGGAAGTATAATTCTACTGTAAATCCCTTTGAATATGTGATGTATTGTTCTCTATTAGAGTCATTATAAGCTATTGTAACCCCCTCTGAGTGTGTAAGGTACTGTTCCTTAATAAGTTTGAATAAGTTTTTACATTGTATTTTCTTGTTAGAGTAATTCTAAGTTTGTATTTTCTTGACTGTAATAAAATCAAAGTTCTTTTGCATCAAACCAATGTCCCTTCGCACTTTGTCACATCCCCCAAATAAATCCAGAGTCGAGAACCCAAGGGAGTGGGAGCGATTCGAACCGCTCAAGTTGGGCAGAAGTGAACCTGACCCCCTCATAGAGACCACCCCCTTACAGCCACCAATCCTGACATGATTGAGAAAACCTCTAAACTGTGGAAAGTAAACTCTGAGCAAAAGTACACGCAACAAACCTTTCCCACTAGTAGGTAAAAAAAACACAGTTGTGAGGACTGAGTATTTATTGCAGTATCTCCATAAATGTTAATCAGCCACCTCAATTGCCGTTGTGTTCTCACCTTGCTTTCACTGGTGAATTTCAGGAAGGCTGGGAATCACGCGGCTGCCATGTTAAACTTAAAACTTGTGTTGAAAAATCGCTTCAATTGAGCAATTACCAGATGTTAACAGGCGACTGGACTCTCTCTCTCTCCCTCCCTCGACGGGCTAACGTGCAACCAGACAATGCGCCCGAGTTAAACAAGGAGTTGGCTTCCTGACGTGCTCCCATTTTTGACGAATTTAAATCCTCACCTGCTCCGAAACCCATGTGCCCTCCAGGTTAAACCGTGCCCCACCATGATTCGAAACTGGATTAGCAGCTTTTCGCCTGATAATGTTGTCAGTGTGGGTTTTCTGCCAGATTGGAGAGGATCTGTTCTATTCCAGAGGATCTGTGGGAATATAAAGGATGCAGTGGGAAAACCAAACTATGTCCAGAGTATTTCATGCCCCAATGATGGAAAAATCCATTTTTCACTCCTTAACCTGCAATCCCAGATATTTCTGGTTCTTAGGAAACACTTAGGAGACTGACTGACTGGTTGGTTCTTAGGAAACTGACTTTCACAGTGAGGACAAATACAGAGACGTGAAACCAAGTTATAATAGGCGGGAGATCACAACAGACAAAAGCACCCTTCACAAAAGCAAAATACCGTGGATGCTGCAATCAGAAAT
This sequence comes from Pristiophorus japonicus, assembly GCF_044704955.1. Lineage (NCBI taxonomy): Eukaryota > Metazoa > Chordata > Chondrichthyes > Pristiophoridae > Pristiophorus > Pristiophorus japonicus. Next base: position 317,520,252 of record NC_091979.1, read on the forward strand.
AAAACCCGAAAATGCTGGAAATCTCAGCGGGTCAGGCAGCATCTGTAGAGAGAAACAGAGTTAAGGTTTCGGGTCAGTGACCCTTCGTCAGAACTGGCGAAAGTTAAAAATTAACAGATTCTTAAGGAGCACTGAAAGGGGGAGGGGAGGAAAGAGCAAAAGGGAAGGTCTGTGATAGGGTGGAAGGCAGGAGAGATTAGAGAGACAAAAGGGATGATGGGCCGACTTGAGATGGTAATGGCAGAAGTTAGAAAAAGATGAATTTAGATAGTGTGTGAATAATTACCAGCTGCCATGGAAAACAGTGAGAGAAAAAAATACATAAGATGGGGGCGGGGTTTAAAAAAATAGCAGGAAAGGGAGCAAAAGATGGGCAGAGGTTCTGGTCTGAAATTGTGGAACTGGATGTTGAGCCTAAAAGGCTGTAAAGTGCCGAACCGAAAGATGAGCTGCTGTTCCTCGAGCGTGTATGAGCTTCATTGGAACCGTGTCCGTTCCATTTCCCGCACCTCTGTCCTCACCACTTTTCTCCTTCTCAGAACCCCGACAGGGTTCCCCTTGTCCTCACCTTTCACCCCACCAGCCTCCACGGTCAACGGATCATCCTCCGCCATTTCCGCCACCTCCAGCGCGATCCCACCACCAATCACATCTTCCCCTCCCCTCCCCTCTCAGCATTCCGAAGCGACCGCACCCTCCGCGATACCCTGGTCCATTCCGCAGTCACCCCCAGCACCTCCTCCCCTTCCCACGGCACCTTCTTGTGCCAGCGCAGGAGATGCAACGCCTGACCTTTAACCTGCTCCCTTCCCACTGTCCAGGGCCCCAAATACTCCTTCCAGGTGAAACAGCGATTTACTTGTCCTTCTTTCAATTTAGTATTCACTGCCCACGATGTGGTCTCCTCTACATTGGGGAGACCAAATGCAGATTGGTTGACTGCTTTGTGGAACACCTCCGTTCAGTCCGTAAGCATGAGCCCCGAGCTTCCGGTCGCCTGTCACTTTAATTCTCCGCTCCACTTCCACTCTGACCTCTCTGTCCTCAGCCTCCTACACGGTTCCAATGAAGCTCATACAAGCTCGAGGAACAGCAGCTCATCTTTCATTTAGGCACTTTACAGCCTTCTGGACTCAACATCCAGTTCCACAATTTCAGACCAGAACCTCTGCCCATCTTTTGCTCCCCTTCCTCCTTTTTTTTAACCCTCCTCCCCCACTCCCCTCCGCGCCCCCCCCCCCTCCCCTGGCCCCCGTAACCCCTGCACCCTCCCCCACACCCCCTGGCCTGATCTTATGTATTTTTCTCTCTCTCTGTTTCCTATGGCAGCTGGTAATTATTCACACACTATCTAGACTCACCTTTTTCTAACTTCTGCCATTACCATCTCAAGTCGGCCCATCATCCCTTTGTCTCTCCACAGCTGCTGACTTTTTTTATTATTATTAAAAACATCCTCCTTCTGGGTGGATAATCAGCTCAATAACACAAAATCCGTTGTTATTTGCCAGGCCTCTGGGATGTTTAATATAAGGATCACATTCCAGCTTCTATTGGCATTCTGAAATGAAATTGTCGTGATTAATATTTCACAGCTTCAACAAGGAATCCACAGAATCCCACAGCATTACATTGGGAGTTACAACAACAACTTGCATTTATATAGCACAACTAACATAGTGAAGCCTCCTAAGGGAGCCCAATTTAAATATATTAATTAAGTGATCCTCCTCTCCTCAGTGTAAAAAAGGCAGTGGGTAAATGCACGGTGTTGGGACGCGTTTTTTGTATTTAAGTCTTTAACTCTCCCGACCCTCTCTCACCCATTGTGGCGGTAGGGTTAATATCGAGGCCCAGGTGTCTCTCCCACCCACAAGCCAGTCTGGTTACTCCCAAGAGAGGCACCAGCACTGTGGGAGGTTATTGTGGGCATGGAATGGAGAGGGTGGTGTTGAGGGCATGGAGTGGGAGGAGGTCGGTGAGGTCATGGAGCGGGGAGTGTGTCGGCCACTATGGTGTGAAATTTAAGAGGCATAAGTCTCCCGGGAACTGCTTTAAACAACCAGAAGAACGGCACAATGTGAGCCAGATAAAACGATGAGAGCTGCCAACAACTTGCCTTATACAGCTCCTTTAATATAGTGACGCTTCCCAAGGCGCTTGGAGCATTATATAATGAAATCTGACACCGAGCCTCATCATTAGATATTAGGACATGTGACTAAAATGTTGGCCAAAGGCTTTAAGGAACATCTCAGTCGGAGAGGTTTAGGGAGGGAATACCAGAACTTAAAGCCCAGGCAGCTGAACTCACATCCACCAATAGTGGTGTAATATATTTGCTTCATGGGTTCTTTGCTTAAGAATTTATAGCAACACATTGCTATTGAGAACTAGTTGGTTTATTAACAAAGGTTTAACAATCACACTGCACATTACCAGTTCATCCACTAGGCTCACAACTGCATACCTCATCGTCAATGACCTAGACCCAATTGCCTGAGGTTTTATTGAGTCTTGTGAACATCAAGTGACTGGCTAAGCCACTCACAATGCAACAGCTCTACAAACCTTTGCATACATTACTGGTAGGGCGAATGAAACGACAGATACACAACAGGCCAGAGATAGACAATATCATTATTAAGGTAGAAAATTATTTCATGTTGTCCACGCCATGATGACTGGGAACATTTTAATCTTTCACACCCAGTTACAGTCACTGTATCCCAAGAAGTGTTTGTTTTGCTTTATAAACTGCCCTAAAACCCTACCATAAAGCAATATTCAGAATTGTACAAACTCCATAGAACTCTGCAAAATCAATGCCTCTGGACTATAAAGACTGGGTACAATATTTTCAACTTTTCTTAGCTGTTCTTAATCATCATCACACTTCATGAGTTTGCATGTCTCATCTCTGAGTCAGAAGGTTGTGGGTTCAAGCCCCACTCCAGAGTCTTGGCTACATGAACTAGGCTGGCACTGCTGTGCAGAGCTGAGAAAGGTGCTGACTTTCTGATCAGATGTTTAAATAAGGCTCCATCTGCCCTGGAAGTCGCTCATAATGGGGGCAGTAATGCGGCAGTGAGCACACTTGAGGGGCGGAAGTTGGGGAAGTTGTCGCCGCTGTCAGTCATCAGCGTAGCACTGATGATGTCATCATGGCGCTATGTCACCACAGCTCTCCCTTCACTTAAAGGGGAGAGCCTGCGCCAGTTTTAAACTTCTGCCCATTGCGCCACCAGGGAGGATTTCGGCCGGGCCAGCAGCCTGGCACCCGAGAGGGGTCCTGTTGGCGGCCCGGCCGAACCCGGGGGCATAATTGGTCTTTGCACTCCGCAGCGTGTCCGCCGAGTGTGAACAGGCCCCACTTTGTTTGTTAAAAAGGTCTCTGTTTCACAAGTTAATAATATTTACTTCTACTAATAGTAGCTGGTAATGAGAAGAGATTGGGCAACAAGGAGATTAAAGCAGCAGAGCAGACACTGGACCAAATAACAGTACCAACCAGCAGGTAGCTGTCACTGGACCAGAGACCAGTGCTTCATCTCACCTTTAACAAGCTCCCTGCTGGAGTGGAATTAATCTACAGGACAAACGGGAAATTGTTCAACCTCCGACGCTTCCAGTCCAGATCCAAGGTTGTTCCAACCTCTGTCATTGAATTATAGTATGCAGATGACGTTTGCGTTTGTGCACACTCAGAGACCGAACTCCAAACCTTCGTAAGAAGTGTAAGAGAGGCTGGGCCTTACACTAAACATCCGTAAGACAAAGGTTCTCTACAACCTGCTCCTGCAACACTGAACTGCTCGATTATCAAGATCCATGATGAGACCTTGGACAATGTGGACCACTTCCCATACCTTGGGAGCCTACTATCAGCAAGGACAGACATTGATGACCAAGTCCAACACCGCCTTCAGTGTGCTAGTGCAGTCTTCGGTCGCCTGAGGAAAAGAGCATTCGAAGACCAGGACCTCAAACCCGGCACTAAGCTCATGGTCTACAGAGCAGTAGTAATGCCCGCCCTCCTATATGCTTCAGAGACATGGACTGTGTACAGTAGGCACCTCATAGCATTGGAGAAGTACCACCAACACTGCCTCTGCAAAATCCTGCAAATTTATTGGCAGGATCGGTGCACAAACATCAGTGTTCTCTCTCAGGCTAACATCCAAGCATTGAGGCATTGACCACACTCGATGAGCTCCGATGAACGGGCCACATTGTCCGCATGTCCGATACTAGACTCCCAAATCAAGCACTCTAATCCTAACTACGTCAAGGAAATCGAGTCCAGAGGAAACGCTTCAAGGGCACCCTCAAAGCCTCCTTGAAAAAATTTAACTTCCCCATCAAATCTTGGGAATCCCTGGCCCAAGATTGCTCAAAATGGAGGCGAAGTATCCGAGAAGGTGCCGATCATTTTGAGTCTTTTCGCCGGGAGCACGTGGAAGCCAAGTACAAACAGCGGAAGAAGTGTACGGCAAATCAAGCACCCCACCCACCCATCCATCCAACCACCATCTGCCCCACCTGTGACAGAGACTTTAGATCCCGCATTGGTCTCATTAGTCACCTTAGAACTTATTTTAGTGTGGAAGCAAGACATCCTCGACTTCGGGGGACTGCCTAAAGGAGAGAGAGCAGTCACTGGACCAGTGACCAGTACCAACCAGCAGAGCAGTCACTGGACCAGTGACCAGTACCAACCAGCAGAGCAGTCACTGGACCAGTGACCAGTACCAACCAGCAGAGCAGTCACTGGACCAGTGACCAGTACCAACCAGCAGAGCAGTCACTGGACCAGTGACCACTACCAACCAGCAGAGCAGTCACTGGACCAGTGACCAGTACCAACCAGCAGAGCAGTCACTGGACCAGTGACCAGGACCAACCAGCAGAGTAATGGAAATGGGCAACAGTGGCTGCAAGAGGTTTTCAATGGAAACATCTGCTGACCAGCTGAGTGACCTCTGGAGACAAATTCAGGTTTGAGACGGCCAATTGCTTCTGGAATTTGTTGTATGTTCCGTTGTTCTGGCAATTACAATTCCGAGTGTTTAAATCTGTTCATCAGGATGTGCTGAGACTTATCGTTTTACATCAGTAAATACCTCGAGATAATCGTGATCCATTATATAAGCCTGAGGTACATAAAGAATGCATGATTCAACATGATGACTGTGTAGAACTGACGTTTAACTTTGTATTATCTGCAAAGTCGGAGTGGAGATTAGTTATAATTTTATTTGAACTTTTGCAGCGGAAGGAGGAGCTAAGAGCTGCGTGAGTGCTTTAAACTAGGAACGAGGAACCGATGGCCCCGCACTTGGTGGGAGCTAAGGCCCATTTCTCGGCGGTCCCCGGGCGGAACATGGGTTTTGCCGCCCACTGCCGCTGGGGCCAGTCGGGGGGGTGTTTAGTCGTTTCTGTCGGCAGCGGGAGTGGCAGGCAGCAGGAGTCGGCGGATGGGAGTGCGTGTGAACGGGCGGGAGTGGCAGGCAGCAGGAGTCGGCGGATGGGAGTGGGCGGGAGCGGCAGGCAGCAGGAGTTGGCGGATGGGAGTGGGCGGGAGCGGCAGGCAGCAGGAGTTGGCGGATGGGAGTGGGCGGGAGCGGCAGGCGGTGGGAGTTGGCGGATTGGAGTGGGCGGGAGCGGCAGGCGGTGGGAGTTGGCGGATTGGAGTGGGCGGGAGCGGCAGGCGGTGGGAGTTGGCGGATTGGAGTGGGCGGGAGCGGCAGGCGGTGGGAGTCAGCGGATGGCAGTGTGTGTGAGTGGGCGGGAGCGGCAGGCGGTGGGAGTGGGCGGGAGCGGCAGGCGGTGGGAGTCGGTGGATTGGAGTGGGCGGGAGCGGCAGGCGGTGGGAGTGGGCGGGAGCGGCAGGCGGTGGGAGTCGGTGGATTGGAGTGGGCGGGAGCGGCAGGCGGTGGGAGTCGGCGGATGGGAGTGCGTGTGAACGGGCGGGAGCGGCAGGCGGTGGGAGTGGGCGGATGGGAGTGGGCGGGAGCGGCAGGCGGTGGGAGTCGGCGGATGGGAGTGGGCGGGAGCGGCAGGCGGTGGGAGTCGGCGGATTGGAGTGGGCGGGAGCGGCAGGCGGTGGGAGTCGGCGGATTGGAGTGGGCGGGAGCGGCAGGCGGTGGGAGTCGGCGGATGGGAGTGGGCGGGAGCGGCAGGCGGTGGGAGTCGGCGGATTGGAGTGGGCGGGAGCGGCAGGCGGTGGGAGTCGGCGGATTGGAGTGGGCGGGAGCGGCAGGCGGTGGGAGTCGGCGGATTAGAGTGGGCGGGAACGGCAGGCGGTGGGAGTGGGCGGGAACGGCAGGCGGTGGGAGTCGGCGGATGGGAGTGCGTGTGAACGGGCGGGAGCAGCAGTGGGCGGTAGGTGCAGGTCTCTCGACTCGACAAACATCGGAGGCCGTGCACCGCGCATGCGCGAGATTTAGACTTTTTTTTGTAGTTTCTTGTGGGTGATGACATCACTTTTTCTGCGATTGGGGCTGATGGCACAGCTGCACATGCTCATAAATGCTCGCTACTCACTTGCACCCGCCAGTTGCAGAGGGGTCAGATTTGGAGTGGGATAAACGAGATCATCATCAGCCATCCATCAAAGAAAGCTATCATGTCCAAAAAAAGCTTCCAAGAAGTCTAATTGTTATATATGCAACCCTATGTAACCAGCATTCTACCACCACCAGAGGGAGTATCTGTTGGAGTCCCAAGGGATCCTAGCATCCCTTGGGAGCACTGTATATAAGAAGGCCTCCCATGTTGTACCAGCACTCTGGAGTTAGAATAAAGAGACTAAGGTCACACTTACTCATGTCTACAGTACTCAGTCACATTGCTTTATTCAAGACATAACAACTGGCGACGAGATAACGAACCATCACGTGAAAATGCAGAGAAATGTTGGTAGCCTGAAGAAATTCTCAGAAGGGGATGATTGGGAGGCCTTCGTGGAGCAACTCGACCAGTACTTCGTGACCAACGAGCTGGAAGGGGATGAGAACGCTGCCAAACGAAGGGCGATCCTCCTCACTGTCTGCGAGGCAACAACTTATGGCCTCATGAAGAATCTTCTTACTCCGGTGAAACCAACAACCAAATCGTATGAAGAACTGTGTACGCTGGTCCGGGAGCACCTAAATCCAAAGGAGAGCGTTCTGATGGCAAGGTATTGATTTTACATGTGTCAATGGTCTGAAGGCCAGGAAGTGGCGAGCTACGTTGCTGAATAAAGGCGCCTTGCAGGACATTGCGAATTCGATGGATTCCTGGAACAAATGCTAAGACACCTTTTTGTGCTTGGCATTGGCCATGAGGTTATCCTTCGCAAACTATTGACTGTTGAATCACCAAACCTGAGCAAAGCCATAACGATAGCCCAGACATTTATGTCCACCAGCGATAACACCAAACAAATTTTGCAGCATAAAGATGTTTCGGCAAGTACTGTACACAAAGTAACGTTGTTTTCAGGCAGGAATGCATATGGCAGAACGTACACACCTGCAGCTGCACGACCTCAGATGCCCCAGAGTCCACCATCAAGCGTTAATGCGAGGCAATTGACATCTTGTTGGCGCTGCGGAGGTGATCATCGAGCCCATCAATGCCGCTTCAAACACTATGCGTACAAAGCTGTGGAACAATGGGACACCTCCAGTGAATGTGCAGACGAGCTGCAAACCCTGCAAACCACCATGTTGCAGAGGAAGACCGGTCCGTGGCAGATCAAACTGAACTAGAGACTCAAACTGAGGAGGCAGAAGTGTACGGAGTACACACCTTCACCACGAAAAGTCCACCGATCATGTTGAAAGTTGAACTGAACGGAAATCCAGTATCCATGGAATTGGACACGGGTATGAGTTAGTCGATCATGAGCAAAAAGGCCTTCGACAGGCTATGGAGCAAAATGATCTTGGTTGTTGAGGATGATTATTCAAAATGGATTGAGTGTGTAATAATGTCTGTAAGCACGTCCACTGCCACCATCGAAAACCTACGAGCCATGTTTGCCACGCACAGCCTGCCTGATGTCCTTGTCAGCAACAATGGGTGATAGAAACATAGAAACATAGAAAATAGGGGCAGGGGCAGGCCATTCGGCCCTTCGAGCCTGCACCACCATTCAATAAGATCATGGCTGATCAGTCCTTCAGTACCCCGTTCCTGCTTTCTCTCCATACCCCTTGATCCCTTTAGCTGCAAGGGCCATATCTAACTCCCTCTTGAATATATCAAATGAACTGGCATCAACAACTCTCTGTGGTAGGGAGTTCCACAGGTTAACAACTCTCTGAGTGAAGAAGTTCCTCCTCATCTCAATCCTATATGGCTTACCCCTTATCCTAAGACTATGTCCACTGGTTCTGGACTTCCCCAACATCGGGAACATTCTTCCTGCATCTAACCTGCCAGTCCCATCAGAATTTATATGTTTCTATGAGATTCCCTCTCAGCCTTCTAAACTCCAGTGAATACAGGCCCAGTCGATCCAGTCTCTTCTCATATGACAGTCCTGCCATCCCAGGAATCAGTCTGGTGAACCTCCGCTGCACTCCCTCAATAGCAAGAACGTCCTTCCTCAGATTAGGAGACCAAAACTGAACACAATATTCCAGTTGGGGCCTCACCAAGGCCCTGCACAACTGCAATAAGACCTCCCTGCTCCTATACTCAAATCCCCTAGCTATGAAGGCCAACATACCATTTGTCGCCTTCACCGCCTGCCAACCTTCAATGACTGATGAACCATGACACTCAGGTCTCATTGCACCTCCCCTTTTCCTAATCTGCTACCATTCAGATAATATTCTGCTTTCGTGTTTTTGCCCCCAAAGTGGATAACCTCACATTTATCCACATTATACTGCATCTGCCATGTATTTGCCCACTCACCTAACCTGTCCAAATCACCCTGCAGCCTCTTAGCGTCCTCCTCACAGCTCACACTGCCACCCAGTTTAGTGTCATCTGCAAACTTGGAGATATTACATTCAATTCCATCATCTAAATCATTAATATATGTTGTAAATAACTGGGGTGCCAGCACTGAACCCTGCGGCACTCCACTAGTCACTGCCTGCCATTCTGAAAAGGACCTGTTAATCCCGACTCTCTGCCTCCTGTCTGCCAACCAGTTCTCTATCCACGTCAGTACATTACCCCCAATACCATGTGCTTTAATTTTGCACACCAATTTCTTGTGTGGGACCTTGTCAAAAGCCTTTTGAAAGTCCAAATACACCACATCCAGTGGTTCTCCCTTGTCCACTCTACTAGTTACATCCTCAAAAACTTCCAGAAGATTTGTCAAGCTTGATTTCCCCTTCATAAATCCATGCTGACTTGGACCAATCCTATCACTGCTTTCCAAATACACTGCTATTTCATCCTTAATGATTGATTCCAACATTTTCCCCACTACTGATGTCAGGCTAACTGGTCTATAATTACCCGTTTTCTCTCTCCCTCCTTTTTTAAAAAGTGGTGTTACATTAGCAACCCTCCAGTCCATAGGAACTGATCCAGAGTCAATAGACTGTTGGAAAATTATCACCAATGCATCCACTATTTCAAGGGTCACTTCCTTAAGTACTCTGGCATGTAGACTATCAGGTCCTGGGGATATATCAGCCTTCGATCCCGTCAATTTCCCTAACACAATTTCCCACCTAATAAGGATATCCTTCAGTTCCTGCTTCTCACAAGACCTTTAGACACCTAGTACATCGGGAAGGTTATTTGTGTCTTCCTTTGTGAAGACAGAACCAAAGTCGGCGGCAGTCGGGAGCAGCGTCGAGGAGGTGCGTGGAGAGGCCTATAAAAGGCACAGCAGGGAGTCCGGGGCCCAGCGTCGGCGGCAGTCGGGAGCAGCGTCGAGGAGGTGCGTGGAGAGGTCTATAAAAGGCACAGCAGGGAGTCCGGGGCCCAGCGTCGGCGGCAGTCGGGAGCAGCGTCGAGGAGGTGCGTGGAGAGGCCTATAAAAGGCACAGCAGGGAGTCCGGGGCCAGTGTCGGCGGCAGTCGGGAGCAGCGTCGAGGAGGTGCGTGGAGAGGCCTATAAACGGCACAGCAGGGAGTCCGGGGCCCAGCGTCGGCGGCAGTCGGGAGCAGCGTCAGAGGTGCGTGGAGAGGCCTATAAACGGCACAGCAGGGAGTCCGGGGCCCAGCGTCGGGAGCAGCGTCGAGGAGGTGCGTGGAGAGACCTATAAACGGCACAGCAGGGAGTCCAGGGCCCAGCGTCGGCGGCAGTCGGGAGCAGCGTTGAGGAGGTGCGTGGAGAGGCCTATAAAAGGCACAGCAGGGAGTCCGGCGCCCAGCGTCGGCGGCAGTCGGGAGCAGCGTCGAGGAGGTGCGTGGAGAGGCCTATAAACGGCACAGCAGGGAGTCCGGGGCCAGCGTCGGGAGCAGCGTCGAGGAGGTGCGTGGAGAGGCCTATAAAAGGCGTGACTTGTGCAGCTACAGGGAGAAGGCAAAAAAGAAGAAGAAAGAAATGAAAAGGTGACGTCACAGCCAAGAGGGTAAGTGATTGGCTGGTGATTGGTGAGTAGTTTTTCTTTTGTCTCTTCTATATCAGTGAGTAACTGTTAACATTGTTGTTGCCAATTTAAGTGTATCTAAGGGTTAAGTCATGGCAGGAGAGCTCGGTCGGGTGTTATGCTCCTCCTGTACCATGTGGGAACTCAGGGACGACACCAGTGTCCCTGACGACTATATTTGCAGGAAGTGTGTCCACCTCAAGCTCTTGACGGTCCGCGTTGCGGAGTTGGAGCTGAGGGTGGATTCACTCTGGAGCATCCACGATGCTGAGAATGACGTGAGTATCACGTGTAGCGAGTTGGTCATACCGCAGGGAAAGGGTCCACAGCCAGATAGGGAATGGAAGACCAACAGGAAGAGCAGTGCAAGGAAGGTAGTGCAGGAGTCCCCTGTGGTCATCCCCCTGCAAAACAGATACACTGCTTTGGGTACTGTTGAGGGGGATGACTCATCAGGGGAGGGCAGCAGCAGCCAAGTTCATGGCACCATGGCTGGCTCTGCTGCACAGGAGGGCAGGAAAAAGAGTGTGAGAGCAATAGTGATTGGGGATTCAATGGTGAGGGGAATAGATAGGCGTTTCTGCGGCCGCAACCGAGACTCCAGGATGGTATGTTGCCTCCATGGTGCAAGGGTCAAGGATGTCTCGGAGCGGGTGCAGGACATTCTAAAAAGGGAGGGAGAACAGCCAGTTGTCGTGGTGCACATTGGTACCAACGACATAGGTAAAAAAAGGGATGAGGTCCTACGAAACGAATTTAAGGAGCTAGGAGCTAAATTAAAAAGTAGGACCTCAAAAGTAGTAATCTCGGGATTGCTACCAGTGCCACGTGATAGTCAGAGTAGGAATCGCAGGATAGCGCAGATGAATACGTGGCTTGAGCAGTGGTGCAACAGGGAGGGATTCAAATTCCTGGGGCATTGGAACCAGTTCTGGGGGAGGTGGGACCAGTACAAACCGGACGGTCTGCACCTGGGCAGGACCGGAACCAATGTCCTAGGGGGAGTGTTTGCTAGTGCTGTTGGGGAGGATTTAAACTGATATGGCAGGGGGATGGGAACCAATGCAGGGAGACAGAGGGAAACAAAAAGGAGGCAAAAGCAAAAGACAGAAAGGAGATGAGGAAAAGTGGAGGGCAGAGAAACCCAAGGCAAAGAACAAAAAGGGCCACTGTACAGCAAAATTCTAAAAGGACAAAGGGTGTTAAAAGAACAAGCCTGAAGGCTTTGTGTCTTAATGCAAGGAGTATCCGCAATAAAGTGGATGAATTAACTGTGCAAATAGATGTTAACAAATATGATGTGATTGGGATTACGGAGACGTGGCTCCAGGATGATCAGGGCTGGGAACTCAACATCCAGGGGTATTCAACATTCAGGAAAGATAGAATAAAAGGAAAAGGAGGTGGGGTAGCATTGCTGGTTAAGGAGCAAATTAAGGCAATAGTTCGGAAGGACATTAGCTTGGATGATGTGGAATCTATATGGGTAGAGCTGCAGAATACCAAAGGACAAAAAACGTTAGTGGGAGTTGTGTACAGACCTCCAAACAGTAGTAGTGATGTTGGGGAGGGCATCAAACATGAAATTAGGGGTGCGTGCAATAAAGGTGCAGCAGTTATAATGGGTGACTTTAATATGCACATAGATTGGGTTAACCCGGTAGAGGAGGATTTCCTGGAGTGCATAAGGGATGGTTTTTTAGACCAATATGTCGAGGAACCAACTAGGGGGGAGGCCATCTTAGACTGGGTGTTGTGTAATGAGAGAGGATTAATTAGCAATCTCGTTGTGCGAGGCCCCTTGGGGAAGAGTGACCATAATATGGTGGAATTCTGCATTAGGATGGAGAATGAAATAGTTAATTCAGAGACCATGGTCCAGAACTTAAAGAAGGGTAACTTTGAAGGTATGAGTTGTGAATTGGCTAAGATAGATTGGCGAATGATACTGAAGGGGTTGACTGTGGATGGGCAATGGCAGACATTTAGAGACCGCATGGATGAACTACAACAATTGTACATTCCTGTCTGTCGTAAAAATAAAAAAGGGAAGGTGGCTCAACCATGGCTATCAAGGGAAATCAGGGATAGCATTAAAGCCAAGGAAGTGGCATACAAATTGGCCAGAAATAGCAGCGAATCCGGGGACTGGGAGAAATTTAGAACTCAGCAGAGGAGGACAAAGGGTTTGATTAGGGCAGGGAAAATGGAGTACGAGAAGAAACTTGCAGGGAACATTAAGACGGATTGCAAAAGTTTCTATAGATATGTAAAGAGAAAAAGGTTAGTAAAGACAAACGTAGGTCCCCTGCAGTCAGAATCAGGGGAAGTCATAACGGGGAACAAAGAAATGGCGGACCAATTGAACAAGTACTTTGGTTCGGTATTCACTGAGGAGGACACAAACAACCTTCCGGATATAAAAGGGGTCGGAGGGTCTAGTAAGGAGGAGGAACTGAGGGAAATCCTTATTAGTCGGGAAATTGTGTTGGGGAAATTGATGGGATTGAAGGTCGATAAATCCCCAGGGCCTGATGGACTGCATCCCAGAGTACTTAAGGAGGTGGCCTTGGAAATAGTGGATGCATTGACAGTCATTTTCCAACATTCCATTGACTCTGGATCAGTTCCTATGGAGTGGAGCGTAGCCAATGTAACCCCACTTTTTAAAAAAGGAGGGAGAGAGAAAACAGGGAATTACAGACCAGTCAGCCTGACATCGGTCACCCACTGTCACCCACTGCTTCAGACCTCCAACTCCCTCTCCTTGTTGTGCTTCTCCTTGTGAGGCAGCTGCACAGCCAGCAATGATGAGAATGTGCTGCTGTGGTCAGGGACAAATGAAGGGGAGACAAATGGGGCAGTTGCCTAGGGCTCAAGCCTAGAGTGGGGCCCAAGCCTACAGTGGGGCTCAAGCCTAGAGTGGGGCCCAAGCCGAGAGTGGTGCCCAAGCCTGGAGTGGGGTCAAGCCGACAGTGGTGCCCAAGCCTAGAGTGGGGCTCAAGCCGAGAGTGGGGCCCAAGCCTAGAGTGGTGCCCAAGCCTAGAGTGGGGCTCAAGCCTAGAGTGGTGCCCAAGCCGAGAGTGGGGCCCAAGCCGAGAGTGGGGCCCAAGCCTAGAGTGGTGCCCAAGCCTAGAGTGGGGCTCAAGCCTAGAGTGGGGCCCAAGCCTAGAGTGGGGCCCAAGCCTAGAGTGGGGCTCAAGCCTAGAGTGGGGCCCAAGCCTAGAGTGGGGCCCAAGCCGAGAGTGGGGCCCAAGCCGAGAGTGGGGCCCAAGCCTAGAGTGGTGCCCAAGCCTAGAGTGGGGCTCAAGCCTAGAGTGGTGCCCAAGCCTAGAGTGGGGCTCAAGCCTAGAGTGGGGCCCAAGCCTAGAGTGGGGCCCAAGCCGAGAGTGGGGCCCAAGCCGAGAGTGGGGCCCAAGCCTAGAGTGGTGCCCAAGCCTAGAGTGGGGCTCAAGCCTAGAGTGGGGCCCAAGCCTAGAGTGGGGCCCAAGCCTAGAGTGGGGCTCAAGCCTAGAGTGGGGCTCAAGCCTAGAGTGGGGCCCAAGCCGAGAGTGGGGCCCAAGCCGAGAGTGGGGCCCAAGCCTAGAGTGGTGCCCAAGCCTAGAGTGGGGCTCAAGCCTAGAGTGGTGCCCAAGCCTAGAGTGGGGCCCAAGCCTAGAGTGGGGCCCAAGCCTAGAGTGGGGCCCAAGCCTAGAGTGGGGCCCAAGCCTAGAGTGGGGCCCAAGCCTAGAGTGGTGCCCAAGCCTAGAGTGGTGCCCAAGCCTAGAGTGGGGCCCAAGCCTAGAGTGTGGCCCAAGCCTAGAGTGGGGCTCAAGCCTAGAGTGGTGCCCAAGCCTAGAGTGGTGCCCAAGCCTAGAGTGGGGCCCAAGCCTAGAGTGGGGCCCAGGCCTAGAGTGGGGCCCAAGCCGAGAGTGGGGCCCAAGCCTAGAGTGGTGCCCAAGCCGAGAGTGGGGCCCAAGCCTAGAGTGGGGCCCAAGCCGAGCGTGGGGCCCAAGCCTAGAGTGGGGCCCAAGCCTAAAGTGGGGCCCAAGCCTAGAGTGGGGCCCAAACCTAGAGTGGTGCCCAAGCCTAGAGTGGGGCCCAAGCCTAGAGTGGGGCCCAAGCCTAGAGTGGGGCCCAAGCCTCGAGTGGGGCCCAAGCCTCGAGTGGGGCCCAAGCCTAGAGTGGGGCCCAAGCCGAGAGTGGGGCCCAAGCCGAGAGTGGGGCCCAAGCCTCGAGTGGGGCCCAAGCCTCGAGTGGGGCCCAAGCCTAGAGTGGGGCCCAAGCCTAGAGTGGGGCCCAAGCCGAGAGTGGGGCCCAAGCCGAGAGTGGGGCCCATACAGGGTGGGATTAAGGGTAAGGGTAAACAGTATTGAGTTAAGTGACGTAGCAGGAGTGGAGTGAAGCCACGAGGGCTCAGGCGCATGTTATTGTCGACTTGATGTAAACAGACTCGAGATGCCCTTTTTCTAGAGATGCATTCTACACACAAATCCGGGTTAAAAAAAGGAAAGAACACTAGCTACACAAGGAGCAAAAGAGACGAGAAGTAGCTAAACTGCTTAAACTAGATAATTTTTTCCAACTAAAACCTCAAGATCATGAAGATGAAGGCCAAGATGATGCTGTGTAGTTAAGTTCAACAATGAAACCACTCGTGGCACCAGACTCGGAGTTGGGCGAGTTGGAGCTCCAAGTCTAAAAAGTTGAAGAAGATGACAACCAACTGGCACATACTGAGTTGAAAGAGGCGCAACTTACGAGCGACATTAGGCTGTGCGGAGACAATATCTCAGAAGATATGTAAAGCCATTGGGTTGCAAAAGGTAGTGAGGACCACCGAAACTGTAATAAAGACTTCCAAAACTCCGGTGTGATTCATGCCAAGGAAGGATGTCGCTGATACTGCTCGAAGTCCTTCTTCACACGTGTGCACCAACTGACAAGGGAACATGTGGAGTGAATGTGGCTCTGTTAGTTACCTTCAAACGGTAGTATATACTGCTTTGTTTGCAAGGTCACAGCACGAACAAGTAACTACTTTACTCATGGGTTTAATGACTGGAAGCATGCAGATGAGACGATTTCATCTCACAAATACAGCCACCAGCACAGAGAAGCCATGGTAGTAATGTGCACTAGACAAGCAGGCACTGGTTTTGTGGATGGTCATATTGTCTTCCAGTTTGAAAATGAATTGCAGTGCTGACGCAAGGTGCGAGAGCGGGCTGTCTGTGTCATAACATTTCTCTGTGAACGAGGTCTTTCATTGCGAGGTACAGACAAAATTGTTGGGTCTCCAAGAAATGGTAATTATCTGGGTGTGTTGGAGGATCTCGCAAACTACGATGCATTTCTTGCTGAACACATCAAGCAGTTTGTCAACAAAGGCAAGGGGCATACTTCATACTTGTCTTCCACCACTTGTGAAGAACTGATTAGTCTGATGGGTGGCAAAGTACTTGAGACAATTATCCAGGAATTGAAATCAGTGAAGTTCTATTCAGTATCTGTTGATTCAACACCAGATGCCACACACTCAGATCAGCTGACATTTGTTGTCCGCTATGTTCTATCGACTGGTCCTGAGGAAAGATTCCTCATGTTGTTGCCGATAATCGGTCATACTGCACAATAAATAATAGAAATAACACTGGCCTTTCTGGATGAGAATGGGATTGATGTACAAAATTGCCACAGACAATCTTATGATAATGCTTCAAATACGAGTGGTAAATACATTGGTGTCCAAATTATCATCAAAGAGCAATGCCCATATGCGACGTTTATACCATGCACAGCACACTCACTCAATCTTGTGGGGAAAAACAATGCCGAACGCAGCCCAGTGATCATCAGATTTTTGACATTGTACAAAAGTTGTACACTTTTCTCTCTGCATCAACGTATCGCTGGCGACTGCTTTATGAAAAACTAAAGTTTTTAGGGCTGTCTGTCGTCAAACAGCTTTCTGCTACTCGATGGTCAGCAAGGTATGAAGCAGTGTCAGCCCTGCTCAAAGATTACACTCCCATATGTGAAGTGTTGGAATCTCTGGCAACTGAGGTGAAACAGAAAGTTGAATGCTGAAATGAAGCTCAGTTGATCCTTGACAAACTGGGCGACCTGGATTCAGCGATTCTCATTGTTATTTGGAACACAGCCTTGAAGCGCTTTCACCTGACCAATCTCTCGCTTCAAGAGACCGGCTTGAATCTAAATGTCATGATGTCCTTACTCGGGTCCCTTGTCGATTTTGTCAAGACACGGTGAACAGAGTTTGAGGACTTCGAAGCCCGAGGGATTAAACTGTGGCCAGAATGAGTACAATTCAGCTCCGAGGCACGTTCGGGTATGCAGTCGCCACTATGACGATGGAGACGCTGAAAACATTGTGCTGTCACCCAAGGAGAAATTCAAAACTGAAGTGTTCCTTGTCATCATTGATCAACTAATCAATACCTTGAAACATCACCTTGAAGCACACAAGGAAATCAACTGTAAGTTTGGATTCCTGTCCAAGCTAGCCGCTCTCTCGACTCATGAGATCAAGCAAGCCGCAGCAAATCTTGCCTGTTCCTATCCCAACAATCTGGAACCTAGGATTGAAAATTAATTCATCCAGTTTTCTAGCTTGGTGGCATCCTCAACAGAGCTTCAACCCTCAAGTTGTGTCAAACAAACAAAGCCATCAGAGCTGAGAATGTACCAATTGCTCAATAGACACGCCCTCACCCAAACCTTTTCTAACACTGAAATAGCTCTTCGGATATACCTGTCGATGATGGTATCAAATTGCAGTGGTGAGCAATCCTTCTCGAAACTAAAACGCATCAAGGATGAGGTCTGGAACCGAATGGGACAAGATTGACTTAAGAGTCTTTCAATCGTGAGAATTAAGAGCGAAGTACTGCGAGGACTTGACTTCTCAAAAATCATTGACGAACTTAGCCGACAAAAATCTAGGAAAAGACCAATGTAATGTCACACTGGTAGTTGCCTCTGTGGAGAAAATAGAATACAAATGACAAATGATGGTCTTCCAATAAAATTGCACAGTCTTATTCGAAATTGTTGTCATTGTCGATTTAGTTTCAAAATGTAAGGATTTTTAAAATTAAAGCGTTGTTGTTTACTGTTTATACAGGGTTTCATCAAGGTATCGGTTTGATTATTTGGAAACATAAAATATTAAATGGGAGTCGTTATAGTAGCAATGAGAACATAACCTGAGGCGTAGACCTGACCTGACCGTGACCGGATACATACTCAGTATAGTGTCCTGTGACTTAGCTCACGAATGTCATTTACTGCAGGATGTGAATGGGAGTAGGGGGCCCATGATCAGGATACTAGCCGGGCCCCAAGGCACTCTTAATCCGTCCCTGGCTGCAGTATCAAAGAACCTTCCCTTTAAGTACTGGCAAAAACCTGTGTCAATAATGAGTTGTGATTAGACTGCACCCGATATCCGTCCACCCTGTGAGTGTGACACCACTGAACTAGGCCTTTAAGACTTGATTTAGCGCCCAAATCATTTCTTTGAGCAGTGAGAATGAATTTTGCATGCAATCTAAAGCATTAGCGCCTGGCGCGAAATCTCAGGGGTCGAAATTCGGTTGTACCGCCAGCTGATACCACCTGGGAGAGGCGGCAATGGGGCGTAAATGGCTCAGCGGCAGCGTTAGACGGTGGTGCTGCCTGATGGGAAATTCGGTTCTGCTTCTTCAAGGGTGCAAAGATTTTCCGCCTCGCCGACTATCGCCATGGAAATCCTGACATCAGTACGCGTGCAATGCCTCCTTGGTGCCGGTCTCGCCAAATTCATTTTTCTGCCTCACTTACCGGCTGGCGGGGAACACGCCAAAAAAAGTTACCATTCACAAATCAAGGTAAATCAAGGGGTAGTAATTAAAGGGAGTTGCAGCCGGCCACAGAGGTCGCGGTCAGTGTTGCGTTCTCTCCTCGCAGAGTGTGTAGGTGTTGGCGTGCTGCGACTACTCAGCTTCACAACGAGCATTTCGCAAACATTGGTGGGTTTCAGGTTGGATCCATTTGCAACTACCATATCGCGGCTAACTTCTGCAACTTAATGGGGGCAGTGATGGCACACCACTTCGTCCTGCAGTGAATATTTCCAAGGCACCGGCTACAGAGACAGCTTCCGGCAAATGTGGGTCCATGCCAGAGGAGAGGCCCCAGATGTCAGGGCAAGAGACCGTAGAGACGCAGGGGTTACCGTGTGCATTATTCTTACCTGGATATGTCCGAGGAGCTGTACATAAAAAGACTGCGGTTCCGGAAGGAGGTCGTTACTGAGCTCTACCACCTCCTGCAGACATAACTCGAAGCTGACATTGGCACCAGGACCTCGCTGTCAATAGCAGTGAAAATGACAGTTGCCCTCCAATTCTATGCTACCGGCTCCTTCCAGTCTCCTGTCGGCGATATCTGCAACATCTCGCAGTTTGCAGTACATTGCCGCATTCGCCAGGTGTCTGCACTCTCTACAGCCGATGAATGGTCTACATAAAGTTCAGTATGTCCAGGGAGAGCCAGGATGAGCGGCCCCATGGCTTTGCCAGGATAGCGGGCTTCCCCGTGATTCAGGGGGCCATTGACAGTATGCATGTGGCATTGAGGGCCCCGCCTCACAATGGAGAGGTGTTCCGCTATCGAAAGGGCTACCACTCCCTCAACGTTCAGCTGGTCTGCGATCACAGGCAGATGATCCTCGCTGTATCAATGCACGCTATCCTGGCAGCTGCCACGATGCCTTCATCCTGCAGGAGCGCAGTGTGTCCTGACTGTTCCAGCTATCGCATGAATGGTGTGGCTGGCTCATCGGCGACAAAGGATATGGTCTCGCCACCTGGCTGATGATACCAGATGCTGAGGCTCTGCCCCGGGTGAGTAGCAGTGGGTCGGGCCTTTTGGAACGTGTTTTTGCCCGCAATCCCACCACACCTGCCGAGCAGCGCTCCAACAGCAGTCATATCACAACCAGGACCATTAGAGAGCAAAGTATCAGGTTTCTGTAGCAACGTTTTCACTGCCTTGAGCGTTCTGGAGGGGCATTTCAGTACTCACCTGACAGAGTGTCCATCTTCACTGTTGTGTGCTGCATACTGCACAACCTGGCCATCATGTTGGGCTAGCCATTACCAAAAGAGATGGCAGCTCCACCTCAGGAGGACAATGACGATAAGGAGGACGACAAAGTGCTGAGGACGCAGCCTGACACTGTTGTGGCTGCAAAGACTGCTCGTCAGAGATTCATCGCGCATCAATTCCAGTGAATGACACAAGATGTGCCGAATGGCCAGTCTACTTCACCTGCCGATCTGCTGAAGACATCGCGCCCCACCCGCCTAGCTTCTGTGTATATAAATGGCATGTCAAGAGTGTGACAACAAAAACCACAGTGTGCTGTAAAGAAGCACAAAAGGATGCCATCATCCACAGCAAAGAATAATTGAAATCAGACCACTTGAAACATTCTCACCCACATCCACGTGCAACTATTTAGATTAATTCATATTCAAACAAGGACAGCATCTCTGGCCACGATCACATAATTCTTTAGTGGCTCATCCAAGTGCAACTATTTACATGAGTTCATATTTGAGCAAGGTCACCATCTCTGACCATTGGCACACACATTTTTAGTAGATCTTTCTTCGTGTTTTTCCACTCATTCGCTTCTCCCCCTCCCACGCCTACTGCTCCTCCTCAATAGGGTCTCAGTGCCCACAGTAAGGCTTGTAGAAGGACGCTCAATTGACTCCGCTGCCACAGCTGATGGCCTAGCAGGACATGCTGCACCAGCTCGGAACCATGCAGACTACATCACCGCAGCATGGACAGCAGCACACTGTGGTGGATGGGTTGCAGAGAGCGGCAGGGGCAAGTGCAGAATTATGTCGTCCTGTGAGAGGACATCAAATTGCAAAAGGCCCAACATGCTGCTACTCCCTCAGCATCTGAAACAATCTGGGTGAGAACAGATTGCTGCCCTGCTTCGGCAACATGAGGTCCCTGTTGAACTGATGGGGCTGCAGACACGATGGCAGCAGTCAGTGGCTACGTGGCATCAAGTTGACTCTGCATCAGCATCTGCAGCACATTACAGAGCTGATTGATGCCACCACATACTGACGGCATGATAGTATGCAGGTCTACCATAGCATCGGCCTGGTGCTCAATCGCTACTGCCACCTCAGCCATAGCCCATCCCACCATGTCTGGGACCCCATGCTCACTGGAAGCATCCAACATCTGTTGATGTCGACCAATGATGGACTCCACGGGCTCTGAGAGACATGTGTATAAGTTGAGGCAGGCTCCTCCATCTTCACAGCTAGTGCATTGAGACTCTTGGACACCCTTGCCAATACACCCAGCAGATCACTGTGCATCCACAATGACTGTCTTGCAACATCCTCTAATTTGGGCTCATCATCAGAGTGCTGCTGAGCATCACTCAGGTGCACACTCACCCTCCGGGGAGCTGGCCCCCTGTTTTCCCCTCCCCCATGGCACTGCTGTAGGCCACTGGGTCCCGAAGCATCACCCACCTCAATCTCACCGACCACGCCTTCCGTCAAAAAGCTGCTGGCACTGCTCTCTGAGGACGCTGGATCCTCGGTCACATCCAGAGAGGTGTCCTTCGCCTCCTCCTCCTCTCCACCACCACCAGCAGTGGAAGGCTGACGTGCAGGCCCCTGGCCATCTGAGTCGCCATCGGAAAGTACAAAGCCAGAGAAGAGTGGTTACCTACAGGTGAGGGGGCCAGGATGGGAGAGATGTTTGGAAATGCTTGTCTCAGGAAAGTGGTGAAGGATTCTGCTGTCAGGGCTGAGTGGCCTGCTGGAGGCTGTAAAGGAACTCAACATACCGTCACTGTACCAAGGGGGATCAGCCTCACCCACTTGTGCATCCATCAGGGCTGAGAGGTATTCCTACACCTGAGTCAGGGGTTGCGCCTCAGAGTCCCCCTCGGACCGGAACCAACGTCCGAGGGGGAGTGTCTGCTAGTGCTGTTGGGGAGGAGTTAAACTAATATGGCAGGGGGATGGGAACCAATGCAGGGAGACAGAGAGAAACAAAAAGGAGACAAAAGCAAAGGACAGAAAGGAGATGAGTAAAAGTGGAGGGCAGAGAAACCCAAGGCAAAAAACAAAAAGGGCCACTGTACAGCAAAATTCTAAAGGGTCAAAGTGTAATAAAAAGGCAAGCATGAAAGCTCAGTGCCTCAATGCGAGGAGTATTCGGAACACAGGAGAGGGCTCTGAGCTAGTTAGAATGTGTGAGAGCTCAGATGAACAGGATCCCAAGAAAGAATGCAAAAGACAGGAGGCAACAGAGCAGAGTAGCACTGGGGTAAGTGTAAACCACAAGGTGATAGGAAGGGACAATATGTATGAATATAAAGGGGCTGCAGGAGGGGTCAAAACTAAAAATCATGGTTTAAGAACTAGTAGTAAAACACTACCTAAACGCACGCAGCATTCGAAATAAAGTAAATGAGTTGACGGCACAAATCATGACAAATGGGTATGATTTGGTGGCCATTGCAGAAACGTGGTTGCAGGGTGGCCAAGAATGGGAATTAAATATACAGGGGTATCTGACAATTCGGAAAGATAGACAAGAAGGGAAAGGAGGTGGGGTAGCTCTGTTAATAAAGGATGAAATCAGGGTAGTTGTGAGAGACGATATTGGCTCTAATGAACAAAATGTTGATTCATTGTGGGTGGACATTAGAGATAGTAAGGGGAAAAAGTCACTGGTGGGCGTAGTTTATAGGCCCCCAAATAATAACTTCATGGTGGGGCAGACAATAATGAAGGGAATAATGGAGGCATGTGAAAAAGGAACGGCAGTAATCATGGGGGATTTTAACCTACATATCGATTGGTCAAATCAAATTGCACGGGGTAGCTTTGAGCAAGAATTCATAGAATGCATACGGGATTGTTTCTTAGAACAGTATGTTACAGAACCTACAAGGAAGCAAGCGATCTTAGATCTGGTCCTGTGCAATGAGACAGGAATAATAAACGATCTCCTCATAAAAGATCCTCTCGGAATGAGTGATCACAGTATGGTTGAATTGGTAATACAGATTGAGGGTGAGGAAGTAGTGTCTCAAACGAGCATACTATGCTTAAACAAAGGGGACTACAGTGGGATGAGGGCAGAGTTGGCTAAAGTAGACTGGAAACACAGACTAAACGGTGGCACAATTGAGGAACAATGGAGGACTTTTAAGGAGCTCTTTCATAGTGCTCAACAAAAATATATTCCAGTGAAAAAGAAGGGTGGTAAGAGAAGGGATAACCAGCCATGGATAACCAAGGAAATATAGGAGAGTATCAAATTAAAAACCAATGGATGTAAGGTGGCCAAGGTTAGTGGGAAACTAGAAGATTGGGAAAATTTTAAACAACAGCAAAGAATGACTAAGAAGGCAATAAAGAAAGGAAAGATAGATTACGAAAGTAAATTTGCGCAAAACGTAAAAACAGATAGTAAAAGCTTTTACCGATATATAAAACGGAAACGAGTGACTAAAGTAAATGTTGGTCCCTTAGAAGATGAGAAGGAGGATTTAATAATGGGAAATGTGGAAATGGCTGAGACCTTAAACAATTATTTCGCTTCGGTCTTCACAGTGGAAGACACAAAAACCATGCCAAAAATTGCTGGTCACAGGAATGTGGGAAGGGAGGACCTTGAGACAATCACTATCACTAGGGGGGTAGTGCTGGACAGGCTAATGGGACTCAAGGTAGACAAGTCCCCTGGTCCTGATGAAATGCATCCCAGGGTATTAAAAGAGATGACGGAAGTTATAGCAGATGCATTCGTTATAATCTACCAAAATTCTCTGGACTCCGGGGAGGGACCAGTGGAATGGAAAGCAGCTAATGTAACACCTCTGTTTAAAAAAGGGGGCAGACAAAAGGCAGGTAACTATAGGCCGGTTAGTTTAACATCTGTAGTGGGGAAAATGCTTGAAAATATCATTGAGGAAGAAATAGCGGGATATCTAGATAGGAATCGTGCAATCAAGCAGACGCAACATGGATTCATGAAGGGGAAATCATCTTTAATTAATTTCCTGAAATTCTTTGAGGATATAACGAGCATGGTGGATAGAGGTATACCGATGGATGTGGTATATTTAGATTTCCAAAAGGCATTCAATAAGGTGTCACATAGAAACATAGAAACATAGAAAATAGGTGCAGGAGTAGGCCATTCGGCCCTTCTAGCCTGCACCGCCATTCAATGAGTTCATGGCTGAACATTCAACTTCAGTACCCCATTCCTGCTTTCTCGCCATACCCCTTGATCCCCCTAGTAGTAAGGACCTCATCTAACTCCTTTTTGAATATATTTAGTGAATTGGCCTCAACAACTTTCTGTGGTAGAGAATTCCACAGGTTCACCACTCTTTGGGTGAAGAAGTTCCTCCGCATCTCGGTCCTAAATGGCTTACCCCTTATCCTTAGACTGTGACCTCTGGTTCTGGACTTCCCCAACATTGGGAAC
Organism: Pristiophorus japonicus; assembly: GCF_044704955.1. Lineage (NCBI taxonomy): Eukaryota > Metazoa > Chordata > Chondrichthyes > Pristiophoridae > Pristiophorus > Pristiophorus japonicus. The sequence continues at coordinate 317,544,346 of NC_091979.1, forward strand.
ATTCTTCCTGCATCTAACCTGTCTAACCCCGTCAGAATTTTATATGTTTCTATGAGGTCCCCTCTCATTCTTCTGAACTCCAGTGAATACAAGCCCAGTTGATCCAGTCTTTCTTGATAGGTCAGTCCCGCCATCCCAGGAATCAGTCTGGTGAACCTTCGCTGCACTCCCTCAATAGCAAGAATGTCCTTCCTCAGGTTAGGAGACCAAAACTGTACACAATACTCTAGGTGTGGCCTCACCAATGCCCTGTACAACTGTAGCAACACCTCCCTGCCCCTGTACTCAAATCCACTTGCTATGAAGGCCAACATGCCATTTGCTTTCTTAACCGCCTGCTGTACCTGCATGCCAACCTTCAATGACTGATGTACCATGACACCCAGGTCTCTTTGCACCTCCCCTTTTCCTAATCTGTCACCATTCAGATAATAGTCTGTCTCTCTGTTTTTACCACCAAAGTGGATAACCTCACATAAAAGGTTACTGCAGAAAATAAAGGTACGCGGAGTCAGAGGAAATGTATTAGCATGGATCGAGAATTGGCTGGCGAGCAGAAAGCAGAGAGTCGGGATAAATGGGTCCTTTTCGGGTTGGAAATCGGTGGTTAGTGGTTTGCCACAGGGATCGGTGCTGGGACCACAACTGTTTACAATATACATAGATGACCTGGAAGAGGGATAGAGTGTAGTGTAACAAAATTTGCAGATGACACAATGATTAGTGGGAAAGCGGGTTGTGTCGAGGACACAGAGAGGCTGCAAAGCGATTTAGATAGGTTAAGCGAATGGGCTAAGGTTTGGCAGATGGAATACAATGTCGGAAAATGTGAGGTCATCCACCTTGGAAAAATAAACAGTAAAAGGGAATATTATTTGAATGGGGAGAAATTACAACATGCTGCGGTGCAGAGGGACCTGGGGGTCCTTGTGCATGAAACTCTTTTTGGAGTTCACCTGCAAAACATAAAACATTAAACGGTGCCACCCGACCTGGGTGACACTCCAGACATTTACAAGGCCCTTTTTTTCCCCCCCTTTTTTTTGTTTTTTTTTGTGTTTTTTTTTTTTTTTTTTTTTTTGGGCACTAAAATCACAATTTTTTCCTTGTGCATGAATCCCAAAAAGTTAGTTTGCAGGTGCAGCAGGTAATCAGGAAGGCAAATGGAATGTTGGCCTTCATTGCGAGAGGGATGGAGTACAAAAGCAGGGAGGTCCTGCTGCAACTGTACAAGCTATTGGTGAGGCCGCACCTGGAATACTGCGTGCATTTTTGATCACCTTACTTAAGGAAGGATATATTAGCTTTGGAGGGGGTACAGAGACGATTCACTAGGCTGATTCCAGAGATGAGGGGGTTACCTTATGATGATAGATTGAGTAGACTGGGTCTTTACTGGTTGGAGTTCAGAAGGATGAGGGGTGATCTTATAGAAACATTTAAAATAATGAAAGGGGTAGACAAGATAGAGGCAGAGAGGTTGTTTCCACTGGTCGGGAAGACGAGAACTAGGGGGCACAGCCTCAAAATATGAAGGAGCCAATTTAAAACCGAGTTGAGAAGGAATTTCTTCTCCCAGAGGGTTGTGAATCTGTGGAATTCTCTGCCCAAGGAAGCAGTTGAGGCTAGCTCATTGAATGTATTCAAATCACAGATAGATAGATTTTTAACCAATAAGGGAATTAAGGGTTACGGAGAGCGGGCGGGTAAGTGGAGCTGAGTCCACGGCCAGATCAGCCATGATCTTGTTGAATGGCGGAGCAGGCTCGAGGGGCTAGATGGCCTACTCCTGTTCCTAATTCTTATGTTATATCCCCTCCTCCGTTCCGCATCTGGTCTCTTCCAATCTGTGCAAATGTGGCCTGCAAGATTAAAAAGAACGTCATCATTAGTGCCCTTCTATCTGTCTGTTTGAAGTGCCTTACATAGTTCAGAACATGTTCGTGTCTGAGACTCTGTAAAGTTTGATGTAACTTCCATTAGCTGCGAGTACTTGTGGCAATGCTTGAATGAAGGGGAGCCAGGACCTAACAGTTACTGTGAGGTTAGCATCTTCCAGATACATCTGAAGACTGAGGAGGTAACAGGATGAGGGGTGGGTGTCCACAAGGGAGTAGGAAGGTTAATTGTGCATACAGGCCTTGGAGTGGGTGAGGCTGCAAATGGGAACCTTGTATCTGGTCTCACCCACATAGAGCATGGGGTCAGACACATTCACATTGAGGAGAGACTGCACATTGAGCTCAGAGCGTGGCATGGTCAGGTTAATGTAAAATATACTCACCCTCAGAACCGAGTCATGTCGTTCTTGTGACATGGGTCGCTGTCCTGGGCACCGTGTCACTCACTGACACTACTTGTGACATGGGTCACTGTCCTGGGCACCGTGTCACTCACTGACACTACTTGTGACATGGGTAACTGTCCTGAGCACCGTGTCACTCACTGACACTACTTGTGACACGGGTCGCTGTCCTGGGCACCGTGTCACTCACTGACACTACTTGTGACATGGGTCACTGTCCTGGGCACCGTGTCACTCACTGACACTACTTGTGACATGGGTCACTGTCCTGGGCACCGTGTCACTCACTGACACTACTTGTGACATGGGTCACTGTCCTGGGCACCGTGTCACTCACTGACACTACTTGTGACATGGGTCGCTGTCCTGGGCACCGTGTCACTCACTGACACTACTTGTGACATGGGTCACTGTCCTGGGCACCGTGTCACTCACTGACACTACTTGTGACATGGGTCACTGTCCTGGGCACCGTGTCACTCACTGACACTACTTGTGACATGGGTCGCTGTCCTGGGCACCGTGTCACTCACTGACACTACTTGTGACATGGGTCGCTGTCCTGGGCACCGTGTCACTCACTGACACTACTTGTGACATGGGTCGCTGTCCTGGGCACCGTGTCACTCACTGACACTACTTGTGACATGGGTCACTGTCCTGGGCACCGTGTCACTCACTGACACTACTTGTGACATGGGTAACTGTCCTGAGCACCGTGTCACTCACTGACACTACTTGTGACACGGGTCGCTGTCCTGGGCACCGTGTCACTCACTGACACTACTTGTGACATGGGTCACTGTCCTGGGCACCGTGTCACTCACTGACACTACTTGTGACATGGGTCACTGTCCTGGGCACCGTGTCACTCACTGACACTACTTGTGACATGGGTCACTGTCCTGGGCACCGTGTCACTCACTGACACTACTTGTGACATGGGTCGCTGTCCTGGGCACCGTGTCACTCACTGACACTACTTGTGACATGGGTCGCTGTCCTGGGCACCGTGTCACTCACTGACACTACTTGTGACATGGGTCGCTGTCCTGGGCACCGTGTCACTCACTGACACTACTTGTGACATGGGTCACTGTCCTGGGCACCGTGTCACTCACTGACACTACTTGTGACATGGGTCGCTGTCCTGGGCACCGTGTCACTCACTGACACTACTTGTGACATGGGTCACTGTCCTGGGCACCGTGACACTCACTGACACTATTTCAGCGACTTCCCACCAGAGCTTTCGAAATGTTTGGGGTTGTGGCCTGCTGCCAGCCTCTGTCCGAAGTAATTCTCAACCCCTCTCCAGGGTATCAAGCAGTGCATCGATAGCGGTGTCGGAGAAGCAGAGAGCTCGCTGGCGAGCTGCGGCTGCATCTGTAATCTTCACCCTGTGAGTGAGTGCGTAGGAAGCTAGTATACGCACAAGGCGGTGCCACACCCAATCACCGCCTCAATTGAATGCAGGTGGCGGGAGTGTGTCTGTGGCACATTTACAAATGATAATTGCCGTCTGGGTGTTGCTGCCTCACTTTCCACCCCATTTACCGCCGTTTACCACCTCCAGGGGAGCGTACAACACCTGCTTTAACCCTGCAATCCCCTTTTCAGGCAGCAAAACTGAATTTCACGGTTGGTAACGGCAACTGCCGCCTGGTGGTAAAATCTCCATTCAAACGGTGATACCGCCTCAAAAACGGCGTGACCGAATTTCGACCCCTCAAACTTTTCTAATCCTACCGCCCATTCTAGGCTATGATGAATTTCTAACCGAGAGAGGTTAACAAAGGTCATAGGGCTCTAGTGATTAAGGTCACATCAGGGAAAAATAGTAAAAAGTTAAAATTAAAGGCGAGTTAGAAATTCCCCTCGGGTCCCGTTTGACACGCTAAATCAGGAAAGCTGGAAAGGTTCGAGCCAAGAGCTATCTTCTTCCAGCTTCTCTGAAATTCCCACTTTTTGCTCCGAGGGCAGTGGAGCACTAAATCGGTCCACTTCCTTCTTGGAGCGCAAGATGGGGGGTAGATTGTGAGCGAGGCGCACGGCTCAGCAGCACTATGCACTATGACACATGGCACTGCTGCATTGTAGGGGCTCTTCCCTGAATTAACAGCAAGGGCCCAGGCTGCAAACTCTGAATTAATGTTTTAACTTACCTGGACCAATGGAGCGTGCGGGTGTCATGCAATCAGCCCAGCACTCAAGCAGAGTGCAAGACTGACCGATCGCGGTACGCACCCCACGTCTGCAGGCACATTTTTTTTTGAAATGATCCAACATTTTTTCATGGTGGCCGTCCAACTCACCTTTAAATAACATCTCGCTAGTGTCTGGCTGCCCTGCTAGCGACCCCTGCAGCAGTCGCTGCCATCGCCCGGCACTGCTGCAGGGGGCGAAGGTGAGTTTTTGTGCCGGGTCACTACCGGGGCGATGCATCCAGAGATGACGTCATGAAACAAGATAGATGAACTAATGGCACACATAGAGATAAATGTGTGTGATTTAGTCGCCAGTACTGAGGCGTGGTTACAGGGTGACCAAGACTGGAAACTAAATGTTCCAGGGTACTTGCCTTTTAAGAAAGATAGTTGAAATAGAAAAGGACGGAGGTAGCCCTGATAATAAAGGATGAGATAAGGACAGCAGTGAATAAGGATCTTAGTCCAGAAAATCAGGATGTAGAATCAGTTTGGTTGAAGCGAAGAAATAGCAATGGACAGAAATATTGGTGTGAGTAGTTTATTGGCCCCATAACAGTGTTGGACAGAGTATAAATCAGTAAATTAGAGGAGCATGTAACGAGAGTAATGCAATAATCGTGGGGACATTAATCTTCATATATACTGGGCAACCCAAAATGGCAAAAGTAGTTTTGAGGACAATTCATGAAATGCGTTTGAGACAGTTTTCTGGAACAATGGGGTAGAAATTCCCCTGGGGTCCAGTTTGGAGAGCTAAGTGAAAAATGTTTGTAAAGTTAGAGCCAGGCGTTAGCCTTTTCAATCATTTGAGAAATTCCCAAATTTACTCCAAGAGGGAAGTAGAGCAATAAATCAAGCACTCCACTTCCCTCGGAGTGCAAGAGAGGGGGCAGGGGTGGGGGGGAATGTGGGGAGCCGGAGCGTCTAGAACTAGGGGTCATAGTCTCAGGAAAAAGATTGGGACATTTAGGACTGAGATGAAAAGAACGTTCTTCACTCAGAGGGTTGTGAACCTTTCGAGTTCTCGAGCCCAGAGGGCTGCGGATGCTCAGCAGTTGTGTATATTCAAAACTGAAATCAATAGTTTTTGGACATTAAAGGAATCAAGGGGTATGGGGACAGAGTGGGACAATGGGGTTGAGGTAGAAGATCAGCCATGATCTTATTGAATGGCGGAGCAGGTTCAAGGCAACCTATGGCCTACTCCTGCTCCTAATTACATAGAAACATAGAAACATAGAAACATAGAAAATAGGTGCAGGAGTAGGCCATTCGGCCCTTCTAGCCTGCACCGCCATTCAATGAGTTCATGGCTGAACATTCAACTTCAGTACCCCATTCCTGCTTTCTCGCCATACCCCTTGATCCCCCTAGCAGTAAGGACCTCATCTAACTCCTTTTTGAATATATTTAGTGAATTGGCCTCAGCAACTTTCTGTGGTAGAGAATTCCACAGGTTCACCACTCTCTGGGTGAAGAAGTTCCTCCGCATCTCGGTCCTAAATGGCTTACCCCTTATCCTTAGACTGTGACCCCTGGTTCTGGACTTCCCCAACATTGGGAACATTCTTCCTGCATCTAACCTGTCTAACCCCGTCAGAATTTTATATGTTTCTATGAGGTCCCCTCTCATTCTTCTGAACTCCAGTGAATACAAGCCCAGTTGATCCAGTCTTTCTTGATAGGTCAGTCCCTCCATCCCGGGAATCAGTCTGGTGAACCTTCGCTGCACTCCCTCAATAGCAAGAATGTCCTTCCTCAGGTTAGGAGACCAAAACTGTACACAATACTCCAGGTGTGGCCTCACCAATGCCCTGTACAACTGTAGCAACACCTCCCTGCCCCTGTACTCAAATCCCCTTGCTATGAAGGCCAACATGCCATTTGCTTTCTTAACCGCCTGCTGCACCTGCATGCCAACCTTCAATGACTGATGTACCATGGCACCCAGGTCTCTTTGCACCTCCCCTTTTCCTAATCTGTCACCATTCAGATAATAGTCTGTCTCTCTGTTTTTACCACCAAAGTGGATAACCTCACATTTATCCACATTATACTTCATCTGCCATGCATTTGCCCACTCACCTAACCTATCCAAGTCGCTCTGCAGCCTCACAGCATCCTCCTCGCAGCTCACACTGCCACCCAACTTAGTGTCATCCGCAAATTTGGAGATACTACATTTAATCCCCTCATCTAAATCATTAATGTACAGTGTAAACAGCTGGGGCCCCAGCACAGAACCTTGCGGTACCCCACTAGTCACTGCCTGCCATTCTGAAAAGTACCCATTTACTCCTACTCTTTGCTTCCTGTCTGACAACCAGTTCTCAATCCATGTCAGTACACTACCCCCAATCCCATGTGCTCTAACTTTGCACATCAATCTCTTGTGTGGGACCTTGTCGAACGCCTTCTGAAAGTCCAAATATACCACATCAACTGGTTCTCCCTTATCCACTCTACTGGAAACATCCTCAAAAAATTCCAGAAGATTTGTCAAGCATGATTTCCCTTTCACAAATCCATGCTGACTTGGACCTATCATGTCACCTCTTTCCAAATGCACTGCTATGACATCCTTAATAATTGATTCCATCATTTTACCCACTACCGATGTCAGGCTGACCGGTCTATAATTCCCTGTTTTCTCTCTCCCTCCTTTTTTAAAAAGTGGGGTTACATTGGCTACCCTCCACTCCATAGGAACTGATCCAGAGTCAATGGAATGTTGGAAAATGACTGTCAACGCATCCACTATTCCCAAGGCCACCTCCTTAAGTACTCTGGGATGCAGTCCATCAGGCCCTGGGGATTTATCGGCCTTCAATCCCATCAATTTCCCCAACACAATTTCCCGGCTAATAAGGATTTCCCTCAGTTCCTCCTCCTTACTAGACCCCCCGACCCCTTTTATAACCGGAAGGTTGTTCGTGTCCTCCTTCGTGAATACCGAACCAAAGTACTTGTTCAATTGGTCCGCCATTTCTTTGTTCCCCGTTATGACTTCCCCTGATTCTGACTGCAGGGGACCTACATTTGTCTTTACTAACCTTTTTCTCTTTACATATCTATAGAAACTTTTGCAATCCGTCTTAATGTTCCCTGCAAGCTTCTTCTCATACTCCATTTTCCCTGCCCTAATCAAACCCTTTGTCCTCCTCTGCTGAGTTCTAAATTTCTCCCAGTCCCCAGGTTCGCTGCTATTTCTGGCCAATTTGTATGCCACTTCCTTGGCTTTAATACTATCCCTGATTTCCCTTGATAGCCACGGTTGAGCCACCTTCCCTTTTTTATTTCTATGCCAGACAGGAATGTACAATTGTTGTAGTTCATCCATGCGGTCTCTAAATGTCTGCCATTGCCCATCCACAGTCAACCCCTTAAGTATCATTCGCCAATCCATCTCAGCCAATTCACGCCTCATACCTTCAAAGTTAGCCTTCTTTAAGTTCTGGACCATGGTCTCTGAATTAACTGTTTCATTCTCCATCCTAATGCAGAATTCCACCATATTATGGTCACTCTTCCCCAAGGGGCCTCGCACAACGAGATTGCTAATTAATCCTTTCTCATTACATAACACCCAGTCTAAGATGGCCTCCCCCCTAGTTGGTTCCTCGACATATTGGTCTAAAAAACCATCCCTTATGCACTCCAGAAAATCCTCCTCCACCGTATTGCTTCCAGTTTGGTTAGCCCAATCTATGTGCATATTAAAGTCACCCATTATAACTGCTGCACCTTTATTGCACGCACCCCTAATTTCCTGTTTGATGCCCTCCCCAACATCACTACTACTGTTTGGAGGTCTGTACACAACTCCCACTAACGTTTTTTGCCCTTTCGTGTTCTGCAGCTCTACCCATATAGATTCCACATCATCCAAGCTAATGTCCTTCCTAACTATTGCCTTAATCTCCTCCTTAACCAGCAATGCTACCCCACCTCCTTTTCCTTTTATTCTATCCTTCCTGAATGTTGAATACCCCTGGATGTTGAGTTCCCAGCCCTGCTCATCCTGGAGCCACGTCTCCGTAATCCCAATCACATCATATTTGTTAACATCTATTTGCACAGTTAATTCATCCACCTTATTGCGGATACTCCTTGCATTAAGACACAAAGCCTTTAGGCTTGTTTTTTTAACACCCTCTGTCCTTTTAGAATTTTGCTGTACAATGGCCCTTTTTGTTCTTTGCCTTGGGTTTCTCTGCCCTCCACTTTTCCTCATCTCCTTTCTGTCTTTTGTTTTTGCCTCCTTTTTGTTTCCCTCTATCTCCCTGCATTGGTTCCCATCCCCCTGCTTATGTTCTTATGTTCCCACTGTGAGCAAATTATCCCAGCTCTGTGCATTTCAACTGCTTCGTTGTATACTATTGAGTATGCTATTTTATTCCTGGAAGAAAACTCCTCATTCAATCGTCTGAATGTAAATTTAAATACAGAAGGAATTCCAATGATCGATACCTCATAATGCGAATCGAATGGAAAATGCGGCAAATTCCTTCTTCAGCTTTCCCTCCAATGGTGAGCTGATTGAGATCAGTACTCGGTGTGTTATAATTTCCAGCTATTTGTTTTCTCAATGTGAAACTATTTACTGAAACTGTTAAATATAACGAACCACCACGGCTTTTCGCTCTGCCTTCTGACCATATCACTCATCAACTCCTCTGGAATCCACTTATACAACATGCTTCAGTGACATCTCCATGGTAAATTGATCTCAGTGTCGGTAACGCCGAGAACTGGAGAGTCTAGTCAGACTGCTGAGCCACTGGAACTGTGCTGGAGCAGCACGTCCTGCCCAGCAGTCTGCCCTCGCACTGACACCATCCCCAATCCCAGGGTCAGGGCCATGAGTGTAAAGGGGGTGGTCACTTCCAGGACATTCCCCCAGCCTAAGGCCACAGAGCTGAGTTCCTGATCCTTTGCAGCCCGCTCAGTGCAGCTGTATTCATACATTTTAAATGTACAAAGGCATCTTCACACAGTAAGAAGGGCGGGGAACATGAGACTAACAGCCTGAAGCCCTCGAGGGAGACACTTCTGGCCCTGACTGGTGAGGCCGAGGTGGGAGCAGGGCCTGTTTAAACAAGGAATCAGAGTGTCTTTCATTATTGAAAGAAAACAGACCAATTAGTCCCCTCCCGCGGGTTACATGTTCCCACAGACCAATCAGATCACTAGAGCAGTATTAATGATATGGGTCACATGATCCCATCAACCAAAGTATTGGCAGAAGAACAACAGAGTTGTGGGTCATTTGATTCCTAAGGACCAATCAGATCTCGAGGAATCAATCCCAATTGAAAGGGACCAGATGATCAACAGTAACAATAGATAAATATTGGAATGCAGTCGTGAAGCTTGTATTGTGCTATCTGATTGTATCTGAACCGATAGGTTCAATAAATAAAAACAGAAAATGCTGGAAATACTCAGCAGATCGTGCAACATCTGTGGAGAGAGAAATGCTGCAGGCCGGTGACCTTTCATCAGAACTGGAAAATGTTCGAGATGTAATGGTTTTTCAGGAAGTACAGAGGCAGGGAAAGGAGGGGTGAGGGCCAGAAGGAACAAAAGGGAAGGTCTGTGATAGGTGGAAGGCAGGAGTGATCAAATGGCAAAAGGGATGATAGTGCAAGGCAAAAGGGGGTGGTAATGGAACAAGTAAAGAAACAAAAGATGGTTCTAGAGGAGCTGTAAATGGCAACAGCAGAGCCATGACCTGTTTGAAAAAGTGGGAGCAGTGAAATTGATCAACTCAATGTTGAGACCGGAAGGCTCTGAAGATGGTAATCCAAAGATGAGGTGTTGTTCCCCGAGTTACTGTTGGGCTTCATTGGAACAATGTAGGAGGCCGAGGACAGAGAGGTCAGAGTGGGAGTGGGAGGGAGATTTATAACTAATTGTGACCGGAAGCTCAGGGTCACGCTTGTGGACTGAACAGAAGGGTTCGTCGGAGGGTTCATCCAATCTGCGTTTGGTGTCCCCAATGTAGATCAAACCGCATCGTAAGCAACAAATACAGTTTGTGAAATTGAAAGAAGGAGAAGTAAATCGCTGATTGGCCTGGAATGAGTGCTTGGGGCCCTGAACGGTGGGAAGGGAGGACATGAAAGGGCTGGTCTTACATCTCCTGCGTTTGCACAGGACGTGCTGTGGGAAGGGGAGCAGTGCTGGGGGTGATTGAGGAGGGAACAGTCACTTCGGAATGCTGAAAGGGGAGGGGAAGATGTGTTTGGTGGTGGAATCACGCTGGAGGGGGCAGGAATGGTGCAGGATGATCCGATGAATGAATAGGCTGGTGAGGTGGATGGTAAAGACAAATTAGGCGTCCAGAGCGAGGTGGGGGGGGGAGGGGGAGGGAAGGGAAGTCATTAAATTCTATAATAAATCCTTATTTATACTTATACAAATATTATACAAATAAATCCAACCTGAATAAACATTTATAAGCAAAGAAAAGATTAAATAAACCATCTTCCTACCTGTGTGAAAGTGCTTCAGGCAGGCCTTTCGGGACCGAAGGCTGAACGGGCCGGCCCGAGACTTCAGGCAGGGCCCGTCCCCAGCACCAGATTTACAGGTAGGTGGCGTTGGGTCGGGTCGGGGAGGTTCGGTTTGGTTCGGGTCGGGGGGGGAGGGAGGGAGGGAGAGAGAGCGGGGGGGGAGAGAGGGAGAGAGGGGGGGGGAGGGAGGGAGAGAGAGGGGGAGGAGGGAGGGAGAGAGACCGGGGGAGGGAGGGAGAGAGAGGGGGGGGAGGGAGGGAGAGAGAGGGGGGAGGGAGAGAGGGAGAGAGAGGGGGAGGGAGAGAGAGAGGGGGAGGGAGAGAGGGAGAGAGAGGGGGAGGGAGAGAGAGAGGGGTGAGGCAGAGAGAGAGAGAGGGGGAGGGAGGGAGAGAGAGGGGGGGAGGGAGGGAGAGGACAGGTCGGGGAGGGGGAGGTCAGGTCGGATCCAGTCTGGGGGCGGAGGGGGAGCGGGAGTCGAGTCGGGTCGGGTCCAGTCCGGGGGGGAGGCGGGGAGCGGGAGCAGGAGCGCGGGTCGGGTCCAGTCGGGGGGGGGCGGAGCGGGAGCGGGAGTCGGGTTGGGTCGGGGGGGGGCCTGGAGTCGAGTCGGGGGGGTGTCCAGTCGGAGGTTGGGGGGGGTCAGGTTGGGGGGCGGGAGTCGGGTCGGGTCGGGTCCAGTCGGGGGGGGGGGGGGGAGCAGGAGCGCGGGTCGGATCGGGTCGGGTCCGGTCCGGGGGCGGGGGGGAAGTGGGAGCGGGAGCGGGAATCGGGTCAGGTCCAGTCCGGGGAGGGTGGGGGGAGAGCGGGTGCCGGGTCTGGTCGCGGGGGGGGGGGGGGAGAAGCAGGAGCTGGCCGGGGGAGGAGCCTTATTCACGCAGCTCCAGTGAGGCCATTCGGCCAGGGCTAGGGGCTGCGTGCTTCGGGCGCCTGGAGCTACTGCACTTGCGTGCCCACTGTAGCGCGCATGTGCAGAGGTCCCGACACTGTTTTCAGTGCCGGGACCTGGCTCCGCCCCCTACAGCTCGTGCTGCGCTGCGCCGAGGGCCAGAGGACCTGCAGGGAGGTGGAGAATACCGAGGATTTTTTTAGGCGCACTTTGTGGCGCGAAAAACGGGCGTCCAGGTCGGGACTGTGCCATTCTAGGCGCGTGTGGAAACTTGGGCCCAATGTTTCTTCTAAATAGGATGAATTATTCCCCTTGAATCTTCCTCTCATAAAAGCTTTGCACTGAGAGATTGAACCAGTTTCAAATGAAAAGGTTCAGGTGGTCTCCTTTGGCTTCGAGCCAAAAAAACAAGAATCTGGAAATGAGTCTTGTTATGTTCAGAATAACTCCACAAGACTGTATTGTGAGCTCAAACTGTTGTCACCTTGGTCTCTTTATTCAGACTCCAGAGTGAGGAGACAGCATGGTGAATCACCTTTTATACCTGCTTGCTCAGGGTGCACAGGTGACCCTTAGGTCTCCCACAGGTGTGCCCCCTAGTGGCAAGTCTTACATATTGGTGAGATTTACATACATACATAACATCACTCCCCCCCCCCCCCCAAAGTCTTATGTACAAGTTATTTGCAAGTTGAGGCGATCTGGTGCCCTCCGTCCCCGGGTCGATCGCCTGAGTTGAAGTCCTGGCACGGGTGAGTTGGTCTGATCGTTGCTGCACGGCAACGCGGCTGCTCTGATCAGACTGATGGGCATGGTGGGTTCATCCTCGTGGTTGACGGCGAGGTCACTTGTGGTTAGTGTGTTGCTGGGGGCCAGGTCCTTTCACAGTGGTTCCTGTTTATCTGTAGTTCGCAGTTGGGTCTGGTCCAAATGCTCTGTGCGTTTGCCCAGTACATGGTTTCACAACAAACGTTCCATTTTTATCACAAACACTCCATTCCCCTCTTTGGCTAATACAGTGCTAGCAGCCCATCTGGGGCCTTGAACATGGTCTACATCATTTATTCTGATGTCGCGTGGAGGAGCCATGCGATCGTGGTGCATTCTCTGCTGATAGCATAAGGAAAGCATGGTTCTGAGTGATTCTGTCTGGTAACTGCGTAGCACCCGAGATAGCTGGGTCTGTGGAGAGTCTACCGTGACACGTGTGGTGCTTGGCTTTATGATCTGGGCTGCCCGCTCTGGACTATTGTCCCTGACCCTAAGGTCTGGCAAGCCAAGGATGGCTGATATGGACTTGAGACTTTCAGTGGTCGTGGGAGGGTCCCCATCGATCCTGGGCCATGGTATGGAGGCCCGGACCACCAACTATGTATAGCCTCCCTCCCTTTCTTTGCAACGTAGCAGGATTGCCCCATAGAAGCCAATCTGATGGGATGAGCAACCTGTGTTTGCGACGGATAAGCTGCAACATCCCGTCTAGCGGTTTGCCGTTAGCAGGCGGTAACGTGGGATCCTGGCTGGTCCAGGTCATAAACTGGGGAGCCGTTACTGTGGTGTATGCAGGCACCTTTGGTAATGACTCGATGAGGCAGGGTATGGTACTTAAACTGTGTACACTGCAGTCCTTTATTTGCAGCTCCTCGAGTGAGGACACCAAGCTGTGAGCTCCCTTTTGGACTGGGTTACCCGCAGTGTGTAGGCAACCCTTAGGTCTCCAGCAGCAGCACCCTCTGGTGTACAGTAAGGTGTGTACAGTGTAAGGTACATTCAGTGATACAAACATCATATAACAATACAAGCAAGCATACATAACAACACTCCCCCCTAAGCATTTTTCAAGTCCTTATTGTAATGACCTGGGGAAGTGATCGGTAGTGGGTTATGGAAGGTTGTGGTGAGGGTTATGTGGGTGCTAGGTGTAGTGAGGGTTGTGTGGGTGCCAGGTGTGATCCCTGTACTTAAGGCTGGCCTCATATATTTCCCCCCCACCCCTCACACAGACCATGTGGGTGTCACTGTTGTGGGATCCCTCAGTGGGGTAGTCATTGCAGCAGTGGGTAGGGTGCATATTCTGAGATGTGGGTAGTTGTGTGGTGGTGGGCAGGGCCACAGGACTGTGTGGGCTCCTTGTCCTCCAATTGGGATGAGAGTCTGGTCATCCCAGGGTTTGCCAGGAAAGCTGGAGGGTATTGGCCTCTCGCTCCTGGTGTTGGCCCTCGTGGCCAGGGGATGTAGGGCTGGTCTGGGGCAGGTTGCCAGTGGTGGTGGCTGTGTTGCCCATTGACCACTGTCCCTGTAGTGGGTCTGCTTCCACTGGGTGTGCTGGGTGTGTGTGTGTCCTTCCTGGGGCATCACACTCGTTCCAAAGATCCAGGCTACATGGTCTGGTAGCCAACTGGACCTGGGGGTCTCCCATGGGGGGATTCCTCTAGCATTTGCATGGTCCCTGCAGAACACTGTGTGCTTTAACAGTGTCCTACCTGTATACATGACACCCTAGCTCTGATCATACATAGTTGAGTCTATATTATTGACTGCCTTTACATTGTTAATAACAGCATTTGCATCACTTTTTGGTATCATGGTCTCACCAGACATGGTTACATTAGGTATTTCAAACTCCCTGCCATAATCATCACACATAACAAGCTTGTTCCTAAACTTACTTACACAAGCATTCATTTTATTTTTCACATTAGTTACACCAGCATCACAATTCATGGTTACATTATCATACGTCCACCCTTTTACTGCATTTTTAGCTTTAAAGTCCCTGTCATCTTTAAGTTGAAACTGCCCCTTTAAATTTTTTTGGTTACCGGTCTCCTTTAAGGGAGCCTTCAAATCCGATTGGCCGCTCGATGTCACGTGTCGCTCCTCCAATGCTGCCCCTCATGATCTGGTCCCGGCCATTTTGATTTTAGGTTTTTTCCCTCGTGGTGCGGCAGCTATCTTCTGGCTCTCCTCCAGGTCGGCTGTGGTGATCTTTTCTTCCTCAGGTTTGGCCATGGACGTCGGGAATCCACTTCTTTCGATGATGTTCACCTCTTGGAGTCCTGCCCTGGCCTGGAAGATGAAGGTTGGATTTTCGGTTCCTGAGATCTTGTCACGGTGTTGTGGAGTCGTCACCCCGCAGTCGACTGGTCGCTGGGATCTCTCGATGCAGCGATGGATCCATGTTCGGGGCTGCGTGGGATGTCGATTGCTGGAGCCTGGAGGCCGTCGCCACTTCGCCTGATTTGGACCGGGTTCATCCAATTCCTTCCCAGCAGTGTGGGACCATCTCCGGCAACGATCCACAGGGAGAGTTTGTTCAACACGTCGCCCTGAGAGACCTGGACATTCACGCTGCCAACGATTTGGATTTTACCTTTGGTGTAGGTGAGCAGCTGCGCCTGGACAGGAGACAGTTTTGGTCGAGCGGTGGGATTCATCCAAATTTTTTCAAAGGTCGTTTGGCTCATCACAGACTGGCTCGGCCCTGTGTCGATCTCCATGGAAACTGGGACCCCACTGATGTAGATTTCCATCGTCCACAGAGAACTTTCAGTGGAGCAGGTATTATCTCCATACTCTTCTTCCAGGAGATGAGCAGCTTCATCTTCATCTGTGTCGGAGCCCCGGTGATCAGCCTCCTCTTCAGTGACGCAGTGAGTAAAGCTTTTTCTACACATCCTTTGAAGGTGCCCTTTCTCTTTGCAGCTTTTGCATGTCGAGTCTTTGTAGCGGCTGGTGGGCCCTGTGGTTTCCTCCACAGCGCCAGCACGGGGCTATCCGGTTTGCCCCATGTGGAGGACTCAGGGTTGCGGAACTCGGGGCAGCATTCCTGCCTTTAGAAGTGTCCATGCGGTGCACTGCGCTCGGCGGTTTAGAGTCCTGGGTCAGTATTCGCCTGGAGTCGCCGGCCGAAGCCATGTAGGCCTGGCTCACTTGAATTGCTTTCTGCAGGGTGACTGCGATGTCAGCAGAGAGCAATTTGTATAGGAGGCCCTTGTGGCCAATTCCGATGACAAATATGTCCCTTTGTGCTTCATTCAGGTGGTCTCCAAAATCACACGGTGCAGCTAGTCTTCTTAAATGTGCAGCATACTTAGTAATTTCCTGGCCTTCGGGTTGCCGGTAAGTGAAGAACCGGTGCCTGGCTGTGAGGATGCTTTCTTTTGGTTTTACTTGCTCCTGTATTAGTGTTACAAGTTCCTCATAGCTGTTGGTGGTTGTCTTCACAGGGGCTAGCAAGTCCCTGACGAGACAATGGATGGTGGGCCCACAACTGCTAAGCAGGATGGCCCTGCGCTTTCAGTCGTGTAGCCAGTGTGTCCCCATCCTGGTCGTTGGCGATGAAGAAATGTTCCAATCTTTCTACAAAAGTATCCCAATCTTCCCCATCAGTAAATTGCTGAAAGTTGCTGAGATTCGACATGCTGAGCATGTAGTTCGTGACCTCATCGCCAATTGCAGTGTATGCAGGCACCTTTGGTAATGACTCCACGAGGCAGGGTATGGTACTTAAACTGTGTACACTGTAGTCCTTTATTTGCAGCTCCTCGAGTGAGGACACCAAGCTGTGAGCTCCCTTTTAGACTGGGTTACCTGAGTGTGTAGGTAACCCTTAGGTCTCCAGCAGCAGCACCCTCTGGTGTACAGTAAGATGTGTACAGTGTCAGGTACATTCAGTGTTACAAACACCATAAAACAATACAAGCAAGCATACATAACACAATCAAACCTGTGAGGGCAGCATGAGTGCAGGAAGGTGGAGGTGAGCTGTCAGATTGGAGTAGGGAATTGGGAGGGCCGAGTACCCGAGAGGGGAGAAATGATAGGGGACACGTCGACAGAAGTGAGGGATCAATGAGGGGTAAAGAGAAATAAAATAAAGTGTCAGTGAAAAGCACAAGTAGAAGTGATAGGTTCGGGTCCGGAGAGGCAGACAAAATGCTCACGAGAATGGACACAGGGAAACTCAAGTTCCATCGGCCTGGTTACATAGCAATTACCCCACTCCATTTTAACTGCCTGCCTGTCGGTTTTCGCCAGGTAGGGGGGGAGTTAAAATCGGGACCACAAAGTCAGTTACAAAGGGGGAACGGAGCCAACAACTGATTTGTTGTGTATGTTATTCTATTATCCAGATTATTTGTTTCCTGATTGTGAAATTAGAAACTTAACCTGTTCAACAAAACTAACCATAACTGTTTTGCAATCTGCCTTCTCACCAAATGAGAATTTAAAAATTGCCAGGCTGGGAGCCAATGTATATCAGTGAGCAAAGGGGTGATGGGTGAATGGGACGGTGTGAGTTAGGATACGGGCAGCAGAATTTTGTAAGAATTCAAGTTCATGGAGAATGGCAGATGGGAGGCCGGCCAGGAGAGCATTGGAATAGTCAAGGCCAGAGGTAACAAAGGCATGGATGAGGGTTCCAGCAGCAGCTGAGCTGAGGCAGGAGTGCAGTTGTGTGATGTTACTGAGGTGGAAGTTAGCAGACTTGCTGATGGAGCTGACATATGGTCGGAAGCTCATCTCGGTGTCAAATGTGACACCAAGGTTGCGAGTGGACTGGTTCAGCCTCAGACAGTTGCCAGGGAGAGGGATGGAGTCAGTGGCTTGGGAACAGAGTTTGTGGTGAAGATTCCCAATATTTAGTTGGAAGAAATTTCTGCTCATCCAGTACTGAGTTTTGGATAACCAGTGTGACCAATTAGAAACTGTGAATGGGTCGGGAGAGGTGGTAGTGAGGTAGAGCTGGGTGTTGTCAGCACAGATATGGAACCTGATGCTGTGTTGTGGGATGATTTCACCGAGGGGAAGCATGATGTAGAGTAAAGGAGGGGGCCAGGGCTAGATCCTTGGGGAGTCCAGAGGTAATGCTGTGGTAGTGGGAAGAGAATCCATTGCAGATGATTGTCTGACTATGATTGGATGGAGAAGAATGGAACCAGGAGAGTGCAGACCCACCCAGCTGGAGGAGGGAGGAGAGGTGTTGCAAGTGATATTGTGGTCAACCGTGTCAAAGGCTGTAGACAGGTTGAGAACAATGAAGAGGGTTAGTTTAACACAGTCACAGACACATAGGATGTCATTTGTGACTTTGATAAGGTTCGAATCAGTACTGGAGGAAAACTGATTGTAGGGTTTCAAACATGGATCTGCGGGAATGATCAGCATGGATTTGGGAGGCGATGGCACATTCAAGGACATTGGAGAGGAAAGGATTTTGGAGATGGGTCAGTGGGTTGCAGGGACAGAGGTGTTAGGAATGATTTTTTTTGAGGAGAAGGATGATGAAAGCAGATGTGAAGGGCTGGGGGACAGTACTTGAGGAGATTTAACAATATCTGCTGTTATGGGGGCCAGGAAGGGAAGTTGGGCGGTTATCAATTTGGTAACAATGGGGTTCGAGTGAGCAGGAGGTGGGTCGAATAGACAAGGGGAGCTTGGAGTGGGCATGAGGTGAGATTGGGGAGAAATGGAGAAATATGCAAGTTCAGGGCTAGAGCAGAGGGAAACCATAGGTGAAGTTTGACCTGGTGGGCTCGGTGAAAAGACGGAAGCAGGTGATGCGGCTGAACGGATGGTTTCAATGTTTGTGACCAAAAAATCTATGACCTCCTCACACTTGTTTTTGAAGATGAGGGTGGAAGAGGCAGGAAGAGGGATTTGGGAAGACTGTGTGTCAATAGAATAGAAGCCAGGGGCTTTCAATGCCTTCCAGAAAGATCGTGGAAAGGTGAGCATTTTTGGCAGAGGAGCGCAGGGCCCGATAATACTTTATATGCTGCAGTCAGAGCTGGCAATGAATAGCGAAACCATTTGTTTACCATAAAAATTCATGTCTGCATCCCTTGGGCTTGAGGGAGCAGTGATGAGGGCCGTACCAGGGAGAAGAACCAGAGTGAAAGAGATTAATGGTTTAAATGGGGACAAGAGCATCAGAGGTGGAGGTGAGGGAGTGATTGAGCAGATCAGTAAATGAAGAAATGTTGTGATCAATGGAGGGACAAATGCGAGGCAGTTGAGAATTTGAAAGTGCAGTGTTAAGTGACTTGGGGAGAGTTTTTTTTACAGTGGCAGACACAGAACGAAGTGAAGTTGTGAGGGGAAAGAGGGATGTGTGTTGTGAGCAATACTAGGAAGTGATCAGAGATGGCCTTATCTGTGATTGACACGGGGGGAACAGCGAGGCCAAGTGAGGAGGCAAGGTCGAGGGGATGGCCATGAATATGGGTAGGGGAGTTTATATGAAGGGAAAGATTAAGTGAGGATATGAGGGTAATGAACTCAGAGGTGAGAGAGAATGTTGATTTAAGATGGAGGTTGAAATCACCGAAGATGAGAAGTCAGTTGGTGCAGAGACTAAGGGAGGAAAGCAGTGAAGATATCTCGGTAGAAATTTGGCTCTGTATTTGGCTGGGCATTAGAGAATGAGGATTTTAAATTTGAGAGAGGTAGAACAAAGTGGGATGGTCAAAGGGAGAGAAGATGCCAGAGAAGTACAGAGAACTACCTCGGTGTGATTTGGTGATAAGTATCACACCGCCACAGCGGTCGTTTGGGTGAGGCCAGTGGTGAAAGGTATAGCCTGGTGGGAAAGATTCACTTGGGGGAAGGCACCTTCAACCATCAGCCAGATTTCTGTCAAGACCCTGATGTCGCAGCAATCATCCACAGGGTTAGCATTGGGAGGGGTGAGTGGGACGGGATGGAGATTGGAAAGGTTAATGCCCAGCTCTCACACTGAGTAGTAAGCTCAGCGAAGAATAGGATGAGGCAGTTTGAGTTGTTGCTCATAAGGAGAGAATGGTGAGTGTCTTGTTAGGCTCTCCGGAGAGTGCCAAGCGAGGCACAGGGGGCAGCTGTAAGCTTATCTAAGATGCAGTCAAACCTGTGAGGGCAGCATGAGTGCAGGAAGGTGGAGGTGAGCTGTCAGATTGGAGTAGGGAATTGGGAGGGCCGAGTACCCGAGAGGGGAGAAATGATAGGGGACACGTCGACAGAAGTGAGGGATCAATGAGGGGTAAAGAGAAATAAAATAAAGTGTCAGTGAAAAGCACAAGTAGAAGTGATAGGTTCGGGTCCGGAGAGGCAGACAAAATGCTCACGAGAATGGACACAGGGAAACTCAAGTTCCATCGGCCTGGTTACATAGCAATTACCCCACTCCATTTTAACTGCCTGCCTGTCGGTTTTCGCCAGGTAGGGGGGGAGTTAAAATCGGGACCACAAAGTCAGTTACAAAGGGGGAACGGAGCCAACAACTGATTTGTTGTGTATGTTATTCTATTATCCAGATTATTTGTTTCCTGATTGTGAAATTAGAAACTTAACCTGTTCAACAAAACTAACCATAACTGTTTTGCAATCTGCCTTCTCACCAAATGAGAATTTAAAAATTGCCAGGCTGGGAGCCAATGTATATCAGTGAGCAAAGGGGTGATGGGTGAATGGGACGGTGTGAGTTAGGATACGGGCAGCAGAATTTTGTAAGAATTCAAGTTCATGGAGAATGGCAGATGGGAGGCCGGCCAGGAGAGCATTGGAATAGTCAAGGCCAGAGGTAACAAAGGCATGGATGAGGGTTCCAGCAGCAGCTGAGCTGAGGCAGGAGTGCAGTTGTGTGATGTTACTGAGGTGGAAGTTAGCAGACTTGCTGATGGAGCTGACATATGGTCGGAAGCTCATCTCGGTGTCAAATGTGACACCAAGGTTGCGAGTGGACTGGTTCAGCCTCAGACAGTTGCCAGGGAGAGGGATGGAGTCAGTGGCTTGGGAACAGAGTTTGTGGTGAAGATTCCCAATATTTAGTTGGAAGAAATTTCTGCTCATCCAGTACTGAGTTTTGGATAACCAGTGTGACCAATTAGAAACTGTGAATGGGTCGGGAGAGGTGGTAGTGAGGTAGAGCTGGGTGTTGTCAGCACAGATATGGAACCTGATGCTGTGTTGTGGGATGATTTCACCGAGGGGAAGCATGATGTAGAGTAAAGGAGGGGGCCAGGGCTAGATCCTTGGGGAGTCCAGAGGTAATGCTGTGGTAGTGGGAAGAGAATCCATTGCAGATGATTGTCTGACTATGATTGGATAGAGAAGAATGGAACCAGGAGAGTGCAGACCCACCCAGCTGGAGGAGGGAGGAGAGGTGTTGCAAGTGATATTGTGGTCAACCGTGTCAAAGGCTGTAGACAGGTTGAGAACAATGAAGAGGGTTAGGTTAACACAGTCACAGACACATAGGATGTCATTTGTGACTTTGATAAGGTTCGAATCAGTATTGGAGGAAAACTGATTGTAGGGTTTCAAACATGGATCTGCGGGAATGATCAGCATGGATTTGGGAGGCGATGGCACATTCAAGGACATTGGAGAGGAAAGGATTTTGGAGATGGGTCAGTGGGTTGCAGGGACAGAGGTGTTAGGAATGATTTTTTTTGAGGAGAAGGATGATGAAAGCAGATGTGAAGGGCTGGGGGACAGTACTTGAGGAGATTTAACAATATCTGCTGTTATGGGGGCCAGGAAGGGAAGTTGGGCGGTTATCAATTTGGTAACAATGGGGTTCGAGTGAGCAGGAGGTGGGTCGAATAGACAAGGGGAGCTTGGAGTGGGCATGAGGTGAGATTGGGGAGAAATGGAGAAATATGCAAGTTCAGGGCTAGAGCAGAGGGAAACCATAGGTGAAGTTTGACCTGGTGGGCTCGGTGAAAAGACGGAAGCAGGTGATGCGGCTGAACGGATGGTTTCAATGTTTGTGACCAAAAAATCTATGACCTCCTCACACTTGTTTTTGGAGATGAGGGTGGAAGAGGCAGGAAGAGGGATTTGGGAAGACTGTGTGTCAATAGAATAGAAGCCAGGGGCTTTCAATGCCTTCCAGAAAGATCGTGGAAAGGTGAGCATTTTTGGCAGAGGAGCGCAGGGCCCGATAATACTTTATATGCTGCAGTCAGAGCTGGCAATGAATAGCGAAACCATTTGTTTACCATAAAAATTCATGTCTGCATCCCTTGGGCTTGAGGGAGCAGTGATGAGGGCCGTACCAGGGAGAAGAACCAGAGTGAAAGAGATTAATGGTTTAAATGGGGACAAGAGCATCAGAGGTGGAGGTGAGGGAGTGATTGAGCAGATCAGTAAATGAAGAAATGTTGTGATCAATGGAGGGACAAATGCGAGGCAGTTGAGAATTTGAAAGTGCAGTGTTAAGTGACTTGGGGAGAGTTTTTTTTACAGTGGCAGACACAGAACGAAGTGAAGTTGTGAGGGGAAAGAGGGATGTGTGTTGTGAGCAATACTAGGAAGTGATCAGAGATGGCCTTATCTGTGATTGACACGGGGGGAACAGCGAGGCCAAGTGAGGAGGCAAGGTCGAGGGGATGGCCATGAATATGGGTAGGGGAGTTTATATGAAGGGAAAGATTAAGTGAGGATATGAGGGTAATGAACTCAGAGGTGAGAGAGAATGTTGAGTTAAGATGGAGGTTGAAATCACCGAAGATGAGAAATCAGTTGGTGCAGAGACTAAGGGAGGAAAGCAGTGAAGATATCTCGGTGGAAATTTGGCTCTGTATTTGGCTGGGCATTAGAGAATGAGGATTTTAAATTTGAGAGAGGTAGAACAAAGTGGGATGGTCAAAGGGAGAGAAGATGCCAGACAAGTACAGAGAACTACCTCGGTGTGATTTGGTGATAAATACCACACCGCCACAGCGGTCGTTTGGGTGAGGCCAGTGGTGAAAGGTATAGCCTGGTGGGAAAGATTCACTTGGGGGAAGGCACCTTCAACCATCAGCCAGGTTTCTGTCAAGACCCTGATGTCGCAGCAATCATCCACAGGGTTAGCTTTGGGAGGGGTGAGTGGGACGGGATGGAGATTGGAAAGGTTAATGCCCAGCTCTCACACTGAGTAGTAAGCTCAGCGAAGAATAGGATGAGGCAGTTTGAGTTGTTGCTCATAAGGAGAGAATGGTGAGTGTCTTGTTAGGCTCTCCGGAGAGTGCCAAGCGAGGCACAGGGGGCAGCTGTAAGCTTATCTAAGATGCAGTCAAACCTGTGAGGGCAGCATGAGTGCAGGAAGGTGGAGGTGAGCTGTCAGATTGGAGTAGGGAATTGGGAGGGCCGAGTACCCGAGAGGGGAGAAATGATAGGGGACACGTCGACAGAAGTGAGGGATCAATGAGGGGTAAAGAGAAATAAAATAAAGTGTCAGTGAAAAGCACAAGTAGAAGTGATAGGTTCGGGTCCGGAGAGGCAGACAAAATGCTCACGAGAATGGACACAGGGAAACTCAAGTTCCATCGGCCTGGTTACATAGCAATTACCCCACTCCATTTTAACTGCCTGCCTGTCGGTTTTCGCCAGGTAGGGGGGGAGTTAAAATCGGGACCACAAAGTCAGTTACAAAGGGGGAACGGAGCCAACAACTGATTTGTTGTGTATGTTATTCTATTATCCAGATTATTTGTTTCCTGATTGTGAAATTAGAAACTTAACCTGTTCAACAAAACTAACCATAACTGTTTTGCAATCTGCCTTCTCACCAAATGAGAATTTAAAAATTGCCAGGCTGGGAGCCAATGTATATCAGTGAGCAAAGGGGTGATGGGTGAATGGGACGGTGTGAGTTAGGATACGGGCAGCAGAATTTTGTAAGAATTCAAGTTCATGGAGAATGGCAGATGGGAGGCCGGCCAGGAGAGCATTGGAATAGTCAAGGCCAGAGGTAACAAAGGCATGGATGAGGGTTCCAGCAGCAGCTGAGCTGAGGCAGGAGTGCAGTTGTGTGATGTTACTGAGGTGGAAGTTAGCAGACTTGCTGATGGAGCTGACATATGGTCGGAAGCTCATCTCGGTGTCAAATGTGACACCAAGGTTGCGAGTGGACTGGTTCAGCCTCAGACAGTTGCCAGGGAGAGGGATGGAGTCAGTGGCTTGGGAACAGAGTTTGTGGTGAAGATTCCCAATATTTAGTTGGAAGAAATTTCTGCTCATCCAGTACTGAGTTTTGGATAACCAGTGTGACCAATTAGAAACTGTGAATGGGTCGGGAGAGGTGGTAGTGAGGTAGAGCTGGGTGTTGTCAGCACAGATATGGAACCTGATGCTGTGTTGTGGGATGATTTCACCGAGGGGAAGCATGATGTAGAGTAAAGGAGGGGGCCAGGGCTAGATCCTTGGGGAGTCCAGAGGTAATGCTGTGGTAGTGGGAAGAGAATCCATTGCAGATGATTGTCTGACTATGATTGGATAGAGAAGAATGGAACCAGGAGAGTGCAGACCCACCCAGCTGGAGGAGGGAGGAGAGGTGTTGCAAGTGATATTGTGGTCAACCGTGTCAAAGGCTGTAGACAGGTTGAGAACAATGAAGAGGGTTAGTTTAACACAGTCACAGACACATAGGATGTCATTTGTGACTTTGATAAGGTTCGAATCAGTACTGGAGGAAAACTGATTGTAGGGTTTCAAACATGGATCTGCGGGAATGATCAGCATGGATTTGGGAGGCGATGGCACATTCAAGGACATTGGAGAGGAAAGGATTTTGGAGATGGGTCAGTGGGTTGCAGGGACAGAGGTGTTAGGAATGATTTTTTTTGAGGAGAAGGATGATGAAAGCAGATGTGAAGGGCTGGGGGACAGTACTTGAGGAGATTTAACAATATCTGCTGTTATGGGGGCCAGGAAGGGAAGTTGGGCGGTTATCAATTTGGTAACAATGGGGTTCGAGTGAGCAGGAGGTGGGTCGAATAGACAAGGGGAGCTTGGAGTGGGCATGAGGTGAGATTGGGGAGAAATGGAGAAATATGCAAGTTCAGGGCTAGAGCAGAGGGAAACCATAGGTGAAGTTTGACCTGGTGGGCTCGGTGAAAAGACGGAAGCAGGTGATGCGGCTGAACGGATGGTTTCAATGTTTGTGACCAAAAAATCTATGACCTCCTCACACTTGTTTTTGGAGATGAGGGTGGAAGAGGCAGGAAGAGGGATTTGGGAAGACTGTGTGTCAATAGAATAGAAGCCAGGGGCTTTCAATGCCTTCCAGAAAGATCGTGGAAAGGTGAGCATTTTTGGCAGAGGAGTGCAGGGCCCGATAATACTTTATATGCTGCAGTCAGAGCTGGCAATGAATAGCGAAACCATTTGTTTACCATAAAAATTCATGTCTGCATCCCTTGGGCTTGAGGGAGCAGTGATGAGGGCCGTACCAGGGAGAAGAACCAGAGTGAAAGAGATTAATGGTTTAAATGGGGACAAGAGCATCAGAGGTGGAGGTGAGGGAGTGATTGAGCAGATCAGTAAATGAAGAAATGTTGTGATCAATGGAGGGACAAATGCGAGGCAGTTGAGAATTTGAAAGTGCAGTGTTAAGTGACTTGGGGAGAGTTTTTTTTACAGTGGCAGACACAGAACGAAGTGAAGTTGTGAGGGGAAAGAGGGATGTGTGTTGTGAGCAATACTAGGAAGTGATCAGAGATGGCCTTATCTGTGATTGACACGGGGGGAACAGCGAGGCCAAGTGAGGAGGCAAGGTCGAGGGGATGGCCATGAATATGGGTAGGGGAGTTTATATGAAGGGAAAGATTAAGTGAGGATATGAGGGTAATGAACTCAGAGGTGAGAGAGAATGTTGAGTTAAGATGGAGGTTGAAATCACCGAAGATGAGAAATCAGTTGGTGCAGAGACTAAGGGAGGAAAGCAGTGAAGATATCTCGGTGGAAATTTGGCTCTGTATTTGGCTGGGCATTAGAGAATGAGGATTTTAAATTTGAGAGAGGTAGAACAAAGTGGGATGGTCAAAGGGAGAGAAGATGCCAGACAAGTACAGAGAACTACCTCGGTGTGATTTGGTGATAAATACCACACCGCCACAGCGGTCGTTTGGGTGAGGCCAGTGGTGAAAGGTATAGCCTGGTGGGAAAGATTCACTTGGGGGAAGGCACCTTCAACCATCAGCCAGGTTTCTGTCAAGACCCTGATGTCGCAGCAATCATCCACAGGGTTAGCTTTGGGAGGGGTGAGTGGGACGGGATGGAGATTGGAAAGGTTAATGCCCAGCTCTCACACTGAGTAGTAAGCTCAGCGAAGAATAGGATGAGGCAGTTTGAGTTGTTGCTCATAAGGAGAGAATGGTGAGTGTCTTGTTAGGCTCTCCGGAGAGTGCCAAGCGAGGCACAGGGGGCAGCTGTAAGCTTATCTAAGATGCAGTCAAACCTGTGAGGGCAGCATGAGTGCAGGAAGGTGGAGGTGAGCTGTCAGATTGGAGTAGGGAATTGGGAGGGCCGAGTACCCGAGAGGGGAGAAATGATAGGGGACACGTCGACAGAAGTGAGGGATCAATGAGGGGTAAAGAGAAATAAAATAAAGTGTCAGTGAAAAGCACAAGTAGAAGTGATAGGTTCGGGTCCGGAGAGGCAGACAAAATGCTCACGAGAATGGACACAGGGAAACTCAAGTTCCATCGGCCTGGTTACATAGCAATTACCCCACTCCATTTTAACTGCCTGCCTGTCGGTTTTCGCCAGGTAGGGGGGGAGTTAAAATCGGGACCACAAAGTCAGTTACAAAGGGGGAACGGAGCCAACAACTGATTTGTTGTGTATGTTATTCTATTATCCAGATTATTTGTTTCCTGATTGTGAAATTAGAAACTTAACCTGTTCAACAAAACTAACCATAACTGTTTTGCAATCTGCCTTCTCACCAAATGAGAATTTAAAAATTGCCAGGCTGGGAGCCAATGTATATCAGTGAGCAAAGGGGTGATGGGTGAATGGGACGGTGTGAGTTAGGATACGGGCAGCAGAATTTTGTAAGAATTCAAGTTCATGGAGAATGGCAGATGGGAGGCCGGCCAGGAGAGCATTGGAATAGTCAAGGCCAGAGGTAACAAAGGCATGGATGAGGGTTCCAGCAGCAGCTGAGCTGAGGCAGGAGTGCAGTTGTGTGATGTTACTGAGGTGGAAGTTAGCAGACTTGCTGATGGAGCTGACATATGGTCGGAAGCTCATCTCGGTGTCAAATGTGACACCAAGGTTGCGAGTGGACTGGTTCAGCCTCAGACAGTTGCCAGGGAGAGGGATGGAGTCAGTGGCTTGGGAACAGAGTTTGTGGTGAAGATTCCCAATATTTAGTTGGAAGAAATTTCTGCTCATCCAGTACTGAGTTTTGGATAACCAGTGTGACCAATTAGAAACTGTGAATGGGTCGGGAGAGGTGGTAGTGAGGTAGAGCTGGGTGTTGTCAGCACAGATATGGAACCTGATGCTGTGTTGTGGGATGATTTCACCGAGGGGAAGCATGATGTAGAGTAAAGGAGGGGGCCAGGGCTAGATCCTTGGGGAGTCCAGAGGTAATGCTGTGGTAGTGGGAAGAGAATCCATTGCAGATGATTGTCTGACTATGATTGGATAGAGAAGAATGGAACCAGGAGAGTGCAGACCCACCCAGCTGGAGGAGGGAGGAGAGGTGTTGCAAGTGATATTGTGGTCAACCGTGTCAAAGGCTGTAGACAGGTTGAGAACAATGAAGAGGGTTAGTTTAACACAGTCACAGACACATAGGATGTCATTTGTGACTTTGATAAGGTTCGAATCAGTACTGGAGGAAAACTGATTGTAGGGTTTCAAACATGGATCTGCGGGAATGATCAGCATGGATTTGGGAGGCGATGGCACATTCAAGGACATTGGAGAGGAAAGGATTTTGGAGATGGGTCAGTGGGTTGCAGGGACAGAGGTGTTAGGAATGATTTTTTTTGAGGAGAAGGATGATGAAAGCAGATGTGAAGGGCTGGGGGACAGTACTTGAGGAGATTTAACAATATCTGCTGTTATGGGGGCCAGGAAGGGAAGTTGGGCGGTTATCAATTTGGTAACAATGGGGTTCGAGTGAGCAGGAGGTGGGTCGAATAGACAAGGGGAGCTTGGAGTGGGCATGAGGTGAGATTGGGGAGAAATGGAGAAATATGCAAGTTCAGGGCTAGAGCAGAGGGAAACCATAGGTGAAGTTTGACCTGGTGGGCTCGGTGAAAAGACGGAAGCAGGTGATGCGGCTGAACGGATGGTTTCAATGTTTGTGACCAAAAAATCTATGACCTCCTCACACTTGTTTTTGGAGATGAGGGTGGAAGAGGCAGGAAGAGGGATTTGGGAAGACTGTGTGTCAATAGAATAGAAGCCAGGGGCTTTCAATGCCTTCCAGAAAGATCGTGGAAAGGTGAGCATTTTTGGCAGAGGAGTGCAGGGCCCGATAATACTTTATATGCTGCAGTCAGAGCTGGCAATGAATAGCGAAACCATTTGTTTACCATAAAAATTCATGTCTGCATCCCTTGGGCTTGAGGGAGCAGTGATGAGGGCCGTACCAGGGAGAAGAACCAGAGTGAAAGAGATTAATGGTTTAAATGGGGACAAGAGCATCAGAGGTGGAGGTGAGGGAGTGATTGAGCAGATCAGTAAATGAAGAAATGTTGTGATCAATGGAGGGACAAATGCGAGGCAGTTGAGAATTTGAAAGTGCAGTGTTAAGTGACTTGGGGAGAGTTTTTTTTACAGTGGCAGACACAGAACGAAGTGAAGTTGTGAGGGGAAAGAGGGATGTGTGTTGTGAGCAATACTAGGAAGTGATCAGAGATGGCCTTATCTGTGATTGACACGGGGGGAACAGCGAGGCCAAGTGAGGAGGCAAGGTCGAGGGGATGGCCATGAATATGGGTAGGGGAGTTTATATGAAGGGAAAGATTAAGTGAGGATATGAGGGTAATGAACTCAGAGGTGAGAGAGAATGTTGAGTTAAGATGGAGGTTGAAATCACCGAAGATGAGAAATCAGTTGGTGCAGAGACTAAGGGAGGAAAGCAGTGAAGATATCTCGGTGGAAATTTGGCTCTGTATTTGGCTGGGCATTAGAGAATGAGGATTTTAAATTTGAGAGAGGTAGAACAAAGTGGGATGGTCAAAGGGAGAGAAGATGCCAGAGAAGTACAGAGAACTACCTCGGTGTGATTTGGTGATAAGTATCACACCGCCACAGCGGTCGTTTGGGTGAGGCCAGTGGTGAAAGGTATAGCCTGGTGGGAAAGATTCACTTGGGGGAAGGCACCTTCAACCATCAGCCAGGTTTCTGTCAAGACCCTGATGTCGCAGCAATCATCCACAGGGTTAGCATTGGGAGGGGTGAGTGGGACGGGATGGAGATTGGAAAGGTTAATGCCCAGCTCTCACACTGAGTAGTAAGCTCAGCGAAGAACAGCATGAGGCAGTTTGAGTTGTTGCTCATAAGGAGAGAATGGTGAGTGTCTTGTTAGGCTCTCCGGAGAGTGCCAAGCGAGGCACAGGGGGCAGCTGTAAGCTTATCTAAGATGCAGTCAAACCTGTGAGGGCAGCATGAGTGCAGGAAGGTGGAGGTGAGCTGTCAGATTGGAGTAGGGAATTGGGAGGGCCGAGTACCCGAGAGGGGAGAAATGATAGGAGACACGTCGACAGAAGTGAGGGATCAATGAAGGGTAAAGAGAAATAAAATAAAGTGTCAGTGAAAAGCACAAGTAGAAGTGATGGGCTCGGGTCCGGAGAGGCAGACAAAATGCTCACGAGAATGGACACAGGGAAACTCAAGTTCCATCGGCCTGGTTACATAGCAATTACCCCACTCCATTTTAACTGCCTGCCTGTCGGTTTTCGCCAGGCGGGGGGGAGGAGTTAAAATCGGGACCACAAAGTCAGTTACAAAAGGGGAACAGAGCTGGCAACTGAATTCCTGTGTATGTTATTCTATTATCCAGATTATTTGTTTCCTGATTGTGAAACTAGAAGCTTAACCTCTTAAACAAAACTGTTTTGCAATCTGCCTTCTCACCAAATGAGAATTTAAAGATTGAGGCGTTGCCAGACTGGGAGCCAATGTATGTCAGTGAGCAAAGGGGTGATGGGTGAATGGGACGGTGTGAGTTGGGGTACGGGCAGCAGAGTTTTGGATGAATTCAAGTTCATGGAGGGTGGCAAATGGGCCAAGTGAGCTGGCAAGGTCGAGTGGGTGGCCGTGAATATGGGTTGTGGAGTTTATATGGAGGGAGAGGTTAAGGGAGGATAGGAGGGCAGTGAAGTCAGAGGTGAGAGAGAAAGCTGAGTTGGGACGTACTTGAAATCACCAAAGATGAGAAGTCAGTCGGTGAAGAGGTTGTGAAGATATCTGAGTGGAAATTACTTGGTATTTGGCTGGGCGATGGAGAATGAGGAATTACATGAGATGACAGAGATGTGGAACAAGATGAGCTGTTCAAAGGAGGAGGTGTCAGAGGAGTATGGCGAGAGATCATGGTGTGATTTGGTGATGAATGTCTCCTGGCTCCCTGTGGAAACAACACCTCTCTCCTCGAGTTGACCCCCTACACCAAGGCCTCCAGTGCTGTATCCGAGAAACTTGCCACACGCTCTCTTCGCTGTTGTGACATGATTTTTCTTTTCTCCTCCTCTCACTGTCTTCCCCAGCCAGTTCAATGAGCTGCTGCAGACAGAATGCACCTCCCCTTTCAGAAATGTAGACTGCCTTTAAGTAGTGCAGGCTAGCTTTATGTGGTACTAGCCTCGCACGACCTTGGGTCCCGTGCTGAGCATTCAGCCACTCAGCAACACGTTCGACACTGGGCTGAATGCCATAACCATGGAAATGAGCAGGCAGTATGAAGTTCGTGTGTTGCTTGCATTCCCCACAACTGGCGTGTGTTGATCGCACATCGCGATCCCCGCGCCCGTTTTCGGGGGCTAACGAATTTCTAGGCCTTTATATTTTTAAAGTTTATTTTTTGCAAATTAATAACTCCAGATTGGTAGAATTAAAATGGTGACTATAGAATTAACAGTCGACTCACACATCCACCACTGAGTGAGAAACAAGGGTCTGGATTTACTTCAGTTACACCACCCAAAAATGGGGAAGGATGAAAATGGGGTGCGGAAGCCGACCGCCAGAACCTCACTCCTCAGAGCACCACCAGAAAGTCCCCCCATACCCCATTTGATATGTTGGTGGGGTGAGGGGGGCAGGGAGTGGGAAACGGGCCACCAGGTGAGGGCCGGCAATACAACAACAACTTGTATTGCTATCTAGATATATTTATAATACAGGCTGGGGAAGTAGCAGAACGCCCTTATGGACAGAGAAGGCCCAACAGTGGGCACCTCTCCCTCGCTTCTGTCCCCAGTCACTCAGTTTGTACAAATGCTGCTCATTCTGAAGCGGTAAGTAAAATTGCGCTGCTAATCTTTGGGGTGTTTCTGCCCCCGTTAATGGTGGATGTTCCTCTCTCTGGTGTTGCTGTGCGATGCCACCATTCCCTGGCTATCAGTGGTGGCTCCTTGAAGTGTAACGGAGATCCCGCTGGGAGCCTGCCCTGCGGGTCTAATGAGCCCCAACCCAGGAAAATGGGTCGGTTGACGTGGGTCAGAGTGTTCGGTGGAAGCCCCGCTTGACCCACCTCTGACACAAACCCTTCCTGGAGGAAAACCCAGCTCAGGAAGATATAATGGTATTTCAAAGCTATCATGAAAAAAGCTGCTGGGATGGTTGAAGTAGTGTTGCCAACTCTGGTTGGACATATTCCTGGATGTTTTATCACATGACCTCCCACCTCCAATAGCCCCACCCTGAGCTCCCATCAGTGATTACCGGACTCGCACATCCTCACACATTCCCCCACCAATAGGAAAGGGAACAGACTCCAGAACCTGATTGGATGATTTTTTATTGTGAGACAGCAGCCTTTTTCCCCACCTCCAATATTTATATTCCAGGTACAACGTCCAGAATCCAGAATTCCCAAAACCAGAATTGTCCGAAAATTGGACAGTTTTGAAGCGGCCAAGGTGGCAACGGAGGGCAGTGCCGGGGGGCCACGGCCAGTGAGAATCGGCGGCCAGCGAGGAGCGGGGGATCGGCCGGTGGCGAGGAGCGGGGGATCGGCCGGCGGTGAGGAGTGAAGGATCGGCCGGTGGCGAGGAGTGAAGGATCGGCCGGCGGTGAGGAGCGGAGGATTGGCCGGTGGTGAGGAGCGGAGGATTGGCCGGCGGTGAGGAGCGGGGGATTGGCCGGCGGTGAGGAGCGGAGGATCGGCCGGTGGCGAGGAGCGGGGGATTGGCCGGCGGTGAGGAGCGGAGGATCGGCCGGTGGTGAGGAGCGGAGGATCGGCCGGCGGTGAGGAGCGGAGGATTGGCCGGCGGTGAGGAGCGGAGGATCGGCCGGTGGTGAGGAGCGGAGGATTGGCCGGTGGTGAGGAGCGGAGGATTGGCCGGCGGTGAGGAGCGGGGGATTGGCCGGCAGTGCGGAGCGGAGGATTGGCCGGCGGTGAGGAGCGGGGGATTGGCCGGCAGTGCGGAGCGGAGGATTGGCCGGCGGTGAGGAGTGGAGGATTGGCCGGCGGTGAGGAGCGGAGGATTGGCCGGCGGTGAGGAGCGGGGGATTGGCCGGCGGTGAGGAGCGGAGGATTGGCCGATGGCGAGGAGCGGAGGATTGGCCGGCGGTGAGGAGCGGAGGATCGGCCGGTGGTGAGGAGCGGAGGATCGGCCGGCGGTGAGGAGCGGAGGATTGGCCGGCGGTGAGGAGTGGAGGATTGGCCGGCGGTGAGGAGCGGAGGATTGGCCGGCGGTGAGGAGCGGAGGATTGGCCGATGGCGAGGAGCGGAGGATTGGCCGGCGGTGAGGAGCGCCAACAGCGGAGTTCAGACGTTGTACCTGTACTAATAAACAAAAGGATTCAAAGAAAATGTTAAAAACACACCATTTATTTCATGTCCCCGTGAATCTTCTCCCTAGTTGCTCACAGCAGTGTGCTGGAGATTAACCTTCAATACAGACAGACTCCAGGGCAATCTGTTTGACTGATGTGGCTGTCATGGTTGAATAGCTAGCAGTGTGTGCAAGCTGTGAGATGTGAGTGTGAGGCTTGCGGCAGTGTGAAGTATGTGAGGGTGAGGTGAAGCTATGTCAGGTATGAAGCCTGACTGAGAGAGATTGTTGGGAGGTGAGTGATGGGGATGTGGTGAATTGAGCAGTGGGTGTGGCTCCTGTTGCAGTTGGGAAGACATGGCATTTGAGGTTGCATTCACTGACCTTGACCACTCATGTGAGGTCACTGAACTTCTTGCGGCACTGTATGCAGGTCCTCGGGGCTTGACTCCGGGCACTGACCACCACGGCTATCTGCTTCCACTTCCTTTTGACCGTGTGTCTGGAGGGCTGCCTTCCCCCCTGTGGATTCAGGACATCGCGCCTCCTTTCCACATCCTCCATCAAGGCCTTCAGTGCAACGTCCCAATAACTTGGAGCCCACTAGCTCCCCTGTTGTGCCTTTCCTCACTCTTTCCCAGGTCAGAATCTCTTCAACCACGACCCCCAGCACCTGCTCCAGCCACAATGCAGCACCCCTTTAAGAGGTGCCGGTTGGCGCAGCACCAAGTTGGCGTGCTGCCTGCATTTCAATCAACGGGCGTGGGTTAATCATGCTTCACGATCCCTGAGCCCGTCTTCAGGACTATCCAGTTTAGCCCCTCAGGTGACTGTGTATCATCTCCAATACCTTAAGTTCAGTTTCCAGCATTGCACGGACCTGAGAAAACCTCCACAGAAAGGCTGTTTCTGGTGCTGTTTCAAGGAGGTGATTTTCCATTCGGTGTAAATATGGTGTGAGGCATCTGCACCTCTCCCAATGTTAGGTTCTTCCACTGTCCAATTCCACGGAACTTTCCCAACCATTCCTCCCTAACCTTTCTCTAATAGCATTATGGCTACAGCTCGCAGTGTAAGGGCCATGTGTCACTCCACAATCAACAGCTGTTCAGTTTACTGCCTGTGTTAAAGGCTGGTCTGAATGTTCCTTACAGAGCTGGTACAGTTCACTATCACAAAGTATGGACTATGAGTGACACTTACTGTCAGCATTAGCGCAGATCAATGACACAAATAAAATCGTAACTACAGTTTATTTTTATTGGTTATTTTAACACTCAGTCTCTGATATTACAGCAAATTAACATTTCTGCTGGGAAAAGCTATCTCTGCAACTATAAAGCTTTATTATTTTTTAACCATTTTAATCTATTACTTTATCATTTATCCATAAGTCACGCGGTAGAAATTAACCGCTTCCATTGAAGAGGCTGGAAATCAGGGAGCTGTGGGCGGCTCATTTCCCGGAGAGAGAGAACATAATCTTTATTCAGGCGTGATACCGACCATCCCGGACAAAGCGGGGAAATCGGTGGGGACTGTACTCACAAATACTGAAGCAAAAGGCTGCTTCGAATAAAAATATTAACAGTATATATTAAATAAGGTAAGTCGGATGAGTATGCTGCCAAACTTGTTCATTGATCAGAGAGCATCACAGCATCTTTCAAACACTGGGGTAGAGTCTCTGCTAATTTGTGATAGTTTTATCAGCACAATCCAGTGAAAACTGCTCAACCAGCGCAAAAGATCACGGGAACTCGAGCATGATTTACATCAAGTGTAAATCAAGTATTCCGTCATCTTTAACACTGGTTTAAAAATCTACAAAACTGGCCCGGCCCACAGATAGAAATAACGAGGATGGCGAGTTTCCACCGATTGCACCCGTTCGAGGAAGGTTTTCAAATTAAACTAATTGCCTTAGGCACCAGGCACTAGTCGGCATGATTTAAAAGTTTTACATATTAAACATACTTTATTGACTTACAAACTGACTAGTGTATAACAATAAAACTAATAAATGGCTCAGTATAGTTTTCTTTTCAGACATTTCAGTTATCTTAAATCAGGTTTCCCACAGGTGAAAGGCTGGGCACTTCTATTAAAAATGCTTATTTTTTGTCATAATCAAACTCCAAGGCCTTTTCAAAGCATTCAATAGCTTCGCACTTCTCCCCATCCAGCTGGTGTAGTAACCCAGGAACACCAAAGGCCTTGCTGTCTCTGGGATTCCTGTCAATTTGTTTTGATACAATCTTTCTCAAATTTTCGTGACACAATTGCCAACCTTTTGTGCCTTGTTCAATTGTAAGTCCTTCCAGAAAATGGATGATAGCATTTGATTCAGATTCTTTCTAGTGCAGTTCAAAAAACCCAATCTGCAAAGACACTGCCTGCTGTTTATCAGGACATAATAACATAAGAACATAAGAAATAGGAGCAGGAGTAGGCCACCTGGCCCCATGAACCTGCTCCGCCATTTAATATTAAGGCTGATCTGATAATGGACTCAGCTCCACATCCCTGACCACTCCCCATAACTCCTTGTTCCCTTATCGCTCAAAAATCTGTCTATCTCCACCTTAAATATATTCAATGACCCAGCCTCCACAGTGCTCTGGGGCAGAGAATTCCATAGATTTACAACCCTCTGAGAGAAGAAATTCCTCCTCAACTCAGTTTTAAATGGGTGGCCCCTTATTCTGAGACTATGTGCCCTAGTTTTAGTTTCCCCTATGAGTGGAAATATCCTCGCTGCATCCACCTTGTCAAGCCCCCTAATTATCTTATATGTTTCGATAAGATACCTCTCATTCTTCTGAACTCCAATGAGTATTGGCCCAACTTACTCAACCTACCTCCATAAGTCAACCCCCTCAACTGCGGAATCAACCAAATGAACCTTCTCTGAACAGCCTCCAATGCAAGTATATCCTTCCTTAAATATGGAAGCCAAAATTGTACGCAGTACTCGATAGGTTGGCCTCACCAATATCCTGTACAGTTGTAGCAGGACTTTGCTGCTTTTATACTCTATCCCCCTTGCAATAAAGGCCAACATTCCATTTGCCTTCCTGATTACTTGCATACTAACTTTTTGTGTTTCATGCACAAGGACCCCCAGTTCCCTCTGTACAGCAGCACTTTGCAATTTTTTTTCATTTAAATTATAATTTGCTTTTCTATTTTTTCTGCCAAAGTGGATAACCTCACATTTTCCCACATTATACTATATCTGCCAAATGTTTGCCTGTCTATATCGCTTTGCAGATTTTTTGTGTCCTCACTATTTGCTTTCCTGGCCATCTTTGTATCATCAGCAAACTTGGCTACATTACACTCGGTCCCTTCATCCAAGTCGTTAATATAGATTGTAAATACTTGAGGCCGCAGCAACGATCCCTGCGGCACCCCACTCGTTATTGTTTGCCAACCAGAAAATGACCCATTTATCCCAACTCTCTGTTTTTGTTCGTCAGCCAATCCTCTATCCATGCCAACATGCTAGTTGGATCCAAAATTGGTTCAGAGGTAAGAAGCAAAGGGTAATGGTTGATGGATGTTTTTGTGACTGGAAGGATGTTTCCAGTGGAGTCCGCAGGGCTCAGTACTGGGTCCCTTGCTTTTTGTGGTATACATCAATGATCTAGATTTGATTATAGGGAGTATGATTAAGAAGTTTGCAGATGACACTAAAATTGGCTGTGTGGTCGTTAATGAAGCAGAAAGTCATGGGCTGCAGGAGGATATCAATCTACTGGTCAGGTGAGCAGAGCAGTGGCAAATGGAATTTAATTTGGAGAAGTGTGAGGTAATGCACTTTGAGAGGGCTAATAAGGAAAGGATATACACATTAAGCGGTAGACCATGGAAAAGATGAATAAAGGGATCTTGGAGTGCTTGTCCACAGATCCCTGAAAGTAAGGTGGATAAGGTGGTGAAGAAGGCATACGGAATGGTTGCCTTTCTTGGCTGAGGCACATAATACAAGAGCAGGGAGGTTATGCTTAAAATGTATAATACTTTGGTTCGGCCACAGCTGGAGTACTGCGTGCAGTTCTGGTCGCCGTATTATAGGAAGGACGTGATTGCAATAGAGAGGGTGCAGAGGAGATTTGCTAGGATGCTGCCTGGAATGGAGAAACTTAGCTATGCGGATAGATTGGATAGGCTGGGTTTGTTCTCATTGGAACAGAGGAGGTTGAGAGGAGACCTCATTGAGGTGTACAAACTTTTGAGGGGCCTGGATATAGTGGATAGCAAGGGCCTATTTCCCTTGGTGGTGGGTTCAATTATGAGGGGGCATAGTTTTAAGGTGGTTGGTGGAAGGTTCAGAGGGGATTTGAGGGGTGGCTTTTTCAAGCAGAGGGTTGTGGGGGTCTGGAACTTAGTGCCTGGAAGGGTGGTGGATGTAGAAACCCTCAACGCATTTAAAAGGTGCTTGGATGTGCACTTAAAGTGCCGCAATCTGCAGGGTTACACGGACCTAAAGCTGGTAAGTGGGATTAGACTGGATAACCTGTTGGCAGGCACAGCTATGATGGTAAGTACTGCAGGGAATCGAATATATCCAGGGTGATCTCCTGGACGAGTTTCGATTACTTGGATGGGTTGGAGAGGAA
This sequence comes from Pristiophorus japonicus, assembly GCF_044704955.1. Lineage (NCBI taxonomy): Eukaryota > Metazoa > Chordata > Chondrichthyes > Pristiophoridae > Pristiophorus > Pristiophorus japonicus. Next base: position 317,581,598 of record NC_091979.1, read on the forward strand.
TGTTCCGAGATATTTTTTTCCCAATTGACCTGGGTTTTTCTCTGTTTTTTGCCTTTCCCAGGAGATCACATGGCTCCGGTTGGGGAGGAGTGTAGAATGTTTTGGTGCAAGGGGTGTCGCATTTGTGTGGGGCTGACTGGTTGGGCTGGGTGCTCTTTACCTTTCTGCCATTGTTCATTGATCATACGTTTATATGTAACTTTCAGGGCTGCTGACTGAGGGCCGTATGTTTCTTTGTCGGCCGGTGTGGACACGATGGGCCGAAATGGCCTCCTTCTGCGTTGTAGATTTGCAATTGTGCAAAAATAAATGATGGCTTCTGCTCAAATGCCTTTTCAAAATAGTACTTGCATTGATTGATCAACTCAGCTTTCTGTTGAAAAGCAGGATTGCGAGGGGCTTTGCTGCCTGGATATTTGATCAGTTGAAATATTTTTTTTCTGTAACACTGACCTATTTGGTGGTGTATGAAGGTAGAGTTTGGGGTAATTTTTAATGCTTTCTTCAACAGCTCCACAGCTTTTTCCACATCTCCTCTTCTGTAAAATTTTGCTGCATAACGAGTTACATATGGAAGATCAGGGGACTTCTGCAATGCTTGTTCAACTAATTCGTGTTCTTCCACCTTTTGATTGAACTCTTGTAGTTTTAGAGCCAACAGCACCATGGCTACAGAGTCATCTGGATCAAGTCCCCACACGTCGCAACTGCTTCACTGATTGGCTGCGGTCACCACTCTCTGGGGTACGAGAAAACGTGTCCACACGAAACATAACAGTCGCATAGCCAACGTTCCATTCAGTGTCATCAGGATCTTCCTCCAGAGTCTTCTCAAAACATTCCTTTGCCTCTTCATAGTATTGACTAGGAGAATTCAACAGTGACCAACCCTTCTCCCCGTATACTTCAGGTCTCAGTGCTGTATACCGAGAGCCATCGGTAAATTGTTTACAGATCATCTCCAGCTTGTCGAGGTAGGACTGGGCCTCTGTCAGTTGGCCCATGTGATAATATACCCAGGCATAGTTTCCATAGGTGATGATGCTTCTTCTTTCAAATTCATGTTCCTGATTCTCCCTCAGAATCTTTTCAGCTTCCTTTAAGTTTTGAATTGCCCCTTTGAATTGCCTTGCAGACAGTTTACAAATGCGAGGTGGTTGTCAGACCTGGCCTGATAATTCACACCAGCCAGTATTAAATCTTGTAATCTATACTTCATGTCGTCCAAGTCAATGCTGTCTCTCTGTGGGCCCCACGTGAAGTGACATTGAAGCTGGCTGAGTTTTGCTTTCAAGCAATCATTCAGTGTGTTGCTGTAGGAGAACAAAATAATCAAAGCCCATCTTATGTGTATCTAACTTACATTTTTAGCTCATATATAATCAACATAGCAATGCTGGTAAAGTCAGAATAGCAGAACAGATGAGCAGCTCAGTGCACATGGGCCCGGAACACTTCCCTACAGCCTCACTGCCTGGCATCCCTCAGTTCGGGGGAAACCCATTGGAATCCTGTAATGGTCCCGGAGGCAATAACAAATGAACAATTGGCTCATGAGTGTCAGCAGAAATCCACGATCATCCATTAGTCTGATCATAGGTAGGAACATAGGAACATGTTCCACCATTCAATTTATCATGGCTGAACTGTATCACAACTTCATCTACCCACCCTGGTTCTGTAACCCTTAATACCCTTGCCTAACAAAATTCTATCATCTCAGTTTTGACATTTTTAATTGGCCTAACCTCGACAGCTTATTAGGGGAGAGAGTTCCAGATTTCCACTACCCTTTGTGTGAAGAAGAGCTGTCTGACATCACCCCTGAATGGCTGAGCTCAAATTTCACTTTCATGCCCCCTTGTTCTGGCCTCCCCCACCAGAGGAAATCGTTTCTCTCGATCGACCCGGTCAAATCCTTTAATCATATAAACATCTCAATTAGATCATCCCTTAACACTGGGGAAAGCGGGCTCGGGGAATGGGAGACTGGGGAATGGGGGCTCGGGGATAGAGAGACTGGGGAATGTGGGCTCGGGGAGAGGGAGACTGGGGAATGGGGGCTCGGGGAGAGGGTGACTGGGAAATGGGGACTCGGGGAGAGGGAAACTGGGGAATGGGGGCGCGGGGAGAGGGAGACTGGGGAATGGGGGCTCGGGGAGAGGGAGACTGGGGAATGGGAGCTCGGGGAGAGGGAGACTGGGGAATGGGGGCTCGGGGAGAGGGAGACTGGGAAATGGGGGCTCGGGGAGAGGGAGACTGGGGAATGGGGGCTCGGGGAGAACGAGACTGGGGAATGGGGGCTCGGGGAGAGGGAGACTGGGGAATGGGGCCTCGGGGAGATGGAGACTGGGGAATGGGTCAGGGGGGATCATGGTGAGGCCAGGCGGGAGGTAGAAGAGGCCAGGTTGAGTGTAATTTATTCTGTGGTGGCCTGGAGGAGCTGGACTGATCCCTGGGCTCCAGACAAGGTCACTGGGCCTCTCCAGCCCTGGCCTTCTCTCACACACCACAGCAACTCCCTTCAGCCCCCTCCCAGCAGATCCCTTCAGCCCCCTTCCAGCAGATCCCTTCAGTCCCCTCGCAGCAGATCCCTTGAACCCCTCAGCAGATCGAGCTGCCGGGGGTGGGCAGAGCTTTCGGGGGGTTGGGAGTCGGGAAGTTGGGTTTGGAGGGTGGTGGGAGAACTCGGGACCGGGAGAGGCGGGGATTATCTTTAACCTACCCGGCAACTGATGATGCAACTCGCAGTATTTGTCTGATTGGATAGTTCAATGTTTGGAAAGTTTATTTCGGCACCAACACAAACTCTCCCCGTGTCTTTTCTACCCGGAGCCTGCTGACTCACAGCCTGTTTTTATTGTAATTGGAGACAAATATACCCTCGAACCAATCAGTCCGGAGGAGTCTGAGTGTAAAACACTCTGCACTGGGCAAAGCGCACGAACAGATAGCACAGAGAGACAGTCCCAGAGACACAGTATCAGCACAGGGCACCGAGACAGTCCCAGAGACACAGTATCAGCACAGGGCACAGAGAGACAGTCCCAGAGACACAGTATCAGCACAGGGCACAGAGAGACAGTCCCAGAGACACAGTATCAGCACAGGGCACAGAGAGACAGTCCCAGAGACACAGTATCAGCACAGGGCACAGAGAGACAGTCCCAGAGACACAGTATCAGCACAGGGCACAGAGAGACAGTCCCAGAGACACAGTATCAGCACAGGGCACAGAGAGACAGTCCCAGAGACACAGTATCAGCACAGGGCACAGAGAGACAGTCCCAGAGACACAGTATCAGCACAGGGCACCGAGAGACAGTCCCGGAGACACAGTATCAGCACAGGGCACAGAGAGACAGTCCCAGAGACACAGTATCAGCACAGGGCACAGAGAGACAGTCCCAGAGACACAGTATCAGCACAGGGCACCGAGAGACAGTCCCAGAGACACAGTATCAGCACAGGGCACAGAGAGACAGTCCCAGAGACACAGTATCAGCATAGGGCACAGCGAGCCAGTCCAGAGACACAGTATCAGCACAGGGCACAGAGAGACAGTCCCAGAGACACAGTATCAGCACAGGGCACAGAGACAGTCCCAGAGACACAGTATCAGCACAGGGCACAGAGAGACAGTCCCAGAGACACAGTATCAGCACAGGGCACAGAGAGACAGTCCCAGAGACACAGTATCAGCACAGGGCACAGAGAGACAGTCCCAGAGACACAGTATCAGCACAGGGCACAGAGAGACAGTCCCAGAGACACAGTATCAGCACAGGGCACAGAGAGACAGTCCCAGAGACACAGTATCAGCACAGGGCACCGAGAGACAGTCCCGGAGACACAGTATCAGCACAGGGCACAGAGAGACAGTCCCAGAGACACAGTATCAGCACAGGGCACAGAGAGACAGTCCCAGAGACACAGTATCAGCACAGGGCACCGAGAGACAGTCCCAGAGACACAGTATCAGCACAGGGCACAGAGAGACAGTCCCAGAGACACAGTATCAGCACAGGGCACAGAGAGACAGTCCCAGAGACACAGTATCAGCACAGGGCACAGAGAGACAGTCCCAGAGACACAGTATCAGCACAGGGCACAGAGAGACAGTCCCAGAGACACAGTATCAGCACAGGGCACAGAGAGACAGTCCCAGAGACACAGTATCAGCACAGGGCACAGAGAGACAGTCCCAGAGACACAGTATCAGCACAGGGCACCGAGAGACAGTCCCGGAGACACAGTATCAGCACAGGGCACAGAGAGACAGTCCCGGAGACACAGTATCAGCACAGGGCACAGAGAGACAGTCCCAGAGACACAGTATCAGCACAGGGCACCGAGAGACAGTCCCAGAGACACAGTATCAGCACAGGGCACAGAGAGACAGTCCCAGAGACACAGTATCAGCATAGGGCACAGCGAGCCAGTCCCAGAGACACAGTATCAGCACAGGGCACAGAGAGACAGTCCCAGAGACACAGTATCAGCACAGGGCACAGAGACAGTCCCAGAGACACAGTATCAGCACAGGGCACAGAGAGACAGTCCCAGAGACACAGTATCAGCACAGGGCACAGAGAGACAGTCCCAGAGACACAGTATCAGCACAGGGCACAGAGAGACAGTCCCAGAGACACAGTATCAGCACAGGGCACAGAGAGACAGTCCCAGAGACACAGTATCAGCACAGGGCACAGAGAGACAGTCCCAGAGACACAGTATCAGCACAGGGCACCGAGAGACAGTCCCGGAGACACAGTATCAGCACAGGGCACAGAGAGACAGTCCCAGAGACACAGTATCAGCACAGGGCACAGAGAGACAGTCCCAGAGACACAGTATCAGCACAGGGCACCGAGAGACAGTCCCAGAGACACAGTATCAGCACAGGGCACAGAGAGACAGTCCCAGAGACACAGTATCAGCACAGGGCACAGAGAGACAGTCCCAGAGACACAGTATCAGCACAGGGCACAGAGAGACAGTCCCAGAGACACAGTATCAGCACAGGGCACAGAGAGACAGTCCCAGAGACACAGTATCAGCACAGGGCACAGAGAGACAGTCCCAGAGACACAGTATCAGCACAGGGCACCGAGAGACAGTCCCGGAGACACAGTATCAGCACAGGGCACAGAGAGACAGTCCCAGAGACACAGTATCAGCACAGGGCACCGAGAGACAGTCCCGGAGACACAGTATCAGCACAGGGCACAGAGAGACAGTCCCAGAGAGAGAGTATCAGCACAGGGCACAGAGACAGTCTCAGAGACACAATATCAGCACAGGGCACAGAGAGACAGTCCCAGAGACACAGTATCAGCACAGGGCACAGAGAGACAGTCCCAGAGACACAGTATCAGCACAGAGCACAGAGAGACAGTCCCAGAGACACAGTATCAGCACAGGGCACAGAGAGACATTCCCAGAGACACAGTATCAGCACAGGGCACAGAGACAGTCCCAGGGACATAGTATCAGCACAGGGCACAGAGAGACAGTCCCAGAGACATAGTATCAGCACAGGGCACAGAGAGACAGTCCCGGAGACACAGTATCAGCACAGGCACAGAGAGTCAGTCCCAGAGACACAGTATCAGCATAGGGCACAGTGAGACAGTCCCGGAGACACAGTATCAGCATAGGGCACAGAGAGACAGTCCCAGAGACACAGTATCAGCACAGGGCACAGAGAGACAGTCCCGGAGACACAGTACCAGCACAGGGCACAGAGACAGTCCCAGAGACACAGTATCGACACAGGGCACAGAGAGACAATCCCAGAGACACAGTATCAGCACAGGGCATAGAGACAGTCCCAGAGACACAGTATCAGCACAGGGCACAGAGAGACAGTCCCAGAGACAGAGTATCAGCACAGGGCACAGAGACAGTCCCAGAGACACAATATCAGCACAGGGCACAGAGAGACAGTCCCAGAGACACAGTATCAGCACAGGGCACAGAGAGACAGTCCCAGAGACACAGTATCAGCACAGGGCACCGAGAGACAGTCCCAGAGACACAGTATCAGCACAGGGCACAGAGAGACAGTCCCAGAGACACAGTATCAGCACAGGGCACAGAGAGACAGTCCCAGAGACACAGTATCAGCACAGGGCACAGAGAGACAGTCCCAGAGACACAGTATCAGCACAGGGCACAGAGAGACAGTCCCAGAGACACAGTATCAGCACAGGGCACAGAGAGACAGTCCCAGAGACACAGTATCAGCACAGGGCACCGAGAGACAGTCCCGGAGACACAGTATCAGCACAGGGCACAGAGAGACAGTCCCAGAGACACAGTATCAGCACAGGGCACCGAGAGACAGTCCCGGAGACACAGTATCAGCACAGGGCACAGAGAGACAGTCCCAGAGAGAGAGTATCAGCACAGGGCACAGAGACAGTCTCAGAGACACAATATCAGCACAGGGCACAGAGAGACAGTCCCAGAGACACAGTATCAGCACAGGGCACAGAGAGACAGTCCCAGAGACACAGTATCAGCACAGAGCACAGAGAGACAGTCCCAGAGACACAGTATCAGCACAGGGCACAGAGAGACATTCCCAGAGACACAGTATCAGCACAGGGCACAGAGACAGTCCCAGGGACATAGTATCAGCACAGGGCACAGAGAGACAGTCCCAGAGACATAGTATCAGCACAGGGCACAGAGAGACAGTCCCGGAGACACAGTATCAGCACAGGCACAGAGAGTCAGTCCCAGAGACACAGTATCAGCATAGGGCACAGTGAGACAGTCCCGGAGACACAGTATCAGCATAGGGCACAGAGAGACAGTCCCAGAGACACAGTATCAGCACAGGGCACAGAGAGACAGTCCCGGAGACACAGTACCAGCACAGGGCACAGAGACAGTCCCAGAGACACAGTATCGACACAGGGCACAGAGAGACAATCCCAGAGACACAGTATCAGCACAGGGCATAGAGACAGTCCCAGAGACACAGTATCAGCACAGGGCACAGAGAGACAGTCCCAGAGACAGAGTATCAGCACAGGGCACAGAGACAGTCCCAGAGACACAATATCAGCACAGGGCACAGAGACAGTCCCAGAGACACAGTATCAGCACAGGGCACAGAGACAGTCCCAGAGACACAGTATCAGCACAGGGCACAGAGACAGTCCCAGGGACATAGTATCAGCACAGGGCACAGAGAGACAGTCCCGGAGACACAGTATCAGCACAGGGCACAGAGAGACAGTCCCAGAGACACAGTATCAGCACAGGGCACAGAGAGACAGTCCCAGAGACACAGTATCAGCACAGGGCACAGAGAGACAGTCCCAGAGACACAGTATCAGCACAGGGCACAGAGACAGTCCCAGGGACATAGTATCAGCACAGGGCACAGAGAGACAGTCCCGGAGACACAGTATCAGCACAGGCACAGAGAGTCAGTCCCAGAGACACAGTATCAGCATAGGGCACAGAGAGACAGTCCCGGAGACACAGTATCAGCATAGGGCACAGAGAGACAGTCCCAGAGACACAGTATCAGCACAGGGCACAGAGAGACAATCCGGAGACACAGTATCAGCACAGGCACAGAGATTCAGTCCCAGAGACACAGTATCAGCACTGGGCACAGAGAGACAGTCCCAGAGACACAGTATCAGCACAGGGCACAGAGACAGTCCCAGAGACACAGTATCAGCACAGGGCACAGAGAGACAGTCCCAGAGACACAGTATCAGCACAGGGCACAGAGAGACAGTCCCAGAGACACTGTATCAGCACAGGGCACAGAGACAGTCCCAGAGACACAATATCAGCACAGGGCACAGAGAGACAATCCCAGAGACACAGTATCAGCACAGGGCACAGAGAGACAGTCTCAGAGACACAGTATCAGCACAGTGCACAGAGAGACAGTCCCAGAGACACAATATCAGCACAGGGCACAGAGAGACAGTCCCAGAGACACAGTATCAGCACAGGGCACAGAGACAGTCCCAGGGACATAGTATCAGCACAGGGCACAGAGAGACAGTCCCGGAGACACAGTATCAGCACAGGCACAGAGATTCAGTCCCAGAGACACAGTATCAGCATAGGGCACAGAGAGACAGTCCCGGAGACACAGTACCAGCACAGGGCACAGAGACAGTCCCAGAGACACAGTATCGACACAGGGCACAGAGAGACAGTCCCAGAGACACAGTATCAGCACAGGGCATAGAGACAGTCCCAGGGACACAGTATCAGCACAGGGCACAGAGAGACAGTCCCAGGGACACAGTATCAGCACAGGGCACAGAGAGACAGTCCCAGAGACACAGTATCAGCACTGGGCACAGAGAGACAGTCCCAGAGACACAGTATCAGCACAGGGCACAGAGAGACAGTCCCAGAGACACAGTATCAGCACAGGGCACAGAGAGACAGTCCCAGAGACACAGTATCGGCACTGGGCACAGGAATCACACGGTCTGAATTGGGCGCAGCTCACGGACGGTCTCTCGGAAAAGGATTGCCTGCAAACTGCTCATCCCAGCCTGTCGAGGGAAGTAACAATGTTTGGACTGACCGTGCTGGCCCTTCTGTGTGGAGAGGTGTGTGCAGGCTCTCACTCCCTGCGGTACATGCACACGGCTATCACTCCGCTCCCGGGCATTGCTGAGTTCACCGATGTGGGTTATGTGGATGACCAGCAGTTTATTTACTATGACAGTGTGAGCCGCCAGTACACCCCGCGGCAGCGGTGGATCAGGGAGAGCGAGGGCGCCGAGTACTGGGAGCGCTACACACAGATCCTGCGGGGCAAGGAGCAGGTGATGAAAGGCAACATTCAGACCGTCTTAACCCGCACCAACCAGACCGCCGGGATCCACACGCTGCAGAGGTTGTGCGGCTGTGAGCTGCGGGATGACGGCACCACCAGCGGCTTCTGGCAGTACGGCTGGGACGGGAAGGACCTGATCAGCTTCGACAAGGATCGCCTGGTGTGGGTCACCCCGGTACCGTGGGGAGAGATCACCAAGAACAAGTGGGACCAGGACAGGGCCGAAATGCAGCAGGACAAAAGTTACCTGGAGCAGGAGTGCATCGAGTGGCTGAAGAAATACCTGAAGGCTGGAGAGAGAGAACTGGGAGCTGTTGCTCCTCAAGTGTTTCCTTCTGTGGACAAGGCGTCAAATATTAAAGCCCCCCAACTCTCCTGTCTCCTCACAGGTTTTTACCCTCGCGAAATCCAAGTGACCCTCCTGAGAAATGGCGAGCCAATCAGGGACACGGAATCCACGGGCATCCTGCCCAATCACGACATGGGCTCAGATCGAGCCCGCGGATGGAGCCACCTATTCCTGTCAGTATGAGCAGAGCGGCCAAGCAGGAGGGAAGACCCGAGACTGGGACGGGACGTACCGAGTGACTCCAGGATCGCCAGAGGGAATAAATAGGGGTTTGATTGTTGGAATTGTGATTGCTGCCGTCGCCCTGATTGCTCTTGTGATCGGTGCGGTTGTGTGGAAGAGGAGAGGAGGAGAGGAGACATCTGGTTACAGCCCAGCGAACCCTGCTGAACGAGGAGAATTATCCCCAAACTCAGTAGCCCAGTCCTGAGGCTGATCCCGAAGTGAAGTTCACTGGGACTAGAATCTGGACTTGCTGTGTCGCAAGGAGGGTTCATTCAGAAGCAATCCACGATTCTGCATCTTCATTTCGTTTGATTGTCACTGGCTGCTGCCAGTGTTAATAGTAATCGGTAATGTATCTATCATTGAGTGGGTTTGGGGATATTTTCTTTTTGGTGATTGGATAGAAATCTCCAGTTGGGTCTTTTGGTGTTTAATGTAAATGAGATGTGTCGATTTCGGCACGGGCTGGATGGCCAAATGGTCGTCTTCCGTGCTGTAACCATTCTATGATTCTATGTATGGTGGCCGGGGGAGAGGGAGACTGGGAATGGGGTGGGGGGAGAGAGGGAGACTGGGAATGGGGTCTTGGGGAGACGGAGACTGGGAATGGGGGCTGGGGGAGAGAGGGAGACTGGGAATGGGGTCTTGGGGAGAGAGAGACTGGGGAATGGGGGCTCAGGGAGAGGGAGACTGGGGAATGGGGGCTAGGGGAGAGAGGGACTGGGTAATGGGGGCTCAGGGAGAGGGAGACTTGGGAATGGGGCCTCGGGGAGAGAGAGACTGGGGAATGGGGGCTTGGGGAGCGGGAGACTGGGGAATGGGGGCTTGGGGAGACGGAGACTTGGGAATGGGGCCTCGGGGAGAGAGAGACTGGGGAATGGGGGCTCGGGGCTCGGGAGACTGGGGAATGGGGGCTTGGGGAGAGGGAGACTGGGGAATGGGGGCTTGGGGAGAGAGGGAGACTGGGGAATGGGGGCTCTGGGAGAGGGAGACTGGGGAATGGGGGCTTGGGGAGAGAGGGAGACTGGGGAATGGGGGCTCTGGGAGAGGGAGACTGGGGAATGGGGGCTCGGGGAGAGAGAGACTGGGGAATGGGTGCTCGGGGAGAGGGAGACTGGGGAATGGGGTGGGTGTGGGTTCTAGTATTTCCCCCAGAGCCGGGAGCAGCAGCAACGTGGTGAGTGGGAGTGACACTGAGAGAGGAGCAGCCAGTAAAGGGGTGAGTGAAACCTGGGGACCTTACTGTGGGTAAATAGTGAAAGATTATTTCCAGTGGTGGGCGAATGGGGAACTAGGGAACGGAAACCAAAGATTCTAAAACCTAAAGGGAATGTGATAAATATTTGAAAAGGAAGAATGTTATAAGATCTGGGGGTGGGGTGGGCGGGGGGGAATGGGATTACAGAAGAGAGTGCGAGCTCCGAGGCCGAATGATCTCCTCCTGTGCAGTCATTTCTATAAATGCATTCCCCACTCTGCTCAATGTGCTGAAGTTGCAGCCCTGGTGACAGCAATCCAAATGACTTATGACATACCTGTTAATGCCTGGCCAGATAGTGCCTATGCGATTAACACTTTGTTACCTTTATCGCTGTATGCTCGGAACACGATCAGCCCCTGTTTATGTTGGTAAGAAGTCTCACTCACCATCTTTGAACTTACACACCCGGAGCAACTCACAAGCAGATCATGCTGCTACAGATGCCACCGTTAACCTCTGGCAAGCTCCTACCCCTCCCTTAAGGTCTGTCCCGAGTATTCAAGGTGGGGACATCGATCTCCCGGTCTCTAGGCCAGTTATCTTCCCTATGCGGTTGTTATTGCATGGCATCGGGATGGATGTCCGTTGTCTCAGCCCACTCCATGGGCTGTGGACACACAATTGGCTCCAGATCAGTCTGGGAAATCTGCCATCCTGTTAATGTATGGGCCCTGCTTGCGGTGGCTATCATCTGATCTCCCAGTTGTCTGTGTTCCCCCATCCATGGCACCCAAAATGTTTGATCTCCTCCATTGACACCCGGTGGGAGGACACTATTCAGCCGATGCAACTGTTCAGAAACTACGCAAATTTGCATGGCATCATAATTGTGTTACTGACGTCACTCATAGAGTGAATGTTGCCTGCCCTGTTTACAGCAAAACCCAAGTGCCACATGAAGCGAGCACTGTTGGGAAGTCCCCCTTCTCCCGAGGGGGCCAAGGTCCCACCTTCAAATTGACTTTATAGGCCCTTGCCTACAGGGCCTTCTAGGTTGTGGTATTGTCTGGTTGTAGTTGATACGTTTACAAAATGGATGGAGTCTTTTCCATGTAAAACAAACACAGTATTGACAGCAGCTCGCCTATTATTGGGTGAGGTGAGCTGCAGGCAGGGAGTGCCAATTCAGGCTGATACCGCACAAAGTTTTACCGAGCTGCAACGGACAATGAGTATGTTGCATAAACTTCACATCTCCCACCGTCCACAATCATCTGGAATGGTGGAAAGAGGAAATCGAATTCTGAAAATTATGTTAAACAAATTTGGTGCAGATCACCCCACCAAATGGTCTAGCATGCTGTCAATGTGCCAGATAGTTATTAGATCCACCCCGCATAGCACAACGGGTATTTCACCCTACCAAGCTATGACTGGGCGACTAATGCGAATGCCAGCCCATCTGTTAACCCCTTCAGTTACACCCTTAGTACAGGGAACTGCCAACCAAAAATGGCTTGAAATGTAGCCAGACAGACAGGGAAGTCAAGAAGCCAGGCATAGAAACACTTCGATAAGCAGTTCCGACCTTTTGAACATCAAGTGGGAGATATCGTAATGCTACTAAACTATGGGAAGCAACAACATTGCTTCGAACCAAGGTGGAATGGCCCCATTCCCGATTATTGACGGGGTCAGTTCTTCGGTCTATCTGTTGCAATTCCCTGGGGAAAAAGGGGAGGACCAAGGGGGCTAAATAGTACCATATCAATCAGTTGAAAACCGTGAAAGAATAAATATTGCATGTTTTATCTTATAGAACCAGTTAAGAATGATCAGTTATCGAACCCTCCTGCTGGAGGTCATCATATACTTCAGACATTCGAACAGGTCTCAGACATGCTCAGTTACTTGACAACAGAAGATGTGAAATGGTTAATGTGGCTCAGGGAAGTGAGACAATTAACACATACTCCATCGAGAATCAATCTAATTAATGACAAAGAGAGAGATTTGGAGAATCTTTTAAGTCCATGACTTGTTGATTAGATGTTAAACTTCAGCTTTCTGTACAATGTCTGTTTTCATTACCTGCATCAATGTTTGCTGGACATGTATATACTTAGTTGATGTGCTACTGATTGTCAGACTGAATTGTAACTATAATAATTATGTTTGGTAGGTAACAGAGCGTGGGAAAAGCCAGTACGAATCCAGTATGAGGGTTTTGATGCTGCCTCCTGTAGTATGTTTTACGGGTCTAAAGAGCCTCTTTCAAAACCGATACTGAAGTGAAACTGACAGTAAATGAGATACTTCAGTATAAGCTGCACAATTAAGTGGTTCAATTGGTACGACATTCAGAATGGTGGGATATTGGGCCTAATATATCAGTACATTCTTAGGTTCAAATTATTTCACACGCTCTGGTAATTATTTAACTTGTGATGATAGTGTATTTGATATTTGATTAATTGAACACAACAAAAGGGAATATGTGAAGCAACACAGAGGAAACCCCAGGTGGGGTAAGATCAGGAGAGATACAAGAAACAGAGGATAGCCCAGGCAGGGCAGAATTGGAACACCGGAACAGTGAATTGAATTTGAGAAAGGGCTCAGAGGTTGCAACTCCCGTTTAAAGGAACGGATTGTAACAAAGGGGAAAATCTTCATTTTTGTATCACCCTTAGCAAAATCTAGAGTTGGCATGGTTAGTAGAGGTACGGAAATGAGAGATCGAAATAACTTTCTCTCAAGGAGGGGAATATGTTAGAAATCAGGGATACCGAAAAATGTATAAAACTGTTATGAATGTATAAAACTGATACGAATGCTGTGTTTAAATCATTGTTTTGAACTAAAGACGGAATATCTATCAGCTACCTGTTACGATTGTATGTTTTTGCGATACAACTAATGTGTTATATTCCATCTTAAAGTCTGATTAAACACTATGGGTTAGATTTTACACTTTTGTGCATATCGCCCAAAAATTGGTGTTATTTCCGGCGTGGGCGGTAAGAAAGGGTTTTCAGATCGTCGGCTTCTCGCCCATTCTCAAAGCACCAGTCAGCATTTTTTAAATTAGGCGTTACCGCGAGCGATATGAAATGCACGGTAGCGTTAAATCTCTCTGAACTTCTGCCGTAAAGTGTCATCATCCATAGCAATGGCATGTTAGCGCTCGATTCCCGCGATTCAGGAGGTCAAGGATCACCATGACATGCACAGAAGAGGAGACAGAGAGAGGGGGAGCTGAGAGGGACTGGTGTGTGGCTGTGGTGTGGGCTTGTTTGGCTGTTGTGGGAGGCACGAGGGAGATTCACCAGCAGCAAAAATTCTACTAATCACCAAGAACATAGTTGGCACTGAGTTTTTATCCAACAAATAAGATGTAACATGAAAGGGATGGTGGAGGCCCTGGAGCTGGTAGCCAGGAACACTGATGGCAGAGCGCTCCCAGTGGTCCCAGAGCATGGCACTGCACCCAAGGTGCTGCACCCATATTGCCAATGACACATTAGAGCCACGAGCAACATCTTCTTCTAGCTTGGAGCACGTTCCCACCTTGGGATCGTCCTCTCCCGTATCCATCCACTCAGCAGCTCGGCTGTCATCCCCCCCCAACCCCCCACAATGAAGCGTCACCTGAGGAGCTCCTCGGCCAGGCGGCTTGGAGTCAAGAGGGAAAGGGGAAGGGGTAGAGGTGGGGAGGAGAAGTTGGGGGGGGGGGGGTGTGGGCCGGCAAGGGGAAGGGATGTTTTTTTACAGAAATACTGATGATTTCAGACAACTGTTTGGTATAAATGTTTTTTATTTAAAAAAAACTTGTTGCGCATTGGCTCAGGTAGCTGCACCGTTACATGCTGGTGATTCCTCAACATCAAAGGGTATAATTACACTTAACTTCCATCAACTTAAACTTTAACTGTCACCAAGGTGATGCCCACCATTGATGTATGACCTGCACACCCAGCAGTGTGTCAGCCTTGTAAATAACACCAACATTCTTTTAGGCAAAGTGATCATTGATGAGCTCCTAACCTAAGGCTCTTGCAGCTATCATGCCACCATGGACCCTTTCATGCAATCTACAGGGGGCAGGGGCATGGCTTCAGCATCAGCCTGATTGTCTGGTCCGATGTCAGCGTCTGCCTCCTTGTCCTCCTCTTCCTCTCTGTGGTGAGGTGGACTGTCAGACTCTTCAGGCAATTCTAGTCCCCTCCTGATAGCCAAGTTGTGCAGCATGGAGCACACCACCACGAATTGAGCTACCTGCTCAGGGTGGTATTGGAGCTCGCCTCCTGAGTGGTCAAAGCATCTAAAGCGCTGCTTAAGCACTCCAATGGTTTTCTAAATTTGACTAATTCTGGTTTCATTAAAGCAGCATATCCTTCGAGTAACCATTAGCAACACACTTGGAGATTGCTGATTGTAAGAATTGGCGGAAATATCAACAGACTTCAAAATATTTTGTACTTTAATTTTTGACTTTTGCTTTTCCATATTTTCTGTTACTGCAGAAGAGCAGACAGCGGACTTGGGATAGGTCCATACATGTTCCAAAGGGATACACATCAGGTGGGTGGGGATGGGTCAATGACTAAAATCGCAGGAAGATGGCTGATGGGACCCTTTGTCATCAGTGAGAGACCAAGTAAATCGAAATGACGGCGAGCCCCAGAGCACAGGAACCTCAGGACAAAGGAAGCCATTTGGCCACCCAGACTCATTGGAGCCTTTATCCCCAGAATGGCCCAGTAACAAAGACACAGGATTCATGGCTCTTTCAGTTGGATTGCCTCAGGCAAAAGACTGGTTTTTGGCGCAAAGAATTCGGAAGTATTTTCAGGTATAAGAGAAACGGCAGTTGCAGCCATCGCTCTCTTCTTCCAAGCTTACTTGTTTCATTCAATGCACACAAGGACTGGGACGGAGAGAAGACACCACCAGCTACGAGCAAAGAGAGCCTCCCTCATTGGGAGAAGCAGCGAGTAAGCCAGAGGGGTAACTGGTGAGCATTATCCCAGCCCACACATGTCTTAAGACCACCGCATGGTGTGAAGAGGTGTTGTGTGTCCCAACCAAGCCTTAGGGATTTAATGGAGAGGTTTCTGCGTGGATCATAGGCATATGTACAATCTGTTGGACAGATTCGGTGGTGCCCTATTGAGCCAAGCAGGAGTGTTTTAGTCATGGGTACTTCGCGATGGAGCCTGTTCAGATGAGCCAGTGTTGTGTGTTGTACTTTATTTTTTTCATGCCACCAGATTAATATGGCAGGGGGATGGGATGGGAATCTATGCAGGGAGACAGAGGGGAATAAAATGGAGACAGAAGCAAAAGATAGAAAGGAGAATGGTAAAAGTGGAGGACAGAGAAACCCAAGGCAAAAAACAAAAAGGGCCACTTTACAACAGAATTCAAAAGGGTCAAAGTATGTTAAAAGACAAGCCACAATGTGAGGAGTATTCAGAATAAGGTGGACGAATTAACTGCACAGATAGCTGTTAATGTATACGATGTGATTGGCATCATGGAGACACGGTTCCAGGATGATCAAGGCTGGGAACTCAACATCCAAAGGTATTCAGCATTTAGGAAGGATAGACGGAAAGGAAAAGGAGGTGGGCTGGCGTTGCTGGTTAAAGAGGAAATTAATGCAATTGTAAGGAAGGACATTAGCTTGAATTATGTGGAATCGGTATGGGTGGAGCTACGGAATACCAAAGGACAGAAAACACAAGTAGGAGTTGTGTACATGCCACCAAACAGTAGCAGTGAGGTTGGGGACAGCATCAAACAAGAAATAAGGGATGTGTGCAATAAAGGTACAGCAGTTATCATGGGCGACTTTAATCTACATATTGATTGGCCTAACCTAACTGGTAGCAATGCAGTGGAGGAGGATTTCCTGGAGTGTATTGGGGATGGTTTTCGAGACCAATATGTTGAGGAACCAACCAGAGAGCTGGCTATCCTCGACTGGATGATGTGTAATGAGAAGGGACTAATTAGAAATCTTGTTGTGCGAGGCCCCTTGGGGAAGAGTGACCATAATATGGTAGAATTCAGTATTAAGATGGAGAGTGACAAAGTTAATTCAGAAACTAGGGTGCTGAACATAAGAAAAGAATTGGCTAGATTAGACTGGCAAATGATACTTAAAGGGTTGACGGTGGATAGGCAATGGCAAAACACAAAGATCATATGGACGAACTTCAACAATTGTATATCCCTGTCTGGAGTAAAAATAAAACAGGGAAGGTGGCTCAACCGTGGCTAACAAGGGAAATTAAGGATAGTGTTAAATTCAATGAAGAGGCATACAAATTAGCTAGAAAAAGTAGCAAGCCAGAGGACTGGGAGAAATTTAGAATAAAGCAGAGGAGGACAAAGGGTTTAATTAAGAGGGGGGAAATAGAGTACGAGAGGAAGCTTGCCGGAAACATAAAAACTGACTGTAAAAGCTTCTATAGATATATGAAGAGAAAAAGATTAGTGAAGACAAACGTAGGTCCCTTGCAGTCGGATTCAGGTGAATTTATAATGGGGAACAAGAAATGGCAGACCAATTGAACAAGTACTTTGGTTCTGTCTTCGCAAAGGAAGACAAAAATAACCTTCCGGATGTACTAGGGGACCGAAGGTCGAGTGAGAAGGAGGAACTGGAGGATATCCTTATTAGGCGGGAAATTGTATTCGGGAAATTGATGGGATTGAAGGCCGATAAATCCCCAGGGCCTGATAGTCTGCATCCCAGAGTACTTAATGAAATGGCCCTAGAAATAGTGGATGCATTGGTGATAATTTTCCAACAGTCTATCGATGCTGGATCAGTTCCTATGGACTGGAGGGTTGCTAATGTAACACCACTTTTTAAAAAAGGAGGGAGAGAGAAAATGGGTAATTATAGACTGGTTAGCCTGACATCAGTAGTGGGGAAAATGTTGGAATCAATCATTAAGGATGAAATAGCAGTGTATTTGGAAAGCAGTGATAGGATCGGTCCAAATCAGCATGGATTTATGAAAGGGAAATCATGCTTGACAAATCTTCTGGAATTTATTGAAGATGTAACCAATAGAGTGGACAGGGGAGAATCAGTGGATGTGATGTATTTGGACTTTCAAAAGGCTTTTGACAAGGTCCCACACAAGAGATTGGTGTGCAAAATCAAAGCACATGGCATTGGGGGTAATGTACTGACGTGGATAGAGAACTGGTTGGCAGACAGGAGGCAGAGAGTCGGGATTAACAGGTCCTTTTCAGAATGGCAGGCAGTGACTAGTGGAGTGCTGCAGGGCTCAGTGCTGGGACCCCAGCTATTTACAACATATATTAATGATTTAGATGATGGAATTGAATGTAACATCTCCAAGTTTGCAGATGACACTAAACTGGGTGGAGGTGTGAGCTGTGAGGAACATAAGAACATAAGAACTTAAGAATTAGGAACAGGAGTAGGCCATCTAGCCCCTCGAGCCTGCTCTGCCATTCAACAAGATCATAGCTGATCTGGCCGTGGACTCAGCTCCACTTACCTGCCCGCTCCCCTTAACCTTTAATTACCTTATTGGTTAAAAATCTATCTATCTGTGATTTGAATACATTCAATGAGCTAGTCTCAACTGCTTCCTTGGGCAGAGAATTCCACAGATTCACAACCCTCTGGGAGAAGAAATTCCTTCTCAACTTGGTTTTAAATTGGCTCCCCCGTATTTTGAGGCTGTGCCCCCTAGTTCTAGTCTCCCCGACCAGTGGAAACAACCTCTCTGCCTCTATCTTTTCTATCCCTTTCATTATTTTAAATGTTTCTTTAAGATCACCCCTCATCCTTCTGAACTCAGAGTAAAGACCCAGTTTACTCAATCTATCATCATAAGGTAACCCTCTCATCTCTGGAATCAGCCAAGTGAAACGTCTCTGTACCATCTCCAAAGCTAGTATATCCTTCCTTAAGTAAGGTGACCAAAATTGCACGCAATACTCCAGGTGCGGACTCACTAATACCCTATACAGTTGCAGCAGGACCTCCCTGCTTTTGTACTCCATCCCTCTCGCAATGAAGGCCAACATTCCATTCGCCTTCATGATTACCTGCTGCACCTGCAAACTAACTTTTTGGGATTCATGCACAAGGAGCCAACGTCCGCCACGCGGCCGATGCCATCGAGTCGCTAAAAACAGCTCTGGGCCCTGACTCCGTTAGGTGCATCGAGGAGGCTCAAGCACGTGGGGAGATCCCGTCCGAACTGACCCCCGTCCGGACGGAATTCCTCATCGGCGCCAAACCCCGGAACCTCCCTCGGGGGCCGGCGCCTCACAACTTGAGCCGCCTCCGGGAAATCCCCTCCGTGCCTTTCAGTTCCGCGCGGAGGGGTTTCCTGTACGGGCTGCTCCTGCACACCCTCAACTTTGCCATCCTCGCCGGCCGTCCGGACACGCCATGGCGCACCATCTTGCCGTCCGGAGGAGGCGGGGGTCCCCGATGGAGGGCACTCTACGCAGGGGTCCTCCCACTATTCATCGGGGACTTGGCCTGGAGGGTGGTGCACGGAGCAGTGCCGTGCAATAAATTTTTAAGCCGGTTCACGGACTCCCAGGCCGCTTGCAATTTCTGCGGTCTGGAGGAGTCCGTGTTCCATGTTTTTATTGAATGCACGAGGTTGCAGCCCCTGTTCCACTATTTGAAGGGGCTGCTCCTGAAATTCTGGCTGCACTTCAGTCCCACTCTCCTGATCTTTGGGCACCCTGTGCGGAGGGGAGCGGGTAGGTCCGAAGGCCTCCTCGTAGGACTGCTCCTGGGCACGGCCAAGGGTGCCATCAGCCGGTCCAGGCAGCGGGCGGTCGAGGGGGTCGTTCAACCTGACTGCCTGCCTCTCTTCCGCTCTTACATCCGGTCCAGGGTGTCCTTGGAGATGGAGCACGCGGTGTCCACCGGTACGCTCGCGGCCTTCCGCGAGAGGTGGGCACCGGAGGGACTGGAGTGCATCATCACGCCCGGCAACCAAATTTTAATTTGATTTTACGTTTTAAAGTTTAATTTGTTTTAATTGCCGGTGCTTTTAGTGTCCCCCTTCCCTTTTATAGGGGGCACTGGGGAAAAATTGTGATTTTAGTGCCCAAAAAAAAAACAAAAGAAAAAAGAAAAAACACAAAAAAAAAACAAAAAAGGGGGGAAAAAAAGGGCCTTGTAAATGTCTGGAGTGTCACCCAGGTCGGGTGGCACCGTTTAATGTCTTTATGTTTTGCAGGTAAACTCAAAAGAGTTTCATGCACAAGGACCCCCAGGTCCCTCTGCACCGCAGCATGTTGCAATTTCTCCCCATTTAAATAAGATTCCCTTTTACTGTTTTTTTTTCCAAGGTGGATGACCTCACATTTTCCGACATTGTATTCCATCTGCCAAACCTTAGCCCATTCGCTTAACCTATCTAAAGCTCTTTGCAGCCTCTCTGTGTCCTCTACACAACCCGCTTTCCCACTAATCGTTGTGTCATCTGCAAATTTTGTTACACTACACTCTGTCCCCTCTTCCAGGTCAACTATGTATATTGTTAACAGTTGTGGTCCCAGCACCGATCCCTGTGGCACACTACTAACCACTGATTTCCAACCCGAAAAGGACTCATTTATCACGACTCTCTGCTTTCTGTTAGCCAGCCAATTCTCGATCCATGCTAATACATTTCCTCTGACTCCGCGTACCTTTATCTTCTGCAGTAACCTTTTGTGTGGCACCTTATCGAATGCCTTTTGGAAATCTAAATACACCACATCCATCGGTACACCTCTATCCACCATGCTCGTTATATCTTCAAAGAATTCCAGTAAATTAGCTACAAGAGTTCAATCAAAAGGTGGAAGAACACAAATTAGTTGAACAAGCATTGCAGAAGTCCCCTGATCTTCCATATGTAACTCGTTACGCAGCAAAATTTTACAGAAGAGAAGATGTGGAAAAAGCTGTGGAGCTGTTGAAGAAAGCATTAGAAATTAGCCCAAACTCTACCTTCATACACCACCAAATAGGTCTGTGTCACAGAAAAAAACTACGTCAACTGATCAAATATCCAGGCAGCAAAGACCCTCGCAATCCTGCTTTTCAACAGAAAGCTGAGTTGATCAAACTATGCAAGTACTAGTTTGAAAAGGCATTTGAGCCCCGCCCATTAACATCTATTGCAGCACAACTGGATTTTGCAAGAATCTGTATACTTGATGAAGAATATCCTGAAGCAGTGAAGATCACAGCAATCTAATGAAATTAGAATATATTCATCCAGAAAATAAGCAGAAAATATGTTTACTGGCTGGGTTATTTCAACTGAACCAGAAAAGATAAAACCAGATGCCATCAGCCATTTTCTGGAAGGTGTCAAAGTTAAATATGACTCAATACTACGGAAAAAAGTGTTGCAAACATTTGAAGAAGATAGCAGAATGACGACTTTGCATAAATTCAAAAGACAGCAAGGCCTTTGGTGTTCTTGGGTTACTGCACCAGCTGGATGGGGAGAAGTGTGAAGCTATTGAGTGCTTTGAAAAGGCCTTGGAGTTTGATTGTGACAATGAAGAATATCTAAGTGTTCTCTCTGAATTACGCCTTTCTATATCGGCAACGCTGATTTTCCCAGCTAAAACTAAACACATTTCTGAAGGATGCATTAATAGTCTCTGATCTATGAGAAGGTTTGTTCGGGTACTCACTTCACATGTTATATTCTGCTGGCACTTGCTTTCGAATGAACATTTTACTTGTGTGTATAATTTTCAAACGATGATCTTATTGTAATTATTTTAAATTCCTGTGCTTCATTCAAGAATATTGACACCACTGGAGCACTACCCAAATAGGATGTGTTTCCATATCCTTAGACCTTTTGCTATGTGTGGAATTAAACAAATCAATGTAGGTTTGGGGGAATTAGAGTTAATTGGGCCAATTGGACAGAGCCACAATAGTTGTTTATGAATTGGAGGAACTGTTTTTAAAACAAAAATACACATTACATGGGCCTGATTTTAACTCCAGACGGGTTTTGGGTGGGTGAGTGGTGAGGGGAATGGGAAACTCACCTGTTGCTGCAGATATCGGGCCCGGGGTATTTTAAATCCCCAACTTCATTATCGTGCGGCCAGTCCACTTCCCTCCCGTACGGCGTGCAGGTCGGTGCGTTGAAGGAGTTTCGGGGAGGGTCTCGGGGGAAGGACTGATGAGGGGGAAAATGTAGTTGTGCCTCGTTCGGGAGCAGGAACACTCGCGAGGTGTGAGACTTTGAACCAGGCGCACAAGTCTTGCCTCTCGTGAGAAATTGGGTTTACCACCACAAAAGGAAGTGGGGCACAAAATAACGCACTCCACTTCCTTTCTGGGGCGGTAGTGAGGTGAACGGATTGGGAGCAGGGCACAGCACTACACACTGGGCCACTTACTGCTTCCACGTAGGAGGGACTCTTCCCTTAATGAAAGGGAAGCGACCAAGCTTCAAACTCTGCAGGAATGACAGGGTCCTACCTGGACCAGTGAGGAGTGGGGGTGCTGTGTCCAAAGCAGAGTGCCGCACTGAATGATCGGGGCATGGACCGTATTCAAAGCACCAATGGGGTTCAGGATAAAATCGCCATCATTTTTTCTTTAATGACCCACACCTCCCCGGTACATGTCCCCTGAAGCTGTCGATGGCATTGCTTGGCACAGCTTCAGGGGCTGATACCTAATTTACAGTCCGGGGCACTAACGGGACACAGCGGAGAGGGGCACTACAGGTTATTGCCACCACTAAACGCTCGCGGAAATTAGTGGGACCAGTTCGTGGAGCCGCGCACAGGCTAAAAGTCATTTGCACCCCAATGGGGCACTAACGGGAGGCGCTAATGCCCCAAATTACCAGGCCATATTCTTTTTATGGTAATGATGGTGTAAAAAAAATCTCCAATCCAGCCCATAGAGGGTGCAATAAAACCACTCTGTCGACCTATCTTTCACTTGCTGCCTCTTCACAATAAAGTCCCCCATCGGGTGAAAGGCTTTCCATGTGTACCAGCTGAGAGAGGACCAACGACCACTGCAGGCCCTTCAAATAAATCATCAGCTTGATTCTGTTGCTGTGAAGCTTTGCTGACAGACGATTGGGCTCCCATCCAGAGCGTTCATTCAGATCTCAGCCTCTGTCACTGGGAGTCTCCCTGCCCTGTAACTGGTCAGCTGCACCTGCTCTTCATCAAACCTTCTGTGTCCCTCATTGGCCAACACAGAGCAGCTTGGACAATACCCGGGAAAGTCCCTTTTCCAGAGACTGTCACTATCACGATGAAGGGAAACGCAGTGGAGGGAGGAAAGTTAAAGGATATAGAAATAGGTTCAAATGGGTTAAAAAGCAATAAAACGCAATGGCTGCAGACACTGATTGTCCAAACAGAGAATGTAATATGAGAGAGTGAATATTAAATAACCAATAAAATAAAACTGTGGCAAAGATTTAATTTCTGTTGTTGATCTGATGGGAAAAACCTGCACGATATTTTCTGGCAGTCGGTAATGTTTATGGCCATTTGCCACCATTTGGCGAACGGCAATTCATACATTTCATCTTGGTCACCACAGAGCCGATTGGGCCAAAGATGAGCAGAAGTCCATTTTATGGAGACTGTCGTCATCTCAGCTAAAGGAAGACACAGTAGACGGAGGAAAGCTAAGAGGATATAAGAAGAGTTTCAAAATAATGAAAACGTTATCATTACAGACACAGATTCTGCCAACAGAAGTCACACACGCCAATGATACTTGCCGGTTACAACCCAGACAGCAATGATCCTCTGCCAGTGAGGATGGTTTACAATCCCCCATTTGCCGATTTGGCAATTTTGTAAAGAAAAGGTAAAGTTCATTGAAACATTTTGTTCCTCCTAGTAGTAGATTCTCTGCTGCTGACGAGAAAATTAAGTTTTAAAATTAATTCCCAAAGGAAATAGAGAATAAGTTGCAATAAAATTGAACCAATGAACCTTCCTTTTTTGTCAAAATATTAAAAGATAATCCAATGCCCAAGCTCATTATAGAATCCAATGTATTTGAAAATGCACAAAATAAGTTGTTAAAAAGCATTTTGGAGTTCACATCTTTTTTGAGGGTTGAGTCAGGTTCTTTGAAAGAGTTGATGAGCTTTTGCTACTTGTCGAAGTGTGGAAATTATGGGAAGTGCATGTGATTGGCTGTTGATGGAAGACAGGATGGACATTGGTGTGGTGTCCCACATAGTCAAACACCCTGCTACACTCGATGGTCTCCCATCAATAATGGGCCCCTGGGTGAGGTACTGGAGGGTGACCAGTGCCCATGGGACTGTGTCCCACAAGGGAGTCAACACCTTAAGGAGCGGAGAGAAGGGCAACAAATAGCAGAGAAAACGGGTAAGAAACAAAAACCTTTCTGGTTACTGGGTGTTCCCAGGCCCCAGGATGTATTTTCTGGCACTGCACAGGTGTCCTCTCCACCTCTAACCCAGAGGTGACTGCTGGGATGTTCTGGAAAACTTACACATTCATACATTCACACAAAAGTGCAGAGCAACAGTGTGAGTGAGAGCCACAATGTGATCCGATTGTGAGCTCCCTCAGTGCATTCCCACTGCAGCCTTCCTTCCTCCTTCCTACCCTCGGTGTGGAAGAAGTGCTTCCTGATTTCTCTCATCATAAGTGTAACTAATTATAAGACTCTGCTCCCTTGTTCTGAATTCCCCACCAGAGGAAATAGTTTCTCTGTATTGACCCGATCGAATCCCATTATCATTTTAAACACCTCAATTAGCGGTGAGGCCATTGAGGGATTTGAAAACAAGGATGAGAATTTTAAAAGCGAGGCGTTGCCGGATGGAGCCAATGCAAGTCAGCGAACACAGGGGTGATGGGTGAATGGGACTTGGTGCGAGTTCGGATACGGGCACAGAGTTTTGGATAAGCTCAAGTTTACAGAGGGTGCAAGGTGGGAGGCCGGCCAGGAGAGCATTGGAATAGTCGAGTCTCGAGATAATTAAAGCGAGGATGAATGTTTCAGCAGCAGATGAGCTGAGGCAGAGTCGGAGACGGTAAACGATACGATATTACAAACACTGAGCAATGCTGGTTCCTGTCCAGAGGGGACGACTGTTTTACATTTCTCTCGAGTTCAAATGAATTAAAATCAGGAGAGATGTTTAACAGGCCGTCGACTCACTACTACCCAGTTTACGCAGTCGCTCAAAGTCAAGCTCACTCCAGAGTCTGGGGTCAGGGAGCTAAAATGGCCCAGCCCTCACACTGAGGAGTCCGTGGAGATTTCCCTCTCTACTCACAACCCAGGCCCCAAGTTAAAATCAGGGCAATTAAAGCCTGTTATAAAGTGGAAACGAGTATTCTGTAAGTGACTTGATCCTCTTTTCAGACTTTGAAGAAGGGTCTATTCTGTGACAAATGGTAATGTAGCAGGGACTTCCTAATGACAGTCGAAAGCAATCTCAATTGTCATTTATTTCCATGGCAACAGAAAATAAACACGACTTTAAATTCCTGCCTAAGGTCCCATGGAATCTGACTGCACTTACTGTCGATTCACAAATAAAACCAACCTCCAGATGGAAAGAGATCAGATGTCGTTAGTTTGACTTTCCAGGTCCAGTTTCTGAGTTATCAATTCTGGTTGGAGGCATTGCTGGAGATTTGATCATGTGACATTTGATCACATGTCACCTGACCGTGTGATGCCTGACCATATGGCATCTGACCACATGACATCTGATCATGTGACGCATGATCACGACATCTGATCATGTGACACCTGATCACATGACTTGTACAAAGGCGATTGGGAAGGAAATTGTGGTCAGGCATCCTTTGGACGAACGCCTCGGACCCGGAAAAATTTTCGGAAAATAGCTGGTAGTCATGGAGGAGCCTACGATTGCGGTCGGAGGCTTTCATTCGCTGCACAGCGTACGGGGAGATGACTTCCCCGTACGTACGGAAACGCTGGAGTCACATGGGCCTGGACCGCCAATCACTGGGTAGTATTCTCATTGATAAAAATGGGAACTCGGTTTTTACAAGTTCCCATTACTATCGATGAGGAATCCCTCCTAAAACAAGAAACACAGCATAATAAATTAAAAACAACTCACATATTTAAAATTAATTGAAATTAAATGTAACTAAGTGTTTTAGAAAAAATATATATTTTTTGAATTTTTTTAATGTATTTGAATAGAGTTAAAAAAATTAACTTATCTTAATGGAGAGGGATTTTACATAAAATTGAATAACTAAATAAAAATGTTATATGTTTCGAAAGTGTTACGCTGGTAAAAGTAAGCTATGCGCCTGCTTTTACCAGGAGTAAAAGTTTGAAGGACATTCGCTGGGCATGAGTTGGGCAAATAGCCCAATCTCTGCCACACAAAATTTCCTTATCCCGGGATGTGCTCGTTGACGGATCGGAAAAGCCGGTTTTCAGCGCATGTGCATCTTGCCACGAAAACCGACTTTTGTGATCCCTCGCCAGGTCTGTGCGCACATCGTACGGACCCGGCAAGGCTGCAATTTTCAGCCCAATTGCGTTTACCTTATAACCGTTACGTTCCCTGGAGTTGAGTATTTTTACTTGTGGTTACATGCCAGCAGCTGGTGGGCGATAACTTCCAAGAACCAGGAGACCACCCGTGAGCAGACGGATAAGGGAATCCGAGGGTGGAAAAAGGGGGAATCTGAGGACCGGGAATAGGGGAAACCGAGGGCGGGGTACCGGGGAAACCGAGGGCAGGGTACAGGGGAAACCGAGGGTGGGGTACCGGGGAAACCGAGGGTGGGGTACAGGGGAAACCGAGGGCGGGGAATGGAAGAACCGAGGGTGGGGTACAGGGGAAACCGAGGGTGGGGTACCGGGGAAACCGAGGGTGGGGTACAGGGGAGACCGAGGGTGGGGCACAGGGGAAACCGAGGGTGGGGTACAGGGGAAACCGAGGGCGGGGTACAGGGGAAACCGAGGGCGGGGCACAGGGGAAACCGAGGGCGGGGCACAGGGGAAACCGAGGTTGGGGTACAGGGGAAACCGAGGGTGGGGTACAGGAGAAACCGCAGGCGGGGTACAGGGGAAACCGAGGGCGGGGTACAGGGGAAACCGAGGGTGGGGTACAGGGGAAACCGAGGGGGGGGGGTACAGGGGAAACCGAGGGGGGGGTACAGGGGAAACCGAGGGTGGGGTACAGGGGAAACCGAGGGGGGGGTACAGGGGAAACCGAGGGCGGGGTACAGGGGAAACCGAGGGTGGGGTACAGGGGAAACCGAGGGGGGGGTACAGGGGAAACCGAGGGGGGGGTACAGGGGAAACCGAGGGTGGGTGAGCAATTTGCAGAGGGGAAACCAGAAGTCAAAGGAATTTTTTTCCACCAGTAAAGAATGGTAACTCACTGAAATTGTACTGATGACTAACAGTAATACTGGTATCACTCAGATTCCCCTCACAATCAACAGTAATACAATAACTGATTGATAGTCTATATGTTACAAGCAGTAATAGGTGTAATGTCTCTCTATCCTACATGTAACTAGCAGTAATACTTTAACCCACTGATACTCACCCTGAAACCATACCCAGAATCCCCCTGCACTGCACCAGGTGAGGTCAGGCTCCTCAGTTGAAGCCACATTTAACAGGCCCAGTCGCTCTCTCTCTCTCTATCTCCTTGGAATCTGGTTTGGTCTCCGGTTCCGTGTGAAGATGACAATTCTGAACTGGGAACCTCAGTCTGAGCTGATCTGTACTTGGACTTCACACGTCAAACCCGGCCGACACAGACCCACCTGAACCAAACCGAGAGATTGCACAAAGGCCAGTGAGCTCAGTGTTTGGGGCACTTCTCACAGGGCACATTGTCCTAAACTCAGCTCAGCACCAACATTTCTAAACCGCTCCATGTGCTCGGTCTCAATAAAGGAGGGTTTGCATAGAATTATAGAAATGACTGCACAGGAGGAGACCATTCGGTCTCGGAGCTCGCACTCTCTTCTGTAATCCCATTCCCCCCCCAGATCTTTTTATATTCTTCCTTTTCAAATATTTATCCCATTCCCTTTAGGTTTTAGATGCTACCTCAATAGCTACATGTAGTGAAGGATCCCACGGTCCAATAGCCCTTCCTCCTCCCTGCCCCCTTGTTTCTTCCAGTGAGAATCCTTGGTTTCTGTTCCCTAGTTCCCCATTCGCCCACCACTGGAAATAATCTTTCACTATTTACCCACAGTAAGGTCCCCAGGTTTCACTCACCCCTTTACTGGCTGCTCCTCTCTGTGTCACTCCCACTCACCACGTTGCTGCTGCTCCCGGCTCTGTGGGAAATACTGGAACCCACACCCACCCCATTCCCCAGTCTCACTCTCCCCGAGCCCCCATTCTCCAGTCTCCCTCACCCTGAGCTCCCATTCCCCAGTCTCCCTCTCCCCGAGCCCCCATTCCCCAGTCTCTCTCTCCCCAAGCCCCCATTCCCCAGTCTCCCTCTCTCCCCGAGCCCCCATTCCCCAGTCTCCCTCTCCCAGAGCCCCCATTCCCTAGTCTCTCTCTCCCCGAGCCCCCATTCCCCAGTCTGCCTCTCCCCAAGCCCCAGTCTCCCTCTCTCCCCGAGCCCATATTCCCCAGTCTCCCTCTCTCCCCAAGCCCCCATTCCCCTGTCTCCCTCTCCCCGAGCCCCCATTCCCCAGTCTCCCTCTCCCCGAGCCCCCATTCCCCAGTCTCCCTCTCCCCGAGCCTCCATTCCCCAATCTCCCAAGCCCCGAATCCCCAGTCTCCCGAAACATGAACCCCCATTCCCCCGAACCCCCATTCTCCAGTCTCCCCGACCCCCCATTCCCCAGTCTCCCTCTCCCCGAGCACCCATTCCCCACTCTCCCTCTCTCCCCAAGCCCCCATTCCCCAGTCTCCCTCTCCCCGAGCTCCCATTCCCCACTCTCCCTCTCTCCCCAAGCCCCCATTCCCCAGTCTCTCCCCTTCCCCAAACCTCCCAACTTGTCGCTGCTCTCGTTTTTGTGGTCGAGTGACATCACCGAGCCAGAGGTCCCACTGAGCAGCAGCCAGTGAGGTCACGGAGCGGGGGAGGGGTGGGTGGATGCACTGCGGCGGGAAATTTAAATCACTGATCTCACGTGGTGTTGGAGGCTGTGCTCGGGAGAGAAATCCACAAAACCCATTCTAAGCCCCAAAGTTAATCCTGAAAGGTGAGGACAGAGGGACATGGAGGCTTTTCATAATACTACTAACTTCCGGATGGCTATTCTCAGACTTGGTCAGTGTTACTTTCCAGTTTCACTTTCAGGAACCAATTCCTCAAAATCATGTGATTCCGGATGGTATATAAAATATCCGGGAATACAAACCTTGCAGTGTTCCGGCTGATCGGCTAACTGAAGGTGAAATCCAGATCAGCATCATGAGGTCAGTGATCACTTCGCGTTACACAAAGTTATTAGATGTACTGACATTTTAAGAAAATAACAGTGACGTTTTAATGGGGTTCCTCATTGCCATTTTACTTCCGGGTTTCGTGTCCCCAATGTACGTAAGCGGGCGTGACATGGACCCGCATGATGCGATTTCACCTCGACCACTGAAAGGGCCTGTTCACAGAGGCAATGGAGGAGTTAGCGACATTGGACTGGAAGGAGTGCAGGCAGAGTTATGGAAGGAAGGAGGACAAAGGATGCGCCCAGGTTTAATGAGGCATCCGTGGATATCATTGGAATGAAAATCCAATGCCCATGCTCATTATCGAATCCAAAATACTTGAAAATAAACAAAATAAGTTGTTAAAAAGCATTTTGGCGTTCTCATCTTTTTTGAGGGTTGAGTCAGGTTCTTTGAAAGAGTTGATGAGCTTTTGCTACTTGTCGAAGTGTGGAAATTATGGGAAGTGCATGTGATTGGCTGTTGATGGAAGACAGGATGGACATTGGTGTGGTGTCCCACATAGTCAAACACCCTGCTACACTCGATGGTCTCCACATCAATAATGGGCCCCTGGGTGAGGTACTGGAGGGTGACCAGTGCCCATGGGACTGTGTCCCACGAGGGAGTCAACACCTTAAGGAGCGGAGGGAAGGGCAACAAATAGCAGAGAAAACAGGTAAGAAACAAAAACCTTTCTGGTTACTGGGTGTTCCCAGGCCCCAGGATGTATTTTCTGGCACTGCACAGGTGCTCTCTCCACCTCTAACCCAGAGGTGGCTGCTGGGATGTTCTGGGAAACTTACACTTTCATACATTCACACAAAAGTGCAGAGCAACAGTGTGAGTGAGAGCCACAATGTGATCCGATTGTGAGCTCCGTCAGTGCATTCCCACTGGAGCCTTCCTTCCTCCTTCCTTCCTTCGGTGTGGAAGAAGTGCTTCCTGATTTCTCCCATCATAAGTGTAGCTAATTATAAGATTCTGCTCCCTTGTTCTGGATTCCCCACCAGAGGAAATAGTTTCTCTGTATTGACCCGATCGAATCCCATTATCATTTTAAACACCTCAATTAGCGGTGAGGCCATTGAGGGATTTGAAAACAAGGATGAGAATTTTAAAAGCGAGGCATTGCCGGATGGAGCCAATGCAAGTCAGCGAACACAGGGGTGATGGGTGAATGGGACTTGGTGCGAGTTAGGATACGGGCACAGAGTTTTGGATAAGCTCAAGTTTACAGAGGGTGCAAGGTGGGAGGCCGGCCAGGAGAGCATTGGAATAGTGGAGTCTCGAGGTAGTTAAAGCGAGGATGAATGTTTCAGCAGCAGATGAGCTGAGGCAGAGTCGGAGACGGTAAACGATACGATATTACAAACACCGAGCAATGCTGGTTCCTGTCCAGAGAGGACGACTGTTTTACATTTCTCTCGAGTTCAAATTAATTAAAATCAGGAGAGATGTTTAACAGGCCGCCGACTCACTACTACCCGGTTTACACAATCACTCAAAGTCAAGCTCACTCTGGAGTCTGGGTCTGGGAGTTAAAATGGCCCAGGCCTCACACTGAGGAGTCCGTGGGGATTTCCCTCTCCCCACGCAACCCAGGCCCCAAGTTAAAATCAGGGCAATTAAAGCCTGTTATAAAGTGGAAACGAGTATTCTGTAAGTGACTTGATCTTATTTTCAGACTTTGAAGAAGGGTCTATTCTGTGACCCATGGTAATGTAGCAGGGACTTCCTAATGACAGCCGAAAGCATTCTCAACTGCAATTTCCATGGCAACAGAAAATAAACACGACTTTACATTCCTGCCTAAGGTCCCATGGAATCTGACTGCACTTACTGTCGATTCACAAAAACAACCAACTTCCAGATGGAAAGAGATCAGATGTCGTTAGTTTGACTTTCCAGGTCCAGTTTCTGAGTTGTCAACTCTGGTTGGAGGCATTGCTGGAGATTTGATCATGTGACATTTGATCACATGTCACCTAACCGTGTGATGCCTGACCATATGGCATCTGACCACATGACATCTGATCATGTGACGCATGATCACGACATCTGATCATGTGACACCTGATCACATGACTTGTACAAAGGCGATTGGGAAGGAAATTGTGGTCAGGCATCCTTTGGACGAACGCCTCGGACCCGGAAAAATTTTCGGAAAATAGCTGGTAGTCACGGAGGAGCCTACGATTGCGGTCGGAGGCTTTCATTCGCTGCACAGCGTACGGGAAGATGACTTCCCCGTACGTACGGAAACGCTGGAGTCACATGGGCCTGGACCACCAATCACTGGGTAGTATTCTCATTGATAAAAATGGGAACTTTGTTTTTACAAGTTCCCATTACTGTCGATGAGGAATCCCTCCTAAAACAAGAAACACAGCATAATAAATTAAAAACAACTCACATATTTAAAATTAATTGAAATTAAATGTAACTAAGTGTTTTAGAAAAAATATATATTTTTTGAATTTTTTTAATGTATTTGAATAGAGTTAAAAAAATAAACTTATCTTAATGGAGAGGGATTTTACATAAAAATGAATAACTAAATAAAAATGTTATATGTTTTGAAAGTGTTATGCTGGTAAAAGTAAGCTATGCGCCTGCTTTTACCAGGAGTAAAAGTTTGAAGGACATTCGCTGGGCATGAGTTGGGCAAATAGCCCAATCTCTGCCACACAAAATTTCCTTATCCCGGGATGTGCTCGTTGACGGATCGGAAAAGCCGGTTTTCAGCGCATGTGCATCTTGCCACGAAAACCGACTTTTGTGATCCCTCGCCAGGTCTGTGCGCACATCGTACGGACCCGGCAAGGCTGCAATTTTCAGCCCAATTGTGTTTACCTTATAACCGTTATGTTCCCTGGAGTTGAGTATTTTTGCTTGTGGTTACATGCCAGCAGCTGGTGGGCGATAACTTCCAAGAACCAGGAGACTACCCGTGAGCAGACGGATAAGGGAATCCGAGGGTGGAAAAAGGGGGAATCTGAGGACCGGGAATAGGGGAAACCGAGGGCGGGGTACCGGGGAAACCGAGGGTGGGGTACCGGGGAAACCGAGGGTGGGGTACAGGGGAAACCGAGGGCAGGGTACAGGGGAAACCGAGGGTGGGGTACAGGGGAAACCGAGGGTGGGGTACAGGGGAAACCGAGGGCGGGGAATGGAAGAACCGAGGGCGGGGCACAGGGGAAACCGAGGGCGGGGTACAGGGGAAACCAGATCCAGTTTCTGAGTTGTCAACTCTGGTTGGAGGCATTGCTGGAGGTTTGATCATGAGACATTCTGATCACATGCCACCTGACCATGTGATGCCTGACCATATGGCATCTGACCACATGATGTCTGATCATGTGACGCATGATCATGACATCTGATCATGTGACTTGTACAAAGGCTATTGGCTGGGAAATTGTGGTCAGAGGCATCCTTCGGACGAATGTCTCGGACCCGGAAAAATTTTAGGAAAATAGCTGGTCACGGAGGAGCCTACGATTGTGGTCGGAAGCCTTCATTCGCTGCGCAGCGTACGGGGAGCTGACTTCCCCGTACGTACAGAATGCTGGAGTCACATGGGCCTGGGTAGTATTCTCATTGATAAAAATGGGAACTCTGTTTTTACAAGTTCCCATTACTGTCGATGAGAAAACCCTCCTAAAACAAGAAACACAGCATAATAAATTAAAAACAACTCACATATTTAAAATTAATTGAAATTAAATGTAACTAAGTGTTTTAGAAAAAGTATATATTTTTTGAATTTTTTTAATGTATTTTAATAGAGTTAAAAATAAACTTACCTTAATGGATTTTACATTAAAATGAATGATTAAATAAAAATGTTATAGGTTTTGAAAGTGTTACGCTGGTAAAAGTAAGCTATGCACCTGCTTTTGCCAGGAGTAAAAGTTTGAAGGACATTCGCTAGGCAAGAGTTGGACAAATAGCCCAAACTCTGCCACACAAAACTTCCTTATCCCGGGATGTGCTCGTTGACAGATCGGAAAAGCCGGTTTTCAGCGCATGTGCATCTTGCCACGAAAACCGACTTTTGTGATCCCTCGCCAGGTCTGTGCACACATCGTACGGACCCAGCAAGGCTGCAATTTTCAGCCCAATTGCGTTTACCTTATAACCGTTATGTTCCCTGGAGTTGAGTATTTTTACTTGTGGTTACATGCCAGCAGCTGGTGGGCGATAACTTCCAAGAACCAGGAGACCACCCATGAGCAGACGGATAAGGGAATCCGGGGGTGGAAAAAGGGGGAATCTGAGGACAGGGAATAGGGGAAACCGAGGGCGCGGAATGGAAGAACCGAGGGTGGGGTACAGGGGAAACCGAGGGTGGGGTACAGGGGAAACCGAGGGCGGGGTACAGGAGAAACCGAGGGTGGGGTACAGGTGAAACCGAGGGCGGGGTACAGGAGAAACCGAGGGTGGGGTACAAGGAGAAACTGAGGGTGGGGTACAAGGAGAAACCGAGGGTCGGGTACAGGGGAAACCGAGGGCGGGGTACAGGAGAAACCGAGGGTGGGGTACAGGAGAAACTGAGGGTGGGGTACAAGGAGAAACTGAGGGTGGGGTACAAGGAGAAACCGAGGGTGGGGTACAGGGGAAACCGAGGGCGGGGTACAGGAGAAACTGAGGGTGGGGTACAGGAGAAACTGAGGGTGGGGTACAAGGAGAAACTGAGGGTGGGGTACAAGGAGAAACCGAGGGTGGGGTACAGGGGAAACCGAGGGCGGGGTATAGGAGAAACCGAGGGTGGGGTACAAGGAGAAACTGCGGGTGGGGTACAAGGAGAAACCGAGGGTGGGGTACAAGGAGAAACCGAGGGTGGGTGAGCAATTTGCAGAGGGGAAACCAGAAGTCAAAGGAATTTTTTCCACCAGTAACTAATGGTAACACACTGAAATTGTACTGATGATATACAGTAATACTGGTATCACTCAGATTCCCGTCACAACCAACAGTAATACAATAACTCATTGATAGTCTATATGTTACAAGCAGTAATAGGTGTAAAGTCTCTCTATCCTACGTGTAACTAGCAGTAATATTTAACCCACTGATAATCACCCTAAAACCATACCCAGAATCCCCCTGCACTGCACCAGGTGAGGTCAGGTTCCCCAGTTGAAGCCACATTTAACAGGCCCCATCTCTCTCTCTCTATCTTCTCGGAATCTGGTTTGGTCTCCGGTTCCATGTGAAGGTGACAATTCTGAACTGGGAACCTCAGTCTGAGCTGATCTGTACTTGGACTTCACACGTCAAACCCGGCCGGCACAGACCCACCTGAACCAAACCGAGAGATTGCACAAAGGCCAGTGAGCTCAGTGTTTGGGGCACTTCTCACAGGGCACATTGTCCTAAACTCAGCTCAGCACCAACATTTCTAAACCGCTCCATGTGCTCGGTCTCAATAAAGGAGGGTTTTCATAGAATTATAGAAATGACTGCACAGGAGGAGACCATTCGGTCTCGGACCTCGCACTCTCTTCTGTAATCCCATTCCCCCCAGGTCTTTTCATATTCTTCCTTTTCAAATATTTATCACATTTCCTTTAGGTTTTAGACGCTAGCTCAATAGCTACATGTGGTGAAGGATCCCACGGTCTAATAGCCCACAGTTCAATGACCTTCCTCCTCCGTTCCCCCTTGTTTCTTCCAGTGAGAATCCTTGGTTTCTGTTCCCTAGTTCCCCATTCGCCCACCACTGGAAATAATCTTTCACTATTTACTCACAGTAAGGTCCCCAGGTTTCACTCACCCCTTTACTGGCTGCTCCTCTCTCAGTGTCACTCCCACTCACCACGTTGCTGCTGCTCCCGGCTCTGTGGGAAATACTGGACCCTGCACCCACCCCATTCCCCAGTCTCCCTCTCCCCGAGCACCCATTCCCCAGTCTCTCTCTCCCCGAGCCCCCATTCCCCAGTCTCCCTCTCCCTGAGCCCCCATTCCCCAGTCTCCCTCTCCCCGAGCCCCCATTCCCCAGTCTCTCTCTCCCCGAGCCCCCATTCCCCAGACTCCCTCTCCCCGAGCCCCCATTCCCCAGTCTCCCTCTCCCCTAACCCCCATTCCCCAGTCTCCCTCTCCCCGAGCCCCCTTTCCCCAGTCTCCCTCTCCCCGAGCCCCCATTCCCCAGTCTCCCTCTCCCCTAACCCCCATTCCCCAGTCTCCCTCTCCCCAAGCCTCCATTCCCCAGTCTCCCTCTCCCCGAGCCCCCATTCCCCAGTCTCCCTCTCCCCAAGCCCCCATTCCCCCTCTCCCTGAGCACCCATTCCCCAGTCTCCCTCTCCCCGAGCCTCCATTCCCCAGTCTCCCTCTCCCCGAGCCTCCATTCCCCAGTTTCCCTCTCCCCGAGCCCCCATTCCCCCTCTCCCCGAGCCCCCATTCCCCAGTCTCCCTCTCCCCGAGCCCCCATTCCCCAGTCTCCCTCTCCCCGAGCCCCCATTCCCCAGTCTCCCTCTCCCCGAGCCCCCATTCCCCAGTCTCCCTCTCCCCGAGCCCCCATTCCCCAGTCTCCCTCTCCCCGAGCCCCCATTCCCCCTCTCCCCGAGCCCCCATTCCCCAGTCTCCCTCTTTCCTCCACACTTGATTTTCTTCGATTTCAGAGTACCCCACTTTCAGAGCAACCCCCGTTTTGAAAGACACAAAATTTCAAAGACCCCTAAATTCAGAGAACAGGGGGCCGGTCACAACGTGCTGTGTCTCCCTGTGCCCCCCGCCACCCAGCCCCCGTGTCAGCCACCCCCTGCCCGCGATTTTAACTACCAGGTTTTTGGGGATAGTATAATTCAACTAAGTTCCAGATGGGAATTATCAGACATGGTCAGTTTCACTTTCACTTTCCAGTTTCAGGAACCATTTCCTCAAAATCAGGTGATTCCGGAGGCTATAAGAATATCCGGGAAGACAAAGCTTGCAGTGTTCCGGCTGATCGGCGAACTGAGGTACCGGTGACATCCAGACCAGCATCATGAGGTCAGTGATCACTTCGCTTTACACACAGTTATCAGATGTACTGACATTTTAAGACAATAACAGTGACATTGACCCTGATATTAACCAGAGACGGGATCGGGGAGGGGGGGGAGGAGCAATCGCGGGCGACAAAAACACAACATCGTGGGACGTGGGAATTTCCAATTCAATGGGGATTCCTCATCATCATTTTACCTCTGGGTTTCATGTCTCCTGTCCATGTGACCAGTGGTGACACGGACCTGGATGGTGTGATTTCACTTTGACTATTTAAAGGGCCAGTTCCCAGTGGTGATGGAGGAGGAGATTTGCAGTTAGCTACATTGGGCTGGAAGGAGTGCAGGCAGCGTTATAGAAGGAAGGAGGACAAAGGCTGTGCCCAGGTTTAATGAGGCGTCTCTGGATGTGTTGCTGGGTACAGTAAGGGCAAGAAATGAGTCCTGTTTCCCAGCAATGGTAAAAAGAAAGCTGCAGCCACTTCAAAGAAGTTGTGGCTGGAAGTGGTGCAAGAAGTAAGCAGCAGGAGCCTCATAATGAGGAGATTGATTCAGTACAGTGTAAAGTCCTGTCCCCTCGGTACAGATTCACACGAGGCATGAAGTGAAGTCAAGGTCACTCTGGACCTGCACCTTTATTTCACAGCTCTGGAATGATGCACTTGCCTGAGACCTGTCCTTATATACCTGTCTCTTGCAAGTGTACACCTGGTGGTAAGGTATGCTGGTGGTTAAGGTCATATCTTATTACAGTCATGTATAGCATGTTAGGATACAGTTATATATAATAATGTAAGATACATGACATCACCCTCCCCCAAGATCTTATTGTCTTTATAGGTTCAGTCTCTCAGGTGGTCTACGCTCTCGCGTGGAGCGACTGAGTTGTGGTTCAGCTGTTTGCCTTGGTGTCTGTTTTGATTTTTGGGTGTGATTGTTGTTGACTCGCCTGGGCTGTTTGTTGGGATTGCCCTTTCCTCAGGTTGTTCCCTCTGCCTGTCCATCAGGTGTGGTGCGAGTTCCACATTGTCGTCTGCCTCTGGTTCCGCAGTGTTGTTGGTAAATCTGCTTTTGACTTGGTCTACATGCCTCCGGCAGGTTTTGCCATTGTCCATTTGTACTACCAGTAGCCTGTTTCCTTCCTTGCCCGTTACTGTCCCTGCAAGCCATTTGGGACCCCTGCCATAGTTTAGTACAAACACTTTGGCCCCGATCTCATTCCATTTCACCCTCGAATTTCTGTCATGGTATTCAGTCAGCTTACAGCGCTTTGCCTCAACGATTTCGTGCATGTCTGGGAGGATTAATGAGAGCCTTGTTTTTAAAGTCCTTTTCATCAACAGTTGCGCGGGGGGGATCCAAGTCAGTGAGTGCGGACGAGATCTGTATGCCAGCAGCAGTCGCGTCAGGCGACCCTGCAGCATGGGACCTTGGATTTTAAGCATGCCTTGTTTAATGATTTGCACTGCTCTCTCCGCCTGGCCGTTGGAGGCTGGCTTGAACGGTGCCGTCTTGACGTGATTTATGCCGTGGTCAATTATAAAGTCTTGGAATTCTGCGCTGGTGAAGCACGGACCATTGTCACTGACCAATATGTCAGGGATTCCGTGCATTGCAAAGATGGTTGCGAGGCTCTCCACGGTGGTGGAGGTTGTGCTCGAGTTTAAAATGGTGCATTCGATCGACTTTGAAAATGCATCTACAACTACGAGGAATATTTTGCCCATGAATGGGCCGGCATAGTCTACGTGTACCCGCGACCACGGTTTGGTAGGCCAGGGCCAGGGGCTCAGTGGAGCCTCCCTGGGGGCATTGCTGAATTGGACACAAATGGTGCACCTTCGGATGCAGAGCTCCAAGTCTGCGTCAATACCAGGCCACCAGACGTGGGATCTGGCTATGGCCTTCATGACAACGATCCCCGGGTGCTCGCGGTGGAGCTCCCGGACAAATGCCTCTCTGCCTCACAGAGGCATGACTACTCGGCTGCCACACATCAGGCAGTCTGCTTGTAGTGATAGCTCATGCATGCGCCTGTGAAAGGGTTTTAATTCCTCGGGGCAGGCATCGCGAGCCTCTGACCAGTCACCGGTTAGGACACATCTTTTTACTAAGGATAATGAGGGGTCGCTGGCCGTCCAGGCTCTGATTTGGCGAGCCGTCATGGGCAAACCTGTGGACTCAAAGGCATTGATTGCCATGACTATCTCACAGTCCTGTTTGTCAGACCCTTCCGTGGTCGCCAGGAGTAGCCTGCTGAGCGCGTCGGCACAGTTGTCTGTGCCTTATGGTATAGTCGTAGGGTGCCAGCATGAGTGCCAACCGTTGAATTCGCGCCGAGGCGTTGGCGTTTATTGCCTTGCTCTCGGATAGGAGGGATGTGAGGGGCTTGTGGTCGGTTTCTAATGCAAACTTGGCCCCGAAAAGATATTGGTGCATCTTTTTGACACCGTACACGCACGCGAGCGCCTCCTTCTCTACCATTCTGTATCCGCACTCCGCCCGCGAAAGTGACCTGGAGGCATAAGCTATGGGTTGTAATTTGCCCGCACTATTGACATGTTGCAAAACGCACCCGACCCCATACGCTGACGTATCGCATGTGAGAACTAGCTTTTTACCTGGGTCAAAGAAAGTCAAAACACTGTTGGAACACAGAAGGTTGCGTGCCTTATTGAAGGCGCGTTCCTGGGCGACCCTCAAAACCAATCGCACTCCTTCCTGAGTAGCACGTGGAGAGGCTCCAGCAGCGTGCTTAAGTTCTGCATAAAGTTCCCAAAGTAATTGAGTAGCCCGAGAAAGGCGCGCAGTTCTGAGACATTCCGGGGCCTGGGTGACAGGCGAATTGCTTGTTTTGGACTCTGTTGGGCGGATTCCATCAGCGGCAATCCTTTAGCCCAAAAATTCAACCTCGGGTGTGAGAAACAGGCACTTGGATTTCTTGACTCGTAGGCCTACCCAATCGAACCGCTTTAGTACTTCCTCCAAATTACGGAGATGGGAGTCGGTGTCCCTGCCCGTGATAAGTATGTCGTCTTGAAATACAACCGTCCCCGGGATGGACTTGAGCAGACTCTCCATGTTGCGCTGGAATATGGCAGCTGCCAACCTGATGCCGAATGGGCATCGATTGGACTTGAAAAGGCCTCGATGTGTGTTGATGGTGGTGAGTAGCTTGGATTCCTCGGTCAATTCTTGCGTCATATATGCAGATGTGAGGTCTAATTTTGAGAAAAGTTTACCTCCACCCAATGTGGCAAATAAGTCCTCCGCTTTGGGCAGCGGGTACAGGTCCTGTAGGGAGACTCTGTTTATGGTAGATTTGTAGTCCCCACAGATTCGTACGGATCCACCAGGCTTCATGACTGGGACGATGGGACTTACCCAGTCACTAAATTTCACGGGTGATATAATGCCTTCCCGCAGAAGCCTGTCTAGTTCGTGTTCAATCTTTTCCCTCATCACATAGGGTACAGCTCTGGCCTTGTGATGGACCGGTCTAGCATCCTGTGTGATGTAGATTTTGACTTTGGCCCCTTTGAAAGTGCCCACACCTGGCTGAAAGAGATGTTCAAATCGCTTTATAACTGTTGAGCAGGAGGTCCGTTCCTCTAATGACATGGCATGGGCATCATCCCATTTCCAGTTTAGTTTTGCCAGCCAGCTTCTCCCAAGCCGTGCTGGGGGGTCTCTGGGGACAATCCACAGAGGAAGTCGGTTCACTGTCACTTTGTGTGTGACAGAGAACATGGCGCTGCCGAGGACTGGTACGATTTCTTTGGTATAGGTCCTTAGTTTGGTGTCGACCCTTGTGAGTTTTGGTCAGTCTCTTTTATACGGCCACAGTAGTTCAACTTGTTGAGCGCCCATGACAGAT
Organism: Pristiophorus japonicus; assembly: GCF_044704955.1. NCBI lineage: Eukaryota > Metazoa > Chordata > Chondrichthyes > Pristiophoridae > Pristiophorus > Pristiophorus japonicus. The sequence goes on from NC_091979.1 coordinate 317,621,547, forward strand.
TGACTCGCTCCCGTATCCAGCTCCATGTTGACAGATATCCCATTGAGTAGGACCCTCATCATTATAGGAGGAGTCCTGTTGTAGGAGCAGCGGCCATTGATCGTGTTGACCCGCTGTACACCGGTGTCCCGGGTACTGTCCCCACCATCTTCTGGTCCGCTTTCTGACCCATCTGATTCGTATACTAGCCGAGCTGCTGTTTTTTTGCGGGCCAAATGCCCTGTATAGTCACAGTTCCTGTAAACAGCCTGCTGAAATCGACATCCCCTTGACGAGTGCCCACCCCCACACCTCCAGCACAGACCTGTTCCATTGTTCAAAGTGTTCCCAAAGAATGAGCTGCGTCTGGCTGATCTCTCTTGAGCTTCTCTCAGTTTATAGTTGATTGTGGGTTGATGAGGTGTGAACGGCCGTTCCTGTGGCCCTTGATGGCTTCTGCCTGCTGTCGACTGCCTGTTCTCCCGGTTTTGTCTGAGTGTGTGGGTAGCAGCTTGTTTAGTGCTGTGAACTTCTTGTTCCGATATTTCGTTAGTTGTCGTACCTGCATTGTAAATCCACCTCGTTTCTTCTTCCCCTACCAAGAATGTCTGTGCAACCAGTGCTGCTGCCTCTAAGGTCAGGTTCTTGGTCTCTATGAGCTTTCGGAATATGCCTGCGTGGCCTATTCCTTCAATGGAAAAAGTCTCTCAGCATTTCTCTCCTCAGTTCATCGGAGAACTCACATAAACTAGCCAACCTCCGAATTTCCGCCACTAAGTCGGGTATGCTCTGGCCCACACAGCGTCTGTAATTGTAGAATCTGTGTCTGGCCATGTGTAGGCTGCTCGCTGGCTTCAGGTGGTCTCTTACCAGTGTGCTCAATTCTTCAAACGACTTGCTTGCTGGTTTCTTGGGTGCCAACAGATCCTTCATTAAAGCGTATGTTTTCGAGCCACAGCTGGTCAAGAGATGGGTTCTTCTCTTGTCTGCCTTATCATCGCCTAACCAGTCTTTGGTTACAAAGCTTTGCTGGAGTCTTTCTATAAAGTCTTCCCAATTGTCTCCTACATTGTTCTTTTCATCTGTTCTGTTGTTCGCCATTCTGTGGATTCTGTAATCCCGTAACCCGTCACCACTGTAAAGTCCTGTCCCCTCAGTACAGATTCACACGAGGCATGTAGTGAAGTCAAGGTCACTCTGGACCTGCACCTTTATTTCACAGCTCTGGAATGCCGCACTTGCCTGAGACCTGTGCTTATATACCTGTCTCTTGCAAGTGCACCCATGATGGTAAGGTATGCTGGTGGTTACAGGTCATATCTTATTACAGTCATGTATAGCATGTTAGGATACAGTTATATATAATAATGTAAGATACATGACATCCAGGAAGCATTTTAATGACCTAACTTGGTCAGGAAATGTGAGCAAAGTTGCAGATTCACCAACATCCTGTAGTCCATCCCCTCTCACTCGGTCTTGTTACACACCACTCCTCACACCTACTTACATTTCAGCAGCAACCTGCATTCCATTCCAATACAAGGGAGAGGGTGAGGACTGGAAGTGGGCCATCACAGACTGTGGAGCTTACCACAGCGGAAGAGGAGGCCTTGGAGATCACCGGCCTCTCTGCCTCTCAGCATCGGAGATGGCCAGAGGTTGCACATTACTGCAGGGTGACAGAATTCATCTCTCACACCCAAATCCACCTTGTCTCTCCTCCACAGATATCACGTGAAGAACAGGAGCCCCTGCCCGTTGATGGTGAGCATTCCTCAGAGAAGCTCATTCCTGCTGAGTGTGCATCGGCAGAGGACACATGCGGGCCAGGCACCAGCGCAGACACAAGCATTTCAGTGGGTCCTCTTAGAAAGTTAGGTGGGATGTTACCAAGTGAATCGCACTTCACAAGTGAGCACCAGCAGAGAGTGATGGTAGGGACAGCTATAGAGAGGCCATGTCGGAGGGCGCAATCCTTTCCAAGCTCTGCTCAGCTGGAGAGAGATGTGGAACCTGAGGATTTATCAATGAAAAGGAGAATGACAGAGGGTCAGCAACACCTGTGTGAGGTATTGGTAGCCCTGGAGATCCCAGGGCTATCCTGGAGGGTTGGCATCTCAGATTGAAGGCAGTCACGGCATGTACAGGGTTAAGATTAAGTCTTGGCAGCTGATTCATCAAGCTTTGTGGAATTTTCCATCACTGAGGGAAGACGATGGAGGAGACAATTTGACATACTTCAGTTACTTCCAATGTGAAGCACCCTGTTTGAAGTAGACACCAGAATTACTGCTTGAGAACGAGAAAGATTTGTTCTATAATTGGTTCCATTGCTGTGTGTAACCCCATCTCTTCTGTTATTATTAGTGGATTTCAAAGTGGGGTCATGTGCTTTGGAGGCAGACAAATCGTTGAATACATAAGATTTAAATTCAAACAAACTAGTCTCTCATGATTGCCTCAGGGTGAAGGTGTCGTGCATTGTCCATTCACCATTGGGTTAATTTTCTGGAATCACACAGCACTGTACTTTGAGGAGACAAAAGTATTTTGCTTGCTGTACCTCTGCCTGTGAGCTTCAACTCAGTGAGCCCTTGATTAGAGGTGGGTACGGTGCCTGCCCAGTACCAAAAAATACAGCATGGGGCCTGGAAGGACCCAAGAACCTGAGAGGTTATTGTTTCTCATATAATATGCTCTGCCAATTTTTCCATTCTTCCCCTCTCCTGAAGGAGTTGCCTCATCAGTGGTACAGTCCCGTGGGCACTGGACATCCTCCAATACCTTAAAACCAGTTTCCAGCATTGCACATACCTCCAGAAAAAGGATGAAACTTCCAGGGGCTGCTTTTCCAATCGGTCTAAGTATGATGTGAGGCCTCTGCAGCCTCCCCCAATGTTAGGTTCTTCCATTGTCCGAATCCTCTGGACCAACGGCGAGAGCGGGATCAGGGCAGCAGAGGGCATGGGGATAAAATCAGCAGTGACCGAGACCAATGGCAAGAGTGGGATCAGAGGAGCAGCGGTGGTTGGGATAAAACCATCGAGCTGGGAGTAGAGTGAACGGACCTGTGAGGGGGGAAATCAGTGTGACATCACAGGAAAGCAGGTAAGTTATTGGTTGGAGAGGATTTCTGGTTTATTGTCTTTTTTTCTAAACTATGGCATTGGTTTAAATTAAGAGCCCTGAGTGTAGATTTGAAAAATTCCGAGATAATTGATATTTCAAAACTTGAAAACCTAATTAGCTAAATAAAATACAATCGAGATGGCAGGGCAGGCGATGTATTGCAGCTGTAGCATGTGGGAGCTGCTGGACACCGGTGTGATCCATAGTGACCACATGCGCAGTAAATGTTGGCAGCTGGAGGACATTCGGCTCAGAGTTGATGAGCTGGAGTCCGAGCTGCAGACATTGTGATAGATCAGGGAGGGGAGAGTTATCTGGACACTTTGTTCAAGGAAGCAGTCACACCCCTTAGGTTAAATACTTGAAATTTGTTCTGTGGTCAGGGACAGGAGGGTGTGACTACGAGCGAGGCAGGTATGGGGATCCAGAAGGTGGCATTAGAGAAGCCTCAGCCCTTGCTCTTGTCCAACAGGCACTGTGCTGTTACACCCTGTGGTGGACGGGAGCATGAACTGCAGGAAGGCTGAGCAAACTGACCAGAGCACTGTGGTACTGGGGGCCAGTCAAGTTGGGAGAATAAAAAGGAATGTAGTGTGGTCGGGGCAGTATAGTAAGGGGAATAGATACTGTTCTCTTCAGTCGAGGGCGTGATTCAGGGTTAAGGACATCTCCTCAGGCCTGGAGAGGAACATGGAGTGGGAGGGGGTAGATCCAGTTGTTGTGGTCCACGTAGGTACCAACGAGACAGGTAGGACTAATAAAGAGGTTCTGCAGAGGGCGTATGAGCAGTTAGGGGCTAAATTAAAAAGCAGAACCACAAAGGTAATAATCTCTGGATTAAAACCTGAGCCATGAGAAAATTGTCATATGGTCAATAAGATCAGAGAGTTGAATGCATGGCTCAAAGATTGGTGTGGGAGAAATGGGGTTTGATTCATGGGTCACTGGCACCATTACTGAGGAAAGAGGGAGCTGTTCCATTGGGACAGGCTTCACTTGAACCATGCTGAGACCAGTGTCCTGGCCAATCAAATAACTCGGGCTGTGGATAGGGCTTTAAACTACAGAGTCGGGGGGAAGGTACAGATGAGGGGAAATTTAGAAAGTTAAAGAGAAAGGACAAGGCAATAGCGTAGGATAGCGACAGGGGTAATGATAACCAGAGTGTGGCTGGAAGGGACAGAGCAAACTAACATCGCAGTGCCCCAGAAAATAGGGTCAGAGTAGGGAATACTTGTAAAAAGATAAAATTACAGACTCTATCTGAATGCACGCAGCATTCGTAATAAGAGAGATGAATTGACGGCACAAATGAAATAAATGGGTATCATCTGATAGCCATTGCAGAGAAGTGGTTGCAAGGTGATCAGAATGGGAACTGAATATTCAGAGTTATTTTGACATTTCTGAAGAATAAGCAGAAAGGAAAAGGAGGTAGGGTAGCTCTGTTAACAAAGGATGAGATCAGTACTGTAGTGAGAAAATATCTTGGCCCGGTAGATCAAGATGTAGAATTAGTTTGGATGGAGATAAGAAATAATAAGGGAAATATGTCACTGGTGGGAGTAGTCTATAGGACCCTAACAGTAGCTACACTGTAGGACAGAGTATAAATCAAGAAATAATGGGGGTTTGTAATTTAAATAAAAGCAATTACAAACGTATGAAGACAGAGTTGGCTAAAGGGGACTGGGAAAATAGATTAAAATGTAAAATTTTAGATAAGCAGTGGCAGGCATTTAAGGAGATATTTCATAATTCTCAACAAAGATATAATCCAGTGAGAAAGAATCTACAAGAAGGATGAACAATGCATGTCTAACTAAGGAAGTTAAGGATGGTATCAAATTGAAAGAAAAGGCATACAATGTTGTGAAGATTAGTGGTAGGCCAGAATATTGGGAACTTTTTAGAAACTAGCAAAGGATGACTAAAAACATAATAAAGAGGGAGACAATTAATTATGAGAGTAAATTTGCAAGAAATATAAAAACAGACAATAAGAGCTTCTACAAGTGTATAAAAAGGAAGAGAATAGCTGAACTAAATGTTGATCGCTTAGAGGATGAGACTAGGGAATTAGTAATGGGAAAAAAGGAAATGTCAGAGACTTTGAACAAATATTTTGTATCTGTCTTCATGGTAGGAGACAGTAAAAGCATCCCAATAATATTGGATAATCAAGGGGCAAAAGGGAGGGAGGAACTTAAAACAATCACTATCACTAGAGAAAAAGTACTAGGCAAACTAATGGGACTAAAGGCTGACAAGTCCCCTGGACCTGATGACCTGCATCCTAGGGTCTTAAAATAAGTGGCTGCAGAGATAGTGGATGCATTGGTTGTAATCTTCCAAATTTCCCTAGATTCTGTAAAGGACACAGCAGATTGGAGGGAGACAGAAAGCAGGAAAATATAGGCCAGTTAGCCTAATATCTGTCATTAGGATAATGCTGCAATCCATTATTCATCATAGGCGGTCCCTCGTATTGAGGATAATTTGCTTCCACGCCAATAACGGATGAGTTCACAGGTGTTTCAATGAAGGACCCAGTATTCCAGGTTCCCGAACTGCATCCTGAAGGGTGGAAGATGCCTCTTTGTGGATTTTTTCACTGTGTGGTGGCCGTTGCACACCAGCCACCACACGGGCTTGACAGAGCTAGGTCTTGGTCCAGTGACAAGGATTAACCAAGACGGCTGGAGACCAGCTCTGCTGCATGGACCTAGTGGGCTGGCCCGTGCTACCTCTGGGCCCTCGCCTCTTCTGGGCCCTGAACCCACGCCTCTCCTTAGCTCGATCACATAAAGGTGCAGCAGTTATAATGGGTGACTTTAATATGCACATAGATTGGGTTAACCAAACTGGAAGCAATACGGTGGAGGAGGATTTCCTGGAGTGCATAAGGGATGGTTTTTTAGACCAATATGTCGAGGAACCAACTAGGGGGGAGGCCATCTTACACTGGGTGTTGTGTAATGAGAGAGGATTAATTAGCAATGGCAGACATTTAGAGACCGCATGGATGAACTAGAACAATTGTACATTCCTGTCTGGCGTAAAAATAAAAAAGGGAAGGTGGCTCAACCGTGGCTATCAAGGGAAATCAGGGATAGTATTAAAGCCAAGGAAATGGCATACAAATTGGCCAGAAATAGAGCGAACCCGGGGACTGGGAGAAATTTAGAACTCAGCAGAGGAGGACAAAGGGTTTGATTAGGGCAGGGAAAATGGAGTACGAGAAGAAGCTTGCAGGGAACATTAAGACGGATTGCAAAAGTTTCTACAGATATGTAAAGAGAAAAAGGTTAGTAAAGACAAACGTAGGTCCCCTGCAGTCAGAATCAGGGGAAGTCATAACGGGGAACAAAGAAATGGCAGACCAATTGAACAAGTACTTTGGTTCAGTATTCACTAAGGAGGACACAAACAACCTTCCGGATATAAAAGGGGTCGGAAGGTCTAGTAAGGAGGAGGAACTGAGGGAAATCCTTATTAGTCGGGAAATTGTGTTGGGGAAATTGATGGGATTGAAGGCCGATAAATCCCCAGGGCCTGATGGACTGCATCCCAGAGTACTTAAGGAGGTGGCCTTGGAAATAGAGGATGCATTGACAGTCATTTTCCAACATTCCATTGACTCTGGATCAGTTCCTATGGAGTGGAGGGTAGCCAATGTAACCCCACTTTTTAAAAAAGGAGGGAGAGAGATAACAGGGAATTATAGACCGGTCAGCCTGACAGTGGGTAAAATGATGGAATCAATTATTAAGGATGTCATAGCAGTGCATTTGGAAAGAGGTGATATGATAGGACCAAGTCAGCATGGATTTGTGAAAGGGATATCATGCTTGACAAATCTTCTGGAATTTTTTGAGGATGTTTCCAGTAGAGTGGACAAGGGAGAACCAGTTGATGTGGTGTATTTGGACTTTCAGAAGGCTTTCGACAAGGTCCCACACAAGAGATTAATGTGCAAAGTTAAAGCACATGGGATTGGGGGTAGTGTGCTGACATGGATTGAGAACTGGTTGTCAGACAGGAAGCAAAGAGTAGGAGTAAATGGGGACTTTTCAGAATGGCAGGCAGTGACTAGTGGGGTACCGCAAGGTTCTGTGCTGGGGCCCCAGCTGTTTACACTGTACATTAATGATTTAGACGAGGGGATTAAATGTAGTATCTCCAAATTTGACACTAAGCTGGGTGGCAGTGTGAGCTGCGAGGAGGATGCTATGAGGCTGCAGAGCGACTTGGATAGGTTAGGTGAGTGGGCAAATGCATGGCAGATGAAGTATAATGTGGATAAATGTGAGGTTGTCCACTTTGGTGGTAAAAACAGAGAGACAGACTATTATCTGAATGGTGACAGATTAGGAAAAGGGGAGGTGCAACGAGACCTGGGTGTCATGGTACATCAGTCATTGAAGGTTGGCATGCAGGTACAGCAGGCGGTTAAGAAAGCAAATGGCATGTTGGCCTTCATAGCGAGGGGATTTGAGTACAGGGGCAGGGAGGTGTTGCTACAGTTGTACAGGGCCTTGGTGAGGCCACACCTGGAGTATTGTATACAGTTTTGGTCTCCTAACCTGAGGAAGGACATTCTTGCTATTGAGGGAGTGCAGCGAAGGTTCAGCAGGCTGATTCCCGGGATGGCGGGACTGACCTATCAAGAAAGACTGGATCAACTGGGCTTATATTCACTGGAGTTCAGAAGAATGAGAGGGGACCTCAGAGAAACGTTTAAAATTCTGACGGGATTAGACAAGTTAGATGCAGGAAGAATGTTCCCAATGTTGGGGAAGTCCAGAACCAGGGGTCACAGTCTGAGGATAAGGGGTAAGCCATTTAGGACATAGAAACATAGAAACATAGAAAATAGGTGCAGGAGTAGGCCATTCGGCCCTTCTAGCCTGCACCGCCATTCAATGAGTTCATGGCTGAACATGCAACTTCAGTACCCCATTCCTGCTTTCTCACCATACCCCTTAATTCCTCTAGTAGTAAGGACTTCATCTAACTCCTTTTTGAATATATTTAGTGAATTGGCCTCAACAACTTTCTGTGGTAGAGAATTCCACAGGTTCACCACTCTCTGGGTGAAGAAATTCCTCCTCATCTCGGTCCTAAATGGCTTCCCCCTTATCCTTAGACTGTGTCCCCTGGTTCTGGACTTCCCCAACATTGGCAACATTCTTCCTGCATCTAACCTGTCTAACCCCGTCAGAATTTTAAACGTTTCTATGAGGTCCCCTCTCATTCTTCTGAACTCCAGTGAATACAAGCCCAGTTGATCCAGTCTTTCTAGATAGGTCAGTCCCGCCATCCCGGGAATCAGTCTGGTGAACCTTCGCTGCACTCCCTCAATAGCAAGAATGTCCTTCCTCAGGTTAGGAGACCAAAACTGTACACAATACTCCAGGTGTGGCCTCACCAAGGCCCTGTACAATTGTAGCAACACCTCCCTGCCCTTGTACTCAAATCCCCTCGCTATGAAGGCCAACATGCCATTTGCTTTCTTAACCGCCTGCTGTACCTGCATGCCAACCTTCAATGACTGATGTACCATGACACCCAGGTCTCTTTGCACCTGCCCTTTTCCTAATCTGTCACCATTCAGATAATAGTCTGTCTCTCTGTTTTTACCACCAAAGTGGATAACCTCACATTTATCCACATTATACTTCATCTGCCATGCATTTGCCCACTCACCTAACCTATCCAAGTCGCTCTGCAGCCTCATAGAATCCTCCTTGCAGCTCACACTGCCACCCAACTTAGTGTCATCCGCAAATTTGGAGATACTACATTTAATCCCCTCGTCTAAATCATTAATGTACAGTGTAAACAGCTGTGGCCCCAGCACAGAACCTTGCGGTACCCCACTAGTCACTGCCTGCCATTCTGAAAAGTCCCCATTTACTCCTACTCTTTGCTTCCTGTCTGACAACCAGTTCTCAATCCATGTCAGCACACTACCCCCAATCCCATGTGCTTTAACTTTGCACATTAATCTCTTGTGTGGGACCTTGTCGAAAGCCTTCTGAAAGTCCAAATATACCACATCAACTGGTTCTCCCTTGTCCACTCTACTGGAAACATCCTCAAAAAATTCCAGAAGATTTGTCAAGCATGATTTCCCTTTCACAAATCCATGCTGACTTGGACCTATCATATTACCTCTTTCCAAATGCACTGCGATGACATCCTTAATAATTGATTCCATCATTTTACCCACTACCGATGTCAGGCTGACCGGTCTGTACTTCCCTGTTTTCTCTCTCCCTCCTTTTTTAAAAAGTGGGGTTACATTGGCTACCCTCCACTCGATAGGAACTGATCCAGAGTCAATGGAATGTTGGAAAATGACTGTCAATGCATCCGCTATTTCCAAGGCCACCTCCTTAAGTACTCTGGGATGCAGTCCATCAGGCCCTGGGGATTTATCGGCCTTCAATCCCATCAATTTCCCCAACACAATTTCCCGACTAATAAGGATTTCCCTCAGTTCCTCCTCCTTACTAGACCCTCCGACCCCTTTTATATCCGGACCGAGATGAGGAGGAATTTCTTCACCCAGAGAGTGGTGAACCTGTGGAATTCTCTACCACAGAAAGTTGTTGAGGCCAATTCACTAAATATATTCAAAAAGGAGTTAGATGATGTCCTTACTACTAGGGGAATCAAGGAGTATGATGAGAAAGCAGGAATGGGGGACTGAAGTTGCATGTTCAGCCATGAACTCATTGAATGGCGGTGCAGGCTAGAAGGGCCGAATGGCCTACTCCTGCACCTATTTTCAAAAAAAAACATCGCTCCATGATCACCCGCCACTCCTGCGCCCTGACCTCACTGCTCCTGCTGTACCTGCCTACGCCCCAATCACCAACCTGGATCTTGATGATGTCCAATCCAGTGACCCTCTTCGCTTCTATCATCCTCCTGCACCAGCTCGCACTGTACCTTGCAGTGGTGTGCCACCACTCGCCACTCCAAGGGTCACTCACCACTCCTTTTAAGGCCCCGACCTGCCCCTGATGTTCCCTCACAGGTCGGGGCCACCACGCTGTCCAGGGGCAACTCGCCGGTCCTTTTTTTTTCAATCCATTATTAAGGGAGTAGGAGCAGGACATTTAGAAAATCATAATACAATCAAGCAGAGTCACATGGTTTTATAAAAGAGAAATCGTGTTTGACAAATTTATTATTGTTCTTTGTGGTTGAAATGAGCAGGGTGGATGAAGGGGAATCAGTAGATGTAAAGTATTTGGATTTCCAAATGTCATTCGATAAGGTGCCACATAAAAGGTTATTGCAGAAGATAAGAGCTCACGGTGTTGGGGGTAATATATTAACATGGATAGAGGATTTGCTAACTAACAGAAAACAGAAAGTCGGGAAAAATCAATCATTTTCAGTTTGGCAAACAGTAACTAGTGAGGTGCTACAGGGATCAGTGCTGGGGCTTCAACTATTTACAATCTATGTTAATGACTTGGATGAAGGGACCGAGTGTACTGTTGTCAGATTTGCTGACGGTACAAAGATAGGTGGGAAAGCAAGTTGTGAGGAGGACACAAAGAGGCCAAAACTGCTCATTTCATTAAGGTATGTAACCACTGTAAATTGGCGGCCACGCTGTGGAGTGGAGTGGCTGCTGACTTTTCATGGAATGACCACTGCTAGCCCAATTACCCTCCCGGGATTCCCCCCTCACCGCTCCGCTGCTGCCGATCCCCACGGCCAGCACGTCATCACCGTGTGTACCACCGATCTACCCCCATCCCCCATTCCCCCCCCCCCACCATTCCCGACGGCGACATTTCCCTCCAAAAATCTTTGGCCCGCCCAGTGGTACCAAAACTAGCTTTTTCCGGCTGGTCGAGTGAGGCTGAGGCCTCCTGCAGCGATGGTGCAGCTTCCCTTAAAGGGGAGGATGCACTGCCGCTGACGCCATGTTTTTTTTCCGGCAACTGCCATGTTGGCCTGACAAATAGGCCCCGGGTTCAGCCGGGCCGCCATCAGGCAGCCTGGCATGCCCTCTTGAATGCCAGGGCACCAGCCCAGCCAAAACTCTCCCTGGTGGCCCAGTGGGCTGAAGTTTTAAGAGCGCGGAGGCTCTCCCCTTTAAGTGAGGGGAAGAGTCGAGTGACACGATGCCATGATGACATCATCGCGGCAGTGACACCGCGGACCCCCCAACTTCCGCCCCTCAGTTGTTGTTACGGCCACTTTTTTGCCTCTCGGGTGTTGTCACCGCTCCCATTAGGATCGACTTTCGGATCAAAACAGAAAAAGCCAAAGAGCCGCAGCTGCGGTAAAAAACATCCCCTGAAGTCCCAAGGGATCCCAGCATCCCTTGGGAGCACTGTATATAAGCCGACCCTAAGGCCTGTTCCTCACTCTGAAGTGTCTTATTAAAGACTGAGGTCACTGTTACTTTAATCTCCCTGTGTGCAGCCTCATCTGTATTAGGAACACAATAACTGGCGACGAGAATACGAATCCAATGCAAAGATGCAGCAAACTGTGGGTATCCTGGAGAAGTTCTCGGAGGGTGAGGACTGGGAAGCCTATGTCGAACGGCTAGACCAGTACTTTGTAGCCAACGAGCTGGACGGAGAAGGAAGCGCTGCAAAAAGGAGAGTGGTCCTCCTCACTGTCTGCGGGGCACCGACCTACAGCCTCAGGAAGAATCTTCTGGCTCCATTGAAAGTCATATGAGGAGCTGTGCACACTGATTCGGGAGCATCTTAACCCAAGGGAGAGCGTGCTGATGGCGAGGTATCGGTTCTAAACGTGCCAGCGATCTGAAGGTCAGGAAATGGCGAGCTATGTCGCCGAGCTAAGGCGACGAGCAGGACAATGTGAGTTTGATGGCTATCTGGAGCAAATGCTCGGAGACTTTTTTGTACTGGGCATTGGCCATGCGACCATCCTATGAAAACTTTTGATTGTAGAGACACCGACCCTCAGTAAGGCCATTGTGATAGCACAGGCGTTTATGTCCACCAGTGATAACACCAAACAAATCTCTCAGCACACAAGTGCTAGCAATGTTCATAAATTAACTGGAACTCTGTATGCAATCAGAAATGTACAGGGCAGAACCCATGAGTCTGCAACTGCCAGCAGGCCTCAGGTGACCCAGATGACTGAGTCCCCAACAACGGATGAATGCAAGGCAATTCACACCTTGTTGGCGTTGTGGAGGCTTCCATTCAGCCTATTCATGCCGCTTCAAAGGGTATGTTTGCAAGAGCTGTGGAACAATGGGGCACCTCCAACGAGCTTACAGATGAGCTGCAAGCTCTGCAGAACCTGCTAACCACCAAATGGCAGAAGAAGATCGGTCCATGGTGGATCAAAGCAATTTCGAGCCTCAGAGAGAGGAGGCAGATGCTGAAGTACACGGGGTGCACACATTTTCGACAAAATATCCACCTATAATGCTAAACGTAAAATTGAATGGCTTGCCCGTAGCCATGGAACTGGACACTGGCACTAGCTAATCCATCATGAGTAAAAAGATGTTTGAGAGACTGTGGTGCAACAAAGCATTGAGACCAGCCCTGAGCCCCATCCACATGAAACTGAGAACGTACACCAAAGAGCTTATCACTGTCCTGGGCAGTGCCATGGTCAAGGTCACCTACGAGGGCACAGTGCACGAACTGCCACTCTGGATTGTCCCGGGCGATGGCCCCACACTGCTTGGAAGGAGCTGACTGGGCAAAATCCGCTGGAACTGGGATGACATCCAAGTGCTGTCACATGTCGATGAGGCCTCATGTACTCAGGTTCTTAACAAACTTCCTTCCCTTTTTGAGCCAGGCATTGGAAACTTTTCCGGGGTGAAGGTACGGAGCCACTTGGTCCCAGAGGCACAACCCATTCACCACAAGGCGCGAGCGGTACCTCACATGATGAGGGAGAGAGTGGAAATCGAGCTGGACAGGCTGCAACGCGAGGCCATCATCTCCCCAGTGGAATTCAGCGAGTGGGCCAGCCCGATTGTTCCAGTACTCAAAAGTGATGGTACGGTCAGGATTTGCGGCGATTATAAAGTAACTATTAATCGTTTCTCGTTACAGGACCAATATCTGCTACCTAAGGCAGACGACCTATTTGCGACGCTGGCAGGAGGCAAGACATTCACCAAGCTCGACCTGACCTCGGTCTACATGACGCAAGAGCTGGAGGAGTCTTCGAAGGGCCTCACCTGCATCAACACGCACAAGGGACTGTTCATCTACAACAGATGCATGTTTGGAATTCGGTCGCCTGCAGAGAAACATGGAGAGCCTACTCAAGAGGGTATCACACACGGTGGTCTTTCATGACGGCATATTGGTCACGGGTCGGGACACCGCCGAGCACCTACAAAACCTGGAGGAGGTCCTCCAGCGACTGGATCGCGTAGGACTGCGGCTGAAGAGGTCGAAATGCGTCTTCATGGCAACAGAAGTGGAGTTTTTGGGGAGAAATATCGCGGCGGACGGCATTCGGCCCACAGACGCCAAGACAGAGGCTATCAGGAATGCACCCAGGCCACAGAATGTCATGGAGCTGCGGTCGTTCATGGGACTCCTCAACTATTTTGGTAAATTCCTACCGGGGTTAAGCACCCATTTAGAGCCCCCACCCATGTGTTATTGCACAAAGGTGAGAACTGGATATGGGGAAAATTACCAAGTAAATGCTTTTGAGAAAGCCAGAAACATTTTATGCTCCAACAAGCTGCTTGTAATGTATAACCCGTGTAAAAGACTTGTGCTAGCATGTGAAGCGTCATCGTACGGAGTTAGGTGTGTATTACAACAAGCTAATGTTGCGGGGAAGTTGCAACCTGTCGCCTATCCTTCCAGGAGCTTGTCTAAGATCGAGAGGGCCTACAGCATGATTGAGAATGAGGCATTAGTGTGTGTATTCAGGGTAAAGAAAATGCATCAGTACCTGTTTGGCCTCAAATCTGAGCTGGAAACCGATCACAAGCCCCTCACATCACTGTTTGCTGAAAACAAGGGGATAAATACTAATTCCTCAGCCTGCATACAAAGGTGTGCACTCTTGCTATCAAGGTATAATTATACCATCCGCCACAGGCCAGGCACTGAGAACTGTGCGGATGCTCTCCGTGGGCTACCATTGCCCACCGCGGGGGTGGAAATGGCGCAGCCTGCAAACTTGTTGATGGTGGCGCAGCCCGCAGACTTGTTGATGGTCATGGAAGCATTTTGAAAATGATAAATCACCTGTCACGGCCCACCAGATTTGGACTTGGACCAGCAAAGATCTTCTGCTGTCCCGAGTAAAAAAAACTGTGTACTGCATGGGAGCTGGGCCAACATCCCCGTTGAAATGCAAGAGCCAATCAAGCCGTTCCAGCGGCGAAAGGATGAGCTGTCCATTCAGGCAGATTGCCTGTTGTTGGGTAACCGCGTAGTGCTACCCAAAAAGGGCAGGGAGACGTTCATCTCGGATCTCCACAGCACACATCCGGCTATAGCAATGATGAAAGCGATAGCCAGATCCCACGTGTGGTGGCCTGGTAGCGACTCTGACTTAGAGTCCTGTGTACGGCAATGCAGCGTATGTGCTCAGTTGAGCAATGCGCCCAGAGAGGCACCACTAAGTTTGTGGTCCTGGCCCTCCATACCATGGACGAGAATCCATGTCGACTATGCGGGCCCGTTTCTCGGTAAAATGTTCCTGGTCGTGGATGCTTTTTCAAAATGGATTGAATGTGAAATAATGTCAGGAAGCACCGCCACCGCCACCATTGAAAGCCTGAGGGCCATGTTTGTCACCCACGGCCTACCTGACATACTGGTCAGTGACAACGGGCCATGTTTCACCAGTGCCGAATTTAAAGAATTCCTGACCCGCAATGGGATCAAACATGTCACCTCGGCCCTGTTTAAACCAGCCTCCAATGGGCAGGCAGAGAGGCAGTACAAACCATCAAACAGAGCCTTAAATGACAGAAAGCGCACTCCAAACCCACGTGTCCCGAGTACTGCTCAGCTACCGCGCAAGACCCCACTCGCTCACAGTTGTGCCCCCGGCTGAGCGACTCATGAAAAGGACACTTAAAACCAGACTCTCGCTGGTTCACCCCAACCTGCATGATCAGGTAGACAGCAGGCGGCAGCAACAAAATGTAAACAATGGTCGTGCCACTGTGTCATGGGAAATTGATCTGAATGACCCTGTGTATGTGCTAATCTATGGACATGGTCCCAAGTGGATTGCGGGCAGGGTGATAGTTAAAGAAGGGAATAGGGTGTTTGTAGTCAAACTAAACAGTGGACAAATTTGCAGAAAACACCTGGACCAAACGAGGCTGCGGTTCACAGACTGCCCTGTACAACTCACAGCAGACACCACCTTTATCGAGCCCACAACACACACCCAAAGGATCAACGTCACCACGCCGGGCCAGGAAATTGAACACATCACGTCCAACAACCCAGCAAGGCCAGGCTCACCCAGCAGCCCTGCAGGACCAACAACACGCCAGCCCAGCGAGGGCACAGCCAACACACCAGAACAGACATTTGTACTGACGCGGTCCACCAGGGAAATAAAGACTCCTGACCGCCTCGCCTTGTAAATAGTTTTCACTTTGACTTTGGGGGTGGGGGGATTGATGTTGTGTATCTGTAAAGCATGTACTCCCATGTTCCGCCACTAGGGAGCTCATCCCCTGAAGTCCCAAGGGATCCCAGCATCCCTTGGGAGCAATGTATATAAGCCGGCCTCTAAGGCCTGTTCCTCACTCTGGAGTATCTTATTAAAGACTGAGGTCATTGTTAATTTAACCTCCCTGTGCGCAGCCTCATCTGGGTTAGGAACACAATACAAACGGTTCCACAAACTTACACGGAGCCAGTGGAAATTAATCAGCAACTGACCTGAGAGTGGTTGATGATCCCTTTAAATATCACTGGTTGGGTGTCCTTTCAGCTGCTGAACCCTGTTCAGCTGTGCGAGGGTAACACAGGGCGTTTCCTGCACCATTGAGGATGAAAATAGCAGTTCTGGTGTCAAATTATCATTGCACGCTGACTGAGGTCACGATGTTCCCAATCTACATAATCTGGCGCACGCTCCAAGCGCCGACACTAACGCCCTCAGAAAGATGGTGTCCAGCACGGCCTGCACCAGAATTGTGCGAGCACGGCGCGGATGCTGTTTTGACCCAAAAAGGCACCTATAGCGCCCAAACAACAGGTGCTACGCAATCGAATTTTTAGTCCCAGGTGTCTGTTTGGTACCTCCAGGCGTTCAACTTGTGGTAATCACCAATTAGGACTAAAATTGTATGCTAAATCCAGACTTTCAAACAGGCGGGTCTTATTAGCACTGCTCCATTTCGCACCTGTTTTCAACCATTTGGTTCTCTGTTACGTTTTATAGATTTAGTTTCTATTCACATTCGGACAATGATTTAAGCAATAACTGACTGAACAGGATAAACGAGCTGGAAAACAATACATCAACACACTTCTCGATCAACTCTCCATTGGAAGTACAGTTGGAGCTGAAGAGGGAATTCAACGCATTGTCCATCGATCAGCACTATGAGGTAACGGTCATTGGAATTCCTCCTTTATTTAAATTTACGTGTAGACTATCGATCAAGGAACTAGTTTTCAGAAATAAAGTAGTTTACATTACAAAGCAGTTGAAATGCAGAGAGCTGGGATTAGTGGCTCACAGTGAGACACACAGATAAGGGAACACTGCTGCACCAAGACTGGTGATAGTCAGTAAACATGAGGCAAAAGGCAGACCTGTTCATAGGATTATATTCAGTAATAATTCAAATTACAATTAAAATTGGTTTCTGTTCAGAATTCATAGAAAGTACAAAGTTAATCTTGAATATTATACTGTGGTGGAAAGGCGCATTCTGTAAGTGCCCTTAGGTCATATCCAGAGTTTGAAGAAAGAAAGTTTCACTTTGTGTTCCATGGGAATCTAGAAGGGACCTACTAATGTAAAATAGTGATTTCCAGCACTTTCATATATCCAAACTAAAGCAACCTGAACTATAAAGCAAAGGGAGAGTACAGCATGGACTGGGATGGGGGAATGGACACAGCATGAAATGCAGGAGGAGAGTGCCAGCTTAAAGTGTGTAGGAGAAGGAAAAGTGCTAACTTACATTGAGAATGGGGACGGGGGAGAAGAGTGCTGACATGAACTGGGGGAAAGGACAGGTGCAGCAGTTTGAACGGAGCAGCAAAGGGAGGAAAGCCACCATGAACTGGGGCAGGGGTAAGAATGACAGCTTGGATTGTGGGGGGAGGGAGACGAGAGCCAACAGGAACAAGAGGCCGGCGGAGTAGAGTGCAAGGAGAAGCTGGGATGGCTGGGGGATGAAGTGTATCGACGTGAGTTTAACAGCAAGGAAGAAAGAATTTGTGTTGATGTAACACCTTATCACACCTCTCAGAAATGTCCCAAAGTGCTTCACATTCAGTGAATTATTTTGCAGTGCAGTCAGTTGTTTTGTCGGGCAATGTGACAGCTCAGTTTGCACAACAACAACTGGCATTTATATAGCGCCTTTAAACATCCCAAGGCTCTTCACAGTAAATTAATCAGACAACAATGGACACCGAGGCAAAGGTGGAGATATTTAGAAGGCTGACAAAAAGCTTATTCAAAGAGATAGGTTTTATGGAGAGTCTTAAAGTGGGATAGTGAGGTGGCGAAGTTTAGCTGAAGCCACGGCCAACATTGGTGTGTTAGGTGGAGGATGGACACGAGCCCAAGTTGGAGGAATGCAGAATTCGCGGAGGATCTGTTATTGGTGGTTTTGCTTGAGGGAAGAATATTGGAAAATACATCTCCTTGCTTTTCTTCAAATAGTGCCATTGAATCTTTAAGGTCCACCTGAACCACTTGAACAGGCAGATACTGCCTTGGCTTAAAATCTCACCTGTATGGTGAAAGATTTTCAGCAGGATAAGAGTCAGTTCATGAAACATGGTCTTTCAGAATCCTTTGTGTTGGACCTTCTTTTTTGCTTTAAGGGTAGGATTACAGAGGATTACATAGGATACACAGCACAGAAACAGGCCATTCAGCCCAACCATGCTGGTTTATGCTCCACTCGAGCTTCCTCTTGTCTTTCCTCAGCTAATTCTATCTGCATAACCCTCTAATCCCTTCTCCCTCATTTGCTTACCGGGTCTCCCCTTAAATGCATCTATAGTATTTCCTTCAACTAGTCCCTATGGTCGCGAGTTCCACATTCTCACCGCTCTCTGGGTAAAGAAGCTTCTTTTGAATTCCCTATTTGATTTCTTGGTGTCTATCTTATACTGATGGCCTCTAGTTTTGCTCTTTCGCAAAAGAGGAAATATTCTCTCTGTAAGCACTCTTATCAAAACCTTTCAGAATTTTAAAGAACTTCAATTGAATGTTGGAGTTGGAATGATCTGGCTCACAGACAGCAGGGTCCATGAGGGTTCCTGTTCAGTGGAGAGTTACCTGGACTGCCAATGTGAGACGGAGAGCATTTTAGAATTAGCTCTGATCTTTTTAGTGAGGAGCTCCCATTTCAGAATGGAATACATGAATGAGAAGGAGATGTAATGGGTGAACCAACAGGCAGCCTCAGAACTTCAATCAATGTTCCTGTTCATATCATTGGGAGTGGAAGTGTTTGAGGTGATGCTGCACATTGGGTGAGAAGACTAAATGTCCAGGAGCTGGTACATCAGCCAGCATGAAGGAGACCAGTGTAAGTACAGCTGAGATTTGCAGTCATACCGTTGCCTTTTGCAGTGGTTTTAGCAGAGGTCACCTTTGTGTGACCAGAGATTTCATGGTCAGTGGGTCCAGGAGTCGGGAGAAGGCTTTAGTTAAAGAAACCGGAGAGAGGGGAGGGGGTGACACAGCCAGTCTGAGATGGGTTTTGATGAATTTTGTTCTCTTGCAGCAACACACAGAAGGATTTGTTGAAAGTGAAGCTCGATCAGCTTCAATGTCACTTCACATGGGGCCCACAGAAAGAAAACATTGACTTGGACAACATGAAGTATAGATTGCAAGATTCAATACAGGCTGGTGTGGAATATCAGGCCAGGTCTTACAACCACCTCGCTTTTGTAAACTGTCTGCAAGGCAACTGTGAAGAGGCAATTCAAAACTTAAAGGAAGCTGAAAAGATTCTGGGGGAGAACCATGAACATGAATTTGAAAGAAGAAGCATCATCACCTATGGAAACTATGCCTGGGTATATTATCACATGGGCCAACTGACAGAGGCCCAGTCCCACCTCGACAAGCTGGAGATGATCTGTAAACAATTTACTGATGGCTCTCGGTATACAGCACTGATACCTGAAGTATACGGGGAGAAGGGTTGGTCACTGTTGAGTTCTGCTGCTCAATACTATGAAGAGGCAAAGGAATGTTTTGAGAAGGCTCTGGAGGAAGATCCTGATGACACTGAATGGAACGTTGGCTATGCGACTGTTCTGTTCCGTCTGGAAGGGTTTTCTGGTACCCCAGAGAGTGGTGACCGCAGCCAATCAGTGAAGCAGTTGCGACGTGTGCTGGAACTTGATCCAGATGACTCTGTAGCCATGGTGATGTTGGCTCTAAAACTACAAGAGTTCAATCAAAAGGAGGAAGCACTGAAATTAGTTGAACAAGCATTGCAGAAGTCCCCTGATCTTCCATATGTAACTCGTTATGCAGCAAAATTTTACAGAATTAATGGAGATGTGGAAAAAGCTGTGGAGCTGTTGAAGAAAGCTTTAGAAATTAGCCCAAACTCTACCTTCTTACACCACCAAATAGGTCTGTGTTACAGAAAAAAACTATATCGACTGATCAACAATCCAGGCAGTAAAGACCCTCGCAATCCTGCTTTTCAACAGAAAGCTGACTTAATCAATAAATGCAAGTACCATTTTGAAAAGGCATTTGAGCCCCGCCCTTTAACATCTATTAAGCCACAGCTGGATTTTGCAGGAATCTGTTCATTAAATGAAGAATTTTTCAAAGCAGATGCGATCTACAGCAATCTACTGAAATTAGAAAATATTCGCCAAGAAAATAAGCAGCAAATATGTTTAGCGGTCGGATTATTTGAACTGCACCAGAAAAGATCTGAATCAAATGCCGTCACCCATTTTCTGGAAGGAGTGAAAGTCAAATATGACTCAATAGAACGGAGAAGGTGTCACGAAAACTTGGAGAAGATAGCAGAAACACAACTTTGCATAAATTCAAGAGACAGCAAAGCCCTTGGTGTTCTTGGGTTACTGCACCAGCTGGATGGGAAGAATTGTAAAGCTATTGAATGCTTTGAAAAGGCCCTGGAGTTTGATTGTCACAATGAAGAATATCTAAGTGCTCTCGCTGAATTACGCCTTTCTATCTAGACAACTCTCTTGTTCCCAGCTAAAACTAAACATATTTTTGAAAGATGCATTAATACTCTCTGATTTATGAGCAGGTTTGGTAGGGTACTCGCTTCACTTATTATATTCTGCTGGTACTTTCTTTTGAATTATTTTACTCGTGTGTATAATTTTCAAACAATGATCTTTCTGTAGTTATTCAAAATTCCTGTGCTTCATTCAAGAATATTGACACCACTGGTGAACTAACCAATAGGATTTGTTCCTGTATCCTTCGACCTTTTGCTATGTGTGAAACGATACAAAATAACGTGGGTTTTGGGGAAATTAGAGTTAATTGAGCCAATGGGACAGAGCCACAATAGTTGTATTTTATGAATTATAGGAACAGTTTTTTAGACAATAATACACATTACATGGGCCCGATTTTAATTCCAGATGGGTTTTGGGTGGGTGAGTGGCGAGGGGAATGGGAAACTCACCTATTGCTGCAGATATCGGGCCTGGGGTATTTTAAATCCCGAACTTCATTATCGTGCGGCCATTCCACTTCCCGGCCACAGGGCGTGCAGGCAGGTGTGGTGAAGGTGGTTCTGGGAGGGTCTCGGGGATGGAAGGGGGGATGTGGGGAGTCCGGGGCAGGGGAGCCCTAAACTTTCATTTTGGGGCCTGGCGGGGCATTCCTGCACAAAGGAAAGTCAAACACTTACACCTTGACATCCTGATTCTCCTCAGAGCTGCTTCGGCCTGTTGGAAAAGCTGCACCGGCTTCCCCTGCCCAGGCCAGAGTTAACGGCGCAATCAGGGCCCGATGATGTCACCACACCCCGTGTGTGATGTCACCACACCCCGGTCCGTGTGTGATGTCACCAGACCCCGGTCCGTGTGTGGTGTCACCAGACCCCGGTCCGTGTGTGATGTCACCACACCCCGGTCCGTGTGTGATGTCACCACACCCCGGTCCGTATGTGGTGTCACCAGACCCTGTGTGTGTGATGTCACCAGACCCCGGTCCGTGTGTGATGTCACCACACCCCAGTCCGTTATTGTCAATGATGACCCTGCCACTTTTGACGAGTGGCTGAGTCCAATCTCTGCCAAGTGGGCAGGTTTAAAATCGCCCCCAATGAAGTTCTTAAATAATCTAGAAAACTAGGTAGATAGAGGGACACTGATGTCCAAATATATACGAAAAATGTGATTTATTATGATCATCATCTGTTTAGGTGTTTTAACAGCAATGCAGGTAAAGCATTATAGCTGGAGGTGCATAAGCTTCAGTGCACTGTGAGCATGTGACTTATACTCTTTTTATGGTAATGATGGTGTAAAAAAATCTCCAATCCAGCCCATAGAGGGTGCAATAAAACCACTCTGTCGACCTATCTTTCACTTGCTGCCTCTTCACAATAAAGTCCACCTTCGGGTGAAAGGCTTTCCATGTGTACCAGTTGAGAGAGGACCAACGACCACTGCAGGCCCTTCAAATAAATCATCAGCTTGATTCTGTTGCTCTGAAGCTTTGCTGACAGACGATTGGACTCCCATCCAGAGCGTTCATTCAGATCTCAGCCTCTGTCACTGGGAGTCTCCCTGCCCTGTAACTGGTCAGCTGCACCAGCTCTTCATCAAACCTTCTGTGTCCCTCAGTGGCCAACACAGAGCAGCTTGGACAATACCCGGGAAAGTCCCTTTTCCAGAGACTGTCACCATCTCTGTGAAGAAACTCAGTCGAGGGAGGAAAGCGAAAGGATCTAGAAATAGGTTAAAATGGGAATAAAATATCAAAACACAATGGCTGCAGACACTGATTTTCCCGAGATTTCAATTGTAATTGTAATATCAGAGATTGAACATTAAAATAACCAATAAAATTAATCTGTGGCAAAGACTTAGTTTGTGTTGTTGTTATGTATGCAATAAAGGTTCAAACTGAGTACTGTTTAACTAAGCAAGGTACAACCTTGGCTATGTTTTATTTAGGCCCAAAATGCCTGACTCTCAAAATCAAGGGGCTATGGCGGGGAGGAACTTAATACAATCACGGTCACTAAAGAAAGAGTACTCGGTAAAATAATGGGACTAAAGGTGGACAAGTCCCCTGGACCTGATGGCTTGCATCCTCGGGTCTTAAAAGAAGTGGCTGCAGAGATAGTGGATGCATTGGTTGTAATGTACCAAAATTTCCTGCATTCTGGAGAGGTCATTTTCCGGTTGGCATACAACAATGAGTGGGGTGCCGCAGGGATCGGTGCTGGGACCTATCTATATTAATGACTTGGATGAAGGGACCGAATGTAATGTAGCCAAGTTTGCTGAAAGATGGGCGGGAAAGCAAATTGAGAGGACACAAAAAATCTGCAAAGGTATATAGACAGGTTAAGTGAGTGGGCAAACATTTGGCAGATGGAATATAATGTCAGAAAATGTGAGGTTATCCACTTTGGCAGACAAAATATAAAAGCAAATTATAATTTAAATGTAGAAAAATTGCAAAGTGCTTCAGTGCAGAGGGACCTGGGGATACTTGTGCATGAAACACAAAAAGTTAGTATGCAGGTACAGCAAATAATCAGGAAGGCAAATGGAATGTTGGCCTTTATTGCAAGGGGGATAAATTATAAAAGCAGAGAAGTCCTGCTACAACTGTAAAGGGTATTGCGTGCAGTTTTGGTCTCCGTATTTAAGGAATTGAATACATGCATTGGAGGCTGTTGAGAGAAGTTTCACGAGGTTGATTCCGGAGATGAAGGGGTTGACTTATGAAGATAGGTTGAGTAGGTTGGGACTATACTTATTGGAGTTCAGAAGAATGAGAGGTGATCTTATCGAAACATATGATAATGAGAGAGTTCGACAAGTTGGATGCAGAGAGGATATTTCCACTTGTTAGTGTTAGTGTTTATCCGAAGAATCACTCAACACTCAGAGTCGGTTCCAATGCCAGTGCGGCCTTTATTGATTCCAGCGGGGAGGAAGTCACAGGACTGGATCCAGGCTTCTCTCCCCGTTGGTGTCAATAAAGACCGCACTGGCATTGGAACCGACTCTGAGTGTTGAGTGATTCTTCTGATAAACACTAACACTAACAGTGGCATCATGAGCAGGATTTCGGGGTCGCTGAACGCTCTTGGACAAACCGGGTGAGTATATCTTAAACAAAATAAAGGGTGCGGAAGGTGGATGCTGATTGATCGACACGAGGAGACGGTCCAATATCTCAAACACCTAGCCTGAGTCTGAATTAAGAGGACTTTAGTCCCACGTGACGGCCAGGAATTAAGTAGGTGCCGGGAACACACTTGGACCGTGGGATCGTGATACTGAAAGGCATCTTCCGGACCCAACAGTGTAATTTGAAATATACCCTGGGGTAGAACGAAGCGGTGTACAGCGGCTAACGGAATCCAAACCTGTGAACAGGGTTGGACCAACAGGCTGAGCGGTGGTAGGTAGTTGTTAAGGATACGTAGAGTACTGCGGGAATTGCTTAAACTCGTTTTAAGAATTGTATAAGTTTGTGTAACAGCAAAACTTGTGACCTGACAGTAGCCAGGAGACGGTCTACTACAAGTTGCGCTCGGAAGAAAGCGGACCTCTGAGAGTAGATTCCTAACGGTACTAGTCCTACCCAGGGATGGCCATGAAAACAAGTAACCTCGAGTGGGGACCAGAAGGTCCCTTACCCGCCACCTGGCGGAAAAACAAAAGAAGCTCATCGAAAAAAATGATTAGAGCAAGATGGGATCCTCAGGACCTGCCAGCGAAGCAAAGGGAATGGTGGGAGAAGGAAAAGAAAGACAAAGAGGGAAGGGCAGTAGTTTTGATACTGCGAGCCCATGTAAAGTTAACAGAGAAAGTTAACCAGTATGTGCAAACAAAAAGAAAGCAAGTAACTGTTGCAAACGGACAGACAGTTTTGCCGGTCCTGACCATGAATAGCCCAAGTGCACCACCTAGTGAGGAAGATTGGGAATGCCTCGGGAATGAAACGGATAGTTGCGACTCGGTTAAAGGGGACGTCTTGCCACCCCCATATGCCACAATAAACCCGGCCCCGATCGCGCCGCTAAAGGTGGATCGCATACCCGAGATCCCAGCAGGAGCAAGACGCAATGGCAGTCCCACCATACCCGCACAAACACGAATAACATACACATCGCTGTCCCCCGGGGACACGATGCAGTTGTTAGACAAACTGCCACCCCTCATACCCCGCCATAACAATGCAACCTTCTGGCAGAAGCTCAAGGAAATGACAAGTTGCCACCAGCTCCACAATCAAGATATCGCTGGTATAGTTAGGATTAAAATGCCAGAAAACTACTGGGACAGACTACCTAATGATTACCGAAGCGGTACCTGGTGTACCGACCTGACTGCTACTAGGTAACAGCAGGAGACGAACGTGACACTCGTTCTAGGCCAGGTTCCCGTAAACTGGAACTCTCTGGTGGGAGTAGTGCAGAAGAAGTACGAACGGGCACCAGAGTACGGGGTTAGGGAATTTGAGGCGTTCTTGGCACATCGCGGAGTACCGGACGCAGACTGGCAGAACCCGGCCTTCATACAGTTGTATAAGGACGGACTCAGCTCCGCCCACCAAGCCATCCTAAAAACAGGCTTAGTGGTACATAATAATTTTGATGATCTGGAAAGTTGGGCGACCTCGGTAGACAATCAACAAAGGTCCAAGATAGCCGCCAGTACAGCGGAGGTCTGCGCGGCCACCGACAAAAAGGCGGCTGAGACATGCTCCAACTGCAACAAAACGGGACATCGCCGCGCCGAGTGTAGAGCCCCAAAACGCGACGGACGCAACAAGTGTAGGAACTGTGACCGATTAGGTCACGAGTCAAAGGACTGTTGGGCAAAGGGAGGTGGCAAGGAAGGGAAGGGACCGCAACGGGGACCTAAAACGGGACAAAACCCCAATGAAAGAGCCCCGGACGTTAGTACCCTCGGAAATCAGCAGCTGCTGGACATTATACAGCAGCTGACCCAGTACAGCGGAGGTCTGCGCGGCCACCGACATAGTGGAATTGCTAAACACCGGGAGGTTAAAAACAGTGTCAGATACGCGACGAGCTATCTGGGAGGCAGTACTATTACCCAAAGACCAGTCCATACAAGTAATCAGGGATATAGGTTTTAATCCCGCGGAGGGAATAGTGACCGAAGGTGAACCCCATAGCTGCAAAACTGAGATAGACCAAGGAACGGAAGGGGGAATAGCCGATGAACCTCTGAGCGACCCCAATTTAACCCTTTACATTGATGGGTCCCGACGATCTATTGACGGGCAATTCCGCACCGGGTGGGGCGTGGTAGACCAGGATGGTGCCACCCTCCTGTGAGGGGCACTGGAAGGGACAGTGTCCGTCCAAGTGGCGGAGCTGGTAGCGTTGACCGAAGCCCTCAAATGGGCAAAGGGGAAGCGTGTAAATGTTTATACTGACAGCCGGTACGCATTCGGGGTAGTACACGAATACGTGATAGCCTGGAGCAGACGTGGATACATAACTTCAGGGGGACACACACATTAAACACGAGAATATAGTTCGGGAATCGGTAAAAGCCGTTAAAAGACCTGCGACGGCAGCAGTAATAAAGATCAAGGCGCATCAAAGGGTAGAGACCAGGGAACAACGGGGAAACATGTTGGCAGATCAAGCAGCTAGGAGCGCAGCGGAAGAAGATGAGCCCCAGATAATTAAAGTGGCCATGATAGGACCAGGAGAGCTGAATATCCGTAAGGTACAGGAAGAAAGTAGCTCGGAGGAACGGTCGCGATGGGAGAGCAAGGGGGCTAGCATTGGGGAGGACGGGGTATGGAGAAAGGGATTACAAGTAGTCGCCCCGTCCTCAATCCAGACCGAACTACTCCGGCTACACCACGAGCCAGACCACACTGGGCGAGACGGAATGCTGAGCCGTCTGCTCAAAGACTGGTGGTGGGCCGGGGTAGGGCGAGACGTAGCCAAACATTGCCAGCGCTGCATAGTATGTGCACAGCATAATCCAGGCAGACCCATAAAGGTTAAAATGGCACATCAGACACATCCCAGGGGCCCGTGGGAGAATCTACAGATTGATTTCACAGGGCCCCTACCCACCAGTCGGGGAAAGAAATACTGCCTGGTCATTATCGATCAGTTTACCAGGTGGGTTGAGGTTTTTCCCACCCGGGATTGCGGAGCACACACGGTAGCGCAGATTCTCGCATTCGACATGATCCCACGGTGGGGAGTGCCCCTTCAAACTGACTCAGAACAGGGGACACACTTTACGGGACAGGTCATGAAGCGGGCATGTGGTCTGCTTGGAATCCGACAAGGGTTCCACATCCCGTACCACCCCCAGAGCTCGGGAATGGTCGAGCGAATGAACCGTACCCTCAAGACAGCAATTGCCAAAGCCATAACTGAGACCGGGAAGGGATGGGTGGATGTTTTACCCTGCATATTAATGAGACTTAGGGCTACCCCTAACCGGACCACAGGCCTGACCCCCTTTGAATTGATGACGGGGAGGGCCATGAGACTCCCCGAAGGCATCATAACGGGGGGAGAGGACATGGGGCCTTTACAAGATCGGATTAAACAATATGTAACACAATTAGATTCACAGCTAAAGGAACTAAGGAAAGAGGTGCTGGAGCAACAGACCATACGGGACTTGGAGATCCAAAACAAAGGAAAGGACGACGCACACCTCCCACAGGTAGGCGACAAAGTGTTGGTACAAGTCACCCCCGACAGGACGGGGTTTGCCCCAAGGTGGACCGGACCGTATGACATCATTTTGACTAGCGACACGTGTGCATGTGTCGACATGAGAGGAAAAGGCCGGTGGAAGCACTGGTCGCAATTAAAAAGGTATAACTCAGAAGGATAATGGCTGAACCAAGGGTGATACGCCTAGACGAGACGGAATGGTATTCTGTAAAATACCAGGAGTGGTTGGACACCCTTTTGGAAGGGGTGTTCGGAGGAATAGCTTTGGCCTTGGTGATAATAGGAGTTTGGGTAATATTTAAGTGGGTAAAGACACGGGCGTACGCCCTACAGATTCAGCTCGAAATGGTTCGATTGTAACCTTGTGCTTCTGATTTTGCAGGGTGACAGGGACATTCGTAGAACAAAAAAAACTTAACCCCTGGTGACGACCAGGCCGTCTGTTTAAAATTACAGATAATACTTACCAGAATGGGAATACGAACGGCGCTACTCGTAATATGGATAGCCCTGCGACATGCACGTACCCTGGACAACACCGACGGACAGCAGAGCACGCTGGTGTCAATAAAGGCCGCACTGGCATTGGAACCGACTCTGAGTGTTGAGTGATTCTTCTG
Organism: Pristiophorus japonicus; assembly: GCF_044704955.1. Classification (NCBI taxonomy): domain Eukaryota; kingdom Metazoa; phylum Chordata; class Chondrichthyes; family Pristiophoridae; genus Pristiophorus; species Pristiophorus japonicus. The sequence goes on from NC_091979.1 coordinate 317,649,402, forward strand.
ATAAACACTAACACTAACACCACTCATAGGGGAAACTAAAACGAGGGGGCTTACACTCAGAATAAGGAGCTGCCCTTTTAAAACTGAGATGAGGAGGAATTTCTTCTTTCAGAAGATTGTAAATCTGTGGAATTCTCTGCCCCAGAGAGCTGTGGAGGCTGGGTTGTTGAATATATTTAAGGCGGAGATAGACTGATTTTTGAGTAATAAGGGAATAAAGGATTATGGGGAACGGGCAGAGAAGTGGAGCTGAGTCCATGATCAGATTAGCCATGTTCTTATTAAATGGCGGAGCAGGCTCGTGGGGCCAAATGGCCAACTCCTGCTCCTTTTCTTATGTTCTTATGTAGGTCCCAGCAGATTGGAAAAGTGCAAATGTAACGCCCCTATTTTAAAAAGGAGGGAGACAGACAGCAGGAAACTATAGATTAATTAGCCTAACATCTGTCGTTGGGAAAATGCTGGAGTCCATTATTAAGGAAGCATTAGCAGGACATTTGGAAAAGCATGATTCAATCAAGCAGAGTCAGCATGGTTTTATGAAAGGGAAATCATGTTTGACAAATTTGCTGGAGTTCTTTGAGGATGTAATGAGCAGGATGGATAAGGGGGAACCAGTGGATGTGGTATATTTGGATTTCCAAAAGACATTCCATAAGGTGCCACAAAAAAGGTGATTGCACAAGATTAGAGCTCATGGGGTTGGGGTAATATATTAGCATGGATAACAGATTGGCTAAATAACAGAAAACAGAGGGTTGGGATAAATAAGTCATTTTCCGGTTGGCAAATGGTAATTACTGGGGTGCCACATGTATTGGTGCTGGGGCCGCAACTATTTACAATCTATATTAATGACTTGGATGAAGGGAACGAGTGCAATGTAGTCAAGTTTGTTGATGATACAAAGATGAGTGGGAAAGCAAGTTGTGAGGAGAACACAAAAATTCTGCAGAGATATAGTCATCACCATAGGAAGTCCCTCGAATCGAGGATGACTTGCTTCCATGTCAAAAAATTCACCGGTGTTTCAATGAAGGACCTAAAATTCCAGGTCCCGAACTAAATTTTGAAGGGTGGAAGATGCCTGTGTGTGGATTTTTTTAATGTGTGGTGACCGCTGCACACCAGCCACCACACGGGCTTGACAGAGCTAGGCCTTGCTCCAGTGGCAAGGAGTAACCAAGACGACTGGAGACCAGCTCTGCTGCACAGATCTAGTGCGCCCACATATCGCAGTGTGAGCTGGCCCGTGCTGCCCCTGGGCCCTCGCCTCTTCTGGGCCCAAAACTCATGTCTCTCCCGATCACGTCCCTCTACAATCTCTCGCCTCTCCTTCGCCCTGATCTCGCCGTTCCTGCTGTATCTGCCCACGCTCCAATCATCGACCTGGATCTTGGTGATGTCCCTTTTCACTGCCGTTGCTCTCCTGCTCCTTTCACTCCCCGGCCTGCTCCGATGGTGCTCGCAGGCCGGAGGCCGCTGAGCCTGCTGGGCTAGGCCGCCACACTGCTCCTTCCGCTCCCCGGCCTGCTCCCGATGGTGCTCGCAGCCATACAGACAGGCCAAATGAGTGAGCAAACATTTGGCAGATTGAGTATAATGTGGAAAAGTGGGAGGTTATTCACTTCAGCAGGCAAAATAAAAAAGCAAAATATTATTTAAATGAAGAGAAATTACAAAGTGCTGCAGTACAGAGGGACCTGGGCGTCCTTGTGCACGAAACATAAAAAGTTAATATGAAGGTACAGCAAGTAATCAGGAAGGCAAATAGAATGTTGGCCTTTATTGCAAGGGGGACGGAGTATAAAAGCAGAGAAGTCCTGCTACAACTGTACAGGGTATTGGTGACGCCACACCTGGAGTACTGCGTACAGTTTTGGTATCTGTATTTAAGGAAGGATATACTTGCATTGGAGGCTGTTCAGAGAAGGTTCACTAGGTTGATTCGGGAGATGAGGGGGTTGACCTATGAAGATAGGTTGAGTAGGTTGGGACTATACACATTGGAGTTCAGAAGAATGAGAGGTGATCTTATCGAAACATAAGATAATGAGGGAGCTCGACAAATTGAATGCAGAGAGGATATTTCCATTCATCGGGGAAACTAAAACTAGTGGGCAGGGGGTGGCATAGTTTCAGAATAAGGGGTCACCCATTTAGAACTGAGATGAGGAGGAATTTCTTCTCTTAAAGGATGGTAAATCTGTGGAATTCTCTGCCCCAGAGAGCTGTGGAGGCTGGGTCACTGAATATATTTAATGTGGAGATAGACTGAGTTTTGAGCGATAAGGGAGTGGGCAGGGAAGTGGAGCTGAGCCCAAGATCAGATTAGCCATGATATTATTAAATGGATGGGCCAAATGGCCTACTCCTGCTTCTATTTCTTATGTTCTTATGATACAATTGTTGACTTCTTCAGTCGGTTGGTTATGTATGGTTGACGGGGCAGTGTGATCCCCTTGTGGCAACATCACCACTGGAGGAAGGAGTTACACAGTCATACAGTGGGGTCGAGCATTCCCTGCAACTCATTCTGATCCGCCATATTGTACATCCAAGTAACTGGAAATATCCCGTGCTTTCTCTATTACTCTTACCTGTTGTTGATGTCTGAGACTTTGCTTTTATCTTTACAATTCACCATCAATTGAGTTGCAAAGAGGCAAAGAATGCTGTTGAAGATCCAAACGGTCAACTGATGGGATATTCTGGTTGTGTGCTTAGCGTGGTCAGCAGGGTAGTGCCAATGCAGTCACAGATTGTCGGTGAATGATGTTATAAGGGGTAAGCCATTTAGGACCAAGATGAGGAGAAACTTCTTCACCCAGAGAGTGGTGAACCTGTGGAATTCTCTACCACAGAAAGTTGTTGAGGCCAATTCACTAAATATATTCAAAAAGGAGTTAGATGTAGTCCTTACTACTCGGGGGATCAAGGGGTATGGCGAGAAAGCAGGAACGGGGTACTGAAGTTGCATGTTCAGCCATGAACCCATTGAATGGTGGTGCAGGCTCGAAGGGCCGAATGGCCTACTCCTGCACCTATTTTCTATGTTTCTATGTTCCTCACCATTGCGGATGCCACCTGTTCTCTAGCAAGCAAGGGTTCAAAACGATGATAAGTCAGCCGCCTTATTTTTGCCTGGATAGTTTTGCTTTATAATTAAGTTTAAAATGGCAGAGTGGAGACAGGCTGTGTGAGAGAAGGGGTAATGTTCTGTTGATCACAAATTAGTGAAGACAAATGATTTCTTGGACCCAAAATGTGCAGGTAAACGCAGGCCGGCATATGTGTCAAAGTTCATGGAGGGAGTGGAGTGGGAGGGACAAAATAAAGGTCCTGGGTTGTGTCACCACCATGGAAACAGAAACAAAGAACAGGAAAAGCTTGTGCTAAGGTTTCAGGTAAGTTGGCCCAGGGCCTTCGCACGGCGACAGAACTTACCGGGCCCATGATCCTGTAGAATGAGGAATAAGGAAGATACATGATTGAATGGATCTTTCTGTAGTTCTGGTTCTTGGAGTATATCCTTGTGGGTTTGGGTTATTGTCAGTGTAGAAGGGTTAGGAAGAGCACCGATGCATATGCGAGTCGAAGGAACAAGGAATGGGCCACGCCTACCACCCAAATGACCATAATGGATATTATAATTCTCATTTGTACTTTGTAAACTTCTGCTCAAATATTGAGCATATTAAGTCTCACTTATGCTGGAATAAAATCATGACCTGTTACCAATTTGGAGTCAGCTTTGAACCATTGTTTCGACAACAAATTTTATTTATATAGCGCCTTTAATGTAGTAAAATATTCCAAGGCACATCACAGGAGTGTTAGAAGACAAAACAAATTAATTTGACTCCAAAGGGACTTCCATTGTTTTCTTACAACCCCTCATGGAAAAACAAATGGGCTGGATTTTCAAACAAATGTGGAAACAAATATAAAAGTTCAGTTTAAAATGTTAAAAACTAGAAGGACTGTAAGAATAAATGTGAAACACAGATTTTGTGGGAAGGTGGTTCGGGTGATTGTGTTGTTGTTATCTTCTACTTTTCCCTACTGTTTTTCTGGTCAATGCATTTCTGGCAACTAAAATAGAGGCTAAAGGTGATCTGTGGGGCAAGTTTTCATCTTCAGCATTCCCAGAGCAGACAGTTTGGCCACGTTTGCCTCATTCAGAGGCCTCAGGTTTTCTATCCATTAATGACACAGGAGATGAATTTCCCTAACTTTGGCAAAAGAGCCACACAAATCCCGGAAATCCACCCCCCAAAACTCTGCTCGTGTTGCTGTGGCCTCTGGAGTATGCACAAGAGCGAATTAGCAGATTGTATCTTTCCGATTTTTACCCTCTCCCTCACCGACATTATACAGGGGCTGAATTTCCACCTATTCATAGTCAATAATGGGAAATGTAGTCCTCCAAATATCTTTCCCAGCCGAAGTTGAGTGATGTACAAGTCTGGAAAACGATTTTCACCTAAGTTGCAAAAGTAAGACAAGGGGGCAGCAATTTGGTAGTTTTGCGTCTCGTGTTACCGGCTGAGGGTCGCTAACGGGCCATTAAGTGGTTGGCGACTGAGTGCGGCAAATGCAGCGATGCCTGTAAATGTCAGCGCCGGTTGAGCGCTGGTGCTAATTCATAGAGCCTGGGCCTCTAGTGCACCGCAGGTCGTGATGTCATAAAGTGCACAGTGCCCCGTTATTGCTCCGAACATAAAATTGATTCTCAGATCCAAGATCAGATATGATCTTATTAAATGCCGGAGCAGGCTCGAGGGGCCAAATGGCCTACTCCTGATCCAATTTCTTATGTTCTCCCTGCTATATCGGTTCGCGCTGACAATGCCAGCAAGAGGAGGCGTTGTGCACTCAGCTGGCCACTTGGGGAGCGGTAATTAAAGGGAATCTTGTCCAGCTTCTGCTTAAATGCATCTATACTATTCGCTTCAACCACTCCCTGTGGTAGCGAGTTCCACATTTTCACCACTCTCTGGGTAAGGAAGTTTCTTCTGAATTCCCTATTGGATTTCTTGGTGATTGACTTATATTGATGGCCTCTGGTTATGCTCTTCACCACATGTGAAACATTCTCTCTGTATCCACTCTATCAAAACCTTTCATAATTTTAAAGACCTCTATTAGGTGTTTGGGGCTGTAATGGCAGTCACGCAGGCCGCCTTGCAAAACAGAACTGCCAACAACCTGTTTGTGCAGCATCACAGGCCCTTCAAGCGACAGAAGCAGCTTCTCATGCCGTTACCAATGTGCTCGAAATTGTTTAACGCACTGCCGCTACTGCCCTGCTCTCGAACTTTACACCCTAAGAGAAGTAGTTCGCGTTTGATGCAGCACTCCACTTCCCTCTTGGAGAGCACTGAGACTAAATATCGTTAGAGGAGAGAATGATTGGCGCCTGCTGCTATTTTTTCAAATTTTCAAAATTTAACTCCCCAAATGAGGCGCTAACTAATTTTTACCCAATAGGACAGGTTTCAGCTAATAAAAAGCACATTTAGGATGGATGTCAATCAATCATTTGAGAGAGAATTTATTCCTTCATAAAACTTCAGATGTACAAACAAAAAAGGTACAAACAAGGCTTCAAAACCAATAAATCCATTACATTACAACTTTTCTTAATAATTCTTAAAAGCAACTTTAGAAATGTATATACTTAATAGATCATTTTAGGTTAAAATTATTTCATAAATGTTAAAAGAAATTTGTAGTGTGTACCCTTTGTGTAAGTACTGTATAACTTAGCATTAAAAACTGCTTCAGTAATATTAAGTCACACTGTTGCCACTGAAGTGTTGGCCAATTCCTCACAGCAGCATTGGTATACGTGTAATGTGAATTATGTCATGTGTGATGTCAATGATGTCATGCGAAATGCCAATGTCACATGATGTGCATGATGTTGCACTAAATTCAAATATCACGTGTGATATGAATGATGTCACGTGATGCAAATACTGTGTGTGATGTCAATGATGTAACATGATCTCATGTCACATGTCTTGTAACTTGATCATTATTTGGAATACCATGACATCATTCACAGCACCACTGCATATCCACACACCAAAAAAGACCAATTTAAACTATTCAGAACTCTAAAGATTAACTTCATTCCACAAAAACTGGCGGGCAAATATCCCAGCCTTGGGCAGTAGGGCAATGTGACCTCACTGCACGACACTTGCTGAAACTGAACTGGTGTGATCTGGAAGGAATCCCTGAGGGCCACATTAGCTATTCATCATTGAACTTGCCCCTTCTAAACAGGGCCGCCCATTGGGAACTTGCATCCCAAAGCACCGTCCTCAAAGAAATATATAGACCGTTTAGAAGGAAGTGACTATCAGAGGCATTGCAGCCTCAAACATCCAGAGGTATGGAGCCGATCAGGAAGTTCACCAAGGTAAGGCAAGCTAGCACTGTGCTTCATCACAGGGGCGTGTCAAGCACAGTCTTCTCTCACACGGTTATAACCTGACTGAGGCTGCATGCTAAGCCTTCACAAAACACTTTTCTCAAAGTTTCCCAAAACGCCTGCATTGCTGTGGAGCACATTTCATTGCTGCCACTTCAAACTGGAACGGCAAACCCATGAAGCAAAGCTTACCACACCACGAGTCGGGATAATGCATATTGGTCTACTCAATGGGTGATCAATTGGTATCTATGTGCTCCTCAAATTTCCAACGTCACAGCGTTACTTCTATTCTTGCAAGTCAAAGCAGTGCATAAAAGGAGCAGACCAGAATCAGAAGAGGTTCCTTCATTTTTGACCCGTGAGACTGTATGAATAGGTCATGCTGGAGGCTGAGAACATACAGGGAGTGGACTATGGTAATGTTGGAGGTCTTCCCCAAAGCCAAAGGATAGAACCGTCCTATTGTGTTCTTCCTCCCCTCACTCACATGCACGCACTGCAGCAAACCCCCATGGCATATTGTAGCTATGCAAGCTGTTTGAGGGGCTGCTATTCAACCATTATTCGAACACATCTTTCTATAGTTGCCCCCGAAGAAACTGCAGGCCTCAGCAGAGGGGCTCATAATCCCACCACCTCACAGCATTCACTCCATCCATAGCAAATGCCAGCCCAAGTGTACCCAGCCTGGAAGATTTAGGTAGTCAGTTTGAGGTGGGTACACTGGGTTCATCTCAAACAGGAGCATGGTAGAGAACGAACAAGAGCCTGCTGGACACGTAACAAGCTGCAGAGGGTCTTGTGAGGCCTGCATTGAAAATAAATGTGTTACCTACCTGAACACTAACATTTTCTCCAGTTAATAGATGATGAGCCAAGCACTCTAGGGGATATGATGCTAACTGTGGAGCAAGTCCACTTCCCACTTCAGTCATATATGATCATTCAACACGTCTGCAGTCCAGCCGGCAGAATGTGACAACTTCAGGACTATTTACAGCAGAGCTCCAGGCCAGTCGCAATATCGCTCATGAATTCTCCCATTGTTGCTATAGGAGCCTTGGGTTCCAATCTCCAAAAGACTGCTTTGTTCGATTGCAACATACTGGGAATTCTATTAGAACAAAAAATTATTATGCAGTGCTTCACTCTGTTGCCCAGATAGTTGCACTCCTGCAGATCACTGTTCATGCTAAGAATGTTCCCAGCAGCAGGACCATGGCTGCAGTGCACAGGAATGAAGCTGTTGTCTCGACAGGTGACACCAAATCACCAGCCCCTTAGCCCAGCCTCCCTCAAAACCCTAAATCAAAAAGATATGACAGGAAGCAGGCACTACCTCATCGAACCATAGTAGAGCACAGGGAGAAAGGCCCACCTCATTGCCAAGAAGCTCCCACCAATATCCAGCACCCAGCTGCTTAAAGAGGAGCTCCCAAAACATGCACATTCACGGTGACAAGTACAGCAGAGTGCATGTTAATATCCATGCCATTGAATGAATTGCTTGCCAGTTTTTGACTGCAGACCTGGTGAGATCAATCCCAGTCTAGTTTTTCACCCCCACCCCTTTCTCCCCAGTCACCACTCTGATACCATCGGCGATAAAGACTGGAAAAGTTACCCTTGCATTGTAAATTCATGCTGGAGCAGGGATCACCACCAACATCCCTGCCACCAAAAGATCAGATCCATACAAGCAAGATATAGAAGGGAAGCCCACTGTCGGGTTCCCAAAACAGCAGTGAACATCCTTTAACACGTATTCAACATTCCTCATATTGTTTTTCAACTTTCAATCCTTTAAAAACATGGCAACTCAATGTATACAGTAATTTCATTCTGAATATGCAGCATTGTAGAGTTTAAAAATGTACAGATTCAGATACACATTACTGGAGAAATGACCACCATTATGGGGTTCTGGCATGCAAGCCAGAAATTAGTATCTGTAAATGGGCCAGTTTTGGTGGGGGGGAAATTGTCCATTGAGTAGCCTATAGTTTATTGGAAATATTTCTTCAAAAGAGCTTTAAGATATCTTCGTTGAGCTACAGTCATGGAGACGCTGACCTTTGCACTGTACTTTGTGCATAAAACTATGGTCAAGCTGCATTTTTGAGTATTTATGCAGCAATACTATGGTTATGCTCAAAGGGTTGGTATCATTTTGGGGTGTAAGTCATGAATTACATATTTTCTTGATGTAGTTGACTTTCTCCCCGCCCTGTCCGAGCTGAAGCAACTAGGCCCCAGCGGTGTTGCGGTAAGTTCTGCCGGTCACTCGCTAGAGTTACGGCGGAAGACCGGTAGAATCCCGGCGAATTTTCAGGGCCATTGGGGATCATTTGTTGAGTTTGCACCATCAAGCGCCGAGCCTTGGTTGCCTGCGGCGCGCATCAGGAAATTGGAGCCAAGCGCTTCTAATTTCAAAATAAAAAAGGGACACGTCATGACTTCTGTTCATCTATAAACATAACTATACGAGTTAAATCATTATGGGCACGAACATTACACAAATATCTTTTGAGGCATTCTAAGTTTAAAACGTCATACAGTGCCTGAACTCAATAACAGGGTGAGGAGGCACAACCCAGTCACAGCACATTGGTTCATTAATGTACGGCACGACATGCCGGTTTGCTTGTGGCATTCCACATACAAGCATCCAGCGGCATCACCATATCCGAGGAAATGTAAAGAAAGGTCCAGTAAGGTCATGTTATCGAACACTGCACATCTGGATCTTAAAAATAGGTCTCCTCCGACTTCTGCAAGCAACTATTTTAGATCAGAATTTCAAGCTTTTCTTCCAATGGAGACCAATGTAGGCTAGTTAGACTGAGAGCAGCAGTGATAGTGCCCACCAGGCAGAATATGTTCCTCTCTGCACAACTTAAAGAAAGTTTCTTGTACTGAAAACTTTATTTGGCTCATAACAGTGCAAAGAATTCTTCTTCAACTTTACATACCGAGGAAGTTAAACCTTACTGTTTTGTAAGTTTGTGTCACAAGATTTGGCAACTTAGAAACTGCAAAATTCTCATATGCATAATATTGTATTACATGCATGATTGGAACAAAATAAAATCGTTTTAATTCAGTGGTGTTACACCAGTTCTGAAACATAAGACATTTTACAGGAAATAATTCTTTGGAATACAGTATCAAACAGTAATTAAAGCAACAGTAAAGATGCATCTTGTGACAGGAAGTGTCACTTCTGTTTTCTTCAAAGACTCTCCTCCCACAGACCACAGTTTACCTGCAGACTGGCTGTTTGCCACTGCAACAAGCTGCATGGTGCACTCCCATGTTTAAGACATTTTCTCTTGACATTAATGTGGCCCTGCTACTGACATGTGACTCGCACCACAAGGTACATTTTACCACACCCCGTGCTGCCAGCAGGGGCTTTGCACTCAGCTAGCGCGGGTTGCAGAGTCACGGGTGTGTTGCCTGTGATTCTGAGATCCACACTGGCTGCGTGAGACCCCACTGTCGGGGTGGGGGGGTCCCGCAAAACGTATCCTCATATTCAAAGTGATCAGCTTTCGCACAGCACTGTTAATCCCGAATATGAAGAGTGTCCCGATGGACAGTAGGGTGGGAATGGTGTATGAAGAGTGCGTCTTTGACACCAATATTATGGAAGACTAAAACAGTGCGTCACCATTCCCATCCTTATTTATTAGCCAGCCAAACACTTCTCCGAGAGAGTGGTTCTCTGCTTGCCTACTCTTTAATCATATTTCCCCAAAGTAATTCCTGATGAAAGGGGTATCGGTAACAAGGGAGCAACTTGGTGATACAGGATCCTCTCGTAGTAACAAAGTTTACTTTCAAACAGTTATTAGTTAACCAGTAGATATGACACTGGGTGGTGGTCTTAGGTGTGGCTTGCAAAGGTGTATCCACAGGATTATATGGTTATATAAACAAAGCAAAATATCAAATTAAAACAGAAAATTCACAGAAAGTCTGCCAACATCTGTGGAGGGTAAAGGCAGATTAATGTTTTGAGGGCCAATTGACCAAGCAAGAGAACATCTAAATTCCACCCTCCGACAACACCATCAAAACAGATTAATCAAAGGTTGCAAATCTGAAAGCAAAAAAAGGAAATGCTGGAATTATACAGCAGGCCAATCAGCACTTGCAAAAAGAAAAGAAAGGTTCGGGCGTTTGGAGTGTACCCTTCACTCAGTCTGATGGTGAGTACACACCTGAAACCTCACAACTTGTCCTTTCTTTTTATAGACGCTGACTAACGGTGTGCATTTCGAGCATTTTCGGTTTTTATTCCATCAAAACAGATTAACTGATTATTTTCTACATAATTCAACTGCACTTCAATGTAATCGTGAAACATACTTTGTGATGTGGAAAGAGGTGATAAAATGTTGTATAAATCCACATTCTTTCTTTCCGAAAGAAAAATAGGAGAATGCTGCATACTGTATGGCATAGGCCACCAATTAGCGGGGAAAGCGGAGAAAGAATTCCTGAAATGTGCGTAAGAGAACTTTCTTGATCAGCGTGTTTCCAGCCCAACAGGAAGGAAGCAGTGCTGGAACTTTGTCTGGGGAATAAAAGGGGGAAAGTGGAACAAGTTTCAACGGGACAACATTTGGGGATCCCCGCAGGGGTTTTTGGGTCCAGTTTTGCGGCGGTGCAGAGCAGCACCACCCTGAAGAGCTGCGCCAGTGTGCAACGCCCCTGGTTGGGACACTAATGTGAGTTCTGACTCCCACCCGACCCAGACGCCCCGCAGTGAACGCCTGGGAAATTGGGCAGTCCAACTATACCGACCGCAGAGAGGTTAGTAATGTCATCCCAAGGCAAGTGGCATTGGGTTATTTTGCGATTTATGTTGTGGTGGCAAAGGCAAATGTTTTGGGAATGTTTTTTTTAGGTTTTTTTTCTCCCCGGGCATTTCTCAGTGTGCTCCCGGCCCCGCTCTTTAGCTCGGATTTTTCCAATGCTAGCGCCTCTCTTAGCGCTGTGCCCCACACTCAGAGCCCAACAGCCCAATATTGCTGACTAAGGCGCAAACTGTTCCCGGGCGCTAACGTTACCGCCCCGAAATGACCAAAGCCGAAAATCCAGCCCATGGAAATTAAAATGAGACAGAAAATGGAGGTTTATGATAATTGTAAGGTCCAAAATACAGTAGAAAACCAAACTGGATATAGAAAGTTCAGAGGAGATCTAAATAAGGGAGTAAGAGGGGAAGAGAGTATAAGATTGGATTAGCGGCCAACATAAAAGGGAACATAAAAGTCTTTTATAAAGTATACATAAGAACATAAGCATTAGGAACAGGAGTAGGCCATCTAGCCCCTCGAGCCTGCTCCGCCATTTAACAAGATCATGGCTGATCTGGCCATGGACTCAGCTCCACTTACCCGCCCGCTCCCCATAACCATTAATTCCCTTATTGGTTAAAAATCTATCTATCTGTGATTTGAATACATTCAATAAGGTTCACTAGGCTGAGTCCTAAGATTCCAGAGATGAGGGGGTTACGATTCACTCGGCTGATTCCGGAGATGAGGGGGTTACCTTATGATGATAGATTGAGTAGACTGGGTCTTTACTCGTTGGAGTTCAGAAGGATGAGGGGTGATCTTACAGAAACATTTAAAATGAAAGGGATAGACAAGATAGAGGCAGAGAGGTTGTTTCCACTGGTCGGGGAGACTAGAACTAGGGGGCACAGCCTCAAAATACAGGGGAGCCAATGTAAAACCGAGTTGAGAAGGAATTTCTTCTCCCAGAGGGTTGTGAATCTGTGGCATTCTCTGCCCAGGGAAGCAGTTGAGGCTAGCTCATTGAATGTATTCAAATCACAGATGGATAGATTTTTAACCAATAAGGGAATTAAGGGTTACGGGGAGTGGGCGGATAAGTGGAGCTGAGTCCACGGCCAGATCAGCCATGGGCTTGTTGAATGGCGGAGCAGGCTCGAGGGGCTAGATGGCCTACTCCTGTTCCTAATTCTTATGTTCTTATGATCTTATAAGTGTTATTGGGTTGTCTCTTTGAGATTTATGTTGTGGTGGCATAGGCATTGTTTTGGGAATATTTTTCTGGATTGTGTGTGGGTTTTTTTTCTCCCCAGGTGTCTCTCAGAGCGCTCACGGCCCGACTCTTTAGCTCAGGATTTGTGGAACATTTATGGAAAAGGGCAAGGTACAATCAGCGTAAAAATACTTAATTGTAGGAAGGATAACTTCAGTGAGTTGTAAAGGGATCTGGCCCAGGTGGATTGGAATCAAGAATTGGTAGACAAGACAGTAATTGAACAATCAGAGATCTTAAAGAGGATGGATCAGGTACAGAGTCGACACATCCCTGAGGGAGAAAGGAAGGGCTTCAGCAGGTAGAACTCCCTGGATAACTAAAGAATATTGGGGCGGATGTTCGGGTCCTTTGCACGCGGTTTTTTGCCCTGGAGTGGCAGCAATGAGGTCTTCTGGGCGGATGGTCAGCCTGCAGCGCCTTGTAGGGGTTTTTGGGTCCGGTTTTGTGGCGGCGCAGAGCAGCATTGCCCTGAACAGCTGCGCCAGTGTGCAACGCCCCCGGTTGTGACACTAGCGGGAGGTTTGACCCCGCCTGACCCATACGCTCCTCAGCACGCCCCGCAGTGAACGCCTGGGAAATTGGGCAGTCCAACCATACCGACCGCAGAGAGGTTAGTAATGTCATCCCAAGGCAAGTGTCATTGGGTTATTTTGCGATTTATGTTGTGGTGGCATAGGCAAATGTTTTGAGAATGTTCTTTTTAGGTTTTTTTTCTCCCCGGGCATTTCTCAGTGTGCTCCCGGCCCCGCTCTGTAGCTCGGATTTTTCCAATGCTAGCGCCTCTCTTAGCGCTGTGCCCCACACTCAGAGCCCAACAGCCCAATATTGCTGACTAAGGCGCAAACTGTTCCCGGGCGCTAACGTTACCGCCCCGAAATGAGCAAAGCCGAAAATCCAGCCCATGGAAATTAAAATGAGACAGAAAATGGAGGTTTATGATAATTGTAAGGTCCATAATACAGTAGAAAACCAAACTGGATATAGAAAGTTCAGAGGAGATCTAAATAAGGGAGTAAGAGGGGAAGAGAGTATAAGAATAGATTAGCGGCCAACATAAAAGAGAACATAAAAGTCTTTTATAAAGTATATATAAGAACATAAGAATTAGGAACAGGAGTAGGCCATCTAGCCCCTCGAGCCTGCTCCGCCATTTAACAAGATCATGGCTGATCTGGCCGTGGACTCAGCTCCACTTACCCGCCCGCTCCTCATAACCCTTAATTCCCTTATTGGTTAAAAATCTATCTATCTGTGATTTGAATACATTCAATGAGCTAGCCTCAACTGCTTCCTTGGGCAGAGAATTCCACAGATTCACAACCCTCTGGGAGAAGAAATTCCTTCTCAACTCAGTTTTAAATTGGCTCCCCCGTATTTTGAGGCTGTGCCCCCTAGTTCTAGTCTCCCCGACCAGTGGAAACAACCTCTCTGCCTCTATCTTGTCTATCCCTTTCATTATTTTAAATGTTTCTATAAGATCACCCCTCATCCTTCTGAACTCCAACGAGTAAAGACCCAGTCTACTCAATCTATCTTCATAAGGTACTAAATCATAGGCTTGTTCGCAAAATTAAAGGGACAGTCGCAGCAGGGATACAAAATTGGTCAAGGGACAGAAAGCAGAGAGCATTGGTGATCAATTGTTGTTTGAATTGGAGGGACGTATACAGGGGTGTTCCCCAGGGTATTGGGACCACTGCTGATTGATATATATTAATGACCTGGACTTGGGTGTACAGGGCATCATTTCAAAGTTTTCAGATGGTACGAAACTCGGAAATGTACTAAACAATGAGAAGGATAGAAGCAAACTTCAGAAGGACATAGACAGACTGGTAAAATGGGTAGACACCTGACAGATGAAATTTAAAGCAGAGAAGTGTGAAGTAGTAGGATGAATGATGAGACAAAATAGGAACTATATGGTACAATTTTAAAGGGGTGCAGGAACAGAGACACCTGGAGTGTACGTATACAAATCTTTGAAGGTGGCAGAACAAGTTTAGAAGACTGTTAAAAAAGCATACAGGATCCTTGGCTTTATCAATAACAAAATCTTGTATTTATATAGCACCTTTAACATAGCAAAACATCCCAAGGTGCTTCACCGGAATATTATATGACAAAAAATGGACACAGAGCCACATAAGGAGAAATTAGGGCAGGCGACCAAAAGCTTGGACAAAGAGGTAGGTTTTAAGGAGCGTAGTGAGGCAGCGAGGTTTAGGCAGGGAATTCCAGAGCTTGCGGCCTAACACAGAAAGCACAGCCACCAATGGTTGAGCGATTACAATCAGGGATGCTCAAGAGAGTAGAATTAAGAGTGCAGATATCTTAGCGGGGGTATGGGGCTGAAGGAGATTACAGAAATAGGGAGGGGCAAGGCCATGGAGGGATTTGAAAACAAGGATGAGAATTTTGAAATTGAGGCGTTGCTTAACTGGGAGCCAATGTATGTCAGCGACCACACGGGTGATGGGTGAGCGGAACTTGGTGCGAGTTAGGATATGCACAGTTGAGTTTTGGATTACCTCAATTTTACATAGGGTAGACTGTGGAAGGCCAGTCAGGAGTGCATTGGAATAGTCAAGACTAGAGCTAACAAAGGCACAGATGAGGGTTTCAGCAGTGAATGAGCTGAGGCAAGGGTGGAGACACGCGATGTTATGAAAGTGGAAATAGGTGGTCTTAGTTATGCTTCGAATATGTGGTCTGAAGCTCATTTCAGGGTTAAATATGACACCAAGGTTGCGACCGGTGTGGTTCAGCCTCAGACAGAAGTTAGGGAGAGGGATGGAGTCAGCGGCTAGGGAATTACGTTTGTGGCAGAGGAAGAGAGTGCAAAAGCAAGGAAGTTATGCTAACCCATTATAAATAAAGTTATATAGCACCTCTCATGACCACCGGACGTCTCAAAGCGCTTAACAGCCAATGAAGTACTTTTGGACTGTAGTCACTGTTGTAATGTGGGAACCACTGGTTACGCGTCAGCTGGAGTAATGTTTCCAATTCAGGGCACCACACATCAGGAAAGATGTCAAGGCCTTAGAGAGGTGCAGAAGAGATCTGCTAGAATGGTACCAGGGATGAGGGACTGCAGTTATGTGGAGAGACTGGAGAAGCTGGGGTTGTTCTCCTTAGAGCAGAGAAGGTTATAAGGAGATTTGATGGAGGTGTTCAAAATCATGAACGATATTGATAGAGTAAATAAGGTGAACCTGTTTCCAATGGCACGAGGGTCAGCAAGCAGAGGACATAGATTTAAGGTTATTGGCAAAAGACCCAGAGGCGAGGGGAGTGACATTTGTTTTTAAACGCAGTGTGATGCTATGACCTGGAATGCACAACCTGAAAGTGTGGTGAAAGCAGATTCAATTGTAACATTCAGAAAAGAATTGGATAAATACTTGAAGGGAAAGAAATTACAGGGCTGTGGGGAAAGAGCAGGATAGTAGAATTAATTGGATAACTCTCCCAAAGAGACGGCACAGATACGATGGGCTGAATGGCCTCCTTCGGTGCTGTATGACCCGAGGATTCTGATGCCTTGTTTAACTCCATCATTACAAAAGGCCAAACTGGAAGTGAAATTCTCAAGATTCAAAGCTACTCGTAGAAATTGCAAAAGGCAGCATTGAGATCTGTTCTTTTAAATCCTCCTGTCATTATTACAGGAAGTGCAGTGATAACCTTCGATATCCTTAACATAAAGGACCAATCTCATTCCTTCCTTTTTCGTGCTTGTATGATTCCTATCTTAGCCTCAAGCGTCTGCACATGACATTTTTCTTACATTAAATGTAACAAGATACAGTGCTGACAAAAACAAATCATAATAAACAATTTAATAACCAAACACAAAAGAAGTTAATAGCAAGTCAATCCACGGAAAACTTCAACCGAGGAACAGGAGGAGGCCATTCAGCCCCTCGAGCCTGTTCTGCCATTCAATGAGATCACGGCTGATCTGTACCTCAACTCCAATTACCCGCCTTTGTTCCATATCCCTTGATACCCTTGCCGAACAAAAATCTATTTATCTCAGTCTGGAAATTTTCAAGTGACCCAGCTTCAACATGAGGTATGAACATTAAAACCGACA
This sequence comes from Pristiophorus japonicus, assembly GCF_044704955.1. Classification (NCBI taxonomy): domain Eukaryota; kingdom Metazoa; phylum Chordata; class Chondrichthyes; family Pristiophoridae; genus Pristiophorus; species Pristiophorus japonicus. Next base: position 317,666,039 of record NC_091979.1, read on the forward strand.
CTGGCAGATAAATCTGGTACATTTATAGGAGTCACATGTCCACACATGGGCCTTTTTTTTTAAAAAAAAGGAGGACCTCTGGAAATGCAGTTAGCAAGTCAATAGGAATGTGTGGAATGTATGAAGGAGATCAGAAAATTAAAACAAAAACTATTATATATATATATAAAAAATACTTTGGCATTGAAAGAATTAACAAAATATTTACCGATATCTACTCAAGTACAAATATTGCCTACTCTAAATTGTTTCCATGTTTTGATGTCTTTTCTACGTGCCAGCAATTTGTGGCTTGTGTGTTTTTTTAATGTAACTGTTGTATGAACTCTTATTTTTATATCTGATCAGGTGATGCAGTCTGAAAAGTTATAGTGGTAGGATCTGACTCTATGACGGTGGTTTGAACGGCAGCTGAATTTCTGCAGCTCCTCATCTGATTGACAGTAATCATCAACACGGAGCTGAATATCATGGACAACCCACTGACCAGGAAGGCTGCGGTATAATTTCCTGTTGTATCCACCAACCAACCTATAAAGAGAAAGAGGATTTTTTAAAAAAAATCAGTGTTGAACTACAGATGCGCTATTGCAAACACTTAAAAAAAAACATACATCCCACAATCACACCTTGTGGGTAAGGCACATCCCTATAAAGTGTTGAGGCAGCAATAATAACACTTAAGCACATTACTGGTACAAACTGAGGCAGAAGCTCATTTGGATGTCCAAGTGGATCAGGATAGCAACAATAACCTATAATGTACAATACGATTCCCCCTAGTAGTAAAACCAGTAAGTTGGGTCACTCACAAGTCAGTCAGCTGTTAAATCAATTCGCAGCCAACCATGGCTTTTGAGAAGTTCCGGGGGAAGTACACTGAATGACAATATTTAAGGTGCTTCACAGGAGCATTATCAAACAAAATTTGACATTGAGCCACATACCGAGATATTAGGGCAGTGGTCAAAGAGCTAGGTTTTAAGGAGGAAAGAGAAGTAAAGAGGCGGAGAGATTTCGTGAGGGGATTCTCGAACTCAGGGAATTGGCAGATGAAAGCAGGGCTGCCCATGGTGGAGTTTAAAATTGGGCTGCTCGAGGCCAGAATTGGAGAAGCGTAGATATCTCAGACGGTTGTAGGGCTTTACAGAGAGATTACAGATATAAGGAGGGGCGAGGTGGTGGAGGGATTTGAAAACGAGAGAATTTTGAATCGAGGCATTGCTTAACCTGGAGCCAAAGTAGGTCAGCGATGTAGCTCAATCTCCCTCAATCATTTCAGAACAACTGCCATTGTGACAAGATAACTGTGCAGCCAATCATGTCACTACTTGTGTAACCATTAGAAAGGGATAGATAGGTTTAGACAAGACTCAATGGGTAAATGTACTAATTTTGTGCTCTCAGAAAATAGTGCTGCGTAGCGGAAGCACACGGAATGACTGGAACGCCTATCATATATTAGGGCAGATAATAGCAAATGAGCTAATAGCAACATTATCCTTATTTTTTTGGTGACCCCTGAAAACAAATAGGTTCATAGCACAAATAGGGCCATTCGACCCTTCGAGCCTGCACCACCATTCAATACCCCTTTCCCGCTTTCTCTCCATACCCCTTGATCCCTTTAGCTTGGATTGCAAGAGTATAAACATTACAGTTTGATTGACACTAGCTGAAACTTATTAAAATAGTAAAACAAAATAAATCAGTGAACAATTCAAAATCCATTTACAATAAAAACAACTGTAGTAGATTATGTAACACATTACTGACCTGCGATTGGTGGGCCAATAAGATAGGGTATCCCATGAATAAAGTAAACTATTCCCAGAGCAGAGGACAGGAAAGCATTTCCTGCTATATCTGATGTTATTACTGGGATAAGAGCAACATAAGCCCCATCAAAGTATCCATAAAGAACTGCATAGGGAACAAGGAGTGGAAAAGATCTCAGAATGGGAATGAACAGAGAGCAGAGACCATCCAGCCCAATGGTTAAAATGTAACAGTATTTGCGATACTTCTTCAACCACCTGCAGATTTAAAGAGAGAAGGTTGCCATAATAAAAATATTATTCAGTTTGGATAAACTGCCCAATAAATTAAATCCTAATGGCTTGGTCTGTTTTTATTGCACTCGATATGAAGAATTGCAGCAATTTTAATGGCCATCCTTTCCTACTTACAAATGATTACCATTGATCTCAAACTAGTGTCCTGAACTTATATAAAGGTCATTACAAAGATGTGAAGGCAGAGTTGGTTAAAGTGGACTGGGAAAATATAAAGTATCAGACTGTAGAAATGCAGTGGCAAACATTCAAGGAGATTTTTCATAACTCTCAGCAAAGATTTATTCCAGTGAGAAATAAAGATGCTAAGAGAAGGAAGAACCAGCCCTGGCTAACTAAGGGGGGAAAAGGATGGTATCAATTTGAAAACAAAGGCATACAATGTTGCGAAGGACAGTGGGCGGTCAGAGGATTGGGAAATTTTTAGAAACCAGCAAAAGGACAACTAAAAAAATGATAAAGACAGAAATGATAGCATATGAGAGCAAACTAATGAAATATAAAAACAGTCAGTAAAAGCTTCTACAGGTATATAAAAAGGAAATTAGTAGCTAAAGTAAACATTGGTCCCTTAGAGGATGAGACTGGGGAATTAATAATGGGAAACAGGGAAATGTCAGAGACTTAAAACAAATATTTTGTATCAGTCTTCATGGTAGAGGACACTAAAAACATCCCAATAATAGATAATTAAGGAGCTATTGCATGGGGAGAACTTAGAACAATCACTATCACTAGAGATAAAGTAACAGGCAAACTAATGGGACTAAACGTGGACAAGTCCCCTGGACCTGATGGCTTGCATCTGAAGGTCTTAAAAGAAGTGGCTGCAGAGATGGTGGATGCATTGGTTGTAATCTAGCAAAATTCCCTGGATTCTGGAGCGGTCCCAGCGGACTGGAAAACCGCAAATGTAACACCCCTATTTAAGAAAGGGAGACAGAAAGCAGGAAACTATGGGCACAAGTTTCGAGCCGCGTCTAGAACGGCACAGTCCCGACCTGGACGCCCATTTTTCGCGCCACAAAGTGCGCCTAAAAAAACCCTCCAGATTCTCCAGCTCCCTGCAGGTCCTCTGGCCCTCGGCGCAGCGCAGCAGGAGCTGTAGGGGGCGGAGCCAGGTCCCTGTGCTGAAAACAGTGCCGGGACCTCTCCACATGCGCGCAACAGTGGGCGCGCATGTGCAGTAGCTCCAGGCGCCCAAAACTGTGTGGGAGGGGCCCGAAGCACGTAACCCCTAGCCCTGGCCGAATGGCCTCACTGGGGCTGCGTGAATAAGGCTCCTCCCACAGCCAGCTCCTGCTTCCTCCCGACCCGACTTGACTCCCGCTTCCCGCCCCCCGCCTCCAGACTGAACCCGAAACCAACACCGACCCGACTCCCGCTTCCCCCCGCCCCCGGACCCGACCCCCCGGACTGGACCCGACCCGACTCCCGCTCCCCCCCCCCGCCCCCAGACTGGATCCGACCTGACCTCCCTCCTCCCGACCTGACCTCCCTCTCCCTCCCTCCCCCCGACCCGAACCGAACCAACCTCCCTCCTCCCACCCCCCCGACCCGACCCAATGCCACCTACCTGTAAATCTGATGCTGGGGACGGAGCCTGCCCGAAGTCTCGGGCCCGGCCCATTCAGCCTCCCTCCCCCTTCTCTTTTCCCCCCACCCCCGCCAATCTCCTTCCCCCCCATCTCCTTCCCCCCCGCCATCTCCTTCCCCCCCCCGCCATCTCCTTTCCCCCCCGCCATCTCCTCCTTCTCCCCCCTCCTCCTTCTCCCTCCCTCCCCCTTCTCCCCCATCCCTCCCACATCCCTCCCTCTGCTCCCCCCCTCTCTCCCTCTACCCCCCTCCCCTCGCTGTCAGAAACACAGACACTGACAGACAGAGAATGAGAGACACACAGAGACAGACAGAGAGCTAGAGACACTGACAGAGACACACTGAGGGGGGCATCCCAGCACGCTGTTGGAGGGCTCCCGGTGCTGCAGTCGGTAAGTAGAAAATGTTTTATTTATTGATTTAAAAAAATAATTATTATTTCTTACTAATTTTTTTTGATTGATTTATTGGTTGATTTATTGATGTATTTATCATTTATTATTGATGATGGCTCTTTATTTGTAAAACTGAAGTGTTTAATGTTTGTAAACTTCCCTTTAAACCCCCCCACCCCACCATTCCCTACGCCTGATTTGTACTCTACGCCTGATTTTCTAAAGTGTAGACAAGGTTTTTTCGAGCATACAAAAATCTTCACTTACTCCATTCTAAGTTAGTTTGGAGTAAGTTTTCACTGACGAAACTTTGAAAACAGGTGTAAGTGGCCGGACACGCCCCCTTTTGAAAAAAAAATTCTGTTCCAAAGTGAAACTGTTCTAACTGACTAAAACTGGAGCAAACTAAATGACGAGAATTCCGATTTCTAAGATACTCCGTTCTACACCAGTTGCTCCTAAAAATCAGGAGCAAATCAAGTGGAAACTTGGGGCCTATAGACCAGTTAGCCTAACATCTGTCATTGGGAAATGCTGGAGTCAATCATTAAGGAAGTTTTTTGAGGATGTAACAAGCAGAGTGGATAAAGGAGGACAGATTGATGTCATGTATTTGGATTTCCAGAAAGCATTCGCTAAGGTACCACACAAAAGGTTACTGCACAAGATAAGAGCTCACGGGGTTGGGGGTAATATATTAGCATGGATAGCGGATTGGCTAACTAACAGAAAGCAGAGAGTCGGGATAAATGGGTCATTTTCAGGTTGGCAAACTGTAAGTAGTGGGGTGCCGCAGGGATCAGTGTTGGGGCCTCAACTATTTACAATTTATATTAATGACTTGGATGAAAAGATCGAGTGTAACGTAGCCAAATTTGCTGATGATATAAAGATAGGTGGGAAAGCAAGTTGTGAGGAAGATGCAAATAATCTACAAAGGGATATAGATAGGCTAAGTGAGTGGGCAAACATTTGGCAGATGGACTATAATGTGGGAAAATGTGAGGTTATCCACTTCGGTAGGAAAAATAGAAAAGCAAAAATTATTATTTAAATAGGGAGCGATTACAAAATGCTGTAGTACAGAGGGATCTGGGGGTTTTGTACATGAAATGCAAAAAGTTAGCATGCAGGTACAGCAAGTAATCAGGAAGGCAAATAGAATGCTGGCCTTTATTGCAAGAGGGGATGGAGTATAAAAGTAGGGAAGTCCTGCTCCAACTGTTGGTAAGACCACACCTGGAGTACTGCATACAGTTTTGGTCTCCGTATTTAAGGAAAGATATATTTGCATTGCAGGCAGTTCAGAGAAGGTTCATGAGATTATTCCTGAGATGAAGGGGTTGACCTATGAAGAAAGGTTGAGCAGGTTGGGCCAATTCTCATTGAAGTTTAGAAGAATGAGTGGTGATCTTATTGAAACATAAGATTCTGAGGGGGCTTGACAGGGTAGTTGCAGAGAGGATGTTTCCCCTCATGGGGGAATCTAGAACTAGGGGGCATCGTTTCAGAATAAGGGGTTGCCCTGCTCCTATTTCTTATGTTCTTATAGAATCTAGATACAATGAACTTGGCTAATACAAATCTCCAAATGACAGCAAACATTTGCCTTCAAATGAACTAAAACACCATTCAAGTGGAGATGACTGAACCACGATGAGTAGAATTATTTTATAATAATCAGGTTCAACTACGCTGATCTCATTCTTGTCTACAGACTCGAGGCTTAAAAAAAGTTTACATAAAAACAGAAAATGCTGGAAATACTCAGCTGGTCAGGCATCTGTGGAGCTAATTTTAAGGTTGATGACCTTTCATCAGAACTGGAATAAGTTAGAGATGTGACGGGTTTTAAGAAAGTACAAAGGCAGGGACAGGGGAGTGGGGGAAGAGAACAAAATGGAAGGTCTGCGACCGGGTGGATGGCAGGAGGAATTAAATGACAGAAGGAATCATGGTGCAAGGCAAAAGGGGGTGGTAATGGGACAAAAAAAAATGGGTCTGGAGGAGCTGTAAATGGGAACAACAGAATCATTAGCAACAACTGCCGTCCGAAAACATAGAAGCGGTGGTTATGAATTGAAATTGTTGAACTCAATATGTTGAGTCCGGACAGCTGTAAAATGCCTAATCGAAAGTTGAGGGGCTATTCCTCGAGTTTCGTTAGAACAGTGTAGGAGGCCAAGGACAGAGAGATCCAAATGGAAGTGCGATGGAGAATTAAAACGACAAGCGACCGGAAGCTCAAGGTCATGCTTACGGACTGTGTGGAGGTGTTCCGTAAAGCGATCACCCAATCTACACTTGGTCTCCCCAATGTAGAGGAGGCCGCACCGTGAGCAGCGAATACAGTATACTAAAGTACAAGTAAATCGCTATTTCACCTGGAAGGAGTCTTTGGGGCCCTGGACGGTGGGAGGGGAGGAGGTGAAAGGGCAGGTGTTGCATACCGTGGGATCGGGAAGGGGTGTTGGGAGTGATTGGGAAATGGGCCAGAATGTCGCAGAGGGAACAGTCCCTTCGGAATGCTGAAAGGTGAGGGGGAAGGCGTGTTTGGTGGTGTCATCACTCTGAAGGTGGGGGAAATGGTGGAGGATGTTCATTTGAATGTGGAGCTGGTGCGGTGGAAGGCGAGGACAAGGGGAACCCTATCGTGGTTCTGGGATGGAGGGGAAAGGATGAGAACAGAACTGTGGGAAATGGAACAAACAAGGTCGAGAGCCCCGTCAACCATGATGAAGGGGAATCCTCGGTGGAGGAAAAAGGAAAGCACTGGTATGGAAGGTGGCAGCTTTAGAACGGATGCGAAGGAGACAGAGAATCTGGGTAAATGGAATAGAGTCCTTTCAGGAAGCGGGGTATGAGGTATTGTAATCATGGTAGCTGTGGGAGTCAGTGCGTTATAATAGATATTGGTGGCCAGCCTATCCCCAGAAATGCAGATAGAGACGTCAAGGAAGGGAAGGGGTTGGAGATGGATCATGTGAAGGGGAGGGAGGGGTGGAAGCCAAATGCCGCACTGCCAGATCACGGCATGGACCCCACCTTCAAAGCGTTAGTGGGCCACGACAATTAAGTTGGCACATTTTATATTGACCCACCCGCCACTTCCCCTTTAATTTGCGCCCCGCGAGCCTCCTGTTCGTTCGTGTCCCCCGAAGCTATCGCTGTCATCGCCCCCGCACAGCTTCAGGAGGGGCGGGCCAATTTTTGTTCTGGTGCGAAAAATCGCCAGCGGAGCGGGGCGCTACCAGTTTACCGCTGCCATTAAACTCCTGGGAAATGTAAATGATCCCAATTTCTCCCCCAAAAAATACTGCCTGACCTGCTGAGCGTTTCCAGCATTTTCTGTTTTTAATTTTAACTTTACTCATAGTTAAACACTACAGCCCCGTCCAGCATTAACAGGTTCATCAATTTTCAATCATCACCCCTCTCCAATCATTTTTATAGGGGGTTCACAAACCATTTTGGACCTCTTTGGGTTGGATAGGATTAACTGACGGGCTAATGGTGTTGGTGTGAATTCAGAAAGCTGGCAGCCAATACGTTATCCATCTGGACCCATTATTATTGATTTTCGTTGCATTTCCTGGCATCCTTCATCTTTTTAAACTGAGAGGGGCATAAGTATGCCTCATTAAAAACACAAACAAGGCCAAATGGTGACATGTGATTGAAGGAGTGGATGGGTTGGCGATGGATACCATGTTGTGAATCCAGCCAGTTGTGGGTGGGAACTGACAAGCCAATTCCTCGATTGTTTAGTTTCTCCATTTCTCAGATGGACTGGGGTCAACAAATCAGATGCTTTTCCTGTTCCCTCCCCATAGCCCAACCTCTTTCTCTTCTCCCAATGCTGATGTTTCTGATTAACTTCTGAGCTCCAAGTGAAAGACATCTTGTGCTGAGGAATCGAAGTCTTTTAATCCTGGCATCCAATTACATCACTTGGCATTCCCAGGTGCACAATAAAACCCTCTCTGCTGCAAAAATATGCATCAATTCCTCTAGTGCATTGCACATACTCTCTCGGCCTGGTGCGGTGAATAGTGCCAACATCTGTTAATGTGACCATATCAATCTCTATACCAGCCACTTTTGATGAGCGAGGAAAAATGGCCTTCAGAGATGCTTTTAAGTTTATAAAAACCCAGGCTTTAAAAAGTTCACATCCAGAAAATAAACAGTGGAAACCATAAAGAATGATGAAAGTTTACTAGTAAAAGGTGTTAATTAGTAAAGCAAGGTATCGAAAAGTTAGACTAAGCAGAAAATAAAATTATTAATGGGCAAAAAAGACAAAATGGAGGAATGTGGGACAATGGGATAAGCTGAATTATTAAAGTATTTAAAGCACTCTATTAAAGTTTTTACTACATTAGTGGTTCAGTGTTAATAGGTTCAAGATGTGAGCTGAAAATGTACAAAACCTTCAAATTGTATCCTTCCTAGGGAGACAGAAACTCCTCTGGACGGCACAAGTGGTGGGAACTGCATCAGATGACTTCCAATGGAAAATTCTGCAAGTGGCAGGGAGCCAGAAGACAATTTCTACCCAGTCCACTGAAAAGTTACGCTGCCAATTCAGTAATTCGCGCAGGAAATCCTGCCCAGGGTCATTAGTTTCTGGGGCTAAGTGCCCTGGTTCTATGGAGCACTGACAATGATCTCGGAGTTACCAATGCTGCAATTCATCCTTTAGGCTATGGGGCTGAAATTGTCCTCCGACTGGCAGGGGGCGCACTCACCGATATTGAAGATTTTTCTCGGAGAGTAGAGCGAAATTCAGCACTTTGTATATTTTTTTTGTTCCGGGCGGTGAAATTGAGTTGCGGTGGGGCAGAAGTGCATGGGGAGCGGGGCGGACATCGGTACGTGTGATCAGCGCTGCGCTGATGGCGTCAGAGCAACGCAGACATCCCGCTGACGCGTAGCAACATCCCTTCAGTTAAAAGAGGGCGGCTGTGAACTCTGCAGCCACATTAGTGACACCCACTGGGCCACCGGGGAAGGTTTCGGCCGGGCCAAGGGGTGCCGGGCTGAACCCGGGGGGGCACCGTTGCTGGGCCGACCTCGGAATCGGCCGACCATTAAAATAAAATGGCAGCCGCGGCAGTGCACCCTCCCCTTTAGGGGCGGACGCGCCACCCAGCCACAGGCAGCTTTCCGCAGGGGAAAGCGGTCGGGGGCACCGAGCGGCAGCCAATCCGTTCCCGCGGGGTAACTTCCCATGGGGCAATTTCCCACGCAGGGCGCAAACGGGGTCGCCACTGGTCAGTAAAGGGTCGACGGGGCAGGAACATCCACTGCCCCCCCCCAAAAAATTAGGGCAACCGAGCGATGAGTGCTTTCCGCACAGTCACTGCCTCTTTTTTAACGGCTCTTTAAAAAAGGGGAAATTTCAGCCCCTATGAGTTTCATCATTCTAGTACAGAATAAAATCAAAAACTTGTGTGTTTTATCCTTACCTTCTGTCCGCTAGCCAGCCAAATGAAATATTCCCAACAATGTCTATGATGCCTAGTATTGACATTAAAAAGGCCGCTTGTTGCTGGCTGACCCCAGAGCTTACCGCGTATGGTACAAGATGCACAAAAGGAGTGTTGCAGCCATAGGCCAAGAACAGCAACGATACACCAAATACAAGGAAGTCTGGCGTCAGGAGGAAGGCGTATTCTTTATACGACGGACAACAGCCACAGGGCTGCTTGTTACCACAGCCTTTTCCGATGAAGTTTGAATCTGCAGAAGGGCAAGGCAGTTGAGGGTCTTCACGTTGTGTTTTATAGCTGCTTTCCTCAGAAGGCTTTCTGCTCGCCATACTGCTTACGGTGGAATTGGACAGATCCTCTACAAGAGTGAGGGGCCGGAGCAGGGCACCACAGACGCAAATATTAGCTACAAGGCCTCCAAGGATGAGTAACGCTCCACGCCAAGAGTACTGTTCAATCAGCAGCTGAACCACTGGGGCTAAAACAAAAGTCCCAATTCCACTTCCTGACATGGCCAACCCATAAGCCATAGCTTTTCTTTTACAGAAGTACTTCCCCACAATAGCTATGGCTGGAGAATAAGCTAGAGCATATCCACAACCTGCAACAGAGAACACAATTTTTAAAAATTACTATTTCATCCAGTTGCTTTCATTTTCAGCTTTCTACTGACAGTAGTCGACAGCACAACTGCTTTTAGTTAGGAATGCAGGCAAATGCACACTCACACACACGCTTCAAAACTACTGCCTCTATCTAAGACGCACCCAACAACTCGAGAAACTTGACGTGTCAATTGCAATAATCTGATGAATAAGCCCAATAGCTTTTGTCCATATTGGGTGGAAATTTCAACTTCAATAGAGGCGTAAAAAAAATGGTAGCAGATTTTACCTTTGTTACTCAGATAGGTTTAATGAGCTGGGTCTATTTCCTTTACAGCAGCGTAGAATTAGAGGCAATCTGACAGAGGTATATAAAATGATGAAAAGTGCTGAATTGCGTGTAATTCATAGATTATTTCAGTTTCAGATTAAGGACAACCGGGGACACGAGCTTAAACTATGCACAAGTAGGACTAGCCTAGATGTTAGTTGGGTTCTTTTCCCAAAGAGAAGTGAGCCTCTGATTGTGATACCGGCTGGTGTGCTGGGTGCTGACTCTCCATGCCTACAAGAGGGAGCTCGACCAATTCTTTGCAGGGGCAGAGCTTGCATCATATAGACGGTAAGTGGATGTACCAGTTAATGTACACATGGTCAATGTGATCTTCTGTATTGGATTGGATTGTCTGAGATCCTTATTGGCCCTGGGTTTTTTTCCCGATTTCTTTTGCCTCTCCCATGAAAATTCATGGCCGTGTTTGGCGGGGGCAGGGGGGCGTGGAGTGGGGGGGGGGTGATGCAGATGGTAGGAAGTGTTGCTTCAGGCATCATGAGTGTGGAGCAGGTTTGATGGACCAGCTGGTCTTTTCCTGCCTGTCATTTTACTAGGTTAGTATAATGTATGCACCGGTGAGTCTGCTCACAGTTTGTAGAGTGCTGTTGCATTGTGAGTGGCTTAGCCAGTTGATCTCCTGGAGAGGTCTCTTCCATCTATTGGAAGGGAAGGGAATCTCCCTGCATGCTGTGAGACCCTCCAGAAGCATATGGAGGGAGTCATGGGAGAGCCTGGGTTCAGCCGGGCACCTCTGTGCAGTGTTTGTCAGTGATTGCAGCACCTCAAGGCTGTAGAACACTGACAGCACAACTGTCAAAATTAATTTGGGCATGGCCCCTTTCAGGAAACCGGCTGATGACAAGTCATCAAAAGACATCACCAGACCCACTTCCTTCAATTGGCCGGGAAATGCCACCGATGTCGCCCACCAGCAGCGAGGCCGGGTCCCACCGAGGTTGGTAAAATCCAGCCTCTCGTCTCTGATCTTCTGAAAGCTGGTGGACAAAAAAAAAACTCACTTCAGGACACTGCAAAACTTATTTTACTCTTTCTGCCTTGATGCCACAAGTAGTGTCTCAAATCACTGCTCCTGCCCATTGTGCTGGGCCAGGAGGATCTTTCAGCCCTTCAGTACAATGGCATTGTGACAGCATTACTAAATTCAGAGCGAATACAAGGACAAAACTTCCTCAAGATGGTTTCTGCAAGATAGAAAAACAAAACGAGATTTTGCCAAAATTAAAAACCTTAATATGAGACAGGTATATAAAGCTAACTCATGTAATCTTTCCCCATTCAATGTTTCTAAACAGTGCAGACAGCAAAATCACTGGGGGTTGTCACAGTGGCTATTTATGCTACTTAAATTTCTGGACCAGGAAGGACTCAAGTGTCTGGCTAATAATTTCACTTCAACAATTTATCACAAGGGCACATTGCCACTAAATTAACATTATGTGTAACCAGCCAAGTGCATTCATACAAACCTGCTTAAAATACTAATGGGACCGCACGCTATGTACACTCGTGTATTAGATTGGGTAGTTAGGCTCCTATTTGGTGGTCCTTTACACAAGCAACTGTTTTCGGTGGAGGGTTCAGTGCTGTACTTTGCCACAGCCTTGCAATGTGCAGTATGCAGCTACTGTATTCACCTGGAGCGGAACAAAGAGTCCCAGACACAACAACACAAGTAAAGTTGGCAATTTTCCACTTTTATGTTTGCTTTGGAAATGCCCCTTTATTTTACTGGTTCACAAACAAAAAGCTCAAGAGACTTTTAACATTCACTTGGCAGAAATACAACAGTAGAAGGCAATTATCAGATTAAGCTTGTCACAACAGTACATCACCCTGCTGTACCAATACACTGAGCCAAGGAGGGGCGAGGCACATACTTGCCATTCGTGACAGTCTCTCATTGACCGATCTTCCTCTGTACCTCCCTCTCTAATATACTGGCATGTTGCAAATATTATCCAAAAAACTTTGCATCACTATCTTAATTTTACAAAAAAATTGGTAGGATTTCCACCGTAAAGATAAATTAAAATAATTTATTCTCTCACACCAGTGCTACCAATTCCTCACCCAGTTTTCTGCCTCCCCACTCTCAAATTGTACCAGGACCCACAGCTGCACCACATTGAACAGTCAGTTAATAATTGGGCCATTTTTTACACTTACCATCGCGGAACGTGCTCTCGACTGGCCGAGAGCTAAATTTAATTATTATAATTAATGCTAATGAACCAGTAATGAGCGCCAGCAGAATTCCCCAATTTCTTTGCGGGTGATGCTACGATACAGACTCAGCTCATTCATATAAAATGGCTGATGAGGATCAGGCACATTGTCAGCTTTTGACTTCTTAAAAGGTAGATTTGCTGGACTGTGCACAGGAGCATTTTTGGTTAATTTAACTTTTGAGAACTAGATTAGTGACCTTTTTTTGCTGCATTTTTGTTGGTTGTATTTGTTTGACTAACTTTTCACCTAGCAAGATTTTTGATTGCTACAACTCAACCTAGATGATGGAAATTCCTTTGGAGTATCTTTAAAGGTGGCAGGATATATTGAGAAGGCTGTTAAGAAGCAGATGGGTTCATTGGCTCTATAAATAGAGGCATAAAGTACAACAGCAGGAAAGTTATGCTAAATCTTTATTAAATCACTGGTTAGGCCTCAGCTGGGGCCTACTCTGGGCACCACACTTTAGGAAGAATGTCAAGGCCTGGGAGAGGGTGCAGAGGAAATTTACTCAAATAATGATGGACTTTAGTTATGTGGAGAGACTCGGGATTGTTCTCCTTAGATCAGAGAAGGCTAAGGGGGAGATTTAATAGCGGCATTCAAAATTATGAAGAGTTTTGATAAAGTAGATAAGCAGAAACTGTTTCCACTGGTGGGAGAGTCATCAACCAGAGAAATCTGTCCCCAGCAGAGTGGAGACGGAGAACATTTTTAAAGTTGTTATGATCTGGATTGCATTGCCTGAAAGGCTGGTGGAAGCAGATTTAATAGTAATTTTCAAAAGGGAATTAGATATATACTTCAAAAGGAAAAATTTGCAAGGTAATGGTAAAAGAGCAAGGGAGTACGACTAATTGGATAGCTCTTTCAAGGAGCCAGCACAGGCACGATGGGCCGAATGGCCTCCTTCTGTGCTATATGATTCTATGGGCTAGACTTTCGGCAACATTCTGCCCATTTAGTGCTTTGGAAGCCATTACTGCCCATTAATTGCTTCAAGTGGAAACTAGCGCCCACTCACTCCCCTTATACTGCCTGCTGTAATTTCGGCAGCCTATTACCGCCGGCGGTAATTTGGGTGATTTTCCATGCACTTCAATGTGCATTGCCCAAATACCGGCCATATTACCGCCGGGCACCAAATTCGGCAATTCGCACAAATTACCGCCAGCATAATGTACCACCCTGAAAAAGCTGCACTTACCTGACCTTAACCCGGCGGTATGGATGCCATGTTTTAAAACGGATGAACTTGAAAAATATGCTACTTTAAGTTGGAGGGAGCATTAAAATCATTTATGAGTGGATTTTAAGGGTGTTTGAAATCAATGCTCATAATCTGAGGGTAAAGTAGTCTATCTAGATAAATTTTTTGGTTGTTTAAGGAAAATTTAATAATTTTTGATAGTTTAGAAGACTTTTAAAGGAATGGGGCCTGCAATTTCTCAGCCAATATTGCTAACTATTCACATGCTGCAGAACAGAGCTGGAAGAAGAGCATTATGTGCCCAAAGAGGTGGCAGACTGCTGAGGAGGAGGAGACCTTACACCCAACGCATTTACAGAGATAAGCGATCATACCTGGACCTGTCCAATAAAATGTGCGTTAGAAGGCTGCGCTTCCGAAAGTAGATATGCCAGCTAATTAAGGGAGACCTACAGCCTACCAGCACCATCAGGACCGCACTGCCCGTTGAGGTTAAGGTGACTGTGGCACTTTCATTCTATGCATCAGGCTCCTTTCAGGCCTCAGCTGGCGACATTTGCAGCATCTCTCAGCACGCCACACATTGCTGCATTAGACAGGTGACAGAAGCGCTTTACGCACGCAGGATGGACTTTATAAACTTCCCAATGAGCAGGGAGGCACAGAGTGAGAGTGCTTTGGGGCTCTGGAGAATACCAAACTTCCCCAAGCTCCAGGGTGCAATAGACTGTACGCACATCAACCTGCGAGCACCTTTAGAGGATGCAGAGGTGTTTCGAAACCAAAAGGTATTCCACTCCCTGAACGTGCAGCTCCGTCAACCACAAGCAAATAATCATGGTGGTAAACGCGAATTTTCCAGGGAGCATTCATGATGCGCACATCTTGCATGAGAGCACTGACTCCGACCTCTATAAAAGTCAGCCACAAGGTCAATACTGGATGCTTGGTGCCAATGGATACGGCCTCACCACCTGGCTCTTGACGCCCCTCTGTAAGCCTCAGACAGATCCAGTAACAGCCACATGCAATATTGCCGAAAAGACAATTGGAAGTAGCGCTTTCGATGCCTGGACCACTCTGGAGGCAGCCTACAGTATCATCCTGAGCACGTCGCGGAGCTCATTGTGGTGTGCTGCATGGTGTGCAACTTGGCGATCAGAAAGAGACAGGAATTGCCACAGGGGACTGCAGGACCACCTCAGGACAGAGGGGATGAGGCAGAGGACAAAGCGGAAGAGGAGGAGGTTGAGGAGGAGTCTGCCGATGAGCCCATGACACCTTCCACCCCTGCACCGCAGGAGAAGCCCCGTGGTAGTTACGCAGCAGCAAAACTGTTACGTCAGGAGCTCATAAATGAACGCTTTGCTTGAACGTTGAGAGTTAAGTTTAAACCTTGCCCAGCCATTGTTTGCAACCCTTTTATTGATTGTTAACCTCTCATTTTGTGAAAGTGAGCGAGGCACTGCACAATAATTGTTAAGTTCAATAAAATGCTATCAGTTATGAAAAATGTTTTTTGTGAAATAAATTAATAAATAAATCTTTTTAAAGTAAATTTGTAACAAAATGTAAACAAAGCATCAAGATCGAAAAAATTAACCATTAAACGTTAAACATTAAACCCACAATGCCCCTCCAAACAGTAAACAATGTTTCATTAAAAGTTAACATTTTTTGAACAAACAATGTCTGCCCCACAACCTGCCAATAAATCTACCTGTGACCACCATTCCCACCACCTCTCTCCCCGCACTCCCTCCCCCACTCCATCGCACCCTCAACTGTTTTCTGGCATCACCCCTACCTCTGCCCCTGCCCGAGTTGGGACCTGTGCGTTGTGCAGCAGGGTGCCTCGAGCGATGCTGCTGTGGGCCGGGGGGGGTGACGGTGGCAGTGCCACGTGTGGGGAATCTGGAGAAGAGGGAGGCTCAGACGTATTGCCATGCTCCTGACGCCCATGTGCTGTCGGCAGTGGTGGAACGACACCGTGGGATTCAGTGTCGTGGACCGATTGCAGCGTCTGCCGCATAGCATCAACAGGATCGGCAGTTCGCTGTATCACCGCAATCAGCACCAGCGTGTCCTCCAATTGGCACGTTGATTACACTGCGACGTTTCCGGCTAGTCCAACAATTGCCTGGAGGAGCTCTCGACCAATGTTAACGCTCCACCTCGACAACACAACCATGCCTTCGAGCGCACCTCCCCTGCCCAAATCAGCCTCCGCGGATTCGGCATGGGGGCTCAACACTCGGTGTGCATACCGCTTGATCTGGCCACTTCCTCGGAGCCCAATCCATGACACGTGGGTTCGGCTGAGGAAGAGGTGGCTGCAGGTATTACGGACCCTTCAGTTTCTGCACCCCCTTCTTCTACATCCAACGGTACCATCCTGGGGTGGGGGGGGTCAGAAAGCCGGAGGGTTTCATCATCATCGTCATCCTTCTCCTCTCAGGTGTCCTCTCTGGTCAATTCGGCACTGCCTGCTGATGCTCCAGGTCAGCTAGAAAACATAACAGAAGAGGTAAGCTGAAGGGGAAGGGAGGAAGGGACAAGCTGACATTTTAACGCTTACATTGCGCAGACATATGTAGAGGAGCAACATTACTGCATTATATATCACCGAGCAATGCCACATGCAATGAACATGAACAGAATTTACAGAGACTGCATTGCATTGCACTAAGAGTTCATGATGGTCCCAGCATTACATTACATCACTTGGCATCATTTATACAATTATGGTCACATGACTATATTACATGAACACTGCACGGCCCGGGGATTGTGTGTGACTTACGTGGCACCAACACCTTATCTGCACCTACACGCGTGGCCGAGCGATCATGTGCCCGTGAGGGCTGAGGCCCGCTCTTCCAGATCTGTGAGCTCTCCCAGCTCTGGAGGACCTCCTCCGGTGCGCCGATGCTCACCTCTATTGAAAGCGATTTTTTTTCTGAAAAGATGACAATAGCATGGCATAAGGTTCGATAAAGACAAAGACCTCTGGGGAGGCGTGATTGGCAGAGGAGGAGGGTAGGGAAAACCTGCTTTATTCAGAATTGTCCATATCGTGTATGTTCTTCTTTAAATTTCTTGTCCCGGTTTCCTTTAAAATAAATGACGTTCACAAGGACAAGCTTTGTGAGACCGTCAACAGTTCCTTCAGCCAGTAAGTTCTTGATCTTGCCTTCAATCTGTGCTTCTGGTCAGGAGTTGATCCGTTGCCGGGCTTCTGTTGTCCAGTGATACCCTACTCCTGACAAAATGCCCAGAACACGACCTCGTCATCACCAACACCTTGTTCCGCCAGAGGGACAAGTACAAGGCATCGTGGCAACATCCTCGCTCCAAACACTGGCACCTGCTCGACTAAGTCATCGTCCGAGTGAGGGATCCCAAGGCCATGTGCATCACCCGTGCCATGACAGGGGCAAACGACTGCTGGACGAACCACCCTAATCCGTTCCATCATCAACATTAATATGGCCCCAAAGCGACGACGGCAACAGAAGCAATGCCACAGAAAAATCAACACCGGGGCACTCAAAGACCAGCTAAGAGAGCCCTATACAGCCAGCGTCTCACTGACAACTTGGCGAACCTTGATGACCCCGAGACACAGAGTGCCCACAGGGCTTGGTCTGCCCTCCAGGCCTCCATAACCCCTGCCTGTGAAGAGACGCTCGGTCACTCAACCAGGAAACACCAGGACTGGTATGATGAGAATGACCAGGAGATCCAGAAGCTAATAAAGCCCAAGGACATGGCATTTCTGAACCTAAAGCAACAACCCAACTCGGGAGCAGCAAAGCAGCTTTACAGATGGCTGAAGGCCGAGGTCCACCAAAAAACCCATGACCTAAAGAATAGATGGTGGGTGGAGAATGCACAGGAGATTAGGCAGCTGGCCGACAGCCATGACGTGCGAGGATTCTTCACCGCAGTCAAGTCCACCTACGGCCCAAGCACCCAAGGCCCCACCCCACTGCTGGCCAAGAACGGGGAGACATTTAGCAAGGACACCGAGGCAGTCAGGGCCTGCTGGAAGGAGCACTTCGAAGATCTCCTTAATCGAGACTCTACCTTTGACACGAGTGTCCTCGACTCCATCCCACAGCATGCTACCCGCCACCATCTCAGCAAAAACCCAGCCCTGCACGAGGTAGAAAAGGCCATCCGTCAGCTCAAGAACAACAAGGCAACGGGAGCGGATGGAATCCTCACTGAGGCACTAAAGTATGGCGGAGAGGCACTATTGGCTCGAATGCATGACCTTATCTCTCTCATCTGGAAGGAGAAGTGCATGCATGGAGATCTCAGAGATGCCGTAATCGTGACCATCTTTAAAAAGGGGACAAGTCTGACTGCAGTAACTACAGAGGAATTTCCCTGTTTTTGGTCACTGGGAAAGTCATTGCTGGAATCCTCCTCAACCGTCTTCTCCCTGTGTCTGAGGAAGTCCTCACGGAGACACAGCGCGAATTCCGTCCGCTCCGGGGTTCAACGGTCATGATCTTCACGGTGCAAGAGAAATGCAGGGAACAGCACTAATCCTTACACAAGGCCTTCTTTGATCTCACAAAGGTATTTGACACTGTTAACCGCGAGGGACAATGGAGTGTCCTCCTATTTCGGCTGTACCCAAAAGTTCGTCGCCATCCTCCGCCTGCTCCACAATGACATGCAAGCCATGATCCTGACCAACGGATCCACCACAGACCGAATCCATGTCTGGACCGGGGTCAAGCAGGGCTGTGTCATCGCGCCAACCCTCTTCTCGATCTTCCTCGCCGCAATGCTCCATCTCACGCTCAACAAGCTCTCCACTGGAGTGGAACTAAACTATAGAACCAGTGGGAACCTGATCAACCTTCGTCACCTCCAGGCTAGATCCAAGACCGGCCCATCCTCTGTCGTCGAGCTACATTACGTGGACGACATTTGCGTCTGTGCACATTCAGAGGCTGAACTCAAAGCCATCGTCAACATCTTCACTGAGGCTTACGAAAGCATAGGCCTTGCACTAAACATCCATAAGACAAAGATCCTCCACCAACCTGACCCCGCCACACTGCACTGCCCCCCCAGTCATCAAAATCCACGGCGCGGCCCTGGACAACGTGGATCACTTTCCATATCTCAGGAGCCTACTATCAGCAAGGGCAGATATCGACAACGAGGTCCAACACTGCCTCCAGTGCGCCAGCGCAGCCTTCGGTCGCCTGAGGAAGAGTGTGTTCGAGGATCAGGCCCTCAAATCTGGCACCAAGCTTAAGGTCTACAGGGCTGTAGTGATACCTGCCCTCCTGTATGGCTCAGAGATGTGGACCATGTACAGTAGACACCTCAAGTTACTGAAGAAATACCACCAATGATGTCTCCGCATGATCGTGCAAATCCCCTGGGAGGACAGACGCACCAACGTTAGCGTTCTCGACCAGGTCAACATCCCCAGCATCGAAGCACTGACCACACTCAACCAGCTCCGTTGGGCGGGCCACATTGTCCGCATGCCCGACACAAGACTCCCAAAGCAAGCACTCTACTTGGAACTCCTACAAGGCAAGCGAGTCCCAAGTGGGCAGAGGAAAACTTTCAAGGACACCCTCAAAGCCTCCTTGATAAAGTGCAACATCCCCACCGACATCTGGGAATCCCTGGCCAAAGACCGCTCTAAGTGGAGGAAGAGCATCCGGGAGGGTGCTGAGCACCTCGAGTCTCGTCGCCGAGAGCGTGCAGAAAACAAGCGCAGACAGAGGAAGGAGCGTGCGGCAAAGCAGCCTCCCCACCCACCCTTTCCTTCAACCACTGTCTGTCCCACCTGTGACAGAGACTGTAATTCCTGTATCGGACTGTATAGTCACCTGAGAACTCACTTTTAGAGTGGAAGCAAGTCTTCCTCGATTTCACTGGACTGCCTAGGATGATAAGATAATTGCCGATGTACTTAGGTCCCATCCTCAATGCCTTTCAACATTGTCCGGTTAATGTACCGTTAGCATGCAAGTGATGCATGATGAGCACATCTTATTAATTACAGGAAAACAATATAACATCATTGATAGTAATAATGTGTAACAGCAAGTTTACCAAGAATAACAAAATCACAATGTGGCAGTTTTACATTTTAAGTAATGAGTCAGTGCATGATTAAAGTTATGAAAGTTATTTAATTTATGAATTACTCTTGCGGCAGAAACAAGGTCGTTCCAGCCCTTGCGGCACCGGACTGTCCTGCGACGGACCTGGGCAACCGATGACACCGCCTTGGCAGTCTCTGCCCATATTTGCTGATATACGGGCAGGCTGGGTTTTCCACAACCACCCCGGCTCAATTGGTGACAACGTGGCTCCACTTCATGCACCAAGGCAGCTTGGGCATCCAAGGTAAATCCCTTTGCCCTATTCCTCCCTCCTGCCTTTGCCTCGACCATCAACTGATCTTCGATGTCCATTTTTTAATATTTATTAATATTTTTTAGGACTTTTAATGCATGTTTTCTAACCAATCATTACATTAATTTAACAATGAAAGATTAGCAAATGTATTTAATTTGACAGCACTTGACACCAGAAAGGCCCAACAACAATATTTTAATCTGTACTCTAGTTGGGACTGAAGAATTCCACTCACAATTTCACCTCATGGAGCAAGGCAGGAAGCTATCTCTTTAGCTCATCAACTTTATAAGTATTTTTCTCCCTGTCTCTCTTTGATTTCCCCACCTTCTCCAATCTAAGCTTTATGGCAGTTAACCTGATTTATAGAGTAGTTATAATTCTTACCAGTCAGGACTCCCAGTGATAGATACAGGTACTCCAGGCAAGTAGCAAATGAGCTGAGAATGAGGCCAGCAGAAGCTAACACTCCTCCAACAATCACTGCCACTCTAGTGGAATACCGATTGCTAATAATACTTCCAACAGGTGCTAAAGAGAATGAAAAGACAAACATAATGAAAATGATGCACTTTGGCTGTAGCCCTAGCCTGCTTTTGCACTCTGTATAAATGTAAAAACATTAATAAAACACAGCATAAATCTCTATGCATCATGGGACAAATGCTAAGGCACTTTATTGCGATTAGTGCGATCACACCTTAGGATCCTCACACCAGTGTGACCAAATCCTCACCCAGTGGTACCTAACCCCATCCAAAGCCCTTTCAGCTAGGGCATATCCTACAGCTTTACTCGTTTCTCCAGACCTCAAGGGACAATATGCCCCCATTGCTGACAGATACCATCTTGACGAATCTTCTGGAATTTTTTGAGGATGTAACTAGCAGAGTGGACAAGGGAGAACCAGTGGATGTGGTGTATTTGGACTTTCAAAAGGCTTTTGACTAGGTCCCACACAAGAGATTGGTGTGCAAAATCAAAGTGCATGGTATTGGGGGTAATGTACTGACGTGGATAGAGAACTGGTTGCCAGACAGGAAGCAGAGAGTCGGGATAAACGGGTCCTTTTCAGAATGGCAGGCAGTGACTAGTGGGGTGCCGCAGGGCCACTTCCTTAAGTACTCTGGGATGCAGACTATCAGGCCCTGGTGATTTATCGGCCTTCAGTCCCATCAGTTGCCCAAAGACCATTTCCTGACTAATGAGGATTTCCCTCAGTTCCTCCTTCTCACTAGACCCTCAGTCCCATAGTATTTTCGGGAGGTTATTCGTGTTTTCCTTAGTGAAGACAGAACCAAATCATTTGTTCAATTGGTCTGCCATTTCCTGTTCCCCATTATGAATTCACCTGATTCTGACTGCAAGGAACCTACATTAGTCTTCACTAATCTTTTTCTCTTCACATACCTATTGAAGCTTTTGCAGTCAGTTTTTATGTTCCCTGCAAGCTTACTCTCATACTCTATTTTCCCCCCGCCTAATTAAACCCTTAGTCCTCCTCTGCTGAATTCTAAATTTCTCCCAGTCCTCAGGTTTGCTGCTTTTTCTGGCCAATTTATATGCCTCTTCCTTAGATTCAACACTATCCCTAATTTCCCTTGTTAGCCACGGTTGAGCCACCTTTCCTGTTTTATTTTTACGCCAGACAGGGATGTACAATTGTTGTCATTCATACATGTGATCTTTAAATGTCTGCCATTGCCTATCCACCGTCAGCCCTTTAAGTATCATTCGCCAGTCTACCCTAGCCAATTCATGTCTCATACCATCGAAGTTACCTTTCCTTAAGTTCAGGACCCTAGTCTCTGAATTAACTGTGTCACTCTCCATCTTAATGAAGAATTCTACCTTATTATGGTCACTCTTCCCCAAAGGGCCACGCATGACCAGATTGATAATTAATCCTCTCCCGTTACACAAGACCCAGTCTAGGATGGCCTGCTCTCTACCCATGGATTTTCAGGAATTAAATTCCACAACTTTGGAGTTTTCCCTGAAAACTGTAAACTTTGAGGGAGAGGTCTGGGAGAATTGGAGGGAGTTAGTGGTGCATCACAAATGGGGAAGGGTGGGTGGGGGGGCTTGGGATTTGGTGGCTCTAGGGTAGAGATTCCAAAAGCAAGAAAGATTTGCATTAATATAGCACCTTTCACAACCACCGGACGTCTCAAATTGTTCCTCGCCCTCATTATATCACGTTGCAGAATCAAAGAGAGCATCTAATCTTGGGGTTGAAGTTCTTGGTAGTTCAAGTCAAGAGGGTGAAAATGACAAATGCATGGAGGGTAGCCAAGTGATTAAACCCTCCGAACCGCTCACTCGCAATCGGTATGATCGTGTTGTGCATTGGGAATTATTTTGGATTTCAAGCAATTTTCAAACTAAATATTGACAGCACAGATTTTTTAAATTGGCAGATACATTTTTGTGAATGGACCAGTCAGGCTTTAGTCAGATGGAAGGCCTTCCTTCTCAGCTTCTTAGCATCCTTCCTTGAAGCAAAATAGGGCTGGAAGGAAGGGGGCTAGTCCACTATTCACTCATTCAGTGCTGAATAACATCACTTGCTGCCAACTTTTCTGTCTCCACAAGAAACAGATGGGCCAAAATTACCCTGTTCTGCGCCTCCGGGGGCACGAGCAGGGCACAAAACTGTTTTTGCCGGCGGGGGGGGGGGGGGGGGTGAAGGCATTACAGGCTCCCACGAAATTGTGCGGGAGTTAGCGGAGGCGTGAACACAGTAGTGTCGCCGCCCCCCTCTCCCCCACCCCTCCAGGCTGCCGCGCCTTCGCCGATGATGACATTGCTGTGCGCGGCGGCCCTTTTGCTGCCCCACGCCGGAAATTGCCTAGTTCCCGTGAGACTGTCGTGGGCAATGCCCACGTCAGGTCGCGGGTCACCACCCAGGCTGACCTTCGCTCCTGCGATGGAAGTTAAAGGTGAGGTACGCCGCGCCGAACGCCACCATTTGTTTTCTTCGGCTAACTCCCCGGTTGGCCTGTGCTCCAGCAATGTCGCATGGTCCAGGCCACGATCGTGCAGCCTGGCGCTCTCGTTTGGATGCCGGGCTGCGGCCACAGCACCACACAGCCCCGGTGGCCCAGTGGAGGCCATCAATGTTTGCAGCGGCCCTCCCCTTTAACGGAGGGGTGTTGAAGCGCGTGAGCACTATGCGGAGAAGCCACATAGTGCTGCTGATCCCGCTCCGCGTAGCGCCTCAACAGGAAGTGGAGCATGCGGCATTGCGCTCCACTTCCTGTGACAGGCAGTTACCCAAATTTCGCGGCCGGGGCAGGACGTCCTGCAGGAAGTCCCGCCCAACTCGGTTACCATCCCCAAATGGGGTGTAACCCAATTCGCCCCCAGAGTCTGCTTTCTGTGTGGAAAATAGAATGGGGAGGTAATTGGTGCAAATTGAAAAAGTGCTGAAATAAAAACCACAAATAAAACAATGTTCATATAAACTCGTACTGAGATTGTACCTCATTAAATAAAGGAACTGGTCAGTCACCAGAACTCCATATCAATGGTCAGTATTGGAAATAACTTTTGGGCATTAAAAGCATATCAGATACCAGCAATAGATTGTAGGCAATTTCTTTCCCATGACTGAAAAGAAAAGCTCTTTCGCTCATCATAATACATGTTGTAATTTAATCGTTTTTTAGCATCAATTTTGGGAGCTATTGAAATATCACATGCACACACTTCTGGGAACAAATGATAAGAATCTGATAACAGATGCTTAGTGGGTGGAGATTGGCATTATTGATAAGCTCGGGTGCCAGATCTTGCTGGTTTTAACTTTAGAAAAGAGTTTGACACTTCAATCTCTGAAGTGTCCACGCAGTGGGATTAAAACTCATCAAGGAGCAGAACAAAGGGAGTTCCCTTTCTTTACAAAAACAAAGACTCGCCTCCCCGCCTTCCCCCCCACCCCACTTCTTTATTTTCTGTTTGTTTCCCTCTGTTTTCCGCGGCAGCTAGTAATCATTCTGCCATTCACACCCTAATTAGACTCACCGTTTGTTTCCTAACCTGTGCTATTGAATTGTAAAACAGGCTCATCATTCCCTTTGTCTCTCAAATTTCTTTTGCCTTCCATCCTAACACAGATATTCCCTTCTGTTCTTCCCCCCCCCCACCACTCTCCCGTTCAGGGCCCCAGCACTTCCTTAAGAATCTGTTACATTTCAAACTTTCGCCAGTTCTGACGAAGGGTCTTCGACCTGAAACATTAACTCTGTTTCTCTCCACAGATGCTGCCTGACCCGCTGAGATTTCCAGCATTTTCTGTTTTTATATTATATAAAAGGGAGATCTATGACAGGAATGAAAAGATTTCAGAATTGAAGCCTGACCTGTCACAGGAACAGGAGTAGGCCATTGAGCCCCTCGAGCCTGTTCCACAATTCAATTAGATCAAGGCTGAACCTTGACTGAACCCCAGATACCCGCCTTTGGCCCATATCCCTTAATATCTTTAGTTAACAAAAAATTATCAATCTCCAATTAACAACTGATCTAGCATCAATTGCCGGTTGTGGAAGAGAGTTCCAAACTTTTATCACCCTTTGTGTGTAGAAGGGTTTCCTAATTTCACTCCTGAAAGGACTGGCTCGAATTTTCAGACTATGCCCCCTGGTCCTCGACTCCCCAACCAGCAGAAATAGTTTCTCTCTATCTACCCTATCTGTTCCCCTTAATATCCTGAAAACTTCGATCTGATCACCCCTTAATTTTCTAAATTCTGGGGAATACAACGATAATTTGTGTAATCTCTCCTCATAACTTAACCCTTGAAATCCAGGCATAATTCTGGTAAACCTATGCTGCACTTCCCCCAAGACTAATGGGGCAGAAATCCCCACCTCCCCGGGTCCGTCCGGAGTGTGTACAGACCGGGGAAGGCATCGCAAAAGCCAGTTTTCAGCGCAAAATGCGCATGCACTGAAAACGGGCTTTTCCGATCTGTCCAGCTGGAGCTCGACAGGCCCTCTGTATCTCATTCGCACGGGTGAGATTGCGATATTTATCCAAATCTTGCCCAGTGGATGTCCTGAAAACTCTAGCTCCTGGTAAAAGCATAGCCCTCTGTTACAGGCGTAAGAGTTTTAAAATACACAAAAACATTTTTAAATAAAATTATAAAAACACATTTTATTGTTAAAAACCCTCCCCACTACGGTAAGTTTTTTTTTAAATCGGAAAAAGATTTTTTTTTTATATAATACATAAATAACTAATTTAAATTAATAAAAATATGTGGTGTATTTTTTTAAATTCGTGTTTTGGGTGTTTGGGGAGGGTTTCTCATTCATAATAATGGGAACTCCAACTTATGGAGTTATGAATGAGAACATACTTTACCTGATTGGCTGCCCAGAGCCATGTGACTCCAGCTCCAGCCCTGCGCACGTCCTGACGTGCACGCGCTGCGACGCGCAGTCAGTGCTGGCCTCAGGACCCGGAACTCGCGTGGGCGCAGTAGCTTCAGGGAAGTGCGCATCTTTTTCCCTCGATCGCCCGCGGGAAGCAGCCGACCGGGATTTCTGGGTCAATATATCCTTCCTAAGGTGTGGTGCCCAAGAACTGCTCACAGTCCTCCAGGTGTGGTCTAACCAGGGATTTGTACAGCTGCAGCATAACTTCTACCCATTTGTATTCTAGTCCTCTAGATATAAAGGCCAGCGTACCATTAACCTTTTTGATTATTTTCTGTACCTGTTCATGACATTTTAATGATCTATGTACCTGAACTCCCAAGTCTCTTTGGACCTCCACTGTTTTTAAGCTTTTCACCATTTAGAAAGTGCCCTGTTCGAGACATGTTCAAAATGATGTGGAATGAAGACAGAGCTAACTGCCTTTTTCCAGGACCAAATCCGTGACTTCCCATCTAACGATTTTCTCTCTCCTTCTCCCCTGTTCCCTTCAAGATCCCAACCTCCTGCTCTTGAAACCAACTTAGGCCCTTGGAAAATGCTACTAGTCTCCAAGCAATCACAGATCAAGTCATTTCCTGAAAGAAAGGGTTTGCTGCTGGCTGCTCTGCATGGTTACTCTCATGTATCCTACATGCTTACTGCTTGTACTATCACAAGGGGTGCCACCAGAGGGCACCGCAGTGGGAGACTTGTAGCTTACCTGTACAGGTGTGCCTGGCCTAGTATAAAAGGCAGGCCACCAGGTATGATCCTCCCTCTGGAGTTACATTAAATGGACTAAGGTCACTACAGTTCAAGCACAACACATTGTCTCATGGAGTCATTATCAGAGCATCCAAAGACATAACAATTGGCGACGAGATTTCAGACCTCCACGCGAAACTGGCTAACCTTGCTACGTTGCAGCAGTTCGCCGATGGTGATGATTGGGACGCCTTTGTGGAAAGGCTTGACCATTTCTTCACAGCAAACGACCTGGCAGGTAACAATACGGCCACACTGGCTGATAAGCGCAGAGCTATCCTGCTAACCAGTTGTGGGCCCACTGTCTAGGGCCTCGTCAGGGACTTGCTGGCACCAGCGAAGACAACGACCAAGACATACGAGGAGCTTGTAACGCTGATCCAAGAACAACTCAAGCCAAAAGAGAGCATCCTCACAGCCAGACACTGGTTTTATACACACCGATGGCCCGAGGGCCAGGAGATCACAAAATACGCTGCAGACCTCAGGAGGCTGGCGGCACCGTGTGATTTCGGCAACCACCTCACCGAAGCGCTGCGGGACATCTTTGTCATCGGAATCGGCCACGAGGGCCTTCTGCATAAACTACTATCTGTGGATACCACAGTCACACTGCAGAATGTCATCTCTGTGAGCTAAGCATTCATGACCTCGACCTGCAGCTCGAGGAGGATGACTCATCCTCAGGGCTCAACCCAGCAAGTACTGTGCACAGAGTGGCGCCTTTCAGAGGCTGGACTGTAGAACGTGAACCTTCTCATGGATGAGAGAACAGGCCCCCGAGTCCCTTAACTCAGAGTCCGCCGAGGGGGGCTAATCGAGTAGCTCCATGCCGGCGTTGCGGAGGGAATCACAGGGCTCACCAGTGCCGTGTGTAAAGGCTGCAGCACAAAGGGCCACCTCCAGCGAATGTGTAACAGAAATATGACTCACTGTGTTGATGAAGAGTCTGCAGGTGGCCATGAATCCAGCGTGGATTATGAAGCGATACTGAGAGAGGCAGCTCAGCCCCACGATGAGGTATATAGCATGTTTACCTGCACCACCGAATGTTCTCCATTGAGGATGGAAGTCGAGATAAATGGTGTTCCAATCTTCATGGAAGTGGACACGGGGGCGAGCCAGTCAGTAATGAATCAAGAAGCCTTTGAGAGGCTATGGGACAATCAGGCTGAACGACCCAAGTTGGTCCTGGTTCAGGCAAAGCTGCGCACCTACACCTATGAACTTATCCCAGTTGTTGGTAGTGCGGATGTAAAGGTACTCCATGACGGCGCGGTGCACAAGTTACCCCTGTGGATTGTTGCAGGTGATGGACCAACGCTATTCGCAAGAAGGTTCATGGAGAAGATCCATTGGAGTTGGGAAGATTTCATCCCTCCAGCGATCGACGTCCCCCGCACTCAGAGGCAAAGCAAGCCCCCACCCGAGGTTGGATCCGGCACCAGAGAGCAGACCAGCACAGCACCCGAGGCACAGACCGCTCAGCACGACTGCGTGGAGATGATCCAGCTGGGATAACCCGAACGCACCTTCCAGGCTCCAGTAGCAGGACTCTGGAGGAAGAAAATCGGATCCAAAGGCGATTTCCCAGCCTCGGTGGCAGAACCCGGGGAGAAGAGGATCACAGCAGTCGACATCGTGGATGGAAGAAAGATGGCGCCCAAACCACGAGATGAGGCGCTGAAGAAAAAGATGGCGGTGGCCAGACCACGAGGTGCAGCACTGATGGAGCAACACATGGCACCAAGCGAAGAAGAGGATTGGGGTAAAGATAGCAAGGCTCTCTTAAAGGAGGCCTGCAACTCAACACACTTAAAGGGACAGTTCCACACACTCAATCAATGTAATAGCAACTGTGAGTTAGATGTAAAATGTGTAATTGATGATCAGAGTTGTGTACATGCAATAAGCAAGGAAAAGTCGTGCAATTGCGATCGGAGCTACAGGTTATTCACAATAAGTAATGAAACGTTGTGCGATGTAGGATTTCAACTGCATACAGCCAATGCAGTGGGCAAACACCCATCGGGAGCACACAGGCATAGCAAGCTACCCAACGCTGTAGCCTGCATCTCTGGGACCAGAGCGATGCAAACAGTGATGTGACCACAAACAGCTAATGCATACAAGCTGCAGAGCAAGTGATCTCAGGAAGGCAACGGCACTGGTATCGACACCATGCCCCTGATCGGCTCCACCTCTCAGGCACCCGATGGCACCAACCGCCACGAGCCTGAAAGAGCAAACTGCGTTAAGGCGCAGCCCCCAGACCCTATCGCCACCAAGGCTACACCTGGGAACGAAGGGCCACCCACAACGGTTCTCCCAAATGGGACTGGGACCAGCCAGGATCCCAAACTAAATAACGCCCAGGTAAGTGAGTCAGCAGTTCCCTGTGCACTGCCAGACGACTGCCCCTCAGGGAGCAGCAGCGACTCAGGGCACAAGGAGAGGACAGGGAGGTCACAGGCATCTGTGAACCTGCCCGACACTAGGAGCAATGGCAAAAGCCCCGAGAGCAGGCAACTTGAGCCAACCGGGTTCCCACTGCCAGCACTGGGCACCATGCCACCACCAGACTACCTGGACACCATCCTGGCACTAGTCTGTCCTCACGCACTGGTGCTGACACCAGCACTGACTCCAAGTATATACCTCACCATTCAACTGTACTTACCTCACCATGGTAGCATGAATGCAACACGGTAAATGCAAATGTTTTTTGGACTTGAATGTATATGAAGGTAATGAGCCAACGGCACAATCTATCTGTGGGGGTCGGGGGGGGGGAACTGAGAATGGAGTGGTCATGCACACACAAACAGAAACCACCAGCACCTCTACTGCCAACGAAATGCCACCTACTCACCCAAGATGGAAACGATCCTCCAAGGGTCAACCAGATAGAGCTAAGCCCAGAGCACAGTCAATGCAGAGGCGATTTGCACTAAGGGCTGGGGGGAGAGTGATGTCATGAATCCTACATGGTTACTGCTTGTACTATTACAAGGTGGGCCACCTGAGGGCACTGCAGTGGGAGACTTGTAGGTTACCTGTACAGGTGTGCCAGGCCTAGTATAAAAGGCAGGCCACCAGGTGTGATCCTCACTCTGGAGTTACATTAAATGGACTAAGGTCACTACAGTTCAAGCACAACACAATGTCTCATGGAGTCATTATTAGAGCATCTGAAGGCATAATAGTCACAAGTTCAGCTTGGCATCCAAATAGCAACCTCATTGCTGATTAGAAGGATAAGGGCAGTGCCATCTGATCACAAATCTGGGTTACCATTGTTTAAAGTTTGTGGAGAATCTTAAAACGGCAAGATGAAAATGTGCGCTTTGTTTTGCTGCCTCATCCACTCCAACTGTAATGCAGCTTTGTGCTAAAACACAGCTGATAATTTCCAGATCCTTTCCAACCATATCGTGCCCACCCACCCCACTTCTCCCGGCCCACCTGCAGAGACCAGGTGGGAAGAAGCTGTCAAAATGTAGCAGGGGCCTTACCCACCCGTTTCCTGCCCTGATCTGGCCGTCTGTAATTTTAAATTGAAGGCAGCAAGGACACTGCTACAAGCCGACAGGGTCCTCTTTTAAATATACAGGTCTGCTATTTTAACCTGAGGCTCAAGCAGGGGAGCAGTAATGGACTCCCCATCAGCCCAAACCTGCCGGCAACAGTAGACAGGGCCAGAGGAGGCACAACAACGTAAATTTAAATATCTTAATTTGTCCCTTATGGGCAAGGAGGAGTAAGAGCACTGCTCTGAGCCCCATAAAGCAGCCCTGGGTCTTCTCCGTCCTGGGCTTGTCCCTCTCTCCCCAGGACTGCCATGCCCCTGCTGAGCCTCACTGATCTACTTACCTGGTGCCAGGGACCATTCCCTCGGTCCCCGGCAATGGCCTCCTACCACCCAATTTTAACTTCCCGGCCACTTCGGTTAAGAGGTTGGCAAGTTAAATCAGCTAAGCATCCTTACTGCCACAGCACTTACCTTGCCTCATTCCCTGCCCGCCCGCCCCTCTGCCCCCACCCCCCAGGAGGTCAAATCGAAGCCAGGGTGTCTGTGGGTCTAGGTTTCCTTTGCTTGCAGTGATACACAGAGTCCCTGCAGTTCGTGCAAGTTCAGCTATCGTCAAAAGGTTACCACCCATTTTTCTCCCCACTCCCGAGACCCCCAGGCAGGAAAAAGGAAAATCTGTAAATTCTTCTGATGATTACAGCAGTGCAATGGGTGGTCAGGAGACTGACGTCAAATTTGGGAGGTTTCTCGAGTCTATGGAAGGATTTGTCGGTCTAATTCAGAATCAAAACTGCCTGCAATTTCTCAGCCCTTTGCACCGACCGGCTCGATTGGTAACTAGAAAGAACTGCCAAGGAAACGTCCCAAGATTACTTGGAATTAATGTTACATTTATACCCAGGCTTTATTCAAAGTACAGTCACTTTACTCCCATCCTGTTACTGAGTGACTCTGGCGAGGAATAATTAACAGACAGCAAGTGTGCCTACAGATCACTAGAATATAATATTTCATTACAAATTCCAAACAGCATTTTAATTTGTATCACAATTACTCACATCAGCACATTTGTGAATGGTTAAACGGCAAGTAAGTCAGCTAATTAATTACAAGCCTCTGATCCGATGGCGACGTTGCCATGGCAGCAGAGCATAGAACCTGGCACTTCCCACCGACTTAGTGAGCAAGTCAAATTTGTTTGGTTTTGTTCTGTTGCGAGGGTTGGCACAACTCTTCCTGCGGCATTACTTATCTGCAATAGTCCAGCATCATTATCATAGGTCACCATTATAGAAACATAGAAACATAGAAAATAGGTGCAGGAGTAGGCCATTCGGCCCTTCTAACCTGCACCGCCATTCAATGAGTTCATGGCTGAACATGCAACTTCAGTACCCCATTCCCGCTTTCTCACCATACCCCTTGATTCCCCGAGTAGTAAGGACTTCATCTAACTATGGAGCTCTCATTGCAATAAAGATGTTTCAATGGTTTCAGCAGAAGCTCTATTCTAGCCAACATACTACATAGGCACAGCAACAGACCATTCGCCCGACCAATCCACGCCTGCTTTTATGTTCCTCCCCCTAAATGCATCGATATTATTTGCTTCAACCACTCCCTGTGGTGGCGAGTTCCACATTCTCAGCACTCTTTGGGTAAAGAGGTTTCTTTTGAATTCCCTATTGGATTTCTTGGTGACTATGTGATATTGATGGCCTCTAGTTATTCTCTCTGTATCCACTCTATAAAAATCTTTCATAATTTTAAAGATCTCTATTAGGTCACCCCTCAGCCTTCTTTTTTCAAGAGAAACGAGACCCTGCCTGTTCATCCTTTCCTGATATGTATACTCTCACCCTTGTAAATCTTCTCTGCACCCTCTCCAGTGCCTCTATATCCCTTTTATAATATCGCGACCAGAACTGCATGTAGTGCTCTAAGTGTAGTCTAACCAACGTTCAATACAGCTTTAGCGTAACTTTCCTATTTTTGATTTCTATCCCTCCAGAAATAAACACTAGTGCTTGTTTTTTTTTTATGGACTTGCTAACCTGTGTCGCAACTTTTAGTGATTGGTCTATTTGTACTCCGAGATCCCTTTGTTCCTCTACCCCACCTAGACTCACACCTTCCAAGTAATAAGTGGCCTCTCTATTCTTCCTACCAAAATAGAATACCTCACATTTATCTGTGTTCAACTTCATTTGCCATTCTACAAATGTATTAATGAAGAGCGGAAAGCTCAAAAGTAGGAACTAATTGATCAGTTCCCAATAAAAGGAGCTTTTTATTATCTCCTTTCCTCTGAGCTATGCTTTGTTCTTCTGTTTCCCAAAATCCTGGTTGCCCCTAACACCGCTCCAAGTCAAACGTGAGCAGAATGTTAGAGAAAAGAAATCATTGCTGTTATATACACACAAACACAAAAAACGTCACGATGTACAGAATGTTATCAGGAAGCAGGGAGACGGGAGACATTATTTATCGATATTGGCAAGTGATGAGCTCGAGCAGAAGGCTTAAGAACAAATAAGTTGAGACATTTTCTTGTCATAGAATCATAAAGCCTATGCACAATTCTAACAGTAATCATGTTGCCGATGATTATGATCGAAGCTCATGACTTCAGTGAGACAGAACAAATAGCTGCAATTAAGCCACTGCCGCTCGGAACACGTGTTTGAACCGAAGGGCTATGTGCAGCAAAATGTGCCTTAACTCCATGTGACGCAGACTTTCCTAGTTGTACTCCAAACACTCACCGAACACCATTGTAGTGCAGTCGACAGTGGAGTGTATCCATGCCGTCATTGCATAATCCTGAGCAAAATAATTCTGGAACTCCACAAAAAATATGGAGAAGCACCTAGAAATCCAAAACAACGTTACGTTAGCAGCTATGTGAACTAAAACCAGAAATTGGTCAAAATATACAACAAGTGCATCAACATCTGGAAAATGGAAAGATAAATGAATACCTTGGGTAAGACAGTAACGGGTTTCCCTCGGCCTACGTCTGCATGTATTGGATGCTCTTGCATAGAATTTAAGGTATAGAAACAAGCCACTTGGCCGAACTGGTCCAAGCTCCGCACGCGTCTCCTCCCACCATTCAGCACATCTTTCCATTCCTTTCTCCTTCATGTACTTATCTAGCTTCCCCTTAAATGCATCTATGCTGGTTGCCTCAACTATTCCTTGTGGTAGCGAGTTCAACATTATAACCCCTCTCTGGGTAAGGAAGTTTCTACCAAATTCCCTATTGGATTTGTTGGTGACTATCTTATATTTATGGCCCCTAGTTTTAGACTCCCCCACAAGACCTCTATTAGGTCACTCCTCAGCCTTCTCTTTTAATCTGTTCATCCTTTCCTCATCCTTGTTAAAAAATGGTTTGCACCTTCTCCAGAGCCTCCATATCTTTTTTGTAACATGAAGACCAGAACTGGGCACACATTCCAAGTGTGGTTTAACCAAAGTTCTAATGAAGTTTAACCTAACTTCACCTTTTCAGTTTTATTTCTCTAAGAATTGAACCCCAGTGATTTGTTTGCATTTGTATGGCCTTGTTAACCTGCAGAGCTACTTTTGGTGAGTTATGACTCTGTACCCCCAGATCCCATTGCTCCTCTACCCCATTTAGACACTTATTATCCAAGGGGTATATGGCCTCCTTATTCCTTGGGGCCGAGATTCAGGATCTGTATAAAGCCCGTTACCGCCATTTAGCGGCGGCCATGCGGTGGAATCGAGTGGCTGCCACATTCCAGTCCATTGGTCCAAATTCAGCTCGGGGATTTTTTTGGCTGTCCCCATTTCCACCCCGCTGCTGCCGACTGCCACAAGAGCGTCATCCCGCACCTCCATTTCAATCAGCCCCAAATTTGCTGAAAAAAATCCACGAGCCACTGAACGGTGCCCCCCCCCCGCTTCAGATCCGAGCCTTTACCCTCTTTATACTTCTTTCTCCCGTTTTTCTCTCTTTCTGATGGTCAATATCCAACGTGTTGTAAAATTGCTGTGATGTGGCTTGGGACATTTTACTACATTACAGGCGCTATATAAATAAAAGTTATTATTAAAATTACACCCAGATTCGGGAACTGGGAAATCCTCACCCACTCCCACCCAGGTCAGAACTGGAAAAGGAACCCTGATGGTTGTTGTCTTCGTCAGCCACATGAACAGGAGCCACACAGCGTGTGTGATGTTGGGAGGAGGTTCGAAACTGCGTTCCCACCCTTCACCATTTTTACATGCCTGAATTCAGGCACGGGAAGGCCACCCGTCCCAGAGGAACGGGGCCTAATGTAAATGGCAGTGTCATATCCTGATCCAGGCCACAGGAGGCCCATGCATGTGGTCTTTTTCAAAAATGTTAAAGGTTCCTTGTAGGCCAAGATGGCAGAACTACTCATCCTGATACCACAAGGATATCAGGGACATTCCCTACACCCGGCATCACCCTTTCCCCTGATCGTGGACTTGAGATTTAGAACCGAGATGAGGAGAGACTTCTTCACCCAGAGAGTTGTGAACCTGTGGAATTTTCTGCCACAGAAAGTTGTTGAGGCCAATTCACTAACTATATTCAAAAAGGAGTTAGATGTAGTCCTTACTACTCGAGGGATCAAGGGGTATGGTGAGAAAGCGGGAATGGGGTACTGGAGTTGCATGTTCAGCCATGAACTCATTGAATGGCGGTGCAGGCTCGAAGGGCCGAATGGCGTATTCCTGCACCTATTTTCGATGTTTCTATGTCCCCCACTCAATCTGTACTTACTTTGCCGATGCCCGTTTCTGTGGCCTGACCCCACACCGATTCTGTCTCCCACCCGCTGGAGATTGAGTCATTCCTGTCATCTTCAGACGTGATTCAGAGCCGGGGCATGCAAATGAGGCCAGGGAGTTAAAATTTACTGGGCTTCATGTTGCGGGAGAGGTGGCTGATGGTTCATGAACCACTTCGGACCCCACACCTCCAAAATCCTACCCAGATTTAAATTTGGCCTTTTTGTCTTACTAATAATGTTTCACAACCTGAATGAGTTGATCTTTGTAGATCAACTAGCATTTTTCACCCTTTACGGGTTTTATGAACCCCTAAAAATAATGGCTATTAAACTTATTAAGTGCCTCTTTATAAACTTATTTAGTAAATGTGGCTCCCGCCCATGGCCTGTTTTTGATCCTCTCAGTTTTGTTCAATCCTATAGAGAAACTGAATGAATGAGTCCGCACATCTGACACGAGACTCCCAAAGCAAGCGCTCTACTCGGAACTCCTACATGGCAAGCGAGCCCCGGGTGGGCAGAGGAAACGTTTCAAGGACACGCTCAAAATCCTTGATAAAGTGCAACATTCCCACCGACACTTAGGCCAGGAATTCCCAAATGGAGGAAGAGCATCCGGGAGGGCGCTGAGCACCTCGAGTCTCGTCGTCGAGTGCATGCAGAAAACAAGCGCAGACAGCGGAAGGAGCGTGCGGCAAACCAGACTCCCCACCCACCCTTTCCTCCACCGACTGTCTGTCCCACCTGTGACACAGACCGTAATTCCCATATTGGACTGGACAGTCACCTGAGAACTCACTTTAGAGTGGAAGCAAGTCATCCTCGATTCTGAGCCTATAATGGTGTTGAGAGACTCTCTCATTTTCAGTTTTCTGGTTCTGCCAAAGGATCCCCAGCCAGAAAGTCTGCCCATCTTTTCTCCTCACAAATGCCGATTATTTCCAGCATTCTTTTCGTTTCGGATTTCACAGCATTCAATTTTTTTTTAATTTCACAATTCACATGTTGCTGCTTTTACCACAAGTTGCAAGATTTGCTCTTTTGAGTTACATAGAAACATAGAAAATAGGTGCAGGAGTGGGCCATTCAGCCCTTCTAGCCTGCACCACCATTCAATGAGTTCATGGCTGAACATGCAACTTCAGTACCCCATTCCTGCTTTCTCGCCATACCCCTTGATCCCCCGAGTAGTAAGGGCTGCATCGAACTCCTTTTTGAATATATTTAGTGAATTGGCCTCAACAACTTCCTGTGGTAGAGAATTCCACAGGTTCACCACTCTCTGGGTGAAGAAGTTTCTCCTCATGGGAAATTAATTGAGCTGAGTAATAATGACGGAGAAAAGAAATTAATTTTTAAAAGAAGCAGAAGCCTAAATCAATGCTGAAACTGACTGATGGCTGTGTGGGCGGGGGAGGGGCAGGGTGTACATAAACATGTTGGTTTGCTTCTTTGCAGGTCTTTTAAGGACATTTTCAACTTGCAGCTGTGAAATTTGTCTAGCGAGACCCACGCAAATTGTACAAGAAAAGGAAAATAGGCCAACTAAAATTCGCTGGGCCAGAACTTGCTGGAATGGGGCATCTCGTGACGTGTATCAGCAGTTATACTTTTTCTTGCACCCTTCAGCTAGAAAAGGTATTGCATCATAAGTTGCTGGAAGTGCGAGCTAAAAGGGCAACAGGGCATCTGGGACCTCGGTTAATGGCGGGATCACCAGTGTATCAGCCTTCAGCTGCCTGGGCCCTAAAAGCTCTGGAACTCCCTCCCTAAACCTCTCCGCCTCTCTATCTCTCCTTTAGGACGCTCGTTAAAACCTACCTCTTTAAACAAGCTTTTGATCATCTGCTTTCATTTCTTCCGTGGCTCAGTGTCAAATTTATCTGTTTGTCTGTAACACTGTTGTGAAGCGCCTTGGGACGTGTTACTACGTTAAAGGCATTATATATATATATAAAAACATTAACCACCAATTAAACAGGCATTTTTATAATCTCCAAAAACAATTCACTACATGCAGGAATGGGACAACACGGTTTAAATTGTGCAATTTATGAGCCAGATATATCCGCTCCACAAAGAACGCCTACTTCCACCTCCGCCATTGCCTCACCTGGAAACCTGATCCATGTTTTTGTTGTCTCTAGACTTAACTATTCCATCATCATCATAGGCAGTCCCTCGGAATCGAGGAAGACTTGCTTCCACTCCTAAAGTGAGTTCTTTGGTGGCTGAACAGTCCAACACGAGAGCCACAGACCCTGTCGCTATTCCAATGCTCTCTTAGCCAACCGCCCATCTTCCACCCTCTAAAGTTGAGCTCATCCAAAACTCTGCTGCCCTTATCCTAACTCGCACCAAGTCCCGTTCACCCATCAACCCCTGTGCTCACAATCTTATTAAATGGCGGAGCAGGCTCGAGGGGCCGGATGGCCTACTCCTGCTCCTATTTCTTATGTTCTTATGTTCACTGACCTACGTTGGATCCCTATCTGGCACCGCTTCAATTTGAAAAATGTCATCTTAGTTTTCAAATGATTCCATGGCCTCATCCCTCCCTATCTCTGTAGCCTCCTCCAGCCCTACAACCTTCAAAGATCTCTGCGCTCCTCTAATTCTAGCCTCTTGTGCGTCCCTGATTTGAGTGCTTCAACATTGGCAACCATGTCTTCAGCTGCCTCGGCCCTAAGCTCTGGAATTTCCTCCCTAAACATCTCTACCGCTCCTTCTTTAAGATGCTCCACAGATTTACAATCCTCTTGAGGGACGAAATTCCTCCTCATCTCAGTTTTAAATGGGTGGTCTCTTATTCTAAGATTATACCCTCTAGTTCTAGTCTCCTCGATCAGTGGAAACATCCTCTCTGCATCCACTTTGTCAAGCCCCCTCATAATCTTATACGTTTCGATAAGATCACCTCTCATCCTTCTAAATTCCAATGAGTAGAGGCCCAACCTCCTCAACGTTTCCACATAAGTCAACCCTCTCATCTCCGGAATCAACCTAGTGAACCTTCTCTCTGAACTGTCTCCAAAGCAAGTATATCCTTTCGTAAATATGGAAACCAAAACAGTACGCAGTATTCCAGGTGCGGCCTCACCGATGCTACAATTATACAGTGTAAGACTTCCCTGCTTTTATACTCCATCCACTTTGCAATAAAGGCCAAGATTCCATTGGCCTTTCTGATCACTTGCTGTACCTAAATACTAACTTCTGTGTTTCATGCACAAGTACCCCCAGAT
Source organism: Pristiophorus japonicus (assembly GCF_044704955.1). Taxonomy (NCBI): domain Eukaryota; kingdom Metazoa; phylum Chordata; class Chondrichthyes; family Pristiophoridae; genus Pristiophorus; species Pristiophorus japonicus. The sequence continues at coordinate 317,704,171 of NC_091979.1, forward strand.
CCTGCTGAAATGCAAAACTTTGCAATTTTCTCCATTTAAATAACAACTTGCTCTTTGATTTTTTTCTGCCAAAGTGCATGACCTCACACTTTCCAACATTATACTCCATCTGCCAATTTTTTGCCCACTCACTTAACCTGTCTATGTCTTTTTGCATAATTTTTTCTGTCCTCCTCACACATTCCCTTTCCTCCCATCTTTGTATTGTCAGCAAACTTGACTACGTTACACTCGTTCCTTTCTTCCAAGTCGTTAATATAGATTGTAAATAGTTGGGGTCCCAGCACTGATCCCTGTGGCAGCCCACTGGTTATTGATTGCCAACCCAAGAATGAACTATTTATCCCAATTCTCTCTTTTCTATTAGTTAGCCAATCCTCCATCCATGCTAATATATTACCCCCAATCCCGTGAACTTTTATCTTGTGCAGTAACCTTTTATGTGGCACCTTGTCAAATGCCTTCTGGAAGTCCAAATACACCACATTCACTGGATCCTCTTTATCCACCCTGTTCATTAGATTCTCAAAGAATTCCAGCAAATTTGTCAACATGACTTCCCGTTCATAAATCCATGCTGACTCTGCCTGACCGAATTATGTTTTTCTAAATGTCCTGCTACTGCTTCTTTAATAATGGACTCCAACATTTTCCCAACTACAGATGTGAGGCTAACTGGTCTACAGTTTCCTGCTTTTTGTCTGCCTCCTTTTTTAAATAGGGGCATTGCATTTGCAGTTTTCCAATCTGCTGGGACCTCTCCAGAATCCAGGGAATTTTGGTAAATTACAACCAATATCCCTGCCGCTTCTTCTCTTAAGACCCTAGGATGCAAGCCATCAGGTCCAGGGGATTTATTCGCCTTTAGTCCCATTATCTTACTGAGTACCACCTTCTTAGTGATTGTGATTGTGTTAAGTTCCTCCCCCCTATAGCCCTTGACTATTCACTGTTGGGATATTTTTCGTGTCCTCTACCGTAAAGACTGATACAAAATATTTGTTCAGAGTTTCTGCCATCTCCATGTTCCCCATTACTAATTCCCCCGTCTCGTCCTCTAAGGGACCAACATTTACTTTGGCCACTCTTTTCCTTTTTATATACCTATAGAAACTCTTGCTATCTGTTTTTATATTTCGTGCTCGTTTACTTTCATAGTCTATCTTCCCTTTCTTAATCATTTTTTGTCATTCTTTGCTGGCTTTTAAAAGCTTCCCAATCTTCTGTCCTCCCACTAGTTTTGGCCACATTGTGGCCCCAAGATTCCACATGATTTGCTCCTGATTTTTAGGAGCAACTGGTGGAGAACGGAGTATCTTAGAAATCAGAATTCTCCACATTTAAGTTTTCTGCAGTTCTAGTCAGGTAGAACAGTTTCACTTTTGAACAGAATTTTTTTTTCAAAAGGGGGCGTGTCTGGCCACTGACGCCTGATTTGAAAGTTTCCACAGTAAAAACGTACTCCAAACTAACTTAGAATGGAGCAAGTGAAGATTTTAGTACGCTTGAAGAAACCTTGTCTACACATTAAAAAATCAGGCGCAGGTTACAAATTAGGCGTCGGGAACGAGGTGGGGGGGGGGAGAAGGGAAGTCATTACATTCTACAATCAATCCTTAGTTATACTTATACAAATATTATACAAATAATTCCAACATAAATAAAAATTTACAAGCAAAGAAAAGATTAAATAAACCATGTTCCTACCTGTGTGAAAGTGCTTCAGGCAGGCCTTTCAGGCAGGGAGAAGGCTGCAGGAAGCCTCACAAGTTGAGGCAGCCGTTCCCGGCGGCAGGCGGGGGGAGGCAGTGAGGGCCCGACCGACGGCAGGCGGGGGGGAGGCAGTGAGGGGGGAGGCAGTGAGGGGGGAGGCAGTGAGGGGGAGGCAGGGAGAAGGCTGCAGGAAGCCTCAGTGCTGATCATGGAAGGGCAATGTGGTTTTATTAAAAAATGTTAAAAATTGAACAGCTACAAAGAACTACAAAAATGGCCGAGTGCCAATGTTTCCTTCACACTGCGAGTGCGCGAACGCTCCAACGCGCACGCGCAGGGTTGCCGGCACAAAAAAAACTAATTTAAATGGTACCCGCCCCCTCCGACTTACAAAATCGGCGCGAGTGGTAGGCTCCGCCCCCCTGGGCACCGCGCCAAGCCAACATCGAGCTGCAAAGTGCTCGAGAATAGCGCGTTTTTTTCAGGTGCCGTTTTCGGCGCGTAAAACGGGCGCCCAGCTCGGAGGGGCGCCTCTTTTGCTGCGTGCGGAAACTTGGGGCCCACGTGTGGTGGCCCGGTATCGACTCTGACTTAGAGTCCTGTGTACGGCAATGCAGTGTGTGTGCTCAGTTGAGCAACACGCCCAGAGAGGCACCACTAAGTTTGTTGTTCTGGCCCTCCAGACCATGGTCAAGAATCCATCTCGACTATGCGGGCCTGTTTCTCGGTAAAATGTTCCTGGTAGTGGTGGATGCTTTTTCAAAATAGATTGAATGTGAAATAATGTCAAGAAGCACCGCCACCGCCACCATTGAAAGCCTGAGGGCCATGTTTGCCACTCACAGCCTGCCTGACATACTGGTCAGTGACAACTGGCCATGTTTCACCAGAGCCGCATTTAAAGAATTCATGACCCACAATGGGATCAAACATGTCACTTCGGCCCCGGTTAATCCAGCCTCCAATGGGCAGGCAGAGCGGGAAGTACAAACCATCAAACAGAGCCTTAAACGAGTCACAGAAGGCTCACTCCAAACCCGCCTGTCCCGAGTACTGCTCAGCTACCGCACGGGACTGAGCTACTCATGAAAAGGACACTTAAAACCAGACTCTCGCTGGTTCACCCCAACCTGCATGATCAGGTAGAGAGCAGGCGGCAGCAACAAAATGTAACCGATGGTCGCGCCACTGTGTCACGGGAAATTGATCTGAATGACCCAGTTTATGTGCTAAACTATGGACATGGTCCCAAGTGGATCGCGGGCACGGTGATAGCTAAAGAAGGGAGTAGGGTGTTTGTAGTCAAACTAGACAATGGGCAAATTTGCAGAAAGCACCTGGACCAAACGAGGCTGCGGTTCACAGACTGCCCTGAACAACCCACAGCAGACACCACCTCTTTCGAGCCCAAAACTCACATCCAAAGGATCAACGACACCACGCCGGACCAGGAAATCGAACCCATCACGCCCAACAGCCCAGCAAGGCCAGGCTCACCCAGTAGCCCTGCAGGGCCAACAACACACCAGCCCAGCGGGGGCACAGCCAACACACCAGAACAGACATTTGTACCGAGGCGGTCCACCAGGGAAATAAAGGTTCCTGACCGCCTCACCTTGTAAATAGTTTTCACTTTGACTTTGGGGGGGAGTGATGTTGTGTATCTGTAAAGCATTCACTCCCATGTTCCGCCACCAGTGAGTGCATCCCCTGAAGTCCCAAAGGATCCCAGCATCCCTTGGGAGCACTGTATATAAGCCGACCCCTAAGGCCTGTTCCTCACTCTGGAGTGTCTTAATAAAGACTGAGGTCACTGTTACTTTAACCTCCCTGTGTGCAGCCTCATCTGTGTTTGGAACACAATAAAAGAGGTATGAGTAAGTATGAGGCCGAAGACCTGTGACTGCATATGGGAGTTAAAAGGCCTTGCTGGTGTCCTCAGGCTGAGTCGGGAGCTAAAAGGTGAGAGACGCTTGGATGGGCAGGGTATATCTGGGAAGGCTATAGAGAGCTTTGAGGGTCTCTGCAGCAATGAGGAGCATGGCCTGGCACACATAGAGAAGGTATGGGCAGTGTGAAACAGTGAGGCTCACATCAAGGCATTGCAAGGATAATGTAACGGCTACTCACCCTGACGACCCTAGTCAGGTCATTGAATTTTTGCGACATTGAATCGCATTCCTCAGCACCATGTCACGGGCAGGAAAGTGCAAAGTGATACACTTTAGTACAAGGAGAGGCAATATAAACTAAAGGGTACAATTCTAAAGTGGGTGCCTGAACAGAGAGACCTGGGGGTATGTGTCCACAAATCGTTGAAGGTAGCAGGGCAGGTTGAGAAAGCGATTAAAAAAGCATACGTGATCCTGGGCTTCATAAATAGAGGCTTGGGCTCAATTTTCCCCAAAGCTGTTTTTTGGCGTACTTGAAGAGTTATGCCCCTTTTTTTGGGGCTCAAATATGCCAAAACAAAAATCATCCAACTTTCCCTGTCCGAATTGTTCAGTTTGGCGCTGCCTAGCCTGTCCTTGAGCTTTGGGGGTGGAGTCTATCTGTGCCAAAAAGCTGGTGTTGCCAGGGTAACGAGGGACACACTGCGGGCTGAGGCTGGAAAATGAAACGTACAACACATTCTGGCCGCTCACAGCAACCTGCACAAGCACCTCGCACGTTGCCGCAGTATTCCAGCATTAAATTATTAAAGTGTTTATGGCAAATGTCTATCAACCCTCCCCCGCTACCTCTCCCGGTACCCGGTGCCACTCCTAACCCTGGCCGAAGGGACTCCCTCCTCCCGGTGCCGGTTACCGCTGTTAGCCCTGGCCGTAAGACCTCCCCCTCCCGGTGTCGGTTACCGCTGTTAGCCCTGGCCGTAGGGACTCCCTCCTCCCGGTGCCGGTTACCGCTGTTAGCCCTGGCCGTAGGGACTCCCTCCTCCCGGTGTCGGTTACCGCTGTTAGCCCTGGCCGTAGGGACTCCCCCTCCCGGTGTCGGTTACCGCTGTTAGCCCTGGCCGTAGGGACTCCCCCTCCCGGTGCCGGTTACCGCTGTTAGCCCTGGCCGTAGGACCTCCCGGTGTCGGTTACCGCTGTTAACCCTGGCCGTAGGGACTCCTCCTCCCGGTGCCGGTTACTGCTGTTAACCCTGGCCGTAGGGACTCCTCCTCCCGGTGCCGGTTACCGCTGTTAGCCCTGGCCGTAGGGACTCCTCCTCCCGGTGCCGGTTACCGCTGTTAGCCCTGGCCGTAGGGACTCCTCCTCCCGGTGCCGGTTACTGCTGTTAACCCTGGCCGTAGGGACTCCTCCTCCCGGTGCCGGTTACCGCTGTTAGCCCTGGCCGTAGGACCTCCCGGTGTCGGTTACCGCTGTTAGCCCTGGCCGTAGGACCTCCCCCTCCCGGTGCCGGTTACCGCTGTTAGCCCTGGCCGTAGGACCTCCCCCTCCCGGTGCTGGTTACCGCTGTTAGCCCTGGCCGTAGGGCCTCCCGGTGTCGGTTACCGCTGTTAACCCTGGCCGTAGGGACTCCTCCTCCCGGTGCCGGTTACTGCTGTTAACCCTGGCCGTAGGGACTCCTCCTCCCGGTGCCGGTTACCGCTGTTAGCCCTGGCCGTAGGGACTCCTCCTCCCGGTGCCGGTTACCGCTGTTAGCCCTGGCCGTAGGGACTCCTCCTCCCGGTGCCGGTTACTGCTGTTAACCCTGGCCGTAGGGACTCCTCCTCCCGGTGCCGGTTACCGCTGTTAGCCCTGGCCGTAGGACCTCCCGGTGTCGGTTACCGCTGTTAGCCCTGGCCGTAGGACCTCCCCCTCCCGGTGCCGGTTACCGCTGTTAGCCCTGGCCGTAGGACCTCCCCCTCCCGGTGCTGGTTACCGCTGTTAGCCCTGGCCGTAGGACCTTCCCCTCCCGGTGCCGGTTACTGCTGTTAGCCCTGGCCATAGGACCTTCCCCTCCCGGTGCCGGTTACCGCTGTTAGCCCTGGCCGTAAGACCTCCCCCTCCCGGTGCCGGTTACCGCTGTTAGCCCTGGCCGTAGGGCCTCCCCCTCCCGGTGCCGGTTACCGCTGTTAGCCCTGGCCGTAGGGCCTCCCCCTCCCGGTGCCGGTTACCGCTGTTAGCCCTGGCCGTAGGGCCTCCCCCTCCCGGTGCCGGTTACCGCTGTTAGCCCTGGCCGTAGGACCTCCCCCTCCCGGTGCCGGTTACCGCTGTTAGCCCTGGCCGTAGGGCCTTCCCCTCCCGGTGCCGGTTACCGCTGTTAGCCCTGGCCGTAGGGCCTTCCCCTCCCGGTGCCGGTTACCGCTCCTAACTCTGGCCAGAAGGCCTCCCTCCCCTGCCGATACCAGTTGCTGCCCCTAACCATACCGAAAGGCCTCCCCTCTCCCCTCACTCCTCTCTCCCTCTCTGCTGCTGCTGTCCGGGCCGTGGAACTATATCTACACCACTGATTCTCTCACCTGCACCAATTTTGTTAACTGCCCAGAGGTTTTTCCAGAGTGGTCACATACGCCGTCCTCAGAAAAATTGGAGTAAATCGGAGCTAGCCAAACTTTCTGAAACGGCCAGAATTGCCGTGGGTGGCAGGTTACATCACCAATGAGGTAAAAAAAATCGTAGCCTAAAAATATCCTACCTCAGTGAATTCCGCTCACGCAGAAACTTTGGGAAAATTTGGAGATTTTAATTTGCTCCAAAAAAAAGATGTAGGCCAAAAAAATGGCGCAGATAATTGGGGAAAATTGAGCCCATAGAGTATAAAAGCAAGGAAGCTATGATGAACCTTTATAAAACACTGGTTGGCCTCAACTGGAGTATTGTCCAATTCTGGGCACCACACTTTAGGAAGGATGTGAAGGCTTTAGAGAGGGTGCAGAAAAGATTTACAAGAATGATTCCAGGGATGAATGACTTCAGTTACGTGGATTGACTGGAGATGCTGGGGCTATTCTCCTAAGAGCAGAGAAGGTTGAGAGAAGATTTGATCGAGGTGTTCAAAATCATGAGGGATCGAGACAGAGTAGATCGAGAGAAACTGTTCCCATTGGCAGAAGGGTCTGGAACTAGAAGTCACAGATTTAAGGCGATTGGCAGAAGGCCCAAAGGCGACATGAGGAAAAACTGAGTGGCTATGATCTGGAACGCTCGGCCTGAAAGGGTGCTGGGGGTGGATTCAATCGTAGCTCTCAAAAGGGAATTGGATAGGTTCCTGAAGTAAAACAATTGCAGTGCTACGGGGAAAGGGCGGGGAAGTGGGACTAGCTGAAGTGCTCTTGCAGAGAGCCGGCATGGGCTCAATGGGCCGAATGGCCTCCTCTTGTGCTGTAACCATTCTATGCTTCTATGATTTTATGCTTTTAAGGCCCCCCTCCCGTGTTATTAAAATTCCACGGACTCTCTGTAACACAACAGCAGTATTTTTTCTGTATAAAAAAGTTCTACAATTAAACATATATTATTATTATTTCTTTCTATTAACTTAATGTGAAACTTTTGCTGGTGCTGATCAACGATTCTGTCAAGAAGTGAAGGTATCTTCGACAAACATAACCATATCCAATCCTCAATGTTCATCCTGGCTCAGTACATACTCGGCGAGAGGAGGAGGCAGTTTTGGCGGGCCCGGTGATTGTCCTTCTTCTCTTACCCGCTGGTGCAGGGCCCAGTTGCTCAAGGTGACATGCGGCTGTTAGTCCATCAGCTGTGTGCCAGAGTGAGGCGGGGGTGAGGGGAACGGGCAACGGATCGAGGCTCGGGTAGGTGTGAGGGCCCCGGATCGAGGCTCGGGTAGGTGTGAGGGCCCCGGTTCGAGGCTGGGATGAGGGGCGTGGGCACCGGATCGAGGCTCGGGTAGGTGTAAGGGCCCCGGATCGAGGCTCGGGTAGGTGTGAGGGCACCGGATCGAGGCTCGGGTAGGTGTGAGGGCACCGGATCGAGGCTCGGGTAGGTGTGAGGGCCCCGGATCGAGGCTCGGGTAGGTGTGAGGGCCCCGGATCGAGGCTTGGGTAGGTGTGAGGGCCCCGGATCGAGGCTCGGGTAGGTGTGAGGGCCCCGGATCGAGGCTCGGGTAGGTGTGAGGGCCCCGGATCGAGGCTCGGGTAGGTGTGAGGGCCCCGGATCGAGGCTTGGGTAGGTGTGAGGGCCCCGGATTGAGGCTCGGGTAGGTGTGAGGGCCCCGGATCGAGGCTCGGGTAGGTGTGAGGGCCCCGGATCGAGGCTCGGGTAGGTGTGAGGGCCCCGGATCGAGGCTCGGGTAGGTGTGAGGGCCCCGGATCGAGGCTCGGGTAGGTGTGAGGGCCCCGGATCGAGGCTCGGGTAGGTGTGAGGGCCCCGGTTCGAGGCTCGGGTAGGTGTGAGGGCCCCGGATCGAGGCTCGGGTAGGTGTGAGGGCCCCGGATCGAGGCTCGGGTAGGTGTGAGGGCCCCGGTTCGAGGCTGGGATGAGGGGCGTGGGCACCGTATCGAGGCTGGGGCGAGGGTTGTGAGCACACCGTATCGAGGTTGGGGTGAGGGACGTGGGCCCACGGATCGAGGTTGGGATGAGGGGCGTGGGCACCATATCTAGGAGGGGTGAGGGATGTGGGCACCAGGTCGAGGCTGGGATGAGGGGCTTGGGCCCCGGATCAAGTTTGGGATGAGGGGCGTGGGCCCTGTATCGAGGTTGGGGTGAGGGTGTAGTGCCGGGTTACAGCTGCGAACCCCCTTGTGTCTGTGTGAGCGACGATGCTGAGTTACTGGCCTTTGGCCAAATCGAATGGCCGTGGATTTAAAAGTTAATTAGAGAGAGAGAGACGCGTAGGTGGATTGCACAAGGCCCACATTTTACACATTCTCGGGTTTGTCCACTTGAAAGCTTCTCATGGACCCCTAGTGGGCCACGGACTCCTGGTTGAGAACCCCTGATCTAGATTACATAACAACTTCCTGGGGGTGATTTTAAACCCTCCCACTTGGTGGAAACTGGGTAAGTAAAGAACATAGGAACATGGGGCTAAAAATCTGTGTCCTGAGCACTACTCCGTAGTGACATTAAATGGCACTAAAACGCCAGTGGCCAATATTTCGCCAGCTGCTGGCAGGGTCCGTGACGGTGGCTGTTTTGGTCCTGACCTTTGCGCTGCCGGTTACTGGCAGAGCCATGCCGGACAAAATGGCAGCGTTGTGATGTCAATCGACGTACAACGCCAACTTAACGTCACAACCGTGAAAATCACCCCGAGCACTGAATTCAGCAAGCAGGCTGACAGTGGTGATGTCGGCACCTCTTAAAGGGACACACACATCTTTCAGGTAAGTTTGTATTTAAACTTTTGGACTGGGAATTTTTGGATTTTATTGAAGCCCTTGCCTGTCTTACTGATGTCATGCAGTGCTACCCCAGTGGCTGCAGCATGGCTGGTGGAAGGCTGCTGACTTTCAGTGGGGGACACTGCAAATGGCCTTGCTGGTCGACCTTGAGGAGCTGGTGGCTGGGTGTGTCAAATCAATCTTCTTGCTTTTCGTCACTCTCCTCTCCCTCGTCTTGGTCAACCACTGGATGGAAAGGTGCATTTCTTGGGTGTGTGAAATGAGGAAAGCACAAGGGTGGAGTTGTGGGGACGGGAGGGCAGGAAAGCAAGAGGTGCATGCCAGAAGGAGGATTCTGTATGAGGATACCAGCATCTTGTATCCCTTCAGCCCCACCGCTGGCCAAGAGCTCAGCCATGCCCCTGCCAAGAATGGTCTGCACCAGCTCCTCCAAGGGGATGAGGGACGGCTAGGAATGGGAGATGTGCCTCGTGATTGGTACAAATTACTGGTAGGTGAGTGATTGGGGGTCGTGCATTGAGCAGTGTGTGAGGTGAGTGGTGCAGTTGGTAGGGGAGGGCTTTTGAAGATACATTCATTGATCTTGACCAGCGGTCTGAGGCCATGAAGCTTCTTTGAGCACCGGAGTCAGATGGTGGGGGTGACACTGCTGGCAGTGATGGCTTCGGTGATGTTCTCCCACATCATTCTTTCTGGAGGGCCTCCTGGCCCCTGTGGGTAGAGGACCTCTCTTGCAGTGTTGACCCCCATGCACAAAGCTGGAGTGCTGCGTACTGACCCTGAGTGCCCCTTCCCTGGCTTACTGAGCCACTTGTGTTAGTGCTGAAGCACTTTTACCATTTTTTGACGTTAGGAAGGGCATTCAGCTTTAAGAGCTGAATATTCACATTTTAGACTTCTTATTAATGTTAATTTTTTTTTGAAAGGAAGATAGGGCTGAAAACAGTATTGTTTCATTGGATTTTAATTTGTATTACTTCTGAGTGCAAGGCCCCTTTAATTCACGGGCCTTTTCATTGCCCACAGTTCCATCCCGAGCTCCACAGCGTTGCTTCCAGATGCTGTGTGAAGCTCGAATGCCGTACCTGGACAGGAACTTCGGGTTGGATGCCTCCACTAACCTCACCAGGGTGGCGTTGCATGGAAGGTAAGTGCTGCACCACCAATCTCCAGCTTCCCAGACGAATTTTGTCCTGTTAGCGTTGCGGCCATTTTCAACGGTCGTTAACTGCAGTTGCCGGTGACACCAATAACTTTCCTGGCGAACACGAATTTCTCCCCCAAAGGATCATAGGAACAGGAGTCAGCCATTATCTGTAGAAACGGTTGAGTTTCCCATTCCCCTCGCCACTCACCCACCCAAAATCCATCTGGAGTTAAAATTGGGGCCAATGTAATGTGTACTATTGTTTTAAAAATGGTCCCTGTAATTCATAAACAACTATGATGTCTCTGTCTCAGTGGTTCAATTAACTCTAATTCCCTAAAACCCACATTATTTTATTTATTTCCACATATAGCAAAGGTCTAAGGATATGGAAACAAATCCTATTTGGTTAGTGCACCAGTGGTGTTAATATTCTTGAATGAAGCACAGGAACTTAGAATAATTACAAGAAGATTATTGTTTGAAAATTATACACACTTGAGTAAATTGCTACTTTGAAAGAAAGTGCCCGCAGGATATAATATGTGAAGCGAGTACCCTACCAAATCTGCTCATAGATCTGAGAGTATTAATGCATCCTTCAAATGTTTTAGCTAGGAAATAGTCAGCGTTGCCAAGATAGAAAGGCGTAATTCAGAGAGAGCACTTAGATATTCTTCATTGCCACAATCAAACTCCAAGGCCTTTTCAAAGCACTCAATAGCTTTGTACTTCTCCCCATCCAACTGGTGCAGTAACCCAAGAACACCAAAGGCCTTGCTGTCTCTGGGATTCCTATGAAGTCGTCTTTCTGCTATCTTCTCCAAGTTTTTATAACACCTTGTCTGTTGTATTGAGTCGTATCTGACTTTCACTCCTTCCAGAAAACGGCTGATGGCATTTGATTCAGATCTTTTCTGGTACAGTTCAAATAAACCAGCCTCTAAACATATTGCCTGTTTATTTTCCGGACGAGTATCTTCCAATTTCATTAGATTGCTGTAGATCAACTCTGCTTTGAGATATTCTTCATTTAATGAACAGATTCCTGCAAAATCCAGTTGTAGTTGAATAGATGTTACTGGGCGGGACTGAAATGCCTTTTCAAAATGGTACTTGCATTTATTGATTAAGTCAGCTTTCTGTTGAAAAGCAGGATTGCGAGGGTCTTTGCTGCCTGGATATTTGATCAGTTGAAATATTCTATTTCTGTAACACTGACCTATTTGGTGGTGTAAGAAGATAGAGTTTGGGCTAATTTCTAAAGCTGTCTTCAACAGCTCCACAGCTTTTTCCACATCTCCATTAATTCTGTAAAGTTTTGCTGCATAACGAGTTACATATGGAAGATCAGGGGACTTCTGCAATGCTTGTTCAACTAATTTCAGTGCTTCCTCCTTTTGATTGAACTCTTGTAGTTTTAGAGCCAACAGCACCATGGCTACAGAGTCATCTGGATCAAGTTCCAGCACACGTCGCAACTGCTTCACTGATTGGCTGCGGTCACCACTCTCTGGGGTACCAGAAATCCCTTCCAGACGGAACAGAACAGTCGCATAGCCAACGTTCCATTCAGTGTCATCAGGATCATCCTCCAGAGCCTTCTCAAAACATTCCTTTGCCTCTTCATAGTATTGACTAGAAGTCAACAGTGACCAACCCTTCTCCCCGTATACTTCAGGTATCAGTGCTGTATACCGAGAGCCATCAGTAAATTGTTTACAGATCATCTCCAGCTTGTCGAGGTGGGACTGGGCCTCTGTCAGTTGGCCCATGTGATAATATACCCAGGCATAGTTTCCATAGGTGATGATGCATCTTCTTTCAAATTCATGTTCATGGTCCTCCCTCAGAATCTTTTCAGCTTCCTCTAAGTTTTGAATTGCCTCTTCACAGTTGCCTTGCAGACAGTTTACAAAAGCGAGGTGGTTGTAAGACCTGGCCTGATATTTCACACCCGCCTGTATTGAATCTTGCAATCTATACTTCATGTCGTCCAAGTCAATGTTTTCTTTCTGTGGGCCCCACGTGAAGTGACATTGAAGCCAATCGAGACTCACTTTCAACAAATCCTTCTGTGTGTTGCTGCAAGAGAACAAAATAATAATCCATTTTATCTGCAACTCTAACTTATCCTTTTTGCATTTTGATGCTTGTGATTAATTCTACCATTCACCTTTGATTAGCACGAGATGACACAGCAGGGATAGTTAGCAATGGTACATTATTAATTATGGCATTTAATTTATATTCCAGTAGTGGATTGTGGTGCTGACTCTCAATACTGCAGTTACAGGTGAATTGCAATCAGTATCACTTGTGTAGTGTAACTTGTCCATATTATAGTTTCACAATGAATCTGAGAACTTCTGTCATTTGCATCATTCTTTCAAAGAGCTGGCACAGGCACAATGGGCCAAGCGTCCTCCGTCTGTGCTGTATCCTTCCATGGTTCTATGATTTTGTGAATGAGCCAGCGACTGAGATTGAAAATTCTGAACTGTGGGAATGAGTTCTTTTTAAAATCACTGCTGAAGAGGCCAGAAAATCCACTGGAAATGGGATGCACAAGAATCAATCATGAGAGCGAGTGGCACTGAAATTCTGGTCCGAGGTTTCTTTCGAACGAACGTCTCCGACCGGAGAGTTTTTACAAAATTACCTGGGGGTCCCGGAGACGCCTCGGATTCCGGTGGGGAGGCCTTCTCTTCCCGCGCTGCGAAGCGCGCTCCCGTCCTCCAGGTTCCCACGCAGAAGATGCAGTCATGTGTGACTGCACAGCCAATCAGGTACCGTATTCCACAGCATTCTCATTAATAGCAATGGGAGCTCCGTATCTACCAGTTCTCATCGCTATTAATGAGAAAAAAAAAACAAACACACTAAACACCACATTAAAAAATAAAAAACACACCTCACATAAATAAAATTAATTGAAATCAAAGTTAATAAATGTTTTAGAAAAAAAAATATTTTTCCGATTATTTAAAAAGTTTTGTAATTAGGTTTAAAAATAAACTTACCTTAGTGGGCAGGGTTTTTCACATAAAAATTTGTTTTTAAATTTGATTTTGATACGTTTTTATTTTGTTTTAAAACTCTTACGCTGGTAAAAGTAGGCTATGCACCTGCTTTTACCAGGCACAAGAGCTTTCAGGACATTAGCTGGGCAAGATATGGGTAAATACTGCAATTTTGCCGATGCGAATGTCCTGGCTGTGGGGATATGGATAATCTGTCAAGCCAGAGCTTGACAGATCGGAAAAGCCGGTTTTCGCTGCATGTGCGCTGCGCGACGAAAACCGGCTTTTGCGATGCCTTCCTGGGTCAGTAGAGACTCCACACGGAGCCGGGGAGGCCGGAATTTGTGCCCCAATGTGAGGGCACTTGGACAAGTGTAAGCTGATCAAAAAGAGTCAGCAGGATTTGTGAAGGATAGTTCATGTCTGACTAAGCTAGCCTAATATTTTGAGGAGGTCTCTAGCATGGTGGAGCGTTTATGTATGCTGTCTATATGGACTTCCAGAAGGCATTTGATAAGGTTCCACACAAGAGATTATTAGCAAAAATGAGAGCACATGGAATTGGTCGTACCGTTATGACATGGGTTGGTAATTGGTTGGGAGTTAGGAAACCGATAGTAGGGAGAAAGTGAATCATCTCTGATTGGTGGGATGTGACAAGTGGTGTTCTCCAGACATCTGCTCAGGGACCTCACCATATACATCAGTGACTTGGATGAAGGAATAGTGAGTTGTATATCCAGATTTGAAGATGCCATAAGTTAGGAGACACAGTAAGTTGGGTGAGAGGAGCAGGAGTTTATAAAGGGGCATAGAGAGATAAGATAATGATCATTCCCAAGGTGCTTGGAGCATTATAAAACTAAACTTGACAGAGCCGCATAATGAGATGATAGAACGTGTGACCAAAATGTTGGTCAAAGAGCTAGTCTCTAAGGGGCATCTCAAAGGAGGAAAAGGAGGTTGAGAATCAGAGAGGTTGAGGGAGGGAATTCCAGAACTTAAAGCCCAGGCAGCTGAAGGAACAGCCGGCAATGGTGAGGCGAATGAAATGAGAGATACACATGAGGCCAGAGATGGAGGAAATTATCATTAACGTAGAAAACAATTTCCTGTTATCCAAACAAGAAGGATAACAGCCTAAAGAGGGCTAGAAAAATGACCAAGAGATAGGTGTATTGCCGAAATAAGAAGGAATACAACCTAAAAGGGGGAGGCAGTGGTGGTACCCAGGATGTTTAGGAAAACTGGCCAGTGAGATAAAATGAAGATCAAGGGGGCTCTCTGGGATATGGGGCAAAAGGGTCCCGTGTATAAATGCTAGCAGGATTGATGAAAAATAAAATCGACACTTCCAGTCGGAGTAACCAGATTAGAGAGGCAAGCAGTATTGTTACTACTGCTGGATGTTAGAGGGGTCCAATGGCTTGGAAACAGTATACGGAATCTGGTGGAGGGGTAAATGTACCCAGACAGAAAATGGCATGCATTAAGTTGCTGAAAATACATCGGATAAGCAGTATTTGGTGTGAATGTCTGTCTTTAAGTGGAAGAGTTCGCATGGAAGCTTTCTTGACTGTTGAATTCACGAAGGACAGCTTGTTTATCAAAAGATAAAAGATGCAACCTTGAAAGCTACAGCTGCTAAAGGAAACCATTGAACATCTAAATGGAAAAAAAGTGTTTGCAATTGTCTTATGTAGTTTAAATTAACAAATTCACGGAGACATAAACCCTCTGTGTAAAATGTTTGTTTTATATAAAAACTAATTTGAAGAAAGGAGATTTAAATGGAAAATGATGCAACTTACTGGATACTAGTTTATATTGGCTGTGAAAAAGATATTGGTTTAATTGGAGGGTAATTAACCAATGAAAGTCGAACTTTCATAATGGCCACAGTGAAATCTCGGCTTTGTTTCAAAGTGTGAATATGGGAAAAGAGATAAAAAAGACACTCTGTGTTGATAATGATTTTAAATTATGAGAAAGTTTCACTGCAATAAAGGAGATTTAAATTTTGGGTTTGAAAACCTTTTCAAAATGGACGGTGCTTATTGAGGAAAAAGTCCCGAACAATCTAAACAAGCAAGAGAGGGTTTTGGAGATAACGAGGAGAAAAGATCTAAGCTATGCGATCTCAGCAAAGGAAGGAAAAAAACTGGGAATTAGAAAATATGTTGCTACAGATTTTTTTTAAAGATGGAACCAGCACGGAAGTTTGAGCTTTTGTGCCGAGAGAAATAAAACACAAGATTTGCTGAGTGAACGGGACCTTAAAAAACAAAATGCTGGAATGTATATAGCTTGTGTGAAAATGTAAAAAGTGTGGAAGTTTCCCTGATTGTTTGGACGATGATTTACAGAGCTAAGAAAAATAAACCACAGTTACCAGTACTTTATTTTAAATTGGATTTCAGTAAACAAAATAACTATTAAAAATGTCTGGTCTCGTTTTAAATCAATTAAAAAATCTTTGGTAAGTATTTGAATTGGAAGTTTAGAAACAATTGGAGTTTAATCTAAAATGCTGCCTTTTCTGATGAGAATGTTTTATTTAAAGCTAATGACAGCTTTACTAATGATTTCTGCTGTTTTAACGGATTCATAATTTCTAAGCAAGTTTTGAAGGCACAAAGACTTGGGGAAAACAATTCAGATATCGGTAAAGGTTTAAATGATTATCCGAAGTCACGTAATGACGTCAAGCCTTCTTACAAACCTGTAAAGGAGTTAACCCTTTCCATTGACAGCTGTTTTATACTGGACATTATTAAATTGGGTTTCTTAATAAAATAAATTAAAAAGCAAGGATGGCAGCCAGAAGACTCACCTGACAGACAGAGGAAATGATGGGATAGTCAGAATAAGAATAAAACGGAGAAAGCCTATGTAATAATACTCGCCTGCGACAGAGGGCCGATAAAAGAACTAGATTCTCAAACGAAACAAATTCCAGAGCTAGAAGCTGATAAATAAGCTGGAAGAGATAAAAGACAGGACCGGATGGATAGTGCAGTGCACAGCCATAGCAAAAAATGCAAAAATTCCTTCAGCACGTAATGTTTAAAGACGGACTAGGAGAAGCCCATCAAAAGATCATTAATTTGGGATTTAGAGTGCGGGATGAAATGTTGGAGTGAGCAGAACACGTAGAGGAGTTAAAGTCGGAACAAAGGGAGAAGATAGCAAAAATAGCAGCAGAGACGAAGGGGGAGGAGACACACCCCCGGGCAGCTCCCCTGATATGTTTTAGCTGCAATAAGGGAGGAGGCACAGGAAGGCGAGGCCTCCAACAGGCAAAGAAGGGAGCACCCTTTTGCAGTATGTGGATGATATCCTTATTGCCTCCAGCACAGAACAACAGCACGAACTAGCTTTAACTACAGTGCTAGGAGCTCGACAGAGTGCGGGATTAAAAATAAATCCTAGGAAGGTGCAGGTAGGAAGGAGCGAAGTAACAGATCTAGGATACATAATATCACAAGGGAAGAGACAGATGCCTGAGGACAGAAAGGAAACAATTCGATCAAGGCCCAGGCCAGGAACTGTGAAAGGGCTCAGGCAGGCACTAGGGCTATTCAACTACTGCAGAAAAAACAAATTCTCACAAGTGCTCCAGCCCTGGGATTAGCCGACCCGAATCGGAACTTTCACATCTATCTCACCACAGTAAAGATCATTACATGGGGGCAGGCATAGTTCAGTGCCATAGTAATATCGGGACAGGTACCCAGCATACCTTAGTACAATTGCTTAACACAGGAAGGCTAAAACCGGTATCCGACGCGCGAAGGGCTAGGTGGGAAGCAATGCTCTTACCCCCCCAACAGGACGGTAACAATAAAAGACAACTGTAAGAACCCTGCAGGGTGGATCATTACGCAGGGAGAGGAGCATCAGTGTAGCCCGACAGGAGAAGACAAGGGAAGTAGTCAGGCTTGAGGAGGTAGACATGGATCTATACGTAGATGGGTCTCGGCGCTATATCAACGGGACACTACTGACGGTAAGGGCAGTGGTAGATAGCAGCGGACAGGTTAGAAGGGAAGGACGGTTCGAAGTGGCTTATCAGCTCAAGTGGCTGAATTGGTGAATCTCACCAAGGCTCTGAGGCAGGCTAAGGGAAAAGGAGTAAACATCTATACAGACAGTCGGTGTGCTTTTGGAGTAGTGCATGATTATAAACACTCATCAACATCAACAGAGAAACGCATGGGCATACGAGGCAGCCAAGTGGGTGGCAGAGACAGGTACACTGGCCGGTGAAGCTCAGGTCACAGCATCGGGCCTGAGGAAGTAAACATGCTTTAGGTACAGGGAGAAGCCACTCCACAGGAAAAGGAGGGGTGGAAGCAGAGAGGGGCCCAACAAGGGACGGACAGGATATGGAGGAAAGATGGGAATGTAGTGGCCCCGGAATGCATCCAGGGGAGCCTATTAAATTGATACCACGGGTATGTCCATACAGGTAGAACCAACACGATAAGCTCGATGTCCAGATGCTGGTGGTGGAAGGGAATGGGTAGAGATATGGAGCACCACTGTAGAAGGTGCCTGACACATGCAAAATATAACTTGGGGGAAAAGTAAAGGTCAGAATGGGACATCAACCCCGACCGAAAGGACCCTGGGAAAACTTACAGATAGATTTTACTGGACCATTACCCAGCAACAAGGAGAAGACATACTGCCGAGTTATAATAGACCAGTTTACAAAGTGGTAAAGTGGGTAAGAGTATTGTTTCCCACCTAGCCCTTCGCGCGTCAGATACCGGTTTTAGCCTTCCTGTGTTACGTGTCCCGATATTACGATGCCAGTTTATTAATAGAAATAGACCAGTTTACAAAGCTTTTGCCACTAGAAATTGTTCAGCAGAAACCGTGGCCAGGATCCTAGCAGAAGAAATGCCACTTCAGCTGGACTCAGATCAAGGTACCCACTTCACAGGGAAGGTGATGAAACAGGCCTGCGCTTTACTAGGGATGAGGCAACGGTTCCATAGAACCTTAAAAGCAGCCCTAGTTAAAGCAATCGAGGAAACTGGAAAAGGTTGGGTAGAGATGTTACTAAAATACTGATGAAGCTCAGGGTAATCCCTAGTTGGATGACAGGACTGACACCCTTTGAACTAATGAGACTGCCAGAAGTCTTGGTTACAAGAAGCAAGGACGAAGGGCCTTATAAAGACAGGGGACAGAGGTTTGTGATGCAACTCTGTAAGCAGTTACATGACTTAAAAGCACAGGCTAGAGATCAGCAAGTAATCAAGGACTTTGAGAATGACTAAAGAACAGAAGGTCCAAATACCCCAAAGGGACCAATCAGGTGATGGTGAGGATGGTAAGGGACATGTGCGCCTGCGTAGTTATAAGGGGTATCGGCAAGTGGAAACACTGGACCCAGTTCAAAAAGCATGCTCACTAACTAACCAGTGACGACCGGGAAATACTGTGCAGCTTATCGAATGCTTTCTGGAAATCCAAATACACCACATCCACTGATTCTCCCTTATCTCCCCTGCTCGTTACATCCTCAAAGAAATCCAGCAAATTTGTCAAACATGATTTCTCTTTCATTAAACCATGCTGACTCTGCTTGTCTAAATTATGCTTTTCAAAATGTCCTGTTACTGCTTCCTTCATAATGGAATCGAGCATTTTCCCAATTACAGATTTTAGGCTAACTGGTCTGTAGTTTCCTGCTTTCTGTCTCCCTGCTTTTTTAAATAGGGGCATTATATTTGTGGTTTTCCAATCCACTGGACCTCCCCACAATCCAGGAAATTTTGGTAGGTCACAACCAATGTATCCACTATCTCTGCAGCTTCTTTTAAAACCCTGGGATGCAGGCTATCAGGTCCAGGGGACTTGTCCACCTTTAATCCCATTATTTTTCTGAGTACTTCTTCTTTAGTGACAGTGATTGTTTTAAGTTCCTCCCTCCCTATAGCCCCTTGATTATCTATTATTGGGATGTTTTTAGTGTCTTCTACTGTGAAGACTGACACAAAATATTTGTTCAAAGTCTCTGCCATTTCCTTGTTCCCCGTTATTAATTCTCATCCTCGAAAGGACCAACATTTACTTTAGCCACTCTCTTCATTTTTATACACCTGGAGAAACTCTTACTATTTGTTCTTATATTTCTTGTTAGTTTACTTTCATAATCTGTCTTCCCTCTCTTTATTATTGTTTTAGTCGTTCTTTGCTATGTAAATAAGCAATGGCAAACATTTAAAGATATAGTTCATAATTCTTAATGAACATGCATTCCCTTGAGGAATAAAAAGAACTCAGGAAAAATGATCTAACCATGTCTAACTTGAGAAATTAAGGATATTATTGGATTAAAAGAAGAAGCTTACACTGTTGCCAAAAAGCATAGTAATGCTGAGGATTGGGAGGGTTTTAGAAATCACCAAAGGGTGCTGAGAACATTGATAAAGAGGGAGAAATTAGAGAGTGCGAGTAAACTAGCAAGAAATGTACAAACAGATTGCAAGAGCTTCTGCAAGTATGTAAAAAGGAAGAGATTAACAAAAGTAAACCTGGATCTCTTGGAGGCAGAGACAGGAGAAATAAGGAAATGGTGGGGAGGTTAAACAAATATTTTGTAGCTGTCTTCACAGTAGAGGTCACAAAAAAGATTCCGGAAATAGTGAGCAACCAAGAGTCCAATGTGATTGGGGAACTTAAAGTAATTAATATTAGTAAAGAGAATGTACTGGAGACATTAAGAGAACTAAAAGCCAACCAATCCCCTGGACCTGATGCCTGCACCCTAGGGTTGGAAAAGAGGTGGCTGCAGAGAGAGTGGATGAATTGGTTTTGATCTTCCAGGAGTTCCGAGATTCTAGAATGGCTTCTGTGGATTGCAAGGTAGGAAATATAACCCTGCTATTCAAGAAAGGAGGGAGAAAGCCTGACAAAATAGTAGGAAAATATTTGAAGCTATTATTCTGGATGTGGTAACAGGGCATTTAGAAACTCATAATATGATTAGGCAGAGTCAGTACGGTTTTATGAAAAGGAACTCGTGTTTGACAAATCTATCAGAGATTTTTGACGGTGTAACTAGCAGGGTAGATAAGGGGAAACCAGCGGATGCAGTATATTTGTATTTTAAGAAGGCATTCGATAAGGTGCCGCACAAGATGTTGTTACACCAGGTTAAGGCTCATAGGATTGGGGGCAATATATTAGCATGGATTGAGGATTGACTAACGGAGAGAAAACAGACAGTAGGACTAAACGGATCAATTGCGGCTTGGCAGGTTGTAACTAGAGGGTTGCCGCAAAGATCAGTACTTGGGCCTCAGCTATTTACAATCTATATCAATGACTGAGAAGAGGGGACCGAGTGTAAGGTATCCAAGTTTGCTGACAATATAAAGCTCGGTGGGAAAGTGAGCTGTAAGAAGGATTCAAAGAAACTGCAAAGGTTTATTGAGAGGTTTAGTGAATGGGCAGGAAGGTGGCAGATGGAGTATAATGTGGGGAAATGTGAGATTGTCCACTTTGGTAGGAAGAATAGCAAAGCAAAATATTTTTTAAATATTGAGAAGTTAGTAAATGTTGGTCTGCAGAGGGATTTGGGGGTCCTTGTACACGAATCACAAAGTTATTATGCAAGTACAGCAAGCAATTAGGAAAGCAAATGCTATGTTCGCCTTTATGGCAGACGGTTGGAGTGTAAGTAAGCCTTCCTACAATTAAATCGGGCTTTGGTGAGACCACACCTGGAGTACTGCGCACAGTATTGGTCTCCTCACCGAAGGGAGGATATAAAAGCAAAATACTGCAGATGCTGGAAATCTGAAATAAAAACAGAAAATGCTGGAAATACTCAGCAGGTCAGGCAGCACCTGTGGAGAGAGAAACAGAGTTAATGTTTCAGGTCAATGACCCTTCGTCAGAACTGGAAAAAGTTAAAGTTTAACAGGGTTTAAGCAAGTGCAGAGGCAGGGAAAGGGGGAGCGGAGGAAAGGCAAAGGTGATAGTCTAAAGGAGATGTAAATTGAAATAGCAGAATAATTAACTGTTTCTAACAACTGCTGTTGGAAAAAATGGGGGCAAAGGTTATGATGTGAACTTGTTAAACACAATGTTAAGTTCGGAAGGCTGTAATGTGCCTCAATGAAAGGTGAGCGGCTGGATTTTAGGCTTTTATGTCTTTGGGGCAATAATGTCGGCGGGGCGGGAATGTTAGTGACCGGGAATAGTTTGTGCCTCAGTCGGTAAGTTTAGGTAGCTGGGCCCTGCGTCAGTGGGTGCAGCTCTAAGGGAGATACTAGGATGGGAAACTCCCGAGCTAAAGAGCTCGCCTGAGAGCGCTACGAAAGACAACGGGTGGGGTGAAAAAAACCCGACAAAAACATTCCCAAAACATTGGCCACACCACCACAACACAAATCGCTGAAAAATGTAAATTTAAAACAACCACACTTACCTTAGGGGTCCATTACTCACCTCTTCGCCGACTAGATGTTTGGTCCGCCCTGATTTCCCAGGTGGTCATTGCGAGGCGCCCGTCCGGATGGACAGGTCGGGTTGGAGGTTAAACTTGCGCCAGTGTCGCAACCAGCGGCGTTACACACTGACGCAGCTCTTCCTCGTGGTGCTGCTCCACGCCACCACAAAACCACACCCGAGGATCGCTGCGGGACACTGGAGGCTGACCGCCTGCCCACAAGACCTCATCGCCACCATTGCCGTCGCTCTGGGGTGAAAAATGGAGCATAGAAGACCCGAAAATCCAGCCCTGAGTGCTGTTCCTCGAACTTCCGTTGAACTACATTGGAACAGTGCAGGAGGCCGAAGACAGAGAGGTCAGAGTGGGACGGGAATTAAACTGGCAAGCGACTGGAAGCTCAGGGTCACACTTGCGGACTGAATGGATGAATTCATGAAAGCAGTTTCCCAATCTGCGTTTGGTCTCCCCAATGTAAAGGAGACCACATCATGAGCTGTGAATACATTACACTAATTTGCAAGAAGTACAAGTGAATCACTGTTTCACCTGGAAGTTGTGCTGGATGGTGGGAAGAGAAGAGGTGAAAGGGCAGGTGTTACATCTCTTGCATTTGCATGGGAAGGTGCGGTGGGAAGGGGAACGGGTGTTGAGCTGATTGAAAAGTGGATCAAGGCCCCTTCAGAGGGCAAGGTGTGTTTGGTGGTGGAATCGCGCTGAATGTGGTGGGAATTGCACAGGATGATCTGTTGAATGTGGAGGCTGGTGGGGTGGAAGATGAAGTCACGGGACCACTCTATTGGTTCTGGTAGGGAGGGGAAGGAGTGAGAACAGAAGTGTGGGAAATGGTACAGTCGAGGGCCTTATCAACCATGCTGGAGGGGAATCATCGGCTGAGGAAAAGGGAAGACCTATCAGAAGCACTGGTGTGGAAAGTGACATCGTCAGAACAGATGTGACTCAGACAGAGAAACTGGGAGAATGGAATAGAGTCCTTACAGGAAGCGTGGTGGAGGACGTGTAATCAAGGTAAATATGGGAGTCAGCGGGCTGATAGTAGATATAAATCAAGCATGTTGTTTCTCCTAAAAAGGATGAATTATTCCCCTTGAATCTGCCTCTCATACAGCTTTTCACTGAGAGATTGAACCAGTTTCAAATGAATAGCTTCAGGTGGTCTCTTTTGGCCTTCAGCAAAAAAAACCAAGAAGCCGGAAATGAGTCTGAATGTTTTCATTGTACTAACATTGAACACACTTGAAACAATAAGGGTGCAGCAGTTATAATGGGTGACTTTAATATGCACAGAGATTGGGCTTACCAAACTGGAAGCAATACGGTGGAGGATGATTTCCTGGAGTACATAAGGGATGGTTTTCTAGACCAATATATCGAGGAACCAACTAGGGGGGAGGCCATCTTAGACTGGGTGTTGTGTAATGAGAGAGGATTAATTAGCAATCTCGTTGTGCGAGGCCCCTTGAGGAAGAGTGACCATAATATGGCGGAATTCTGCATTAGGATGGAGAATGAAACAGTTAATTCAGAGACCATGGTCCAGAACTTAAAGAAGGGTAACTTTGAAGGTATGAGGCGTGAATTCCTGTCTGTCGTAAAAATAAAAAAGGGAAGGTGGCTCAACCGTGGCTATCAAGGGAAATCAGGGATAGCATTAAAGCCAAGGAAGTGGCATACAAATTGGCCAGAAATAGCAGAGAACCCGGGGACTGGGAGAAATTTAGAACTCAGCAGAGGAGGACAAAGGGTTTGATTAGGGCAGGGAAAATGGAGTACGAGAAGAAGCTTGCAGGGAACATTAAGACGGATTGCAAAAGTTTCTACAGATATGTAAAGAGAAAAAGATTAGTAAAGACAAACGTAGGTCCCCTGCAGTCAGAATCAGGGGAAGTCATAACGGGGAACAAAGAAATGGCGGACCAATTGAACAAGTACTTTGGTTCGGTATTCACTGAGGAGGACACAAACAACCTTCCGGATATAAAAGGGGTCGGAGGGTCTAGTAAGGAGGAGGAACTGAGGGAAATCCTTATTAGTCGGGAAATTGTGTGGGGAAATTGATGGGATTGAAGGCCGATAAATCCCCAGGGCCTGATGGACTGCATCCCAGAGTACTTAAGGAGGTGGCCTTGGAAATAGTGGCTGCATTGACAGTCATTTTCCAACATTCCATTGACTCTGGATCAGTTCCTATCGAGTGGAGGGTAGCCAATGTAACCCCACTTTTTAAAAAAGGAGGGAGAGAGACAACAGGGAATTACAGACCGGTCAGCCTGACATCGGTAGTGGGTAAAATGATGGAATCAATTATTAAGGATGTCATCGCAGTGCATTTGGAAAGAGGTAATATGATAGGTCCAAGTCAGCATGGATTTGTGAAAGGGAAATCATGCTTGACAAATCTTCTGGAATTTTTTGAGGATGTTTCCAGGAGAGTGGACAAGGGAGAACCAGTTGATGTGGTATATTTGGACTTTCAGAAGGCTTTCGACAAGGTCCCACACAAGAGATTAATGTGCAAAGTTAAAGCACATGGGATTGGGGGTAGTGTGCTGACATGGATTGAGAACTGGTTGTCAGACAGGAAGCAAAGAGTAGGAGTAAATGGGGACTTTTCAGAATGGCAGGCAGTGACTAGTGGGGTACCGCAAGGTTCTGTGCTGGGGCCCCAGCTGTTTACACTGTACATTAACGATTTAGACGAGGGGATTAAATGTCGTATCTCCAAATTTGCGGATGACACTAAGTTGGGTGGCAGTGTGAGCTGCAAGGAGGATTCTATGAGGCTGCAGAGCGACTTGGATAGGTTAGGTGAGTGGGCAAATGCATGGCAGATGAAGTATAATGTGGATAAATGTGAGGTTATCCACTTTGGTGGTAAAAACAGAGAGACAGACTATTATCTGAATGGTGACAGATTAGGAAAAGGGCAGGTGCAAAGAGACCTGGGTGTCATGGTACATCAGTCATTGAAGGTTGGCATGCAGGTACAGCAGGCGGTTAAGAAAGCAAATGGCATGTTGGCCTTCATAGCGAGGGGATTTGAGTACAAGGGCAGGGAGGTGTTGCTACAATTGTACAGGGCCTTGGTGAGGCCACACCTGGAGTATTGTGTACAGTTTTGGTCTCCTAACCTGAGGAAGGACATTCTTGCTATTGAGGGAGTGCAGCGAAGGTTCACCAGACTGATTCCCGGGATGGCGGGACTGACCTATCAAGAAAGACTGGATCAACGGGCTTGTATTCACTGGAGTTCAGAAGAATGAGAGGGGACCTCATAGAAACATTTAAAATTCTGACGGGGTTAGACAGGTTAGATGCAGGAAGAATGTTCCCAATGTTGGGGAAGTCCAGAACCAGGGGACACAGTCTAAGGATAAGGGGGAAGCCATTTAGGACCGAGATGAGGAGGAATTTCTTCACCCAGAGAGTGGTGAACCTGTGGAATTCTCTACCACAGAAAGTTGTTGATGCCAATTCACTAAATATATTCAAAAAGGAGTTAGATGAAGTCCTTACTACTAGGGGAATCAAGGGGTATGGTGAGAAAGCAGGAATGGGGTACTGAAGTTGCATGTTCAGCCATGAACTCATTGAATGGCGGTGCAGGCTAGAAGGGCCGAATGGCCTACTCCTGCACCTATTTTCTATGTTTCTATGTTTCTATGTTTCTATGTTTCTAATTGGCTAGGATAGATTGGCGACTGATACTTAAGGGGTTGACTGTGGATGGGCAATGGCAGACATTTAGAGACCGCATGGATGAACTGCAACAATTGTACAATCCTGTCTGACGTAAAAATCGAAAAGGGAAGGTGGCTCAACCGTGGCTATCAAGGGAAATCAGGGATAGTATTAAAGCCAAGGAAGTGGCATACAAATTGGCCAGAAATAGCAGCGAACCCAGAGACTGGGAGAAATTTAGAACTCAGCAGAGGAGGACAAAGGGTTTGATTCGGGCAGGGAAAATGGAGTACGAGAAGAAGCTTGCAGGGAACATTAAGACGGATTGCAAAGGTTTCGATAGATATGTAAAGAGAAAAAGGTTAGTAAAGACAAACGTAGGTCCCCTGCAGACAGAATCAGGGGAAGTCATAACGGGGAACAAAGAAATGGCGGAACAATTGAACAAGTACTTTGGTTCGGTATTCACGAAGGAGGACACCAACAACCTTCCGGATATAAAAGGGGTCGGAGGGTCTAGTAAGGAGGAGGAACTGAGGGAAATCCTTATTAGTTGGGAAATTGTGCTGGGGAAATTGATGGGATTGAAGGCCGATAAATCCCCAGGGCCTGATGGACTGCATCCCAGAGTACTTAAGGAGGTGGCCTTGGAAATAGTGGATGCATTGACAGTCATTTTCCAACATTCCATTGACTCTGGATCAGTTCCTATCGAGTGGAGGGTAGCCAATGTAACCCCACTTTTTAAAAAAGGAGGGAGAGAGAAAACTGGGAATTATAGACCGGTCAGCCTGACATCGGTCGTGGGTAAAATGATGGAATCAATTATTAAGGATGTCATAACAGCGCATTTGGAAAGAGGTGACATGATAGGTCCAAGTCAGCATGGATTTGTGAAAGGGAAATCATGCTTGACAAATCTTCTGGAATTTTTTGAGGATGTTTCCAGTAGAGTAGACAAGGGAGAACCAGTTGATGTGGTATATTTAGACTTTCAGAAGGCTTTCGACAAGGTCCCACACAAGAGATTAATGTGCAAAGTTAAAGCACATGGGATTGGGGGTAGTGTGCTGACATGGATTGAGAACTGGTTGTCAGACAGGAAGCAAAGAGTAGGAGTAAGTGGGGACTTTTCAGAATGGCAGGCAGTGATTAGTGGGGTACCGCAAGGTTCTGTGCTGGGGCCCCAGCTGTTTACACTGTACATTAATGATTTAGACGAGGGGATTAAATGTAGTATCTCCAAATTTGCGGATGACACTAAGTTGGGTGGCAGTGTGAGCTGCGAGGAGGATGCTATGAGGCTGCAGAGCGACTTGGATAGGTTAGGTGAGTGGACAAATGCATGGCAGATGGAGTATAATGTGGATAAATGTGAGGTTATCCACTTTGGTGGTAAAAACAGAGAGACAGACTATTATCTGAATGGTGACAGATTGGGAAAAGGGGAGGTGCAACGAGACCTGGGTGTCATGGTACATCAGTCATTGAAGGTTGGCATGCAGGTACAGCAGGCGGTTAAGAAAGCAAATGGCATGTTGGAGTTCATAGCGAGGGGATTTGAGTACAGGGGCAGGGAGGTGTTGCTACAGTTGTACAGGGCTTTGGTGAGGCCACACCTGGAGTGTTGTGCACAGTTTTGGTCTCCTAACCTGAGGAAGGACATTCTTGCTATTGAGGGAGTGCAGCGAAGGTTCACCAGATTGATTCCCGAGATGGTGGACTGACCTATCAAGAAAGACTGGATCAATTGGGCTTGTATTCACTGGAGTTCAGAAGAATGAGAGGGGACCTCATAGAAATGTTTAACATTCTGATGGGTTTAGACAGGTTAGATGCAGGAAGAATGTTCCCAATGTTGGGGAAGTCCAGAACCAGGGTAAGCCATTTAGGACCGAGATGAGGAGAAACTTCTTCACCCAGAGAGTGGTGAACCTGTGGAATTCTCTGCCACAGAAAGTGTTGAGGCCAATTCACTAAATATATTCAAAAAGGAGTTAGATGAAGTCCTTACTACTAGGGGGATCAAGGGGTATGGCGAGAAAGCAGGAATGGGGTGCTGAAGTTGCATGTTCAACCATGAACTCATTGAATGGCGGTGCAGGCTACAAGGGCTGAATGGCCTGCTCCTGCACCTATTTTCTATGTTTCTATGTTTAACAAAGTCCTCTCTCCATTATTTTACAAGAGGGGTTACCCTGTTTATTTTAAATAGATTAAAACCTCTGTTAAAATAACAGAGAGGAATCTGAATCGAGTGCATAAAGTATTTGTAACATCACACAAAGTGATCTCCAGATTGGTAGAATTAGAAATGGTGACTATAGATTTAACATACAGAATATCCAAGTGCTCTTTGTGAATTACACCTTTCTCTCTCGGTCAACACTGCCTTTCCCAGCTAAAACTAAACACAGCCATCGAAAAATGTACTGATGCTCTCTGATCTGTGAATAAGTTTGGGGGGTACACATCTGATTTCAATTATTTAATATACGCTGTTAACACTTTCATTCTAAGCAACCTTTTGTTTGTAAATGTATAAATATTCCTGATTACAATCCCCACCACAAATAGTGGGCGCGTTTGTGTAAATGCGATTTGCCCGCTATCCGTGATGGCCGGTATAACGCCTGAAGAAAGATGATTTTCTCTCTCTCTATAACTCAGCTCCCTGATTTCCAGCCTCTTCAATGGAAGTGTTCAAATTCCACCGAGTTACTTACAGCTAAAGAATATAAAAATAAATTAAAATGGCTAAAATTATTAAGCTTTATAGCTGCAGATACAGATTTTCCAAACAGAAATGTTAATTTGCTGTAATATCAGAGACTGTGTGAAAATAACCAATAAAAAGAAACTGTAGTTACGATTTTATTTGTGTCATTGATCTGCGCTAATGCTGACAGTAAGTGTCACTCATAGTCCATACTTTGTGATGGTGAACTGTACCAGCTCTGTAAGGAACATTCAGACCAGCCTTTAACACAGGCAGTAAACTAAACAGCTGTTGATTGTGGAGTGAAACATGGCCCTTACACTGCTAGCTGTAGCCATAGTGCTATTCGAGAAAGGTTAGGGAGGAATGGTTGGGGACATAAGAAAATAAGAAATAGGAGCTGGAGTCGGCCATTTGGCCTCTCGAGCAGGCTCCACCATTTAATAAGATCATAGTTGATCTGATCTTGGCCTCAACTCCACTTTGCTGCCTGTTCCCCATAACCCTTGACTCCACTGTAGTTCAAAAATCTGTATCTCCGCCTTGAATATATGCAATGACTCAGCCTCCATAGCTCTCTGAGGGAGAGAATGCCAAAGATTCATGACCCTCTCAGAGAAGAAATTCCTGCTCATCTCTGTCTTAACTGAGACTATGCCCCCTAGTTCTAGATTCCCCCACGAGGGGAAACCTCCTCTCAGCATCTACCCTGTCAAGCCCACTCAGAATCTGACATGTTTCAGTAAGATCACCTCTCATTCTTCTAAACTCCAATGAGTATAGTCACAATCTGCTCAACCTTTCCTTATAAGCCAACCCTCTTCATCTCAGGAAACTACCTAGTGAACCTTCTCTGTACTGCCTTCAATGCAAGTATATCCCTCGTTTAAATAAGGAGACCAAAACTGTTCACAATACTTTGGTCTTATCAATACCCTGTACAGTTGTAGCAAGACTTCCCTGCTTTTATACTCTATCCCCCTGCAATAAAGGCCAACATTCCATTTGCCTTCCTGATCACTTGCTGTACCTGCATACTCACTTTTTGTGTTTCATGTACGAGGACCTCCAGATCCTTCTGTACCACAGCATTCTGTAGTCTTTCTCCATTTAAATTATATTTGCCTTTTCTCTTCCTACCAAAGTGAATAACTTCACATTTTCCCACATTGTACTCCATCTGCCAAATTTTTGCCCACCTATCCCTTTTCAGACTCTTTGGGGTAGAAATTGTCCCGTGCCCGAAAAGGAGCGCTCGCACCCCGTTTCCATGTTTTTTACCGCAGCTGCGGCTCTTTGGATTTTACTGTTTTGATCCGAAAATCGATCCTAATGGGAGCGGTGACAACACCTGAGAGGCAAAAAAGTGGCGGTAACAACAACTGAGGGGCGGAAGTTGGGGGGTGCGCGGAGTCACTGCCGCGATGATGTCATCATGGCATCGTGTCACTCGACACTTCCCCTCACTTAAAGGGGAGAGCCTCCGCGCTTTTAAAACTTCAGCCCACTGGGCCACCAAGGAGAGTTTTGGCCGGGCTGGTGCCCCGACATTCAAGAGGGCATGCCAGGCTGCCTGATGGCGGCCCGGCTGAACCCGGGGCCTATTTGTCAGGCCAACATGGCAGTTGCCGGAAAAAAAACATGGCGTCAGCGGCAGTGCATCCTCCCCTTTAAGGGAAGCTGCACCATCGCTGCAGGAGGCCTCAGCCTCACTCGACCAGCCGGAAAAAGCTAGTTTTGGTACCACTGGGCGGGCCAAAGATTTTTGGAGGGAAATGTCGCCGTCGGGAATGGCGGGTGGGGGAGGAATGGGGGATGGGGGTAGATCGGTGGTACACACGGTGATGACGTGCTGGCCGTGGGGATCGGCAGCAGCGGAGCGGTGAGGGGGGAATCCCGGGAGGGTAATTGGGCTACCAGTGGTCATTCCATGAATAGTCAGCAGCCACTCCACTCCACAGCATGGCCGCCAATTTTCGGTGGTAACATACCTTAATGAAATGATCAGTTTTGGCCTCTTTGTGTCCTCCTCAAAACTTGCTTTCCCACCTATCTTTGTATCGTCAGCAAATTTGACTACAGTACACTCGGTCCCTTCATCCAAGTCATTAACATAGATTGTAAATAGTTGAAGCCCCAGCACTGATCCCTGTAGCACCTCACTAGTTACTGTTTGCCAAACTGAAAATGATTGATTTTTCCCGACTTTCTGTTTTCTGTTAGTCAGCAAACCCTCTATCCATGTTAATATATTACCCCCAACACCGTGAGCTCTTATCTTCTGCAATAACCTTTTATGTGGCACGTTATCGAATGACATTTGGAAATCCAAATACTTTACATCTACTGATTCCCCTTCATCCACCCTGCTCATTTCAACCACAAAGAGCTCTAATAAATTTGTCAAACACGATTTCTCTTTTATAAAACCATGTGACTCTGCTTGATTGTATTATGATTTTCTAAATGTCCTGCTGCTACTCCCTTAATAATGGATTGAAAGAAAAAGGATCGGCGAGTGCCCCTGGACAGCGTGGTGGCCCCGACCTGTGAGGGAACATCAGGGGCAGGTCGGGGCCTTAAAAGGAGTGGTGAGTGACCCTTGGAGTGGTGAGTGGTGGCACACCACTGCAAGGTACAGTGCGAGCTGGTGCAGGAGGATGACGGCAGCGAAGAGGGTCACTGGATTGGACATCATCAAGATCCAGGTTGGTGATTGGGGCGTGAGCAGGTACAGCAGGAGCGGTGAGGTCAGGGCGCAGGAGTGGCGGGTGATCGTGGAACGACGCGATCGAGCTAAGGAGAGGCGTGGGCAACGGCCCAGAGGTAGCACGGGCCAGCCCACTAGGTCCATGCAGCACAGCTGGTCTCCAGCCGTCTTGGTTAATCCTTGTCACTGGAACAAGACCGAGCTCTGTCAAGCCCGTGTGGTGGCTGGTGTGCAACGGCCACCACACAGTGAAAAAATCCAAAAAGAGGCATCTTCCACCCTTCAGGATGCAGTTCAGGAACCTGGAATACTGGGTCCTTCATTGAAACACCTGTGAACTCATCCCTTAATGGCGTGGAAGCAAGTTATCCTCAATACGAGGGACCGCCTATGATGAATAATCGATTGCAGCATTATCCCAATGACAGATATTAGGCTAACTGGCCTATATTTTCCTGCTTTCTGTCTCCCTCCAATCTGCTGTGGCCTTTACAGAATCTAGGGAAATTTGGAAGATTACAACCAATGCATCCACTATCTCTGCAGCCACTTATTTTAAGACCCTAGGATGCAGGTCATCAGGTCCAGGGGACTTGTCAGCCTTTAGTCCCATTAGTTTGCCTAGTACTTTTTCTCTAGTGATAGTGATTGTTTTAAGTTCCTCCCTCCCTTTTGCCCCTTGATTATCTAATATTATTGGGATGCTTTTACTGTCTCCTACCGTGAAGACAGATACAAAATATTTATTCAAAGTCCCTGACATTTCCTTTTTTCCCATTACTAATTCCCTAGTCTCATCCTCTAAGCGATCAACATTTAGTTTAGCCATTCTCTTCCTTTTTATACACTTGTAGAAGCTCTTACTATCTGTTTTTATATTTCTTGCAAATTTACTCTCATAATTAATTTTCTCCCTCTTTATTATGTTTTTAGTCATCCTTTGCTGGTTTCTAAAAAGTTCCCAATCTTCTGGCCTACCGCTAATCTTCGCAACATTGTATCCCTTTTCTTTCAATTTGATACCATCCTTAACTTCATTAGTTAGCCATGCATTGTTCATCCTTCTCGTAGCTTCTTTCTCACTGGATTATATCTTTGTTGAGAATTATGAAATATCTCCTTAAGTGTCTGCCACTGCTTATCTCTGCTTTTTAATTTAGCCCCTAATTGCTCAAACGCCCTCTGCAGAACCTCTTTATTAGTCCTACCTATCTCGTTGGTACCCATGTGGACCACAACAACTGGATCTTCCCCCTCCCACTCCATGTTCCTCTCTAGGCCCGAGGAGATGATGTCCTTAACCTTGAATCACGCCCTCGACTGAAGAGAACAGTATCTATTCCCCTTACTATACTGCCCCGACCACACTACATTCCTTTTTATTCTCCCAACTTGACTGGCCCCCAGTACCACAGTGCTCTGGTCAGTTTGCTCAGCCTCCCTGCAGTTCATGCTCCCGTCCACACAGGGAGTAACAGCACAGTACCTGTTGGACAAGAGCAAGGGCTGAGGCTTCTCTAATGCCACCTTCTGGATCCCCATACCTGCCTCGCTCGTAGTCACACCCTCCTGTCCCTGACCACAGAACAAATTTCAAGTATTTAACCTAAGGGGTGTGACTGCTTCCTTGAACAAAGTGTCCAGATAACTCTCCCCTCCCTGATCTATCACAATGTCTGCAGCTCGGACTCCAGCTCATCCACTCTGAGCTGAATGTCCTCCAGCTGCCAACATTTACTGCGCATGTGGTCACTATGGATCACACCGGTGTCCAGCAGCTCCCACATGCTACAGCTGCAATACATCGCCTGCCCTGCCATCTCGATTGTATTTTATTTAGCTAATTAGGTTTTCAAGTTTTGAAATATCAATTATCTAGGAATTTTTAAAATCTACACTCAGGGCTCTTAATTTAAACCAATGCCCTAGTTTAGAAAAAAAGAGAAAAAAACAGAAATACTCTCCAACCAATAACTTACCTGCTTTCCTGTGATGTCACACTGATTTCCCCCCTCACAGGTCCATTCACTCTACTCCCAGCTCGATGGTTTTATCGCCACCACCGCTGCTCCTCTGATCCCACTCTTGCCATTGGTCTCGGTCACTGCTGATTTTATCCCCATGCCCTCTGCTGCCCTGATCCCGCTCTCGCCGTTGGTCCAGAGGATTCGGACAATGGAAGAACCTAACATTGGGGGAGGCTGCAGAGGCCTCACATCATACTTAGACCGATTGGAAAAGCAGCCCCTGGAAGTTTCATCCTTTTTCTGGAGGTATGTGCAATGCTGGAAACTGGTTTTAAGGTATTGGAGGATGTCCAGTGCCCACGGGACTGTACCACTGATGAGGCAACTCCTTCAGGAGAGGGGAAGAATGGAAAAATTGGCAGAGCATATTATATGAGAAACAATAACCTTTCAGGTTCTTGGGTCCTTCCAGGCCCCATGCTGTATTTTTTGGTACTGGGCAGGCACCGTACCCACCTCTAATCAAGAGCTCACTGAGTTGAAGCTCACAGGCAGAGGTACAGCAAGCAAAATACTTTTGTCTCCTCAAAGTACAGTGCTGTGTGGTTCCAGAAAATTAACCCAATGGTGAATGGACAATGCACGACATCTTCACCCTGAGGCAATCATGAGAGACTAGTTTGTTTGAATTTAAATCTTATGTATTCAACGATTTGTCTGCCTCCAAAGCACATGACCCCACTTTGAAATCCACTAATAATAACAGAAGAGATGGGGTTACACACAGCAATGGAACCAATTATAGAACAAATCTTTCTCGTTCTCAAGCAGTAATTCTGGTGTCTACTTCAAACAGGGTGCTTCACATTGGAAGTAACTGAAGTATGTCAAATTGTCTCCTCCATCGTCTTCCCTCAGTGATGGAAAATTCCACAAAGCTTGATGAATCAGCTGCCAAGACTTAATCTTAACCCTGTACATGCCGTGACTGCCTTCAATCTGAGATGTCAACCCTCCAGGATAGCCCTGGGATCTCCAGGGCTACCAATACCTCACACAGGTGTTGCTGACCTTCTGTCATTCTCCTTTTCATTGATAAATCCTCAGGTTCCACATCTCTCTCCAGCTGAGCAGAGCTTGGAAAGGATTGCGCCCTCCGACATGGCCTCTCTATAGCTGTCCCTACCATCACTCTCTGCTGGTGCTCACTTGTGAAGTGCGATTCACTTGGTAACATCCCACCTAACTTTCTAAGAGGACCCACTGAAATGCTTGTGTCTGCGCTGGTGCCTGGCCCGCATGTGTCCTCTGCCGATGCACACTCAGCAGGAATGAGCTTCTCTGAGGAATGCTCACCATCAACGGGCAGGGGCTCCTGTTCTTCACGTGATATCTGTGGAGGAGAGACAAGGTGGATTTGGGTGTGAGAGATGAATTCTGTCACCCTGCAGTAATGTGCAACCTCTGGCCATCTCCGATGCTGAGAGGCAGAGAGGCCGGTGATCTCCAAGGCCTCCTCTTCCGCTGTGGTAAGCTCCACAGTCTGTGATGGCCCACTTCCAGTCCTCACCCTCTCCCTTGTATTGGAATGGAATGCAGGTTGCTGCTGAATTGTAAGTAGGTGTGAGGAGTGATGTGTAACAAGACCGAGTGAGAGGGGATGGACTACAGGATGTTGGTGAATCTGCAACTTTGCTCACATTTCCTGACCAAGTTAGGTCATTAAAATGCTTCCTGGATGTCATGTATCTTACATTATTATGTATAACTGTATCCTAACATGCTATACATGACTGTAATAAGATATGACCTGTAACCATCAGCATACCTTACCACCAGGGGTGCACTTGCAAGAGACAGGTATATAAGCACAGGTCTCAGGCAAGTGCGGCATTCCAGAGCTGTGAAATAAAGGTGCAGGTCCAGAGTGACCTTGACTTCACTACATGCCTCGTGTGAATCTGTACTGAGGGGACATGACTTTACAGTGGTGACGAGTTACGGGATTACAGAATCCACAGAATGGCGAACAACAGATCAGATGAAAAGAACAATGCTGGAGACAATTGGGAAGACTTTATAGAAAGACTCCAGCAAAGCTTTGTAACCAAATACTGGTTAGGCGATGATAAGGCAGACAAGAGAAGAACCCATCTCTTGACCAGCTGTGGCTCGAAAACATACGCTTTAATGAAGGATCTGTTGGCACCCAAGAAACCAGCAAGCAAGTCGTTTGAAGAATTGAGCACACTGGTAAGAGACCACCTGAAGCCAGCGAGCAGCCTACACATGGCCAGACACAGATTCTACAATTACAGACGCTGTGTGGGCCAGAGCATACCCGACTTCGTGGCGGAAATTCGGAGGTTGGCTAGTTTATGTGAGTTCTCCGATGAACTGAGGATAGAAATGCTGAGAGACTTTTTCATTGAAGGAATAGGCCACGCAGGCATATTCCGAAAGCTCATAGAGACCAAGAACCTGACCTTAGAGGCAGCAGCACTGGTTGCACAAACATTCTTGGTAGGGGAAGAAGAAACGAGATTGATTTACAATGCAGGTACGACAACTAACGAAATATCGGAACAAGAAGTTCACAGCACTAAACAAGCTGCTACCCCCACACACAGACAAAACCGGGAGAACAGGCAGTCGACAGCAGGCAGAAGCCATCAAGGGCCACAGGAACGGCCGTTCACACCTCATCAACCCACAATCAACTATAAACTGAGAGAAGCTCAAGAGAGATCAGCCAGACGCAGCTCATTCTTTGGGAACACTTTGAACAATGGAACAGGTCTGTGCTGGAGGTGTGGGGGTGGGCACTCGTCAAGGGGATGTCGATTTCAGCAGGCTGTTTACAGGAACTGTGACTATACAGGGCATTTGGCCCGCAAAAAACCAGCAGCTCGGCTAGTATACGAATCAGATGGGTCAGAAAGCGGACCAGAAGATGGTGGGGACAGTACCCGGGACACCGGTGTACAGCGGGTCAACACGATCAATGGCCGCTGCTCCTACAACAGGACTCCTCCTATAATGATGAGGGTCCTACTCAATGGGATATCTGTCAACATGGAGCTGGATACGGGAGCGAGTCAATCTGTCATGGGCGCTCAACAAGTTGAACTACTGTGGCCGTATAAAAGAGACTGACCAAAACTCACAAGGGTCGACACCAAACTAAGGACCTATACCAAAGAAATCGTACCAGTCCTCGGCAGCGCCATGTTCTCTGTCACACACAAAGTGACAGTGAACCGACTTCCTCTGTGGATTGTCCCCAGAGACCCCCCAGCACGGCTTGGGAGAAGCTGGCTGGCAAAACTAAACTGGAAATGGGATGATGCCCATGCCATGTCATTAGAGGAACGGACCTCCTGCTCAACAGTTATAAAGCGATTTGAACATCTCTTTCAGCCAGGTGTGGGCACTTTCAAAGGGGCCAAAGTCAAAATCTACATCACACAGGATGCTAGACCGGTCCATCACAAGGCCAGAGCTGTACCCTATGTGATGAGGGAAAAGATTGAACACAAACTAGACAGGCTTCTGCGGGAAGGCATTATATCACCCGTGAAATTTAGTGACTGGGTAAGTCCCATCGTCCCAGTCATGAAGCCTGATGGATCCGTACGAATCTGTGGGGACTACAAATCTACCATAAACAGAGTCTCCCTACAGGACCTGCACCCGCTGCCCAGAGCGGAGGACTTATTTGCCACATTGGGTGGAGGTAAACTTTTCTCAAAATTAGACCTCACATCTGCGTATATGACGCAAGAATTGACCGAGGAATCCAAGCTACTCACCACCATCAACACACATCGAGGCCTTTTCAAGTCCAATCGATGCCCATTCGGCATCAGGTCGGCAGCTGCCATATTCCAGCGCAACATGGAGAGTCTGCTCAAGTCCATCCCGGGGACGGTTGTATTTCAAGACGACATACTTATCACGGGCAGGGACACCGACTCCCATCTCCGTAATTTGGAGGAAGTACTAAAGCGGTTCGATTGGATAGGCCTTCGAGTCAAGAAATCCAAGTGCCTGTTTCTCACACCTGAGGTTGAATTTTTGGGCTAAAGGATTGCCGCTGATGGAATCCGCCCAACAGAGTCCAAAACAAGCAATTCGCCTGGCACCCAGGCCCCGGAATGTCTCAGAACTGCGCGCCTTTCTCGGCTACTCAATTACTTTGGGAACTTTATGCAGAACTTAAGCACGCTGCTGGAGCCTCTCCACGTGCTACTCAGGAAGGAGTGCGATTGGTTTTGGGGGTCGCCCAGGAACGCGCCTTCAATAAGGCACGCAACCTTCTGTGTT
This sequence comes from Pristiophorus japonicus, assembly GCF_044704955.1. Taxonomy (NCBI): domain Eukaryota; kingdom Metazoa; phylum Chordata; class Chondrichthyes; family Pristiophoridae; genus Pristiophorus; species Pristiophorus japonicus. The sequence goes on from NC_091979.1 coordinate 317,741,245, forward strand.
CCAACAGTGTTTTGACTTTCTTTGACCCAGGTAAAAAGCTAGTTCTCACATGCGATACGTCAGCGTATGGGGTCGGGTGCGTTTTGCAACATGTCAATAGTGCGGGCAAATTACAACCCATAGCTTATGCCTCCAGGTCACTTTCGCGGGCGGAGCGCGGATACAGAATGGTAGAGAAGGAGGCGCTCGCGTGCGTGTACGGTGTCAAAAAGATGCACCAATATCTTTTCGGGGCCAAGTTTGCATTAGAAACCGACCACAAGCCCCTCACATCCCTCCTATCCGAGAGCAAGGCAATAAACGCCAACGCCTCGGCGCGAATTCAACGGTTGGCACTCATGCTGGCATCCTACGACTATACCATAAGGCACAGACAACTGTGCCGACGCGCTCAGCAGGCTACTCCTGGTGACCACGGAAGGGTCTGACAAACAGGACTGTGAGATAGTCATGGCAATCAATGCCTTTGAGTCCACAGGTTTGCCCATGACGGCTCGCCAAATCAGAGCCTGGACGGCCAGCGACCCCTCGTTATCCTTAGTAAAAAGATGTGTCCTAACCGGTGACTGGGCAGAGGCTCGCGATGCCTGCCCCAAGGAATTAAAACCCTTTCACAGGCGCATGCATGAGCTATCACTACAAGCAGACTGCCTGATGTGTGGCAGCCGAGTAGTCATGCCTCTGTGAGGCAGAGAGGCATTTGTCCGGGAGCTGCACCGCGAACACCCGGGGATCGTTGTCATGAAGGCCATAGCCAGATCCCACGTCTGGTGGCCTGGTATTGACGCAGACTTGGAGCTCTGCATCCGAAGGTGCACCATTTGTGCCTAACTCAGCAATGCCCGCAGGGAGGCTCCACTGAGCCCCTGGCCCTGGCCTACCAAACCGTGGTCGCGGGTACACGTAGACTATGCCGGCCCATTCATGGGCAAAATGTTCCTCGTAGTTGTAGATGCATTTTCAAAGTCGATCGAATGCACCATTTTAAACTCGAGCACAACCTCCACCACTGTGGAGAGCCTCGCAACCATCTTTGCAATGCACGGAATCCCTGACATATTGGTCAATGACAATGGTCTGTGCTTCACCAGCGCAGAATTCCAAGACTTTATAATTGACCACGGCATAAATCACGTCAAGACGGCACCGTTGAAGCCAGCCTCCAACGGCCAGGCGGAGAGAGCAGTGCAAATCATTAAACGAGGCATGCTTAAAATCCAAGGTCCCATGCTGCAGGGTCGCCTGACACGACTGCTGCTGGCATACAGATCTCGTCCGCACTCACTGACTGGGACCCCCCCGTGCAACTGTTGATGAAAAGGACTTTAAAAACAAGGCTCTCATTAATCCTCCCAGACATGCACGAAATCGTTGAGGCAAAGCGCTGTAAGCTGACTGAATACCATGACAGAAATTCGAGGGTGAGATGCAATGAGATAGGGGCCAAACTAAACTATGGCAGGGGTCCCAAATGGCTTGCAGGGACAGTAACGGGCAAGGAAGGAAACAGGCTACTGGTAGTACAAATGGACAATGGCAAAACCTGCCGGAGGCATGTAGACCAAGTCAAAAGCAGATTTACCAACAACAATGCGGAACCAGAAGCAGACGACAATGTGGAACTCGCACCACACCTGATGGACAGGCAGAGGGAACAACCTGAGGAAAGGGCAATCCCAACAGACAGCCCAGGAGAGTCAACAACAATCACACCCAAAAATCAAAACAGACACCAAGGCAAACAGCTGAACCACAACTCAGTCGCTCCACGCGAGAGCGTAGACCACCTGAGAGACTGAACCTAGAAAGACAATAAGATCTTGGGGGAGGGTGATGTCATGTATCTTACATTATTATATATAACTGTATCCTAACATGCTATACATGACTGTAATAAGATATGACCTGTAACCACCAGCATACCTTACCACCAGGTGTACACTTGCAAGAGACAGGTATATAAGGACAGGTCTCAGGAAAGTGCATCATTCCAGAGCTGTGAAATAAAGGTGCATGTCCAGAGTGACCTTGACTTCACTTCATGCCTCGTGTGAATCTGTACCGAGGGGACAGGACTTTACACTGTACTGAATCCATATCCTCATTATGAGGCTCCTGCTGCTTACTTCTTGCACCACTTCCAGCCACAACTTAATTGAAGTGGCTGCAGCTTTCTTTTTACCATTGCTGGGAAACAGGACTCATTTCTTGCCCTTACTGTACCCAGCAACACATCCAGAGACGCCTCATTAAACCTGGGCACAGCCTTTGTCCTCCTTCCTTCTATAACGCTGCCTGCACTCCTTCCAGCCCAATGTAGCTAACTGCAAATCTCCTCCTCCATCACCACTGGGAACTGTCCCTTTAAATAGTCAAAGTGAAATCACACCATCCAGGTCCGTGTCACCACTGGTCACATGGACAGGAGACATGAAACCCAGAGGTAAAATGATGATGAGGAATCCCCATTGAATTGGAAATTCCCACGTCCCACGATGTTGTGTTTTTGTCGCCCGCGATTGCTCCTCCTCCCCCCCCTCCCCGATCCCGTCTCTGGTTAATATCAGGGTCAATGTCACTGTTATTGTCTTAAAATGTCAGTACATCTGATAACTGTGTGTAAAGCGAAGTGATCACTGACCTCATGATGCTGGTCTGGATGTCACCGGTACCTCAGTTCGCCGATCAGCCGGAACACTGCAAGCTTTGTCTTCCCGGATATTCTTATAGCCTCCGGAATCACCTGGTTTTGAGGAATCGGTTCCTGAAACTGAAACTGAAAGTGGAAAGTGAAAGTGAAACTGACCATGTCTGATAATTCCCATCTGGAACTGAGTTGAATTATGCTATCCCCAAAAACCTGATATTTAAAATCGCGGGCAGGGGGTGGATGACACGGGGGCTGGGGGGCACAGGGAGACACAGCACGTTGTGCCCGGCCCCCTGTTCTCTGAATTTAGGGGGCTTTGAAATTTTGTGTCTTTCAAAACGGGGGTTGCTCTGAAAGTGGGGTACTCTGAAATCGAAGAAAATCAAGTGTGGAGGAAAGAGGGAGACTGGGGAATGGGGGCTCGGGGAGAGAGAGACTGGGGAATGGGGGCTCGGGGAGAGGGGGAATGGGGGCTCGGGGAGAGGGAGACTGAGGAATGGGGGCTCGGGGAGAGGGAGACTGGGGAATGGGGGCTCGGGGAGAGGGAGACTGGGGAATGGGGGCTTGGGGAGAGGGAGACTGGGGAATGGGGGCTCGGGGAGAGGGGGAATGGGGGCTCGGGGAGAGGGAGACTGGGGAATGGGGGCTCGGGGAGAGGGAGACTGGGGAATGGAGGCTCGGGGAGAGGGAGACTGGGGAATGGGTGCTCAGGGAGAGGGGGAATGGGGACTTGGGGAGAGGGAGACTGGGGAATGGGGGCTCGGGGCTCGGGAGACTGGGGAAAGGGGGCTCGGGGAGAGGGAGACTGGGGAATGGGGGTTAGGGGAGAGGGAGACTGGGGAATGGGGGCTCGGGGAGAGGGAGTCTGGGGAATGGGGGCTCGGGGAGAGAGAGACTGGGGAATGGGGGCTCGGGGAGAGGGAGACTGGGGAATGGGGGCTCAGGGAGAGGGAGACTGGGGAATGGGGGCTCGGGGAGAGAGAGACTGGGGAATGGGTGCTCGGGGAGAGGGAGACTGGGGAATGGGGTGGGTGCAGGGTCCAGTATTTCCCACAGAGCCGGGAGCAGCAGCAACGTGGTGAGTGGGAGTGACACTGAGAGAGGAGCAGCCAGTAAAGGGGTGAGTGAAACCTGGGGACCTTAGTGTGGGTAAATAGTGAAAGATTATTTCCAGTGGTGGGCGAATGGGGAACTAGGGAACAGAAACCAAGGATTCTCACTGGAAGAAACAAGGGGGAACGGAGGAGGAAGGTCATTGAACTGTGGGCTATTAGACCGTGGGATCCTTCACCACATGTAGCTATTGAGCTAGCGTCTAAAACCTAAAGGAAATGTGATAAATATTTGAAAAGGAAGAATATAAAAATACCTGGGGGGGAATGGGATTACAGAAGAGAGTGCGAGGTCCGAGACCGAATGGTCTCCTCCTGTGCAGTCATTTCTATAATTCTATGAAAACCCTCCTTTATTGAGACCGAGCACATGGAGCGGTTTAGAAATGTTGGTGCTGAGCTGAGTTTAGGACAATGTGCCCTGTGAGAAGTGCCCCAAACACTGAGCTCACTGGCCTTTGTGCAATCTCTCGGTTTGGTTCAGGCGGGTCTGTGCCGGCCGGGTTTGACGTGTGAAGTCCAAGTACAGATCAGCTCAGACTGAGGTTCCCAGTTCAGAATTGTCACCTTCACATGGAACCGGAGACCAAATCAGATTCCAAGGAGATAGAGAGAGAGATGGGGCCTGTTAAATGTGGCTTCAACTGGGGAGCCTGACCTCACCTGGTGCAGTGCAGGGGGATTCTGGGTATGGTTTCAGGGTGAGTATCAGTGGGTTAAAGTATTACTGCTAGTTACACGTAGGATAGAGAGACATTACACCTATTACTGCTTGTAACATATAGACTATCAATCAGTTATGTATTACTGTTGGTTGTGACGGGAATCTGAGTGTTACCAGTATTACTGTATATCATCAGAACAATTTCAGTGTGTTACCATTAGTTACTGGTGGAAAAAATTCCTTTGACTTCTGGTTTCCCCTCTGCAAATTGCTCACCCACCCTCGGTTTCTCCTTGTACCCCACCCTCGGTTTCCCCTGTACCCCACCCTCGGTTTCCCCTGTACCCCACCCTCAGTTTCTCCTTGTACCCCACCCTCGGTTTCTCCTGTACCCCGCCCTCGGTTTCCCCTGTACCCCACCCTCGGTTTCTCCTTGTACCCCACCCTCAGTTTCCCCTGTACCCCACCCTCGGTTTCTCCTTGTACCCCACCCTCAGTTTCCCCTGTACCCCACCCTCGGTTTCTCCTTGTACCCCACCCTCGGTTTCCCCGGTACCCCACCCTCGGTTTCCCCTATTCCCGGTCCTCAGTTTCCCCCTTTTTCCACCCTCGGATTCCCTTATCCGTCTGCTCACGGGTGGTCTCCTGGTTCTTGGAAGTTATCGCCCACCAGCTGCTGGCATGTAATCACAAGTAAAAATACTCAACTCCAGGGAACGTAACGGTTATAAGGTAAACGCAATTGGGCTGAAAATTGCAGCCTTGCCGGGTCCGTACGATGTGCGCACAGACCTGGCGAGGGATCGCAAAAGCCGGTTTTCGTGGCAAGATGCACATGCGCTGAAAACCGGCTTTTCCGATCCGTCAACGAGCACATCCCGGGATAAGGAAATTTTGTGTGGCAGAGTTTGGGCTATTTGTCCAACTCTTGCCCAGCGAATGTCCTTCAAACTTTTACTCCTGGCAAAAGCAGGTGCATAGCTTACTTTTACCAGCGTAACACTTTCAAAACCTATAACATTTTTATTTAATCATTCATTTTAATGTAAAATCCATTAAGGTAAGTTTATTTTTAACTCTATTAAAATACATTAAAAAAATTCAAAAAATATATATTTTTTCTAAAACACTTAGTTACATTTAATTTCAATTAATTTTAAATATGTGAGTTGTTTTTAATTTATTATGCTGTGTTTCTTGTTTTAGGAGGGTTTTCTCATCGACAGTAATGGGAACTTGTAAAAACAGAGTTCCCATTTTTATCAATGAGAATACTACCCAGTGATTGGTGGTCCAGGCCCATGTGATCCAGCATTCTGTACGTACGGGGAAGTCAGCTCCCCGTACGCTGTGCAGCGAATGAAGGCCTCCGACCACAATCGTAGGCTCCTCCGTGACCAGCTATTTTCCTAAAATTTTTCCGGGTCCGAGACATTCGTCCGAAGGATGCCTCTGACCACAATTTCCCAGCCAATAGCCTTTGTACAAGTCACATGATCAGATGTCATGATCATGCGTCACATGATCAGACATCATGTGGTCAGATGCCACATGGTCAGGCATCACATGGTCAGGTGGCATGTGATCAGAATGTCACATGATCAAACCTCCAGCAATGCCTCCAACCAGAGTTGACAACTCAGAAACTGGATCTGGAATGTCAAACTAACGACATCTGATCTCTTTCCATCTGGAAGTTGGTTGTTTTTGTGAATCGACAGTAAGTGCAGTCAGATTCCATGGGACCTTAGGCAGGAATGTAAAGTCGTGTGTATTTTCTGTTGCCATGGAAATTGCAGTTGAGAATGCTTTCGGCTGTCATTAGGAAGTCCCTGCTACATTACCATGGGTCACAGAATAGACCCTTCTTCAAAGTCTGAAAATAAGATCAAGTCACTTACAGAATACTCGTTTCCACTTTATAACAGGCTTTAATTGCCCTGATTTTAACTTGGGGCCTGGGTTGCGAGGTGAGAGGGAAATCCCCACGGACTCCTCAGTGTGAGGCCTGGGCCATTTTAACTCCCAGACCCAGACTCCAGAGTGAGCTTGACTTTGAGCGATTGTGTAAACCGGGTAGTAGTGAGTCGGCGGCCCGTTAAATATCTCTCCTGATTTTAATTCATTTGAACTCAATGAGAGAAATGTAAAACAGGCGTCCCCTCTGGACAGGAACCAGCATTGCTCGGTGTTTGTAATATCGTATCGTTTACCGTCTCCGACTCTGCCTCAGCTCATCTGCTGCTGAAACATTCATCCTCGCTTTAATTACCTCGAGACTCCACTATTCCAATGCTCTCCTGGCCGGCCTCCCACCTTGCACCCTCTGTAAACTTGAGCTTATCCAAAACTCTGTGCCCGTATCCTAACTCGCACCAAGTCCCATTCACCCATCACCCCTGTGTTCGCTGACTTGCATTGGCTCCATCCGGCAATGCCTCGCTTTTAAAATTCTCATCCTTGTTTTCAAATCCCTCAATGGCCTCACCGCTAATTGAGGTGTTTAAAATGATAATGGGATTCAATCGGGTCAATACAGAGAAACTATTTCCTCTGGTGGGGAATCCAGAACAAGGGAACAGAATCTTATAATTAGCTACACTTATGATGAGAGAAATCAGGAAGCACTTCTTCCACACCGAGGGTAGGAAGGAGGAAGGAAGGCTCCAGTGGGAATGCACTGAGGGAGCTCACAATCGGATCACATTCTGGCTCTCGCTCACACTGTTGCTCTGCACTTTTGTGTGAATGTATGAAAGTGTAAGTTTCCCAGAACATCCCAGCAGCCACCTCTGGGTTAGAGGTGGAGAGGACACCTGTGCAGTGCCAGAAAATACATCCTGGGGCCTGGGAACACCCAGTAACCAGAAAGGTTTTTGTTTCTTACCCGTTTTCTCTGCTATTTGTTGCCCTTCTCTCCGCTCCTTAAGGTGTTGACTCCCTCGTGGGACACAGTCCCATGGGCACTGGTCACCCTCCAGTACCACACCCAGGGGCCCATTATTGATGTGGAGACCATCGGGTGTAGCAGGGTGTTTGACTATGTGGGACACCACACCAATGTCCATCCTGTCTTCCATCAACAGCCAATCACATGCACTTCCCATAATTTCCACACTTCGGCAAGTAGCAAAAGCTCATCAACTCTTTCAAAGAACCTGACTCAACCCTCAAAAAAGATGAGAACGCCAAAATGCTTTTTAACAACTTATTTTGTTTATTTTCAAGTATTTTGGATTCGATAATGAGCATGGGCATTGGATTTTCATTCCAATGATATCCACGGATGCCTCATTAAACCTGGGCGCATCCTTTGTCCTCCTTCCTTCCATAACTCTGCCTGCACTCCTTCCAGTTCAATGTCGCTAACTCCTCCATTGCCTCTGTGAACAGGCCCTTTCAGTGGTCGAGGTGAAATCGCATCATGCGGGTCCATGTCACGTCCGCTTACGTACATTGGGGACACGAAACCCGGAAGTAAAATGGCAATGAGGAACCCCATTAAAACGTCACTGTTATTTTCTTAAAATGTCAGTACATCTAATAACTTTGTGTAACGCGAAGTGATCACTGACCTCATGATGCTGATCTGGATTTCACCTTCAGTTAGCCGATCAGCCGGAACACTGCAAGGTTTGTATTCCCGGATATTTTATATACCATCCGGAATCACATGATTTTGAGGAATTGGTTCCTGAAAGTGAAACTGGAAAGTAACACTGACCAAGTCTGAGAATAGCCATCCGGAAGTTAGTAGTATTATGAAAAGCCTCCATGTCCCTCTGTCCTCACCTTTCAGGATTAACTTTGGGGCTTAGAATGGGTTTTGTGGATTTCTCTCCCGAGCACTGCCTCCAACACCACGTGAGATCAGTGATTTAAATTTTCCGCCGCAGTGCATCCACCCACCCCTCCCCCGCTCCGTGACCTCACTGGCTGCTGCTCAGTGGGACCTCTGGCTCGGTGATGTCACTCGATCACCGCAACCGAGAGCAGCGACCAGGTGGGAGGTTTGGGGAAGGGGAGAGACTGGGGAATGGGGGCTTGGGGAGAGAGGGAGAGTGGGGAATGGGAGCTCGGGGAGAGGGAGACTGGGGAATGGGGGCTTGGGGAGAGAGGGAGAGTGGGGAATGGGTGCTCGGGGAGAGGGAGACTGGGGAATGGGGGGTCGGGGAGACTGGAGAATGGGGGGTCGGGGGGAATGGGGGGTCGGGGAGAGGGAGACTGGGGAATGGGGGCTTGGGGAGAGGGAGACTGGGGAATGGGGGCTCGGGGAGAGGGAGAGAATGGGGAATGGGGGTTCGGGGGAATGGGGGTTCATGTTTCGGGAGACTGGGGATTCGGGGCTCGGGAGATTGGGGAATGGAGGCTCGGGGAGAGGGAGACTGGGGAATGGGGGCTCGGGGAGAGGGAGACTGGGGAATGGGGGCTCGGGGAGAGGGAGACAGGGGAATGGGGGCTTGGGGAGAGAGGGAGACTGGGGAATATGGGCTCGGGGAGAGAGGGAGACTGGGGCTTGGGGAGAGGGAGACTGGGGAATGGGGGCTCGGGGAGAGAGAGACTCGGGAATGGGGGCTCTGGGAGAGGGAGACTGGGGAATGGGGGCTCGGGGAGAGAGGGAGACTGGGGAATGGGGGCGAGAGAGACTGGGGAATGGGGGCTTGGGGAGACGGAGACTGGGGAATGGGAGCTCAGGGTGAGGGACACTGGAGAATGGGGGCTCGGGGAGAGTGAGACTGGGGAATGGGGGCTCGGGGAAAGGGAGACTGGGGAATGGGGTGGGTGTGGGTTCCAGTATTTCCCACAGAGCCGGGAGCAGCAGCAACGTGGTGAATGGGAGTGTCACTGAGAGAGGAGAAGCCAGTAAAGGGGTGAGTGAAACCTGGGGACCTTACTGTGGGTAAATAGTGAAAGATTATTTCCAGTGGTGGGCGAATGGGGAACTAGGGAACAGAAACCAAGGATTCTCACTGGAAGAAACAAGGGGGCAGGGAGGAGGAAGGTCGTTGAACTGAGGGCTGTTGGACCGTGGGATCCTTCACTACATGTAGCTATTGAGGTAGCATCTAAAACCTAAAGGGAATGGGATAAATATTTGAAAAGGAAGAATATAAAAAGATCTGGGGGTGAATGGAATTACAGAAGAGAGTGCGAGGTCCGAGACCGAATGGTCTCCTCCTGTGCAGTCATTTCTATAATTCTATGAAAACCCTCCTTTATTGAGACCGAGCACATGGAGCGGTTTAGAAATGTTGGTGCTGAGCTGAGTTTAGGACAATGTGCCCTGTGAGAAGTGCCCCAAACACTGAGCTCACTGGCCTTTGTGCAATCTCTCGGTTTGGTTCAGGCGGGTCTGTGCCGGCCGGGTTTGACGTGTGAAGTCCAAGTACAGATCAGCTCAGACTGAGGTTCCCAGTTCAGAATTGTCATCTTCACACGGAACCAGAGACCAAACCAGATTCCAAGGAGATAGAGAGAGAGAGAGCGACTGGGCCTGTTAAATGTGGCTTCAACTGGGGAGCCTGACCTCACCTGGTGCAGTGCAGGGGGATTCTGGGTATGGTTTCAGGGTGAGTATCAGTGGGTTAAAGTATTACTGCTAGGTACATGTAGGATAGAGAGACATTACACCTATTACTGCTTGTAACATATAGACTATCAATGAGTTATTGTATTACTGTTGGTTGTGAGGGGAATCTGAGTGATACCAGTATTACTGTTAGTCATCAGTACAATTTCAGTGTGTTACCATTAGTTACTGGTGGAAAAAATTCCTTTGACTTCTGGTTTCCCCTCTGCAAATTGCTCACCCACCCTCGGTTTCCCCTGTACCCCGCCCTCGGTTTCCCCTGTACCCCGCCCTCGGTTTCCCCTGTACCCCGCCCTCGGTTTCCCCTGTACCCCGCCCTCGGTTTCCCCTGTACCCCCCCCTCGGTTTCCCCTGTGCCCCACCCTCGGTTTCCCCTGTACCCCACCCTCGGTTTCCCCGGTACCCCGCCCTCGGTTTCCCCTGTACCCCGCCTTCGGTTTCTCCTTGTACCCCACCCTCGGTTTCCCCTGTACCCCCCCCTCGGTTTCCCCTGTACCCCGCCTTCGGTTTCTCCTTGTACCCCACCCTCGGTTTCCCCTGTACCCCACCCTCGGTTTCCCCTGTACCCCCCCCTCGGTTTCCCCTGTACCCCGCCCTCGATTTCCCCTGTACCCTGCCCTCGGTTTCCCCTGTGCCCCCCCTCGGATTCCCCTGTACCCCACCCTCGGTTTCCCCTGTGCCCCACCCTCGGTTTCCCCTGTGCCCCCCCCTCGGATTCCCCTGTGCCCCGCCCTCGGTTTCCCCTGTGCCCCCCCCTCGGATTCCCCTGTACCCCGCCCTCGGTTTCCCCTGTGCCCCCCCCTCGGATTCCCCTGTGCCCCGCCCTCGGTTTCCCCTGTGCCCCCCCCTCAGATTCCCCTGTACCCCGCCCTCGGTTTCCCCGGTACTCCACCCTCGGTTTCCCCGGTACCCCACCCTCGGTTTCCCCGGTACCCCACCCTCGGTTTCCCCTGTACCCCCCCCTCGGTTTCCCCTGTGCCCCACCCTCGGTTTCCCCTGTACCCCGCCCTCGGTTTCCCCTGTACCCCGCCTTCGGTTTCTCCTTGTACCCCACCCTCGGTTTCCCCTGTACCCCCCCCTCGGTTTCCCCTGTACCCCGCCTTCGGTTTCTCCTTGTACCCCACCCTCGGTTTCCCCTGTACCCTGCCCTCGGTTTCCCCTGTACCCCCCCCTCGGTTTCCCCTGTACCCCACCCTCGGTTTCCCCTGTACCCTGCCCTCGGTTTCCCCTGTGCCCCCCCCTCGGTTTCCCCTGTACCCCGCCCTCGATTTCCCCTGTACCCCGCCCTCGGTTTCCCCTGTGCCCCCCCCTCGGATTCCCCTGTACCCCGCCCTCGGTTTCCCCTGTGCCCCCCCCTCGGATTCCCCTGTACCCCGCCCTCGGTTTCCCCGGTACTCCACCCTCGGTTTCCCCGGTACCCCACCCTCGGTTTCCCCTGTACCCTGCCCTCGGTTTCCCCGGTACCCCACCCTCGGTTTCCCCTATTCCCGGTCCTCAGATTGCCCCTTTTTCCACCCCCGGATTCCCTTATCCGTCTGCTCACGGGTGGTCTCCTGGTTCTTGGAAGTTATCGCCCACCAGCTGCTGGCATGTAACCACAAGCAAAAATACTCAACTCCAGGGAACGTAACGGTTATAAGGTAAACGCAATTGGGCTGAAAATTGCAGCCTTGCCGGGTCCGTACGATGTGCGCACAGACCTGGCGAGGGATCGCAAAAGTCGGTTTTCGTGGCAAGATGCACATGCGCTGAAAACCGGCTTTTCCGATCCGTCAACGAGCACATCCCGGGATAAGGAAATTTTGTGTGGCAGAGATTGGGCTATTTGCCCAACTCATGCCCAGCGAATGTCCTTCAAACTTTTACTCCTGGCAAAAGCAGGCGCATTGCTTACTTTTACCAGCGTAACACTTTCGAAACATATAACATTTTTATTTAGTTATTCAATTTTATGTAAAATCCCTCTCCATTAAGATAAGTTAATTTTTTTAACTCTATTCAAATACATTAAAAAAATTCAAAAAATATATATTTTTTCTAAAACACTTAGTTACATTTAATTTCAATTAATTTTAAATATGTGAGTTGTTTTTAATTTATTATGCTGTGTTTCTTGTTTTAGGAGGGATTCCTCATCGATAGTAATGGGAACTTGTAAAAACCGAGTTCCCATTTTTATCAATGAGAATACTACCCAGTGATTGGCGGTCCAGGCCCATGTGACTCCAGCGTTTCCGTACGTACGGGGAAGTCATCTTCCCGTACGCTGTGCAGCGAATGAAAGCCTCCGACCGCAATCGTAGGCTCCTCCGTGACTACCAGCTATTTTCCGAAAATTTTTCCGGGTCCGAGGCGTTCGTCCAAAGGATGCCTGACCACAATTTCCTTCCCAATCGCCTTTGTACAAGTCATGTGATCAGGTGTCACATGATCAAATGTCGTGATCATGCGTCACATGATCAGATGTCATGTGGTCAGATGCCATATGGTCAGGCATCACACGGTCAGGTGACATGTGATCAAATGTCACATGATCAAATCTCCAGCAATGCCTCCAACCAGAATTGACAACGCAGAAACTGGACCTGGAAAGTCAAACTAACGACATCTGATCTCTTTCCATCTGGAGGTTGGTTTTATTTGTGAATCGACAGTAAGTGCAGTCAGATTCCATGGGACCTTAGGCAGGAATTTAAAGTCGTGTTTATTTTCTGTTGCCATGGAAATAAATGACAATTGAGATTGCTTTCGGCTGTCATTAGGAAGTCCCTGCTACATTACCATTTGTCACAGAATAGACCCTTCTTCAAAGTCTGAAAAGAGGATCAAGTCACTTACAGAATACTCGTTTCCACTTTATAACAGGCTTTAATTGCCCTGATTTTAACTTGGGGCCTGGGTTGTGAGTAGAGATGGAAATCCCCACGGACTCCTCAGTGTGAGGCCTGGGCCATTTTAACTCCCAGACCCCAGACTCTGGAGTGAGCTTGACTTTGAGCGACTGTGTAAACCGGGTAGTAGTGAGTCGACGGCCTGTTAAACATCTCTCCTGATTTTAATTCATTTGAACTCAATGAGAGAAATGTAAAACTGGCGCCCCCTCTGGACAGGAACCAGCATTGCTCAGTGTTTGTAATATCGTATCGTTTACCGTCTCCGACTCTGCCTCAGCTCATCTGCTGCTGAAACATTCATCCTCGCTTTAATTACCTCGAGACTCGACTATTCCAATGCTCTCCTGGCCGGCCTCCCACCTTGCACCCTCTGTAAACTTGAGCTTATCCAAAACTCTGTGCCCGTATCCTAACTCGCACCAAGTCCCGTTCACCCATCACCCCTGTGTTCGCTGACTTGCATTGGCTCCATCCGGCAATGCCTCGCTTTTAAAATTCTCATCCTTGTTTTCGAATCCCTCAATGGCCTCACCGCTAATTGAGGTGTTTAAAATGATAATGGGATTCGATCGGGTCAATACAGAGAAACTATTTCCTCTGGTGGGGAATTCAGAACAAGGGAGCAGAGTCTTATAATTAGTTACACTTTTGATGGGAGAAATCAGGAAGCACTTCTTCCACACCGAGGGTAGGAAGGAGGAAGGAAGGCTGCAGTGGGAATGCACTGAGGGAGCTCACAGTCGGATCACATTGTGGCTCTCACTCACACTGTTGCTCTGCACTTTTGTGTGAATGTATGAAAGTGTAAGTTTTCCAGAACATCCCAGCAGTCACCTCTGGGTTAGAGGTGGAGAGGGCATTTGTGCAGTGCCAGAAAATACATCCTGGGGCCTGGGAACACCCAGTAACCAGAAAGGTTTTTGTTTCTTACCTGTTTTCTCTGCTATTTGTTGCCCTTCTCTCCGCTCCTTAAGCTGTTGACTCCCTCGTGGGACACAGTCCCATGGGCACTGGTTGCCCTCCAGTACCACACCCAGGGGCCCATTATTGATGTGGAGACCATCGAGTGTAGCAGGGTGTTTGACTATGTGGGACACCACACCAATGTCCATCCTGTCTTCCATCAACAGCCAATCACATGCACTTCCCATAATTTCCACACTTCGACAAGTAGCAAAAGCTCATCAAATCTTTCAAAGAACCTGACTCAACCCTCAAAAAAGATGTGAACTCCAAAATGCTTTTTAACAACTTATTTTGTGCATTTTCAAATACATTGGATTCTATAATGAGCACGGGCATTGGATTATCTTTTAATATTTTGACAAAAAAGGAAGGTTCATTGGTTCAATTTTATTGCAACTTATTCTCTATTTCCTTTAGGAATTAATTTTAAAACTTAATTTTCTCATCAGCAGCAGAGAATCTACTACTAGGAGGAACAAAATGTTTCAATGAACTTTACTTTTTCTTTACAAAATTGCCAAATAGGCAAATGGGGGATTGTAAACCATCCTCACTGGCAGAGGATCATTGCTGTCTGGGTTGTAACTGGCAAGTATCATTGGCGTGTGTGACTTCTGTTGGCAGAATCTGTGTCTGTAATGATAACGTTTTCATTATTTTGAAATTCTTCTTATATCCTCTTAGCTTTCCAATTCTTCTTATATCCTCTTAGCTTTCCTCCGTCTACTGTGTCTTCCTTTAGCTGAGATGACGACAGTCTCCATAAAATGGACTTCTCCTCATCTTTGGCCCAATCGGCTCTGTGGTGACCAAGATGAAATGTATGAATTGCCGTTCACCAAATGCTGGCAAATGGCCATAAACATTACCGACTGCCAGAAAATATCGTGCAGGTTTTTCCCATCAGATCAACAACAGAAATTAAATCTTTGCCACAGTTTTATTTTATTGGTTATTTAATATTCACTCTCTGATATTACATTCTCTGTTTGGCCAATCAGTGTCTGCAGCCATTGCGTTTTATTGCTTTTTAACCTATTTTAACCTATTTCTATATCCTTTAGCTTTCCTCCCTCTACTGCGTTTCCCTTCATCGTGATGGTGACAGTCTCTGGAAAAGGGACTTTCCCGGGTATTGTCCAAGCTGCTCTGTGTTGGCCAACGAGGGACACAGAAGGTTTGATGAAGAGCAGGTGCAGCTGACCAGTTACAGGGCAGGGAGACTCCCAGTGACAGAGGCTGAGATCTGAATGAACGCTCTGGATGGGAGCCCAATCGTCTGTCAGCAAAGCTTCAGAGCAACAGAATCAAGCTGATGATTTATTTGAAGGGCCTGCAGTGGTCGTTGGTCCTCTCTCAGCTGGTACACATGGAAAGCCTTTCATCCGATGGGGGACTTTATTGTGAAGATAAGTGAAGATAGTCGGCAGAGTGGTTTTATTACTTCCTCTATGGGCTGCAATAACCATATAAAGAATATAAGTCACATCTCACGTGCTCAGACTGCACTGAAGGTTATGGCACCTCCAGCTATAATGCTTTACCTGCATTGCTGTTAAAAGACACTCAAGAGATGCTGATCACAATAAAACACATTTTTCATATATATTTGGAGATCAGTGTCCCTCTATCTACCCAGTTTTCTAGATTACATGAGAACTTCATGGGGGAGATTTTAAACCTGCCCACTTCACAGAACTTGGGCTAAGCCACTCGCCCAAAGTGGGCGGGGTCCTCATTGACAATAACAGACAAGGATGTGGTGACATCACACACGGACCGGGGTCTGGTGAAATCACACGCGGACCGGGGTGTGCTGACATCACACGCGGACCGGGGTGTGGTGACATCACACGCGGACCGGGGTGTGGTGACATCACACGTGGACCGGGGTCTGGTGACATCATACACGAACCGGGGTCTGGAGACTTCACACATGGACCAGGGTGTGGTGACATCACACAAGGACCGGGGTGTGGTGACATCACATGCGGACCGGGGTGTTGTGACATCACACACGGACCGGGGTCTGGAGACTTCACACACGGACTAGGGTGTGGTGACATCACACACGGACCGGGGTCTAGTGACATCACACACGGACTGGGGTGTTGTGACATCACACACGGACCGGGGTGTGGTGACATCACACACGGACCGGGGTGTGGTGACATCACACATGGACCGGGGTGTGGTGACATCACACACGGACCGGGGTGTGGTGACATCACACACGGACCGGGGTCTGGTGACATCACACACGGACCGGGGTCTGGTGACATCACACACGGACCGGGATGTGGTGACATCACACACGGGGTGTGGTGACATCATCGGGCCCTGACTACGCCGTTAACTCTGGCCTGGGCGGGGGAAGCCGGTGCAGCTTTTCCAACAGGCCGAAGCAGCTCTGAGGAGAATCAGGATGTCAAGGTGTAAGTGTTTGACTTTCCTTTGTACAGGAATGATCCACCAGGCCCCAAAATGAAAGTTTAGGGCTCCACTGCCCCGGACTCCCCACATCCCCCCTCAGGGCCCCACCAGAGACCCTCCCTCAATGCGCCTACCTGCTTTCCGTATGGGCGGGAAGTGAATTGGTCGCACAATAATGAAGTTCCGGATTTAAAATACCCCGGGCAAATATCGGCAGCAACGGGTGAGTTTCCCACTCCCCTCGCCACTGACCCACACAAAATCCGTCTGGAGTTACGATCGGGACCATGTAATGTGTATTGTTTTAAAAACAGTTCCTATAATTCATGACTAACTATTTTGGCTCTATTTCATTGGCTCATTTAACTGTAATTCCCCAAAACCCATGTTATTTTGATTCATTCCACACATAGTAAAAGGTCTAAGGATACGGAAACAAATTGTATTTGGTTAGTGCACAGGGATTTAGCATAATTACAATAAGATTATCATTTGAAAATTATACACAGGAGTAAAATGCTTATTCGAAAGAAATTGTCAGCAAAATATAATAAGTGAAACAAGTACCCAACCAAACCTACTCATGCATCAGAAAGTATTAATGCATCATTCAAAAATGTGTTGGTTTTTCTGGGAAAGTCAGCATTGCCGATATAGAAAGACGTAATTCACAAAGAGCACTTAGATATTCTTCATTGTGACAATCCAACTCCAGGGCCTTTTCAAAGCATTCAATAGCTTCACAATTCTTCCATCCCGCTGATGCAGTAACCCAAGAATACCAAGGGCTTTGCTGTCTCTTGAATTCCTGCAAAGTCGTCTCTCTGTTATCGTCTCCAGGTTTTCGTGACACCTAGTCCAATCTATTGAGTCATATTTGACTTTCACTCCTTCCAGAAAATAGCTGATGACATTTGATTTTCTGGTGCAGTTCAAATAATCCAGCCGCTAAACATATTGCCTGCTTATTTTCTGGACGAATATCTTCTAATTTCAGTAGATTTCTGTTGACCTCCTCTGCTTTGAGATATTCACTGTTAAATGAACAAATTGCTGCAAAATCCAGTTGTGCCTTAATAGATGTGAATGGGCGGTGCTCAAATGCCTTATGAAAATAGTACTTACATAGTTTGATCAACTTAGCTTTCTGCTGTACAGCAGCATTGCGAGGGTATTTGCTGCCTGGATTTTTGTTCAGTTCAAATAGTTTTTTTCTGTAACACAGACCTATTTGGTGGTGTATGAAGGTAGAGTTTGGGGTAATTTTTAATGCTTTCTTCAACAGCTCCACAGCTTTTTCCACATCTCCTCTTCTGTAAAATTTTGCTGCATAACGAGTTACATATGAAAGATCAGGGGACTTCTGCAATGCTTGTTCAACTAATTTCAGTGCTTCCACCTTTTGATTGAACTCTTGTAGCTTTAGAGCCAACATCACCATGGCTACAGAGTCATCTGGATCAAGTTCCAGCACACGTCGCAACTGCTTCACTGATTGGCTGCGGTCACCACTCTCTGGGGCACCAGAAAACCCTTCCAGACGAAACAGAGCAGTCGCATAGCCAACGTTCCATTCAGTGTCATCAGGATCTTCCTCCAGAGCCTTCTCAAAACATTCTTTTGCCTCTTCATAGTATTGAGCGGCAGAAGTCAACAGTGACCAACCCTTCTCCCCGTATACTTCAGGTATCAGTGCTGTATACCGAGAGCCATCAGTAAATTGTTTACAGATCATCTCCAGCTTGTCGAGGTAGGACTGGGCCTCTGTCAGTTGGCCCATGTGATAATATACCCAGGCATAGTTTCCATAGGTGATGATGCTTCTTCTTTCAAATTCATGTTCATGGTTCTCCCTCAGAATCTTTTCAGCTTCCTTTAAGTTTTGAATTGCCTCTTCACAGTTGCCTTGCAGACAGTTTACAAAAGCGAGGTGGTTGTAAGACCTGGCCTGATATTTCACACCAGCCTGTATTGAATCTTGCAATCTATACTTCATGTCGTCCAAGTCAATGTTTTCTTTCTGTGGGCCCCATGTGAAGTGACATTGAAGCCAATCGAGACTCACTTTCAACAAATCCTTCTGTGTGTTGCTGCAAGAGAACAAAATTCATCAAAACCCGTCTCAGACTGGCTGTGTCACCCCCTCCCCTCTCTCCGGTTTCTTTAACTAAAGCCTTCTCCCGACTCCTGGACCCACTGACCATGAAATCTCTGCAAAAACCACTGCTAACGGTAAAGGGATGACTGCAAATCTCAGCTGTACTTACACTGGTCTCCTTCATGCTGGCTGATGTACTAGCTCGTGGCCATTTAGTCTTCTCACCCAATGTGCAGCATCACCTCAAACACCTCCACTCCCAATGATACAAGAACATAACAAATAGGAGCAGTAGTAGGCCACCTGTCTCCTTGAGCCTGCTCCAACATTTAATAAGATCATGGCTGATCTGATCATGGACTCAGCTCCACTTCCCTGCCAACTGCCCATAAACCTTTATTCTCTTATCGCTCAAAAATCTGTCTATCTCCATCTTAAATATATTCAATGACCCAGCCTCTACAGCTCTCTGGTGTCGAGAATTCCATAGATTTCCAACCCTCTGAGAAGAAATTCCTCCTCATCTCTGTTTTAAATGGGCGGCCCCTTATTCTGAGACTATGTCCCCTAGTTTTAGTTTCCCCGAAGAGTGAAAATATCCTCTCTGCATCCATCTTGTCGAGCCCCCTCATGATCTTACATGTTTCGATATGATCACCTCTCATTCTTCTGAACTCCAATGTGTATAGGCCCGACCTATTCAACCTTTCTTCATAAGTCAGCCCCCTCATCTCCGGAATCAACCGAGTGAACCTTCTCTGAACAACCTCCAATGCAAGTATATCCTTCCTTAAATACGGAGACCAAAATTGCACTCCAGTACTCCAAGTATGGCCTTACCAATACCTGTACATCCATAGCAGGACTTCTCTGCTTTTATACTCTATCCCCCCTGCAATAAAGGCCAACATTCCATTTGCCTTCCTGATTACTTGCTGTATCTGCATACTAACTTTTTGTGTTTCATGCACAAGGACCCCCAGATCCCCCTGTTCTGCAGCACTTTGCAATTGTTCTCCATTTAAATTATAATTTGCTTTTCCATTTTTTCTGCCAAAGTGGATAACCTCACATTTTTCCACATTATACTCGATCTGCAAAATTTTTGCCCACTTCTTTTAAGACCCTCGGCTGTAAGCTATCAGGTCCAGGGGACTTGTCTGCCTTTAGTCCCATTATTTTACCAAGTACTACTTCATTAGTGATAGTGATTGTATTAAGTTCCTCCCTCCCTATAGCCCCTTGATTATCCAATATTGGGATGTTTTTAGTGTCTTCTACCTTGAATACCAATACAAAATATTTGTTCAACGTCTCTGCCATTTCCCTGATCTCCATTATTAATTCCCCCGTCTCATCTTCTAGGGGACCAACATTTACTTTAGCCATTCTTTTCCTTTTTATGGTCCTGTAGAAACTCTTACTATCTGTTTTTATGTTTCGTGCTATTTTACTTTCATAATCTATCTTCCCTCTCTTTATCATTTTTTTAGACCTTCTTTGCTGGATTTTAAAAGTTTCCCAGTCCTCTGGCCTCCCACTAACCTTGGCCACATTGTATGCCCTTCTTTTCAATTTGATACCATTCCTTATTTCCTAAGTTAGCCACGGATGGTTACCCCTTCTCTTACAGTCTTTCCTTCTCATTGGGATATATTTTTGTTGCATGTTATGAAATATCTCCTTAAATGTCTGCCACTGCTCATCAACTGTCCCATACTTTAATCTATTTTCCCAGTCCACTTTAGCCAACTCTGCCTTCATACCTTTGTAGTCTCCTTTATTTATGCTAAGGACTCTGGTTTGAGAACCAACTTTCTCACCCTCCAACTGAATTTGAAATTCAATTGATTGATGGTCACTCATTCCTAGAGGATCCTTTACTATGAGATCATTTATTAATCATGTCTCATTACACAGTACCAGAACTAAGATAGCCTGCTCCCTGGTTGGTTCCGCAATGTACTGTTCAAGGAAACCATCCTGGATACACTCTATGAACTCTATCTCTAGGCTACCCTGGCCAATTTGCTTTGTCCAATCAATATGAACTTTAAAGTCACCCATGATTATTGCCGTTCCTTTATTACAAGCCTCCATTATTTCTTGATTTATGCTGCATCCAACAGTGTAGCTACTGTTAGGGGGCCTATAGACTACACCCACCAGCGACTTTTTCTCCTTATTATTCCTTCTCTCCACCCAAACTGATTCAATACCTTGATCTTCTGTGCCAATATCGTTTCTCACTAATGCACTGATCTCAGCCTTTATTAATAGAGCCACTCTACGGCTTTTTCCTTTCTGTCTATCCTTCCGAATTGTCAAATACCCCTGAATATCTAGTTCCCAGTCTTGGTCACCTTGCAACCACGGTTTTGAAATGGCTATCATATCATATGCATTTGTATCTATTTATGCCATCACCCCATCTCTTTTGTTAAATTACCATTTTTTCCAACTTTGACCCCACTTTCTGATACACCTTTATGTTTATGCATTCTGTCCCTTCCTGGCACTCTCTGGTTTTCATTTCCCCCAGTGCAACTTTGATCTATTGCCTTTTCCTTATTCTTTGACTTTTTTAATTTTCGCTCACCCGAATCAGCTTCAAGCCCTCTCTACAGCCCTAGTTATTTGATTTGCCAGGACCCTAGTCCCAGCACAGTCTAAGTGTGGAGCCCGTCCCAATGGAACAGCTCCCTCTGACCACTATACTGGTGCCAGTGTCCCATGAACCAAAACCCATTTCTCCCATACCAGTCTTTGAGCCACGTGTTTAACTCGCTGATCTTATTTACCCTATATAAATTTGCTCATGGCTCGGGTAGGAATAGAAACATAGAAACATAGAAAATAAGTGCAGGAGTAGGCCATTCAGCCCTTCGAGCCTGCACCACCATTCAATAAGATCATGGCTGATCATTCACCTCAGTACCCCTTTCCTGCTTTCTCTCCATACCCCTTGATCCCTTTAATTGTAAGGGCTATATCTAACTCCCTCTTGAATATATCCAATGAACTGGCCTCAACAACTCTCTGCGGTAGGGAATTCTACAGGTTAACAACTCTCTGAGTAAAGAAGTTTCTTCTCATCTCAGTCCTAAATGGCTTACCCCTTATCCTTAGACTGTGACCCCTGGTTCTGGACTTCCCCAACATCGGGGACATTCTTCCTGCATCTAACCTGTCCAATCCCGTCAGAATTTTATATGTTTCTATGAGATCCCCTCTCAATCTTCTAAATGCCAGTGAATACAGGCCCAATTGATCCAGTCTCTCCTCATATGTCAGTCCTGCCATCCCTGGAATCAGTCTGGTGAACCTTTGTTGCACTCCCTCAATAGCAAGAACGTCCTTCCTCAGATTAGGAGACCAAAACTGAACACAATATTCCAGGTGAGGCCTCACCAAGGCCCTGTACAACTGCAGTAAGACCTCCCTGCCCCTGTACTCAAATCCCCTCGCTATGAAGGCCAACATACCATTTGCCTTCTTCACCGCCTGCTGTACCTGCATGCCAACTTTCAATGACTGACGTACCATGACACCCAGGTCTCGTTGCACCTCCCCTTTTCCTAATCCAGAGATTATTACCTTTGTGGTTCTGCTTTTTAATTTGGCCCCTAGCTGCTCATACTCTCTCAGCAGAACCTCTGTCTTGGTCCTATCTATGTCGTTGGTACCCAAGTGGACCATGACAACTGGATCTTCCCCCTCCCACTCCAAATTCCTCTCCAGCCCTGAGGAGATGTCATTAACCCTGACACCGGGCCGGCAACACAGCCTTCGGGACTCACGCTCTTGGCTGCAGTGAACCTTATCTGTCCCCCTAATGATACTGTCCCCACCACTACAACATTTCTTTTACTCCCCCTGTACCACGGTGCTGTAGTCAGTTTGCTCATTCTTCCTGCAGTCCCTGCTCATGTCCATACAGGGAGTAAGAGCCTCGAACCTGTTGGAAAAGAGCATGGGCTGATGCTCCTCCATCACTCCATCCTGAGTCCTCATACCTTCCTCACTCGTAGTCACATCCTCCTGTACCTGACCACGGATCGAATTTGAATTAATTACTGCAACAAACAGTAGGATTGGTTGAACTACTCGGTCTGCCTCTTGGTTCACCAATTACATCTCCTTCTCATTCTAGTATTCCATTCCACAATTGGACTCACCTCACTAAAAAGGTCAGTGCTAATTCTAAAACGCTCTCCCTCTCACATTGGCAGTCCAATAATTCACTACTAAATAGGATCTCTAACCTGGTCCTCCACAGGGACCCTGCTGTCTCTGACCTAGATCATTCCTCACTCCAACATGCAGAAGCTGAAAAGCAGGCCCATTACAATGGTATTTTCAGCATTGACTCTTACCCTGCTGCAAATCTTCCACTACACCATCGTCCAGGCAAGATGTTAAACCAAGGCAGCATCTGCCTGTCCCAGTGGTTCAGGGGGACATTAAGGATTCTATGGCACTATTTGAAGAAAGGCAGGGAGTTGTATTTTCCAATATTCTTCCCTGGAGCAACACCACCAGAAACAGATTGGGTGGTCTTTCATCTTGTTGCTATTTTTGGGAACATGCTGTGTGCTGAGCTTCCGAGCCCAAAACCTCTCCATCGCAAAGACCGTCTACATCCACCCAATCACCTGATCCACCCCTGGCTCATCCATTTAATTTCACCACCTGACTCGGATACTCCAATGTTTTCCTGGCCGGATTCCCAACTTCCACCCTTCATAAATGTCAGCCCATCTAAAACTCTGCTAGCTGCACCAGTCCCGCTCACCCATCCATGTGTTCGCTGACCTACATTGGGTCCTGATCCACCAATGTCTCACATTTAAAATTCTCATCCTGGTGTTCAAATCCCTTCACAGCCTCACCCCTCCGTATCCCCGTAACCTCCTTCAGTTCTATAATCCTCTGTGAATTCTGTGTTCCTCTAACTCGGGCTCGTGTCCATCCCCCACTGCACCCACCGATGGTGGCTGAGCCATCAGCCCAGACAGGCCCGATACTCTGGAATTCCCTCGCTGAACCTCTCCACCTCATTCTCCTCCTTTAAGATCTCCTTAAAATCTACCCCACCCTCTAAGTATCTCCTTCTTTGCCTCGGTGTCCATTGTTGTCTGATTACGTTGCTGTGAAGCGCCTTGGAATGTTTTCCGAGGTTAAAGGCGCTATATAAATGCCAGTTGTTGTTATTGTGCAAACTGAGCTGTCACATTTCCCAACAAAACAACAGTGACTACACTGCAAAATAATTCACTGAATGTGAACTACTTTGGGACATTTCTGAGAGGTGTGATAAGGTGTTACATCAATACAAATTCTTTCTTCCTTGCTGTTAAACTCACGTCGATACATTTCATCCCCCAGCCATCCCAGCTTCTCCTTGCACTCTACTCCGCCTGCCTCTTGTTCCTGTTGGCTCTCGTCTCCCTCCCCCCACAATCCAAGCTGTCATTCTTACCCCTGCCACAGTTCATGGTGGCTTTCCTCCCTTTGCTGCTCCGTTCAAACTGCTGCACCTGTCCTTTCCCCCAGTTCATGTCAGCACTCTTCTCCCCCGCCCACATTCTCAATGTAAGTCAGCACTTTTCCTTCTCCTACACACTTTAAGCTGGCACTCTCCTCCTGCATTTCATGCTGTGTCCATCCCCCCATCCCAGTCCATGCTGTACTCTCCCTTTGCTTTATAGTTCAGGTTGCTTTAGTTTGGATATATGAAAGTGCTGGAAATCACTATTTTACATTAGTAGATCCCTTCTAGATTCCCATGGAACACAAAGTGAAACTTTCTTTCTTCAAACTCTGCATATGACCTGAGGGCACTTACAGAATGCGCCTTTCCACCACAGTATAATATTCAAGTTTAACTTTGTACTTTCAACAGAGCCCAGTCCAAAATAATTTAAATTGTTGTTTGAGTTATAATCCTATGAACAGGTCTGCCTTTTGCCTCATGTTTACTGACTATCACCAGTCTTGGTGCAGCAGTGTTCCCTTATCTGTGTGTCTCACTGTGAGCCACTAATCCCAGCTCTCTGCATTTCAACTGCTTTGTAATGTAAGCTACTTTATTTCTGAAAACTAGTTCCTTGATCGATAGTCTACATGTAAAATTAAACACAGAAGTTATTATAATGATCTTTACCTCATAATGCTGATCGATGGACAATGTGTTGAATTTTTTCGTCAGCTCCAACTGTCCTTCCAATGGTGAGTTGACCGAATGTTTGGAGTGTTGTTTTTCAGCTCATTTATACCGTTCAGTCATTAATCGCTATGAATCATTTCCTGAATGTGGAACTCAGAAGCAACATTTCCTGTTCAGGAAATTGTGGTGTCACACAGTAACATTGTGTGCTGACACAGAACCCCATGGAGCCGATTATAAACATAGGCCGGTTCAACAACTTTCACCATCCCAGTTTATGTTTGGCTTTAGCGATACGCTCCTTCCAGTTTTTCACGCACGCCCCGTCCGCTCCGAACCATATTCCCAACACCTTCAGGTAATCTGACTTCACGGTGAAGGGAATAAAGGATCGGTCAGACCAGCTTCCAAAGAACATGGCCTCGCTTTTGCTGCGACTGACCTTCGCCCCCGAGGCCAGTTCAAACTGGTCACAGATTGTGAGCAATCCGCGGACTGACTGCGGATCCGAGCAAAAGATGGTGACGTCGTCCATTTACAGGGAGGTCTTGACCTGAACGCCTCCGCTGCCTGGGATTGTCACCCGCCTAATGCCCGCATCCTTCCTGATGGACTCGGCAATGGGCTCGATACAACACACAAACAAGACAGAGGAGAGGGGACAGCCTTGCCTGACGCCAGACCTGATCAGAAAGCTTCCAGTTTCCCGCCCATTGATTAGAACTGTGCTACTGATGTCTGTGTAGAACAGTTGGATCCAATTGCAGATACCCTCCCCAAACCCCATTTGGAGAGCACGTCCATCAGGTACGTGTGCGATATCCTGTCAAAGGCAAGCTGATTAAACAGGTGTCCACCCTCCTGTCCCGCACTTAGGCGATCGTATCCCTGAGTAGCGCGAGGCTATCAGAGATCTTCCTGCCGGATCACCAGCTCCCGAGCAGACTTGACCCTGTTTGCGATGACCTTTGACAGGATCTTGTCGACCACATTGAGCAGCGAAATGGCCGCCAGTTTTTGATTTCCTCCCTCTCCCACTTCTGCTTGTAGATGAGGGTGATGATGCCTTTCCTCATTGATTCTGACATGCTGCCAGCCAGAAGCATACCCCCGTACACTTCCAGCAGGCCTGGGCCTATCCAGTCCCACAGAGCCGAATACAACTCGACCGCTAAACCGTCGCTTCCGGGAGTTTTACTCATCATGAGGGACGGGACGGCCTTTGTCAGCTCGTCCAGAGTTAGTGGGTGATCGAGACTCTCCCGCTCGCTGTGGTCTAAGACCTCTGAGATAGACGACAGGAAAGACTGCGAGGCCGCACGGTCTGTGGGCTTGACGTTGTACAGCCCGGCATAGAAGGATTTGCTGATCCTCAGCATGTCAGGCTGCGAAGACGTCGCTGGTGATCACAGAGCTCCCGCTGTGTACCTTTTGGAAGAAGAAACGCGAACACGTCTCATCCTGCTCGACGGAGCGGACTCTGTGCAAAAACACTTAAGAAGCTTGACACCATCCAGGACAAAGCAGCCTGCTTCATTGGCAGCCCTTCCATCACCTTAAACATTCACTCCCTCCACCACTAGCTCACCGTGGCTGCAGTGTGTACCATCTACAAGATGCACTGCAGCAACTCGCCAAGGCTTCTTTGGCAGCACCTCCCAAACACGCGCCCCCAACCATCTAGAAGGACAAGGGCAGCAGGTACATGGGAACACCATCACCTCCAAGTTACACGCCATCCTGACTTGGAAATATATCGCCGTTCCTTCATCATTGCTGGGTCAAAATCCTGGAACTCACGCCCTAACCACTGTGGGAGCACCTTCATCATAGGGTCTGCGGTGGTTCACAATGGCGGCTCACAATAACCTGCTCAAAGGCAAGTAGTGATGGGCAATAAATGCTGGCCTTGCCATCAACGCCCACATCCCATGAACGAATAAAAAAAAAAATATATATACCCTGACAGGGATACGAACCAAAGGCACCAGACAAATCCTCGACTCTTCACATTAACTCCTGTCATTTACCGCCCAGTCTATGCTTGAATTCATTGAACCATAGAATGGTTACAGCATGGAAGAAGGCCATTCAGCCCGTCGAGCCTGTGGCGACTCTCAGGTAGTCCCACTCCCCTGCCCTTTCCCGGTATAACCGTCAATTTGTTTTTCCTTCAGATACTTATCCAATTCCCTTTTGAAAGATAAGATTGAGTCTGCCTCCACCACCCTTTCAGGCAGTGCATTCAGAACCCAACCACTCGCTGCGTACAAACATTTTTTCTTACATCACCTTTGGTTCTTTTGCCAATCACGTTGAATCTGATTCCTCTGGTTCTTGACTCTTCTGCCTATGGGAACAGTTTCTCTCTCTAGCTACTTTGTCCAGACCCCTCATTATTTTGAACACCTCTATCAAAGCTCCATCTCCATCTTCTCTGCTCCAAGGAGAAAGCCCCAGCTTCTCCAGTCGACCAACATAACTGAAGTTCCTCATTCCTGGAATCATTCTTGTTCATTTTTTCTGCAGCTTCTCTAAGGCCTTCACATCCTTCGTAAAGTGTGGTGCCCAAAATTGGACACAATGCCCCAGTTGGGGCCACACCAGTGTTTTATACACGTTCATCATAATTTACACACTTTTGTACTCTCTACCTTTATTTATGAAGCCCAGGATCCCGTAAGCCTTTGTAACTGCTTTCTCATCCTGCCCTGCCACCTTCAACAATTTGTGCACACATACCCACTATTCATTCACCCTGTTTTGGATTGTACCATTTAGTTTATATGTCCTTTCCTCATTCTTGCGACCAAAATGTATCACTTCACACTTTTCTGCATTAAATTTCATCTGCATCGTGTCCACCCATTTCACCAGCCCGTCTATGACTTGCTGAAATCGATCACTCTCCTGCTCACTGTTCACTATACTTCCAAATTTTGTCTCATCTGCAAATTTTGAAATTGTGCCCTGTGCATTCATGTCCAAGTAATTATTATATATCAAGAAAAGCAGTGGTCGCAGAAGTGATCCCCGGGGAACAGCACTGTGTACCTTCCACCAGTCCTAAAAACAACCGTTAACCACTAATCTCTGAGGGCCAAATTGCCCATTTTTATAGCTCCATTCGCGCTAATGGACACTAATGGGACGCAACGAGGTTATCGCCCGGGGGAAGAGGACGATAGTGCCCCCGTGGAAATTGCCCCGGAGGTTTTGGGGGTGTTGTACCGTTAACGCCGCACCCCACGATTTGTGCCCCGGGCTGGCGCATTCACGACGATGATACCATCGGCGTGCACACGGACCCGTCACCACCTCGCGCTGACCCCTTTGCGCCCGGCGGAGGAAAATACTCAGCGGGCGGCGAGGATGGCGTCGGCCGATATCACCGCCAGCTTCACGAGTCGCGAACCCGCGGACATCCACCGCCGACACTACACCCGAATGGGGAGGCCGTTTGCGCCGTGGGCCGCTTTATTTTTCTGTTACCCGACTCCCTGTCAGCCCGACAATGGTGGTCCTCGCCTCGACAGAACCGCAATCCTGCAGCCCGGCGCTCTGTTATGAGAGCCGCACTGTTGGCCCAGTCGAGGGTGTCCCTGTTGGCCCAGTGGCAGCCACCAACGGGACTGCAGAGCACACAGCAGCCCTCCCCTTTAATTGAACCTGAGGGACATTCTGCCACATCAGTGCTAACGGAGCAGACACGAGACGCTGATGCTGCCAGCAGGGCGCTGGGCTCCAAAGTCAGGGCCATCCTACTGCCCCGGGAGCGCCCCTCCATGGACACGAACAATCTCCAATGGCGCTCCACCTCTGTTGAGGGGCGGAAGGGCCAAATTCCACATCCCGGGTGGGACTCCCGAGCCGGGCACAAGGAGTCCCAGCCCCAGAAGTTTACCGCCCCCAATCAGGACGAGTGGCAATTTTATGGAATCTGTTTCCTGTCCCTTCGCGAATTTTGTAACCATGCTGCCACTGCCCCTTTTATTCCATGGGCTTCAACGTTCCTGGCAAGTCTATTTTGTGCCAGTTTGTCGAACGCCTTTTGGAAATCGCATTACCCTCATCAACGCTCTCTGTCACCTCATCAAAAAACTTAATCAAGTTGATTAAACACTATTTGCCTTTAACAAATCCATGCTGGCTATCTTTAATTAATCCACACTTATCCAAGTGACTGTTCATTTTGTCCCTGATCACTGTTTCTCAAAGCTTCACACTACCGGGGTTAAACTCACTGCCTGTAATTGCTGGGTTTATCATTTACCAATATGGACCATGACCTCTGGCTGTTCACCCTTGTAGGCTCCGTTCCTCCCCCATCACCCCCCAACGGTAAAAATTGGACTATTAAATATAAAAACTCAGAACTGCATTACAGCCCACAAAAAGAGTTGGGCAGCAAAGGGTTAATTCTAACATTGCAGCAAAACCATGAGACACCATCAGAGACAATGATGCAGGCTAACTGCCATTTCATCTAATCAACACAGACAATAGCACCAGAAGAGAGACATTCACACCTTCAATGGTTTCTGTCTGAAAAGATACAGGACCATTCACATATTCATTTACCTTCAGGGGTTACATTGTTAAAGAGGCGTACCTTAGACCATGATCCCAGAAAGGCTGGTATCAGTGCAGGCCGAGACTGGGCCCTGAACCATTTGAATAAGAATGCGACTGGAAACCAACAATGAAGTCACCTTGGGAAGGTTATATTGTCAGAAAGGACTTCACACTACAGACAGGCGGTGGCCAGAGTAATCATGGACAATGACCCGAAATGAGGGACAATTAGCCACCAAGAATTCCCTGCGAGAGACATTCACACATTTGATGCTGCCATTGTCTTCACAGGAGGGAAAGGAAATCTGTTTTGAGGTTGCAAGTTGGTCTTTGGTCTAAAGAAGAGCCATTTCCGAGGGGAAAGCCAGTACAGGAACAGTATCGAAACAGCAACAGACAGCAGTGTGTCTTCGGGACGCAAGCTGCAACTAAGATCTGGGCCTACAGTCAAACTCAGCAGACAGCCGGGGAATTGGTGATTGTACGTTTCCAGTCAAATCATAGAAGGGTTTTGTGATTTAATCTGGGTAAGTTTACAGGTAACAGTCAAACCGCGGACGGGTTTAACCATGTCATATTGTGCTGATGCAAATGACCCTTTCATAGGGGTTTGTATTTTGGGGTTAATCCGTCCAATAAAAATCGTAGGGATTTATACTGGGCAGTAATTGTGTGTATGTTCAATACACGAACAAATCTTCGTTGATCCAAAACCCTGAGCCGTGTGTATTTTGTTCTTTATAAATCCTGAAGTCAAAGAACTGTGTATAATGGGGAACTAGATTTAGAAATACTTACACCCTCCCCCCTCAGAATGTTCTGCAGTCGCTCAGAGACATCCTTAACCCTGGCTACAGGGAGGCAACACTTTATCCTGGAGTCCCGCCTGCAGCCGCAGAAATGCCTCTCTGCTCCTGTAATGATCGAATCCTCTACTAGTATTACTCTCCCTCTCTCCTTTCTCCCCCCTGTACAGCTGAGCCACCCGTGGTGCTGTGTACTTTGCTCTGGAACCCAGAGGAGCCATCGCCCTCACCAGTACTCAGAACAGAACCCAGATTGGAAAGCGAGATGCACACAGGAGAGTCCTGCACTACATGCCTGGTCCTCCTCTTCTGTCTGGCAGTCACCCATTTCCTCCCTGGCTGCTCACTCCTAGGGTGCTGAGTGACCATCTCCTGAAACATGCTATTCCCGAAGTTCTCAGCCTAACTGATGCACCGCAGTGATGCCCGTTGCTACTCAAGCTCCAAAACCCGGAGCTCGAGCTCCTCCAGCTGACGACACTTCCTACACATGTGTTTGTCCAGGACACGGGAAGTGTCCTGGAGTTCCCACATGGCAGAGTGTGCATACCACGGGACTGAGCTGCCCTGTCATGCCTCTATTGAGAAAATAGGAGCAATAGTAGGCCATTCGGCCCTTCGAGCCTGCACCACCATTCAATATGATCATGGCTGATCCTCTATCTCAACACCATATTCTCGCTTTCTCCCCATGCCCCTTGATGCCTTTTGTGTCAAGTGAAGAAATTTCTCCACATCTCAGTCCGAAATTTCCTACCCTGTATCCTGAGACTGTGACCTCTTGTTCCAGACTTCCCAGCCACCGGAAAGATCCTCCCCGCATCCAGTCTGCCCAACCCCATCAGAATTTTATACGTTTCAATGAAGACAGGCCGAGTTGACCCAATCTCTCCTCATACGACAGTGCTGCCATCCCAGGAATCAGTCTGGTGAACCTTCGCTGCACTCCCTCTATGGCAAGTATATCCTTTTTTAGGTAAGGAGACCAAAACTGCACACAATATTCCAGGTATGGTCTCACCAAGGCTCTGTATAACTGTAGTAAGACATCCTTGCTCCTGTACTCCAATCCTCTTGCAATGAAGGCCAACATACCATTTCCCTTACTAACTGCTTACTGCACCATGTTTGCTTTCAATGACTGATGTACAAGGACACCCAGGTCCCTCTGTACATCGACATTTCCCAAGCCATCACCATTTAAATAATACTTTGTCTTTATGTTTTTTCTACCAAAGTGGATAACTTCACATTTATCCACGTTATTCTGCATCTGCCATGTGTTTGCCCACTCACTCAACCTATCTAAATCACCTTGCAGAGTCTTTGCATCCTCCTCACAACTCACAATCCCACCAAGTTTTGTGTCGTCAGCAAACTTGGAAATATTACATTAGGTTCCCTCATCCAAATCATTTATATATATATTTTGAATAGCTGAGGCCTAAGCACGGATCCTTCTGGTACCCCACTAGTCACTGCCCGCCACCCCGAAAAAGACCCGTTTATTCCTACTCTCTGTTTCCTGTCAGTTAACCAATTTTCAATCCCATGCCAGTATATTGCCCCCAATCCTATGTGCTTTAATTTTGCACACTAATGTCTTATGTGGGATTTTACCAAAGGCCTTCTGAAAATCCAAATACACTACATCCACTGGTTCTCCCTTATCTATTCTATCAGTTACATCCTCAAAAATCTCCAGTAGGTTTGTCAAACACAATTTTCCTTTCACAAATCCATGTTGATTTTGTCTAATCCTTTTGATAGTTTCTAAGTGTGCCGTTATCACATCCTACATAATAGACTCTAGCATTTTCCCTGCTACTGATGTTAGGCTAACCGGTGTGTAGTTCCCTGTTTTCTCGCTCCCTCCTTTTTTAAATAGTGGGGTTACATTTGCCACCCTCCAATCTGCAGGAACTGTTCCATAATCTATAGAATTTTGGAAAATGACAACCAATGCAGCCACTATTTCCATGGCTACCTCTTTTAGTTCTCTGGGATGCAGATTATCAGGCCCTGGGGATTTATCGGCCCTCAGTCCTATTAGTTTCTCCAGCACTATTTTCTTACCAATAATCATTTCCTTTAATTCCTCTTGCTCACTCGACCCTTGGTTCCCTCGCATTTCTGGGATGTTATTTGTGTCCTCTTGCGTGAAGACAGAACCAAAGTATTTATTTAATTGTTCTGCCATTTCCTTGTTCCCCATTATAAATTCTCCCGTTTCTGACTGTAAAGGATCTACATTTGTCTTCACTAATCTTTTTCTTTTTACATACTTGTAGAAACTTTTGCAGTCGGTTTTTATGTTTCTTGCAAGTTTACTCTCATACTCTATTTTTCCTTTCTTAATCAATCTCTTGGTCCTTTTTTGCTGAATTCTGAACTGCTCCCAATAATCCTCAGGCTTCCTACTTTTTCTGGCAACTTTGTATGACCCCTCTGTGAATAGAAACATAGAAACATAGAAAGTAGGTGCAGGAGTAGGCCATTCGGCCCTTCGAGCCTGCACCACCATTCAATATGATCATGGTTGATCATGCAACTTCAGTACCCCATTCCTGCTTTCTCTCCATACCCCTTGATCCCTTTAGCCATAAGGGCCACATCTAACTCTCTTTTGAATATATCTAACAAACTGGCCTCAACAACTTTCTGTGGTAGAGAATTCCACAGGTTCACCACTCTCTGGGTGAAGAGGTTTCTCCTCATCTCGGTCCTAAATGGCTTAATCCTTATCCTTAGAATGTGACCCCTGGTTCTGGACTTCCTCAACATCGGGAACATTCTTCCTGCATCTAACCTGTTCAATCCCGTCAGAATTTTATATGTTTCTATGAGATCCCCCCTCATACTTCTAAATTCCAGTGAATATAAGCCTAGTCGATACAGTCTTTCTTCATATGTCAGTTCTGCCATCCCGGGAATCAAGCTGGTGAACCTTCACTGCACTCCCTCAATAGCAAGAATGTTCTTCCTCAGATTAGGAGACCAAAACTGCACGCAATACTCAAGGTGTGGTTTCACCAAGGCCCTGTACAACTGTAGTAAGACCTCCCTGCTCCTATACTCAAATCCCCTTGCTATGAAGGCCAGCATGCCATTTGCCTTCTTTACTGCCTGCTGTACCTGCATGCCGACCTTCAATGACTGATGTACCATGATACCCAGGTCTCGTTGCACCTACCCTTTTCTTAATCTGTCACCATTCAGATAATATTCTGCCTTCCTGTTTTTGCAACCAAAGTGGATAACCTCACTTATTACTATCCTTAATTTCTTTTGCTAGCCATGGTCGGGCCACTTTTCCTTTTGTGTTTTTGCACCAGAAAGGAATGTATAACTGTTGCATTTCATGCATTCGTTCCTTAAATGTTAGATATTGCCTATCCACCATCATGCCTTTTAATGAATCTTCTCAATCTATCATAGCCAATTCATTCCTCATACCTTCGTAGTTTCCTGTGTTTAGATTTAGGATACTTGTTTTGGATTGGACTACTTCACTTTCTATCTTAATAAAGAATTCTATCATGTTATGGTCACTCTTCCCTGAAGGACCGCGCGCAACAAGACTATTAATTAATGTCATCTCATTGCAGAATATTCAATCTAGGATAGCCTGTTCCCTCATAGACTGCTCAACATACTGGTCTAAAAAACCATCTTGTACAGACATATTTAATAGACTATGAACTAACCTGGGAGAAATAAACTTTAAATTTAAAAAAAACACTCACCAGCTACTCACCTTTGTGCCGATGTCATTTTGGCTTTTTTACTCTGACGTCACTATTTCAAATTCAGCCTGTGTTGAGTTGCTCAGCACTCGCTCTCGCTCTCGCTCTGGTCCGCCTCAGCTCCAATCATTTACCAGCTGTCCTGTGATGTCACTGCTGGATTTTTCTCCTCTCTGCTCCTCCAATGCTGCTGCTGATTAGGTTTACGCTGGTCTCTCCTCTGCTGATCAAATCTTGTCCCTCCCCCAATGCTGCTGCTGATTAGGTCTACACTGGTCTCTCCTCTGCTGATCAAATCTTGCCCCTCCTCCAATGCTGCTGCTGATTCGGTCTACACTGGTCTCTCCTCTGCTGATCAAATCTTGCCTCTCCTCCAATGCTGCTGCTGATTAGGTCTACACTGGTCTCTCCTCTGCTGTTTAAATCTTGCCACCTCCTCCAATGCTGCTGCTGATTAGAATTTAACTCACAAAACTAACATTAACCAGTTCAGAATGTATTAGCATTTACACTATCAACCTCCAATGAGGATCTGCATGAGCTATTGAGTGAATGAATTAATTCTTGACAATTATGAAAGAGGAAGTCAGACATAGACATAGAAACATAGAAAATAGGTGCAGGAGTAGGCCATTCGGCCCTTCTAGCCTGCACCGCCATTCAATGAGTTCATGGCTGAACATGCAACTTCAGTACCCCATTCCAGACAATAAAGACTACATAATAGGATCCCAATTAACATTCATTTAGGAGGCTATCACCTGAGACAGGGTGCGGGTTAAGTATAGTCAGGATGTTCTGGGGTCTTTGTGGGCCCGAGCAGAGGCGGGTTAGTTGGCTGCACAGTTCAGAGGATGGATGGCTGCTTCTGCTGCAATGGAAATGGTGACACTGGCCATCAGATGCTGCATCATGGTTGGGTCCACAAGTGTGCGAACAGAGTTTGCCACCACTTCCATGCCCTGTGCCAAGCTGGTGAAGACTCCTCCATGCTCCGTGACATTGACCACAGGCTTTCTGGCAGGCCTGCCAATGCACCAAGCCTTCATTGTGCAAACCCGTCAGCGTTCCTCTGTAGGCTGCCCCATCGAACTCCGTATCTGAGTCCTCGGCAACGAAACCTGTCTGTGCCCTCGCCCTCCGGTGAGCTGGCACCTGTGCTATCCTTGCCACCTGCCCTGGCTGCAACCCACTCGTGCTCGGTGTCTCACCACGTGCAGATCCCGCCTCTAATCTATCCTCTAACATAGCAGTGTCAGTGTCTGAGCCGGTGGCTGTGAGTGTGAAATCAAGTGACGGTCACTCTCTTCTTGCTGTTCCTCCACTGCCTGGGCAGATTGCAACACTTGTGTATCTGAAAGGAAAAAGGCACAAGAATAAGTTGTGGTGCAAGGAAGTGAGGGGAAAGTAAGAGGTACATGCTTACACCATCTGCAGCTTGTAAATCAGCTTGTGGGATGAGAGGAAAATGGGATGGTTTTAGCCCTGTCGCTGGCCACTTGTTCAACTTTGGGCATCTCAATAAAGGCCAGCACCATCTCCTCCACGGGTGTGAGGACATGCAGACGCGCCTGTCCCCTCCAGTTAGCACCTGCTGCATTTGGTTGTATGCCACCTTGTCCAGTGAGAGAGAGGGAAGCGTGTCAGTGACTTTCGTGCAAACTGTTTGGCTGATGTGGCTGTCATGGTTGAATAGCTGGCTGAGTGTGCAAGCTGTGAGATGTCGGAGTTCAGTGTGTGAGGGCGAAGTGAAGCTACGGATGTGAGGTATGGGGCCTGTTGGTTGTTGTAGAGATTGTTGGTAGGTGAGCGATGGGGATGTGGTGAATTGAGCAGTGGGTGTGGCTCGTGTTGCAGTTGGGAAGACATGGCATTTGAAGATGCATTCACTGACCTTGACCACTCATGTGAGGTCATTGAACTTCTTGCAGCACTGTATCCAGGTCCTCGGGGCTTGACTCCGGGCACTGACCACCACGGCTATCTGCTTCCACTTCCTTTTGACCGTGTGTCTGGAGGGCCTCCGGCCCCACTGTGGATACAGAACATCTCGCCTCCTTTCCACCTCCTCCAGCAAGACCTCCAGTTCTCCATCCGACAAACTTGGTGCCCGCTAGCTCCCCTGTTGTGTGGTTAGCACTAGTTGGATACACAGATCATTCAAATGAGCAGGCAGCACAAAGTTGACTTGCTGCCTGCATTGCAATTAACAGCCACAGGTTAATCGCACTTCATGATCCCTGCATCCATCTTTTATGAATGGGAAATTGTATTTGACAAATCTGTTTGAGTTTTTTGAAGATGTAACTTGCAGGATGGATAAGGGGGAAACCAGTGGGTGTAGTGTATTTTGATTTTCAAAAAACATTCGATAAGGTGTCACACCAGAGGTTATTACACAAAATTACGTCTCATGGTATTGGGGGTAATATATTAGCATGGATTGAAACTGGTTAATGGACAGAAAACAGAGAGTAGGAATAAACAAGAATGTTTAAGTTTGGCAGGCTGTGACTAGAGGGGTACCTCAAGGTTCAGTGCTTGGGCCTCAGCTATTTACAATCTATATTAATGACTTCGATGAAGGGACAGTGTAAAACGTATCCAACTTTGCTGATGTTACAAAGTTAGGTGGGAAAGTAAGCTGAGAGGAGCACACAAAGAGGCTGCAGAGAGATAAAGGCCCCTATTTTCTACTTGCTGGATTTTTGGTGCCCACACATGTTAATGTATGATTTTTTTCTGTACGTTTGCGGCAGAGAAAAAAAATTGGGACTTTCGTCAAATAAATATTTGAATTTGCCGTAATGCTCTCCGAAGTTAGTTTGGGGCGGAGCTACAAGTCTACGGTAAAAACTCTCTGGGCATGCGCGAAAAGCTGAAGTTGCCAGGACAACCAGAGATGCTGATGCAAGCTAAAACCCGCTCCCCTGAAAGGACTACTCCCCACCGGCGGGACCCGCTGCAATCTCCGGCCGAATGGCCCTCCGGCTCCTGAACTTCAACTCGCAGGGTGACCGGGGGGGGCCATTCAGTCCGGGATTGTAGTGGGTCCAGCCGGTGGGGAACAGTCCTTTCGGGGGATTGTACTGGGTCCAGCCGGTGAGGAACAGTCCTTTCAGGGGATTGTAGTGGGTCCAGCCGGTGGGGAACAGTCCTTTCGGGGGATTGTACTGGGTCCAGCCGGTGAGGAACAGTCCTTTCGGGGGATTGTAGTGGGTCCAGCCGGTGGGGAACAGTCCTTTCAGGGGATTGTAGTGGGTCCAGCCGGTGGGGAACAGTCCTTTCAGGGGATTGTAGTGGGTCCAGCCGGTGAGGAACTGTCCTTTCGGGGGATTGTAGTGGGTCCAGCCGGTGGGGAACAGTCCTTTCGGGGGATTGTAGTGGGTCCAGCCAGTGAGGAACAGTCCTTTCGGGGGGATTGTAGTGGGTCCAGCCGGTGGGGAACAGTCCTTTCAGGGGATTGTAGTGGGTCCAGCCGGTGGGGAACAGTCCTTTCAGGGGATTGTAGTGGGTCCAGCCGGTGGGGAACAGTCCTTTCGGCCGGGGATTGTAGCGGGTCCAGCCAGTGGGGAACAGTCCTTTCGGCCGGGGATTGTAGCGGGAGGAGCAGTCCTTTCGACCGGAAATATTCTTCCCTTGCTCCAAAAAGAGTTCCCCGTGAAAAAAATGAGGAGAAATATCTTCACTCAAAGGGGTGTGAACCTTGGCAATTCTCTACCCCAGAGAGCTGTGGATGCTCAGTCGTTGAGTATATTCAAGACAGAGGCCGATAAAATTTTGGGAATAAAGGGAATTAAAGGATATGGGGATAGTGCGGGAAGGTGGAATTGAGGTCCTCCTGCTCTGATTTTGAATGTTCTTATGTCTTCGGGGCTGTCCAATTTAGCCCCCCGCCCCACCGCCCTCCCACACACAGGTGTCTGTGCAGCCCCTCCAATACCTTAAAACTAGTTTCCAGCATTGCACAGACCTGGGACAATACCTCCACAGAAAAGCTGAACCCTTCCAGGGGCTGCTTTTCCAATAGGTCTAAATATGATGTGAGGCGTCTGCAGCCTCTCCCAATGTTAGATTCTTCCATTGTCCCATTCCTCTGGATCTTCCCAACCATTCCTCCCTCACCTTTCTCTAATAGCACTGTGGCTACAGCTAGCAGTGTAAGGGCCATGTTTCACTCCACAATCAACAGCTGTTCAGTTTACTGCCTGTGTTAAAGGCTGGTCTGAATGTTCCTTACAGAGCTGGTACAGTTCACCATCACAAAGTGTGGATTATGAGTGACACTTACTGTCAGCATTAGCACAGATCAATGACACAAATAAAATTGTAGTTGTAGTATCTTTTTATTGGTTATTTTAACACTCAATCTCTGATATTACAGCAAATTAACATTTCTCATTGGGAAATCTGTATCTGCAACTATAAAGCTTTATTATTTTTCATCATTTTAACTTATTTTTATATCCCTTAGCCGTGGTGGAAATTAACCGCTTCCATTGAAGAGGCAGGAAATCAGGGAGCTGCGGGCGGCTCGTTACAGGGAGAGAGAGAACATAATCTTTCTTCAGGCGTGATACCGACCATCCCGTTTTAACAATGTCAATGACTGAGGCTCCTTGTCAGCAGTGGGATGAATAAAATTAAGCCCACATTATTCTGAAGGAGCACTGGCACTCATCCTGTCCCCCACCAAACAATAATTCATCTCTTATTCAGGACTCTGATGCTGTCCTGCCAGGTTTTATTGAGCAAAGGGCCCGCGGTTGTTGCTTCACCCGACAGGCTGTTGTTCCCCATCCATTGAAGAGGCTGCAAATCAGGGAGCTGCGGGCGGCTCGTTACACAGAGAGAGAGAGAAATTAATCTTTCTTCAGGCATGATACCGGCCATCCCGTGTAGCAGGGAAATTGCACAATCCGGGTGAAATCGGCCGAACCAGTGTAAAAGATCGCAGAAACTCGAGCATAAGTTCTGTCAAGCATCAACCGAGATTTCCGGGATCTTTAACCCTGGTTTAAAAAGCTTTCTGTCCGAAGCTGGCGCCGCCCACAAAACTGGTCACACCCCCAGATAGAAATAACGAGGATGGTGAGTTTCCGCCCATTGCGTCCATTTGCAACCTTTCGAGGAGCGTTTTCAAATTGAGCTGGTTTTCTGAGGTGCCCAGGCACTAGTAGGCACAATTTAATAGGTTTTACATCTTAAAAATATTTAAATTATTAAAAGTCTGACTAGTGTACAACAATAAAACTTATAACTGGTTCAGTATA
Source organism: Pristiophorus japonicus (assembly GCF_044704955.1). Classification (NCBI taxonomy): domain Eukaryota; kingdom Metazoa; phylum Chordata; class Chondrichthyes; family Pristiophoridae; genus Pristiophorus; species Pristiophorus japonicus. The sequence continues at coordinate 317,780,221 of NC_091979.1, forward strand.
GATTTTAAAGCCATTTACATCACCTTAAATCAGGTAAAGCACAGCTGAAAGACTGACTAAAAATATTTAATTTTGCAGGTTACATCCATTTTCAGCTGTATCAATAAAGCTGCACCAATTGCCACTCTTAAATATATCAATGAATATTTTTAATGCAAAAAATAACTGATTATATTCTGTTACACTGACTGACTGCACTGGTTCTTGGAAGATTTTACGTTTGTAATTAAGCAAATGCATTTAGTGGAAACTTAAACTGTAAGCTAACCAGCGTAACTTCAAGTGCAATTTGCACCCAAAGCAGAAACTCTACCCGCTGTGTTTAGTTTTAGCTGGGAGAGTCGTTGATTTAGATAGAAAGGCGTAATTCACAAAGAGCACTTAGATATTCTTCATTGTCACAATCAAACTCCAAGGCCTTTTCAAAGCACTCAATAGCTTCACACTTCTCCCCATCCAGCTGGTGCAGTAACCCAAGAACACCAAAGGCCTTGCTGTCTCTGGGATTCCTGTCAATTTGTTTTGTTGCAATCTTTCTCAAGTTTTCGCGACACAATTGCCATTCCACTGTGTCACGTTGGATTTTAAGTCCTTCCAGAAAATAGCTGATGGCATTTGATTCAGATCTTTTGTGATGCAGTTCAAATAACCCAAACTGCGCATATACTGCCTGCTTATTATCAGGATGAAAATCATCTAATTTCAGTAGATTACTGTAAATCTCCTCTGCTTTGAGATATTCTCCATTTAATGAACAGATTTCTGCAAAATCCAGTTGTGCACAAATAAATGTTAATGGGCGGGGCTCAAATGCCTTTTCAAAATGGTACTTGCATAGTTTGATCAACTCAGCTTTCTGTTGAAAAGCAGCATTGCGAGGGTCTTTGCTGCCTGGATATTTGATCAGTTGAAATAGTTTTTTTCTGTAACACAGACCTATTTGGTGGTGTATGAAGGTAGAGTTTGGGCTAATTTCTAATGCTTTCTTCAATAGCTCCACAGCTTTTTCCACATTTCCTTCTCTTCTGTAAAATTTTGCTGCGTAACGAGTTACATATGGAAGATCAGGGGACTTCTGCAATGCTTGTTCAACTAATTTCAGTGCTTCCTCCTTTTGATTGAACTCTTGTAGTTTTAGAGCCAACATTACCATGGCTACAGAGTCATCTGGATCAAGTTCCAGCACACGTTGTAACCGCTTCACTGATTGGCTGCGGTCACCACTCTCTGGGGTACTAGAAAACCCTTCCAGACGGAACAGAACAGTCGCATAGCCAACGTTCCATTCAGTGTCATCAGGATCTTCCTCCAGAGCCTTCTCAAAACATTCCTTTGCCTCTTCATAATATTTCCTGGAAGATTTCAACAGTGACCAACCCTTCTCCCCGTATACTTCAGGTATCAGTGCTGTATACCGAGAGCCATCAGTAAATTGTTTACAGATCATCTCCAGCTTGTCGAGGTAGGACTGGGCCTCTGTCAGTTGGCCCATGTGATAATATACCCAGGCATAATTTCCATAGGTGATGATGCTTCTTCTTTCAAATTCATGTTCATGGTTCTCCCTCAGAATCTTTTCAGCTTCCTTTAAGTTTTGAATTGCCTCTTCACAGTTGCCTTGCAGACAGTTTACAAAAGCGAGGTGGTTGTAAGACCTGGCCTGATATTTCACACCAGCCTGTATTGAATCTTGCAATCTATACTTCATGTCGTCCAAGTCAATGTTTTCTTTCTGTGGGCCCCATGTGAAGTGACATTGAAGCCAATCGAGACTCACTTTCAACAAATCCTTCTGTGTGTTGCTGCAAGAGAACAAAATTCATCAAAACCCGTCTCAGACTGGCTGTGTCACCCCCTCCCCTCTCTCCGGTTTCTTTAACTAAAGCCTTCTCCCGACTCCTGGACCCACTGACCATGAAATCTCTGCAAAAACCACTGCTAACGGTAAAGGGATGACTGCAAATCTCAGCTGTACTTACACTGGTCTCCTTCATGCTGGCTGATGTACCAGCTCGTGGCCATTTAGACTTCTCACCCAATGTGCAGCATCACCTCAAACACCTCCACTCCCAATGATACAAGAACATAACAAATAGGAGCAGTAGTAGGCCACCTGTCTCCTTGAGCCTGCTCCAACATTTAATAAGATCATGGCTGATCTGATCATGGACTCAGCTCCACTTCCCTGCCAACTGCCCATAAACCTTTATTCTCTTATCGCTCAAAAATCTGTCTATCTCCATCTTAAATATATTCAATGACCCAGCCTCTACAGCTCTCTGGTGTCGAGAATTCCATAGATTTCCAACCCTCTGAGAAGAAATTCCTCCTCATCTCTGTTTTAAATGGGCGGCCCCTTATTCTGAGACTATGTCCCCTAGTTTTAGTTTCCCCGAAGAGTGAAAATATCCTCTCTGCATCCATCTTGTCGAGCCCCCTCATGATCTTACATGTTTCGATATGATCACCTCTCATTCTCCTGAACTCCAATGTGTATAGGCCCGACCTATTCAACCTTTCTTCATAAGTCAGCCCCCTCATCTCCAGAATCAACCGAGTGAACCTTCTCTGAACAACCTCCAATGCAAGTATATCCTTCCTTAAATACGGAGACCAAAATTGCACTCCAGTACTCCAAGTATGGCCTTACCAATACCTGTACATCCATAGCAGGACTTCTCTGCTTTTATACTCTATCCCCCCTGCAATAAAGGCCAACATTCCATTTGCCTTCCTGATTACTTGCTGTATCTGCATACTAACTTTTTGTGTTTCATGCACAAGGACCCCCAGATCCCCCTGTTCTGCAGCACTTTGCAATTGTTCTCCATTTAAATTATAATTTGCTTTTCCATTTTTTCTGCCAAAGTGGATAACCTCACATTTTTCCACATTATACTCGATCTGCAAAATTTTTGCCCACTTCTTTTAAGACCCTAGGCTGTAAGCTATCAGGTCCAGGGGACTTGTCTGCCTTTAGTCCCATTATTTTACCAAGTACTACTTCATTAGTGATAGTGATTGTATTAAGTTCCTCCCTCCCTATAGCCCCTTGATTATCCAATATTGGGATGTTTTTAGTGTCTTCTACCTTGAATACCAATACAAAATATTTGTTCAACGTCTCTGCCATTTCCCTGTTCTCCATTATTAATTCCCCCGTCTCATCTTCTAGGGGACCAACATTTACTTTAGCCATTCTTTTCCTTTTTATGGTCCTGTAGAAACTCTTACCATCTGTTTTTATGTTTCGTGCTATTTTACTTTCATAATCTATCTTCCCTCTCTTTATCATTTTTTTAGACCTTCTTTGCTGGATTTTAAAAGTTTCCCAGTCCTCTGGCCTCCCACTAATCTTGGCCACATTGTATGCCCTTCTTTTCAATTTGATACCATTCCTTATTTCCTTAGTTAGCCACGGATGGTTACCCCTTCTCTTACAGTCTTTCCTTCTCATTGGGATATATTTTTGTTGCATGTTATGAAATATCTCCTTAAATGTCTGCCACTGCACATCAACTGTCCCATACTTTAATCTATTTTCCCAGTCCACTTTAGCCAACTCTGCCTTCATACCTTTGTAGTCTCCTTTATTTATGCTAAGGACTCTGGTTTGAGAACCAACTTTCTCACCCTCCAACTGAATTTGAAATTCAATTGATTGATGGTCACTCATTCCTAGAGGATCCTTTACTATGAGATCATTTATTAATCATGTCTCATTACACAGTACCAGAACTAAGATAGCCTGCTCCCTGGTTGGTTCCGCAATGTACTGTTCAAGGAAACCATCCTGGATACACTCTATGAACTCTATCTCTAGGCTACCCTGGCCAATTTGCTTTGTCCAATCAATATGAACTTTAAAATCACCCATGATTATTGCCGTTCCTTTATTACAAGCCTCCATTATTTCTTGATTTATGCTGCATCCAACAGTGTAGCTACTGTTAGGGGGCCTATAGACTACACCCACCAGTGACTTTTTCTCCTTATTATTCCTTCTCTCCACCCAAACTGATTCAATACCTTGATCTTCTGTGCCAATATCGTTTCTCACTAATGCACTGATCTCAGCCTTTATTAATAGAGCCACTCTACGGCTTTTTCCTTTCTGTCTATCCTTCCGAATTGTCAAATACCCCTGAATATCTAGTTCCCAGTCTTGGTCACCTTGCAACCACGGTTTTGAAATGGCTATCATATCATATGCATTTGTATCTATTTATGCCATCACCCCATCTCTTTTGTTAAATTACCATTTTTTCCAACTTTGACCCCACTTTCTGATACACCTTTATGTTTATGCATTCTGTCCCTTCCTGGCACTCTCTGGTTTTCATTTCCCCCAGTGCAACTTTGATCTATTGCCTTTTCCTTATTCTTTGACTTTTTAAATTTTCGCTCACCCGAATCAGCTTCAAGCCCTCTCTACAGCCCTAGTTATTTGATTTGCCAGGACCCTAGTCCCAGCACAGTCTAAGTGTGGAGCCCGTCCCAATGGAACAGCTCCCTCTGACCACTGTACTGGTGCCAGTGTCCCATGAACCAAAACCCATTTCTCCCATACCAGTCTTTGAGCCACGTGTTTAACTCGCTGATCTTATTTACCCTATATAAATTTGCTCATGGCTCGGGTAGGAATAGAAACATAGAAACATAGAAAATAAGTGCAGGAGTAGGCCATTCAGCCCTTCGAACCTGCACCACCATTCAATAAGATCATGGCTGATCATTCACCTCAGTACCCCTTTCCTGCTTTCTCTCCATACCCCTTGATCCCTTTAATTGTAAGGGCTATATCTAACTCCCTCTTGAATATATCCAATGAACTGGCCTCAACAACTCTCTGCGGTAGGGAATTCTACAGGTTAACAACTCTCTGAGTAAAGAAGTTTCTCCTCATCTCAGTCCTAAATGGCTTACCCCTTATCCTTAGACTGTGACCCCTGGTTCTGGACTTCCCCAACATCGGGGACATTCTTCCTGCATCTAACCTGTCCAATCCCGTCAGAATTTTATATGTTTCTATGAGATCCCCTCTCAATCTTCTAAATGCCAGTGAATACAGGCCCAGTTGATCCAGTCTCTCCTCATATGTCAGTCCTGCCATCCCTGGAATCAGTCTGGTGAACCTTTGTTGCACTCCCTCAATAGCAAGAACGTCCTTCCTCAGATTAGGAGACCAAAACTGAACACAATATTCCAGGTGAGGCCTCACCAAGGCCCTGTACAACTGCAGTAAGACCTCCCTGCCCTCGCTATGAAGGCCAACATACCACCGCCTGCTGTACCTGCATGCCAACTTTCAATGACTGACGTACCATGACACCCAGGTCTCGTTGCACCTCCCCTTTTCCTAATCCAGAGATTATTACCTTTGTGGTTCTGCTTTTTAATTTGGCCCCTAGCTGCTCATACTCTCTCAGCAGAACCTCTGTCTTGGTCCTATCTATGTCGTTGGTACCCAAGTGGACCATGACAACTGGATCTTCCCCCTCCCACTCCAAATTCCTGTCCAGCCCTGAGGAGATGTCATTAACCCTGACACCGGGCCGGCAACACAGCCTTCGGGACTCACGCTCTTGGCTGCAGTGAACCTTATCTGTCCCCCTAATGATACTGTCCCCACCACTACAACATTTCTTTTACTCCCCCTGTACCACGGTGCTGTAGTCAGTTTGCTCATTCTTCCTGCAGTCCCTGCTCATGTCCATACAGGGAGTAAGAGCCTCGAACCTGTTGGAAAAGAGCATGGGCTGATGCTCCTCCATCACTCCATCCTGAGTCCTCATACCTTCCTCACTCGTAGTCACATCCTCCTGTACCTGACCACGGATCGAATTTGAATTAATTACTGCAACAAACAGTAGGATTGGTTGAACTACTCGGTCTGCCTCTTGGTTCACCAATTACATCTCCTTCTCATTCTAGTATTCCATTCCACAATTGGACTCACCTCACTAAAAAGGTCAGTGCTAATTCTAAAACGCTCTCCCTCTCACATTGGCAGTCCAATAATTCACTACTAAATAGGATCTCTAACCTGGTCCTCCACAGGGACCCTGCTGTCTCTGACCTAGATCATTCCTCACTCCAACATGCAGAAACTGAAAAGCAGGCCCATTACAATGGTATTTTCAGCATTGACTCTTACCCTGCTGCAAATCTTCCACTACACCATCGTCCAGGCAAGATGTTAAACCAAGGCAGCATCTGCCTGTCCCAGTGGTTCAGGGGGACATTAAGGATTCTATGGCACTATTTGAAGAAAGGCAGGGAGTTGTATTTTCCAATATTCTTCCCTGGAGCAACACCACCAGAAACAGATTGGGTGGTCTTTCATCTTGTTGCTATTTTTGGGAACATGCTGTGTGCTGAGCTTCCGAGCCCAAAACCTCTCCATCGCAAAGACCGTCTACATCCACCCAATCACCTGATCCACCCCTGGCTCATCCATTTAATTTCACCACCTGACTCGGATACTCCAATGTTTTCCTGGCCGGATTCCCAACTTCCACCCTTCATAAATGTCAGCCCATCTAAAACTCTGCTAGCTGCACCAGTCCCGCTCACCCATCCATGTGTTCGCTGACCTACATTGGGTCCTGATCCACCAATGTCTCACATTTAAAATTCTCATCCTGGTGTTCAAATCCCTTCACAGCCTCACCCCTCCGTATCCCCGTAACCTCCTTCAGTTCTATAATCCTCTGTGAATTCTGTGTTCCTCTAACTCGGGCTCGTGTCCATCCCCCACTGCACCCACCGATGGTGGCTGAGCCATCAGCCCAGACAGGCCCGGTACTCTGGAATTCCCTCGCTGAACCTCTCCATCTCATTCTCCTCCTTTAAGATCTCCTTAAAATCTACCCCACCCTCTAAGTATCTCCTTCTTTACCTCGGTGTCCATTGTTGTCTGATTACGTTGCTGTGAAGCGCCTTGGAATGTTTTCCGAGGTTAAAGGCGCTACATAAATGCCAGTTGTTGTTATTGTGCAAACTGAGCTGTCACATTTCCCGACAAAACAACAGTGACTACACTGCAAAATAATTCACTGAATGTGAACTACTTTGGGACATTTCTGAGAGGTGTGATAAGGTGTTACATCAACACAAATTCTTTCTTCCTTGCTGTTAAACTCACGTCGATACATTTCATCCCCCAGCCATTCCAGCTTCTCCTTGCACTCTACTCCGCCTGCCTCTTGTTCCTGTTGGCTCTCGTCTCCCTCCCCCCACAATCCAAGCTGTCATTCTTACCCCTGCCCCAGTTCATGGTGGCTTTCCTCCCTTTGCTGCTCCGTTCAAACTGCTGCACCTGTCCTTTCCCCCAGTTCATGTCAGCACTCTTCTCCCCCGCCCACATTCTCAATGTAAGTCAGCACTTTTCCTTCTCCTACACACTTTAAGCTGGCACTCTCCTCCTGCATTTCATGCTGTGTCCATCCCCCCATCCCAGTCCATGCTGTACTCTCCCTTTGCTTTATAGTTCAGGTTGCTTTAGTTTGGATATATGAAAGTGCTGGAAATCACTATTTTACATTAGTAGATCCCTTCTAGATTCCCATGGAACACAAAGTGAAACTTTCTTTCTTCAAACTCTGGATATGACCTGAGGGCACTTACAGAATACGCCTTTCCACGACAGTATAATATTCAAGTTTAACTTTGTACTTTCAACAGAGCCAAGTCAAAAATAATGTAAATTGTTGTTTGAGTTATAATCCTATGAACAGGTCTGCCTTTTGCCTCATGTTTACTGACTATCACCAGTCTTGGTGCAGCAGTGTTCCCTTATCTGTGTGTCTCACTGTGAGCCACTAATCCCAGCTCTCTGCATTTCAACTGCTTTGTAATGTAAGCTACTTTATTTCTGAAAACTAGTTCCTTGATCGATAGTCTACATGTAAAATTAAATACAGAAGTTATTATAATGATCTTTACCTCATAATGCTGATCGATGGACAATGTGTTGAATTTTTTCGTCAGCTCCAACTGTCCTTCCAATGGTGAGTTGACCGAATGTTTGGAGTGTTGTTTTTCAGCTCATTTATACCGTTCAGTCATTAATCGCTATGAATCATTTCCTGAAAGTGAATAGAAACTAAACCGAGAAATGGAAACTCAGAAGCAACATTCCTGTTCAGGAAATTCTGGTGTCACACAGTAACATTGTGTGCTGACACAGAACCCCATGGAGCCTATTATAAACATAGGCCGGTTCAGCAACTGAAAAAGACCACTTGGCCCAAAAGGTCGAACCTGTTTGATTCCAGGATACATTTCAATACCGATCACCAATCACGTTACATGTAGCACTATGCAGAAAAAACAGTACATGGAACGGATGGGGATACATTTACATTTTTTTACAAGTTACTAAAGAGTGCAGAGACTTTCATTATACATGGCACAACACAGGTGTTTTTCAGTCCATGATGCTCTGTGTATACAAGCAGATTAACAAGTACAGCCCGAGGGGGGTCTGATTTCATACCCTGGGTTTACCGTGGCGGAAGGGCCTTAAACTGTGCCTCTTCTCCATCATGTCTTTGCGGCAACTGCACCAATCTTTAGTGTGACCCTCAGTACGTACTCCTGGATCTTGGATTGGGCCAGTCTGTAACACTTGGCCGTGGACATCTCCTTGCTCTGGAAGACCAGCAAGTTTTGGGAAGACCAAAGTGCGTCTTTCACCGAGTTAATGGCTCTCCAGCAGCAGATGATGTCTGTCTCGGTGTGTGTCCCGGGGAACAGTCCGTAGAGCACAGAGTCCTGTGTTACGGAGCTGCTTGCGATGAACCTCGACAGCTACCACTGCATCTCCTTCCAGACCTGCCTTGCAAAGGGGCAATCCCGAAAGAGATGGATGTCAGTCTCGTCCGCACCACAGCCGGCTCAGGGCTAGAGTGCCGTGTCTCTGAAACCCCGGCTGTGTATGAAGGACCTGACGGGTAGGGCCCATCTCACCGTCAACCAAGCTATGTCTTGGTGCTTGTATGAAAGCTCTGCCGATGAGACATTCTGCCAAACGAGTTCGACAGCCTGCTCGGGGAACCGTCCGACAGGATCCATCATCTCCTTCTTTTGTAGGGCGTCCAGGACCTTGCGTGCTGACCACTGCTTTATGGCCTTGTGGTCAAAGGTGTTTTTCTTGAAAACCTTTCCACGAAGGACAGGTGCTGAGGCATGGTCCAACTGGTCGGAGCGTTCCGTGGCAGCCTGGCCAGACCCATCCTTCGCAACACCAGGGACAGATAGAATCTCAGCACGTACTGACACTTGGTGTTTGCGTACGAAGGGTCAATGCACAGCTTAATGCAGCCGCACACAAAGGTGGCCATCAGGATGAGGGCCACGTTTGGAACGTCCTTTCCCTCCTTGTCTAGAGATTTGTACATCATGTCTCTGCGGACACGGTCCATTTTCGATCTCCAGATGAAATGGAAGATGACTCGGGTGACTGCCACGGCACAGGAGTGGGGTATGGGCCAGACCTGCACCACGTACAACACCGAGAGCACCTCACTCCTCGTGACCAGGTTCTTTCCTGCAATGGAAAGTGAGCACAACTTTCACCATCCCAGTTTATGTTTGGCTTTAGCGATACGCTCCTTCCAGTTTTTCACGCACGACCCGTCCGCTCCGAACCATATTCCCAACACCTTCAGGTAATCTGACTTCACGGTGAAGGGAATAAAGGATCGGTCAGACCAGCTTCCAAAGAACATGGCCTCGCTTTTGCTGCGACTGACCTTCGCCCCCGAGGCCAGTTCAAACTGGTCACAGATTGTGAGCAATCCGCGGACTGGCTGCGGATCCGAGCAAAAGATGGTGACGTCGTCCATGTACAGGGAGATCTTGACCTGAACGCCTCCGCTGCCTGGGATTGTCACCCGCCTAATGCCCGCATCCTTCCTGATGGACTCGGCAATGGGCTCGATACAACACACAAACAAGACAGAGGAGAGGGGACAGCCTTGCCTGACTCCAGACCTGATTGGAAAGCTTCCAGTTTCCCGCCCATTGATTAGAACTGTGCTACTGATGTCTGTGTAGAGCAGTTGGATCCAATTGCGGATACCCTCCCCAAACCCCATTTGGAGAGCACGTCCATCAGGTACGTGTGCGATATCCTGTCAAAGGCAAGCTGATTAAACAGGTGTCCACCCTCCTGTCCCGCACGGAGGCGATCGTATCCCTGAGTAGCGCGAGGCTATCAGAGATCTTCCTGCCGGATCACCAGCTCCCGAGCAGACTTGACCCTGTTTGCGATGACCTTTGACAGGATCTTGTCGACCACATTGAGCAGCGAAATGGCCGCCAGTTTTTGATTTCCTCCCTCTCCCACTTCTGCTTGTAGATGAGGGTGATGATGCCTTTCCTCATTGATTCTGACATGCTGCCAGCCAGAAGCATACCCCCGTACACTTCCAGCAGGCCTGGGCCTATCCAGTCCCACAGAGCCGAATACAACTAGACCGCTAAACCGTCGCTTCCGGGAGTTTTACTCATCATGAGGGACGGGACGGCCTTTGTCAGCTCGTCCAGAGTTAGTGGGTGATCGAGACTCTCCCGCTCGCTGTGGTCTAAGACCTCTGAGATAGACGACAGGAAAGACTGCGAGGCCGCGCGGTCTGTGGGCTTGACGTTGTACAGCCCGGCAGAGAAGGATTTGCTGATCCTCAGCATGTCAGGCTGCGAAGACGTCGCTGGTGATCACAGAGCTCCCCCTGTGTACCTTTTGGAAGAAGAAACGCGAACACGTCTCATCCTGCTCGACGGAGCGGACTCTGTGCAAAAACACTTAAGAAGCTTGACACCATCCAGGACAAAGCAGCCTGCTTCATTGGCAGCCCTTCCATCACCTTAAACATTCACTCCCTCCACCACTAGCTCACCGTGGCTGCAGTGTGTACCATCTACAAGATGCACTGCAGCAACTCGCCAAGGCTTCTTTGGCAGCACCTCCCAAACACGTGCCCCCAACCATCTAGAAGGACAAGGGCAGCAGGTACATGGGAACACCATCACCTCCAAGTTACACGCCATCCTGACTTGGAAATATATCGCCGTTCCTTCATCATTGCTGGGTCAAAATCCTGGAACTCACGCCCTAACCACTGTGGGAGCACCTTCATCATAGGGTCTGCGGTGGTTCACAATGGCGGCTCACAATAACTTGCTCAAGGGCAAGTAGTGATGGGCAATAAATGCTGGCCTTGCCAGCAATGCCCACATCCCATGAACGAATAAAAAAATATATATATACCCTGACAGGGATACGAACCAAAGGCACCAGACAAATCCTCGACTCTTCACATTAACTCCTGTCATTTACCGCCCAGTCTATGCCTGAATTCATTGAACCATAGAATGGTTACAGCATGGAAGAAGGCCATTCAGCCCATCGAGCCTGTGGCGACTCTCAGGTAGTCCCACTCCCCTGTCCTTTCCCTGTAGCCCGGCAATTTGTTTTTCCTTCAGATACTTATCCAATTCCCTTTTGAAAGATAAGATTGAGTCTGCCTCCACCACCCTTTCAGGCAGTGCATTCAGAACCCAACCACTCGCTGCGTACAAACATTTTTTCTTACATCACCTTTGGTTCTTTTGCCAATCACGTTGAATCTGATTCCTCTGGTTCTTGACTCTTCTGCCTATGGGAACAGTTTCTCTCTCTAGCTACTTTGTCCAGACCCCTCATTATTTTGAACACCTCTATCAAAGCTCCATCTCCATCTTCTCTGCTCCAAGGAGAAAGCCCCAGCTTCTCCAGTTGACCAACATAACTGAAGTTCCTCATTCCTGGAATCATTCTTGTTCATTTTTTCTGCAGCTTCTCTAAGGCCTTCACATCCTTCGTAAAGTGTGGTGCCCAAAATTGGACACAATGCCCCAGTTGGGGCCACACCAGTGTTTTATACACGTTCATCATAATTTACACACTTTTGTACTCTCTACCTTTATTTATGAAGCCCAGGATCCCGTAAGCCTTTGTAACTGCTTTCTCATCCTGCCCTGCCACCTTCAACAATTTGTGCACACATACCCACTATTCATTCACCCTGTTTCGGATTGTACCATTTAGTTTATATGTCCTTTCCTCATTCTTGCGACCAAAATGTATCACTTCACACTTTTCTGCATTAAATTTCATCTGCATCGTGTCCGCCCATTTCACCAGCCCGTCTATGACTTGCTGAAATCGATCACTCTCCTGCTCACTGTTCACTATACTTCCAAATTTTGTCTCATCTGCAAATTTTGAAATTGTGCCCTGTGCATTCATGTCCAAGTCATTATTATATATCAAGAAAAGCAGTGGTCGCAGAAGTGATCCCCGGGGAACAGCAATGTGTACCTACCTCCAGTCCTAAAAACAACCGTTAACCACTAATCTCTGAGGGCCAAATTGACCATTTTTATAGCTCCATTCGCGCTAATGGACACTAATGGGACGCAACGAGGTTATCGCCCGGGGGAAGAGGACGATAGTGCCCCCGTGGAAATTGCCCCGGAGGTTTTGGGGGTGTTGTACCGTTAACGCCGCACCCCACGATTTGTGCCCCGGGCTGGCGCATTCACGACGATGATACCATCGGCGTGCACACGGACCCGTCACCACCCCGCGCTGACCCCTTTGCGCCCGGCGGAGGAAAATACTCAGCGGGCGGCGAGGATGGCGTCGGCCGATATCACCGCCAGCTTCACGAGTCGCGAACCCGCGGACATCCACCGCCGACACTACACCCGAATGGGGAGGCCGTTTGCGCCGTGGGCCGCTTTATTTTTCTGTTACCCGACTCCCTGTCAGCCCGACAATGGTGGTCCTCGCCTCGACAGAACCGCAATCCTGCAGCCCGGCGCTCTGTTATGAGAGCCGCACTGTTGGCCCAGTCGAGGGTGTCCCTGTTGGCCCAGTGGCAGCCACCAACGGGACTGCAGAGCACACAGCAGCCCTCCCCTTTAATTGAACCTGAGGGACATTCTGCCACATCAGTGCTAACGGAGCAGACACGAGACGCTGATGCTGCCAGCAGGGCGCTGGGCTCCGAAGTCAGGGCCATCCTACTGCCCCGGGAGCGCCCCTCCACGGACACGAACAATCTCCAATGGCGCTCCACCTCTGTTGAGGGGCGGAAGGGCCAAATTCCACACCCCGGGTGGAACTCCCGAGCCGGGCACAAGGAGTCCCAGCCCCAGAAGGTTACCGCCCCCAATCAGGACGAGGGGCAATTTTATGGAATCTGTTCCCTGTCCCTTCGCGAATTTTGTAACCATGCTGCCACTGCCCCTTTTATTCCATGGGCTTCAACGTTCCTGGCAAGTCTATTTTGTGCCAGTTTGTCGAACGCCTTTTGGAAATCGCATTACCCTCATCAACGCTCTCTGTCACCTCATCAAAAAACTTCATCAAGTTAATGAAACACTATTTGCCTTTAACAAATCCATGCTGGCTATCTTTAATTAATCCACACTTATCCAAGTGACTGTTCATTTTGTCCCTGATCACTGTTTCTCAAAGCTTCACACTACCGGGGTTAAACTCACTGGCCTGTAATTGCTGGGTTTATCATTTACCAATATGGACCATGACCTCTGGCTGTTCACCCTTGTAGGCTCCGTTCCTCCCCCCTCACCCCCCAACAGTAAAAATTGGACTATTAAATATAAAAACTCAGAACTGCATTACAGCCCACAAAAAGAGTTGGGCAGCAAAGGGTTAATTCTAACATTGCAGCAAAACCATGAGACACCATCAGAGACAATGATGCAGGCTAACTGCCATTTCATCTAATCAACACAGACAATAGCACCAGAAGAGAGACATTCACACCTTCAATGGTTTCTGTCTGAAAAGATACAGGAACATTCACATATTCATTTACCTTCAGGGGTTACATTGTTAAAGAGGCGTACCTTAGACCATGGTCCCAGAAAGGCTGGTATCAGTGCAGGCCGAGACTGGACCCTGAACCATTTGAATAAGAATGCGACTGGAAACCAACAATGAAGTCACCTTGGGAAGGTTATATTGTCAGAAAGTACTTCACACGACAGACAGGCGGTGGCCAGAGTAATCATGGACAATGACCCTAAATGAGGGACAATTAGACACCAAGAATTCCCTGCGAGAGACATTCACACATTTGATGCTGCCATTGTCTTCACAGGAGGGAAAGGAAATCTGTTTTGAGGTTGCAAGTTGGTCTTTGGTATAAAGAAGAGCCATTTCCGAGGGGAAAGCCAGTACAGGAACAGTATCGAAACAGCAACAGACAGCAGTGTGTTTTCGGGATGCAAGCTGCAACTAAGATCTGGGCCTACAGTCAACCTCAGCAGACAGCCGGGGAATTGGTGATTGTACGTTTCCAGTCAAATCATAGAAGGGTTTTGTGATTTAATCTGGGTAAGTTTACAGGTAACAGTCAAACCGCGGACGGGTTTAACCATGTCATATTGTGCTGATGCAAATGACCCTTTCATAGGGGTTTGTATTTTGGGGTTAATCCGTCCAATAAAAATCGTAGGGATTTATACTGGGCAGTAATTGTGTGTATGTTCAATACATGAACAAATCTTCGTTGATCCAAAACCCTGAGCCGTGTGTATTTTGTTCTTTATAAATCCTGAAGTCAAAGAACTGTGTATAATGGGGAACTAGATTTAGAAATACTTACACCCTCCCCTCTCAGAATGTTCTGCAGTCGCTCAGAGACATCCTTAACCCTGGCTACAGGGAGGCAACACTTTATCCTGGAGTCCCGCCTGCAGCCGCAGAAATGCCTCTCTGCTCCTGTAATGATCGAATCCTCTACTAGTATTACTCTCCCTCTCTCCTTTCTCCCCCCTGTACAGCTGAGCCACCCGTGGTGCTGTGTACTTTGCTCTGGAACCCAGAGGAGCCATCGCCCTCACCAGTACTCAGAACAGAACCCAGATTGGAAAGCGAGATGCACACAGGAGAGTCCTGCACTACATGCCTGGTCCTCCTCTTCTGTCTGGCAGTCACCCATTTCCTCCCTGGCTGCTCACTCCTAGGGTGCTGAGTGACCATCTCCTGAAACATGCTATTCCCGAAGTTCTCAGCCTAACGGATGCACCGCAGTGATGCCCGTTGCTACTCAAGCTCCAAAACCCGGAGCTCGAGCTCCTCCAGCTGACGACACTTCCTACACATGTGTTTGTCCAGGACACGGGAAGTGTCCTGGAGTTCCCACATGGCAGAGTGTGCATACCACGGGACTGAGCTGCCCTGTCATGCCTCTATTTAGAAAATAGGAGCAATAGTAGGCCATTCGGCCCTTCGAGCCTGCACCACCATTCAATATGATCATGGCTGATCCTCTATCTCAACACCATATTCTCGCTTTCTCCCCATGCCCCTTGATGCCTTTTGTGTCAAGTGAAGAAATTTCTCCACATCTCAGTCCGAAATTTCCGACCCTGTATCCTGAGACTGTGACCTCTTGTTCCAGACTTCCCAGCCACCGGAAAGATCCTCCCCGCATCCAGTCTGCCCAACCCCATCAGAATTTTATACATTTCAATGAAGACAGGCCGAGTTGACCCAATCTCTCTTCATACGACAGTCCTGCCATCCCAGGAATCAGTCTGGTGAACCTTCGTTGCACTCCCTTTATGGCAAGTGTATCCTTTTTTAGGTAAGGAGACCAAAACTGCACACAATATTCCAGGTATGGTCTCACCAAGGCTCTGTATAACTGTAGTAAGACATCCTTGCTCCTGTACTCAAATCCTCTTGCAATGAAGGTCAACATACCATCTTCCTTACTAACTGCTGACTGCACCGGCATGTTTGCTTTCAATGACTGATGTACAAGGACACCCAGGTCCCTTTATACATCGACATTTCCCAAGCTATCACCATTTAAATAATACTTTGTCTTTATGTTTTTTCTGCCAAAGTGGATAACTTCACATTTATCCACATTATTCTGCATCTGCCATGTGTTTGCCCACTCACTCAACCTATCTAAATCACCTTGCAGAGTCTTTGCATCCTCCTCACAACTCACAATCCCACCTAGTTTTGTGTCGTCAGCAAACTTGGAAATTTTGCAATAGGTTCCCTCATCCAAATCATTTATATATATATTTTGAATAGCTGAGGCCTAAGCACGGATCCTTGTGGTACCCCACTAGTCACTGCCCGCCACCCCGAAAAAGACCCGTTTATTCCTACTCTCTGTTTCCTGTCAGTTAACCAATTTTCAATCCCATGCCAGTATATTGCCCCCAATCCTATGTGCTTTAATTTTGCACACTAATGTCTTATGTGGGATTTTATCAAAGGCCTTCTGAAAATCCAAATACACTACATCCACTGGTTCTCCCTTATCTATTCTATCAGTTACATCCTCAAAAAACTCCAGTAGGTTTGTCAAACTCAATTTTCCTTTCACAAATCCATGTTGATTTTGTCTAATCCTTTTGATAGTTTCTAAGTGTGCCGTTATCACATCCTACATAATAGACTCTAGCATTTTTTCCTACTATTGTTGTTAGGCTAACCGGTGTGTAGTTCCCTGTTTTCTCTCTCCCTCCTTTTTTAAATAGTGGGGTTACATTTGCCACCCTCCAATCTGCAGGAACTGTTCCATAATCTATAGAATTTTGGAAAATGACAACCAATGCAGCCACTATTTCCATGGCTACCTCTTTTAGTTCTCTGGGATGCAGATTATCAGGCCCTGGGGATTTATCGGCCCTCAGTCCTATTAGTTTCTCCAGCACTATTTTCTTACCAATAATCATTTCCTTTAATTCCTCTTGTTCACTAGACCCTTGGTTCCCTAGCATTTCTGGGATGTTATTTGTGTCCTCTTGCGTGAAGACAGAACCAAAGTATTTATTTAATTGTTCTGCCATTTCCTTGTTCCCCATTATAAATTCTCCCGTTTCTGACTGTAAAGGATCTAAATTTGTCTTCACTAATCTTTTTCTTTTTACATACTTGTAGAAACTTTTGCAGTCGGTTTTTATGTTCCTTGCAAATTTACTCTCATACCTCTATTTTTCCTTTCTTAATCAATCTCTTGGTCCTTTTTTGCTGAATTCTGAACTGCTCCCAATAATCCTCAGGCTTCCTACTTTTTCTGGCAACTTTGTATGACCCCTCTGTGGATAGAAACATAGAAACATAGAAAGTAGGTGCAGGAGAAGGCCATTCGGCCCTTCGAGCCTGCACCACCATTCAATATGATCATGGTTGATCATGCAACTTCAGTACCCCATTCCTGCTTTCTCTCCATACCCCTTGATCCCTTTAGCCATAAGGGCCACATCTCACTCTCTTTTGAATATATCTAACAAACTGGCCTCAACAACTTTCTGTGGTAGAGAATTCCACAGGTTCACCACTCTCTGGGTGAAGAGGTTTCTCCTCATCTCGGTCCTAAATGGCTTACTCCTTATCCTTAGACTGTGACCCCTGGTTCTGGACTTCCTCAACATCGGGAACATTCTTCCTGCATCTAACCTGTCCAATCCCGTCAGAATTTTATATGTTTCTATGAGATCCCCCCTCATACTTCTAAATTCCAGTGAATATAAGCCTAGTCGATAAAGTCTTTCTTCATATGTCAGTTCTGCCATCCCGGGAATCAATCTGGTGAACCTTCGCTGCACTCCCTCAATAGCAAGAATGTCCTTCCTCAGATTAGGAGACCAAAACTGCACACAATACTCAAGGTGTGGTCTCACCAAGGCCCTGTACAACTGTAGTAAGACCTCCCTGCTCCTATACTCAAATGCCATTTGCCTTCTTTACTGCCTGCTGTACCTGCATGCCGACCTTCAATGACTGATGTACCATGATACCCAGGTCTCGTTGCACCTACCCTTTTCTTAATCTGTCACCATTCAGATAATAATCTGCCTTCCTGTTTTTGCAAGCAAAGTGGATAACCTCACTTATTACTATCCTTAATTTCTTTTGCTAGCCATGGTCGGGCCACTTTTCCTTTTGTGTTTTTGCACCAGAAAGGAATGTATAACTGTTGTATTTCATGCATTCGTTCCTTAAATGTTAGCCATTGCCTATCCACCATCATGCCTTTTAATGAATCTTCCCAATCTATCATAGCCAATTCTTTCCTCATACCTTCATAGTTTCCTGTGTTTAGATTTAGGATACTAGTTTTGGATTGGACTACTTCACTTTCTATCTTAATAAAGAATTCTATCATGTTATGGTCACTCTTCCCTGAAGGACCGCGCACAACAAGACTATTAATTAATGTCATCTCATTGCAGAATATTCAATCTAGGATAGCCTGTTCCCTCATAGACTGCTCAACATACTGGTCTAAAAAATCATCTTGTACAGACATATTTAATAGACTATGAACTAACCTGGGAGAAATAAACTTTAAATTAAAAAAAAACACTCACCAGCTACTCACCAATCAGCTGCTTCCTTTGTGCCGACGTCATTTTGGCTTTTTTACTCTGACGTCACTATTTCAAATTCAGCCTGTGTTGAGTTGCTCAGCACTCGCTCTCGCTCTCGCTCTGGTCCGCCTCAGCTCCAATCATTTACCAGTAGTCCTGTGATGTCACTGCTGGATCTTTCTCCTCTCTGCTCCTCCAATGCTGCTGCTGATTAGGTCTACACTGGTCTCTCCTCTGCTGTTTAAATCTTGTCCCTCCTCCAATGCTGCTGCTGGTTAGGTTTACGCTGGTCTCTCCTCTGCTGTTTAAATCTTGCCCCTCCTCCAATGCTGCTGCTGATTAGGTCTACACTGGTCTCTCCTCTGCTGTTTAAATCTTGCCCCTCCTCCAATGCTGCTGCTGATTAGAATTTAACTCACAAAACTAACATTAACCAGTTCAGAATGTATTAGCATTTACACTATCAACCTCCAATGAGGATCTGCATGAGCTATTGAGTGAATGAATTAATTCTTGACAATTATGAAAGAGGAAGTCAGACAATAAAGTCTACATAATAGGATCCCAATTAACATTCGTTTAAGAGGCTATCACCTGAGACGGGGTGCGGGGGGAGTATAGTCAGGATGTTCTGGGGTCTTTGTGGGCCCGATCAGAGGCCGGTTAGTTGGCTGCAGAGTTCAGAGGATGGGTGGCTGCTTGTGCTGCAATGGAAATGGTGACACTGGCCATCAGATGCTGCATCATGGTTGGGTCCACAAGTGTGCGAACAGAGTTTGCCACCACTTCCATGCCCTGTGCCAAGCTGGTGAAGACTCCTCCATGCTCCGTGACATTGACCACAGGCTTTCTGGCAGGCCTGCCAATGCACCAAGCCTTCATTGTGCAAACCCGTCAGCGTTCCTCTGTCGGCTGCCCCATCGAATTCCGTATCTGAATCCTCGGCAATGAAATCTGTCTGTGCCCTCGCCCTCCGGTGAGCTGGCACCTGTGCTATCCTTGCCACCTGCCCTGGCTGCAACCCACTCGTGCTCGGTGTCTCACCACATGCAGATCCCACCTCTAATCTATCCTCTAACATAGCAGTGTCAGTATCTGAGCCGGTGGCTGTGAGTGTGAAATCAAGTGACGGTCACTCTCTTCTTGCTGTTCCTCCACTGCCTGGGCAGATTGCAACTCTTGTGTATCTGAAAGAAAAAAGGCACAAGAATAAGTTGTGGTGCAAGGAAGTGAGGGGAAAGTAAGAGGTACGTGCTTACACCATCTGCAGCTTGTAAATCAGATTGTGGGATGAGAGGAAAATGGGATGGTTTTAGCCCTGCCGCTGGCCACTTGCTCAACTTTGGGCATTTCAATAAAGGCCGGCACCATCTCCTCCACGGGTGTTAGGACATGCAGACGCGCCTGTCCCCTCCAGTTAGCACCTGCTGCATTTGGTTGTATGCCACCTTGTCCAGTGAGAGAGAGGGAAGCGTGTCAGTGACTTTCGTGCAAACTGTTTGGCTGATGTGGCTGTCATGGTTGAATAGCTGGCTGAGTGTGCAAGCTGTGAGATGTCGGAGTTCAGTGTGTGAGGGCGAAGTGAAACTACAGATGTGAGGTATGAGGCCTGTTGGTTGTTGTAGAGATTGTTGGTAGGTGAGTGATGGGGATGTGGTGAATTGAGCAGTGGGTGTGGCTCGTGTTGCAGTTGGGAAGACATGGCATTTGAAGATGCATTCACTGACCTTGACCACTCGTGTGAGGTCATTGAACTTCTTGCAGCACTGTATCCAGGTCCTCGGGGCTTGACTCCGGGCACTGACCACCACGGCTATCTACTTCCACTTCCTTTTGACCGTGTGTCTGGAGGGCCTCCGGCCCCACTGTGGATACAGAACATCTCGCCTCCTTTCCACCTCCTCCAACAAGACCTCCAGTTCTCCATCCGACAAACTTGGTGCCGGCTCGCTCCCCTGTTGTGTGGTTAGCACTAGTTGGATACACAGATCATTCAAATGAGCAGGCAGCACAAAGTTGACTTGCTGCCTGCATTGCAATCAACAGCCACAGGTTAATCGCACTTCATGATCCCTGCATCCATCTTTTATGAATGGGAAATCGTGTTTGACAAATCTGTTTTGAGTTTTTTGAAGATGTAACTTGCAGGATGGATAAGGGGAAACCAGTGGGTGTAGTGTATTTGGATTTTCAAAAAACATTCGATAAGGTGTCACACCAGAGGTTATTACACAAAATTACGTCTCATGGTATTGGGGGTAATATATTAGCATGGATTGAAACTGGTTAATGGACAGAAAACAGAGAGTAGGAATAAACAAGAATGTTTAAGTTTGGCAGGCTGTGACTAGAGGGATACCTCAAGGTTCAGTGCTTGGGCCTCAGCTATTTACAATCTATATTAATGACTTCGATGAAGGGACGGTGTAAAACGTATCCAACTTTGCTGATGATACAAAGTTAGGTGGGAAAGCAAGCTGAGAGGAGCACACAAAGAGGCTGCAGAGAGATAAAGGCCCCTATTTTCTATTTGCTGGATTTTTGGTGCCCACACATGTTAATGTATGATTTTTTTCTGTGCGTTTGCGGCAGAGAAAAAAAATTGGGACTTTCGTCAAAGAAATATTTGAATTTGGTGCAACGCTCTCCGAAGTTAGTTTGGGGCGGAGCTACAAGTCTACGGTAAAAACTCTCTGGGCATGCGCAAAAAGCTGAAGTTGCCAGGACAACCAGAGACGCTGATGCAAGCTGAAACCCACTCCCCTGAAAGGACTGCTCCCCACCGGCGGGACCCGCTGCAATCTCCGGCCGAATGGCCCTCCGGCTCCTGAACTTCAACTCGCAGGGTGACCGGGGGGGGCCATTCAGTCCGGGATTGTAGTGGGTCCAGCCAGTGAGGAACAGTCCTTTCGGGGGATTGTAGTGGGTCCAGCCGGTGAGGAACAGTCCTTTCAGGGGATTGTAGTGGGTCCAGCCGGTGGGGAACAGTCCTTTAGGGGGGATTGTACTGGGTCCAGCCAGTGGGGAACAGTCCTTTCGGGGGGATTGTAGTGGGTCCAGCCGGTGATGAACAGTCCTTTCAGGGGATTGTAGTGGGTCCAGCCGGTGGGGAACAGTCCTTTCGGGGGGATTGTAGTGGGTCCAGCCGGTGGGGAACAGTCCTTTCCGGGGATTGTACTGGGTCCAGCCGGTGAGGGACTGTCCTTTCGGGGGGATTGTAGTGGGTCCAGCCGGTGGGGAACAGTCCTTTCGGGGGGATTGTAGTGGGTCCAGCCGGTGGGGAAAAGTCCTTTCGGGAGATTGTAGTGGGTCCAGCCAGTGGGGAACAGTCCTTTCGGCCGGGGATTGTAGCGGGAGGAGCAGTCCTTTTGACCGGAAATGTTCTTCCCTTGCTCCAAAAAGAGTTCCCCGTGAAAAAAAGATAATTTGTTTTAACACAATTGAAAAATTGAAAGATATAAAATTCTTACGGGGCTTGACAGGGTTAATGCTGGGGGGTTAATGCTGGGTAAATGTTTTCCCTGTCTGGGGAATTTAGAACACAGGGTCACAGTCACAGAATAAGGGATAGGCAATTTAGGACTGAGATGAGGAGAAATGTCTTCACTCAAAGGGGTGTGAACCTTGGCAATTCTCTACCCCAGAGAGCTGTGGATGCTCAGTCGTTGAGTATATTCAAGACAGAGGCCGATAAAATTTTGGGAATAAAGGGAATTAAAGGATATGGGGATAGTGCGGGAAGGTGGAATTGAGGTACATCAGTCATGATCTCATTGAATGGCGGAGCAGGCTCGAAGGGCCAAATGGCCTCCTCCTGCTCTGATTTTGAATGTTCTTATGTCTTCGGGGCTGTCCAATTTAGCCCCCCGCCCCACCGCCCTCCCACACACAGGTGTCTGTGCAGCCCCTCCAATACCTTAAAACTAGTTTCCAGCATTGCACAGACCTGGGACAATACCTCCACAGAAAAGCTGAACCCTTCCAGGGGCTGCTTTTCCAATAGGTCTAAATATGATGTGAGGCGTCTGCAGCCTCTCCCAATGTTAGATTCTTCCATTGTCCCATTCCTCTGGATCTTCCCAACCATTCCTCCCTCACCTTTCTCTAATAGCACTGTGGCTACAGCTAGCAGTGTAAGGGCCATGTTTCACTCCACAATCAACAGCTGTTCAGTTTACTGCCTGTGTTAAAGGCTGGTCTGAATGTTCCTTACAGAGCTGGTACAGTTCACCATCACAAAGTGTGGATTATGAGTGACACTTACTGTCAGCATCAGCACAGATCAATGACACAAATAAAATTGTAGTTATAGTATCTTTTTATTGGTTATTTTAACACTCAATCTCTGATATTACAGCAAATTAACATTTCTCATTGGGAAATCTGTATCTGCTATAAAGCTTTATTATTTTTCATCATTTTAACTTATTTTTATATCCCTTAGCCGTGGTGGAAATTAACCGCTTCCATTGAAGAGGCAGGAAATCAGGGAGCTGCGGGCGGCTCGTTACAGGGAGAGAGAGAACATAATCTTTCTTCAGGCGTGATACCGACCATCCCGTTTTAACAATGTCAGTGACTGAGGCTCCTTGTCAGCAGTGGGATGAATAAAATTAAGCCCACATTATTCTGAAGGAGCACTGGCACTCATCCTGTCCCCCACCAAAAAATAATTCATCTCTTATTCGGGACTCTGATGCTGTCCCGCCAGGTTTTATTGAGCAAAGGGCCCGCGGTTGTTGCTTCACCCGACAGGCTGTTGTTCCCCATCCATTGAAGAGGCTGCAAATCAGGGAGCTGCGGGCGGCTCGTTACACAAAGAGAGAGAGAAATTAATCTTTCTTCAGGCATGATACCGGCCATCCCGTGTAGCAGGGAAATTGCACAATCCGGGTGAAATCGGCCGAACCAGTGTAAAAGATCGCAGAAACTCGAGCATAAGTTCTGTCAAGCTTCAACCGAGATTTCCGGGATCTTTAGCCCTGGTTTAAAAAGCTTTCTGCCCGAAGCTGGCGCCGCCCACAAAACTGGTCACACCCCCAGATAGAAATAACGAGGATGGTGAGTTTCCGCCCATTGCGTCCATTTGCAACCTTTCGAGGAGCGTTTTCAAATTGAGCTGGTTTTCTGAGGTGCCCAGGCACTAGTAGGCACAATTTAATAGGTTTTACATCTTAAAAATATTTAAATTATTAAAAGTCTGACTAGTGTACAACAATAAAACTTATAACTGGTTCAGTATAGATTTTAAAGCCATTTACATCACCTGAAATCAGGTAAAGCACAGCTGAAAGACTGACTAAAAATATTTAATTTTGCAGGTTACATCCATTTTCAGCTGTATCAATAAAGCTGCACCAATTGCCACTCTTAAATATATCAATGAATATTTTGAATGCAAAAAATAACTGATTATATTCTGTTACACTGACTGACTGCACTGGTTCTTGGAAGATTTTACGTTTCTGATTAAGCAAATGCATTTAGTGGAAACTTAAACTGTAAGCTAACCAGCGTAACTTCAAGTGCAATTTGCACCCAAAGCAGAAACTCTACCCGCTGTGTTTAGTTTTAGCTGGGAGAGTCGTCGTTGATTTAGATAGAAAGGCGTAATTCACAAAGAGCACTTAGATATTCTTCATTGTCACAATCAAACTCCAAGGCCTTTTCAAAGCACTCAATAGCTTCACACTTCTCCCCATCCAGCTGGTGCAGTAACCCAAGAACACCAAAGGCCTTGCTGTCTCTGGGATTCCTGTCAATTTGTTTTGTTGCAATCTTTCTCAAGTTTTCGCGACACAATTGCCATTCCACTGTGTCACGTTGGATTTTAAGTCCTTCCAGAAAATAGCTGATGGCATTTGATTCAGATCTTTTGTGATGCATTTCATATAACCCAAACTGCGCATATACTGCCTGCTTATTATCAGGATGAAAATCATCTAATTTCAGTAGATTACTGTAAATCTCCTCTGCTTTGAGATATTCTCCATTTAATGAACAGATTTCTGCAAAATCCAGTTGTGCACAAATAAATGTTAATGGGCGGGGCTCAAATGCCTTTTCAAAATGGTACTTGCATAGTTTGATCAACTCAGCTTTCTGTTGAAAAGCAGCATTGCGAGGGTCTTTGCTGCCTGGATATTTGATCAGTTGAAATAGTTTTTTTCTGTAACACAGACCTATTTGGTGGTGTATGAAGGTTGAGTTTGGGGTAATTTCTAATGCTTTCTTCAATAGCTCCACAGCTTTTTCCACATCTCCTTCTCTTCTGTAAAATTTTGCTGCGTAACGAGTTACATATGGAAGATCAGGGGACTTCTGCAATGCTTGTTCAACTAATTTCAGTGCTTCCTCATTTTGATTGAACTCTTGTAGTTTTAGAGCCAACAGCACCATGGCTACAGAGTCATCTGGATCAAGTTCCAGCACACGTTGTAACCGCTTCACTGATTGGCTGCGGTCACCACTCTCTGGGGTACTAGAAAACCCTTCCAGACGGAACAGAACAGTCGCATAGCCAACGTTCCATTCAGTGTCATCAGGATCTTCCTCCAGAGCCTTCTCAAAACATTCCTTTGCCTCTTCATAATATTTCCTGCCACATTTCAACAGTGACCAACCCTTCTCCCCGTATACTTCAGGTATCAGTGCTGTATACTGAGAGCCATCAGTAAATTGTTTACAGATCATCTCCAGCTTGTCGAGGTAGGACTGGGCCTCTGTCAGTTGGCCCATGTGATAATATACCCAGGCATAGTTTCCATAGGTGATGATGCTTCTTCTTTCAAATTCATGTTCATGGTTCTCCCTCAGAATCTTTTCAGCTTCCTTTAAGTTTTGAATTGCCTCTTCACAGTTGCCTTGCAGACAGTTTACAAAAGCGAGGTGGTTGTAAGACCTGGCCTGATATTTCACACCAGCCTGTATTAAATCTTGCAATCTATACTTCATGTCGTCCAAGTCAATGTTTTCTTTCTGTGGGCCCCATGTGAAGTGACATTGAAGCCAATCGAGACTCACTTTCAACAAATCCTTCTGTGTGTTGCTGCAAGAGAACAAAATTCATCAAAACCCGTCTCAGACTGGCTGTGTCACGCCCTCCCCTCTCTCCGGTTTCTTTAACTAAAGCCTTCTCCCGACTCCTGGACCCACTGACCATGAAATCTCTGCAAAAACCACTGCTAACGGTAAAGGGATGACTGCAAATCTCAGCTGTACTTACACTGGTCTCCTTCATGCTGGCTGATGTACCAGCTCGTGGCCATTTAGTCTTCTCACCCAATGTGCAGCATCACCTCAAACACCTCCACTCCCAATGATACAAGAACATAACAAATAGGAGCAGTAGTAGGCCACCTGTCCCCTTGAGCCTGCTCCAACATTTAATAAGATCATGGCTGATCTGATCATGGACTCAGCTCCACTTCCCTGCCAACTGCCCATAAACCTTTATTCTCTTATCGCTCAAAAATCTGTCTATCTCCATCTTAAATATATTCAATGACCCAGCCTCTACAGCTCTCTGGTGTCGAGAATTCCATAGATTTCCAACCCTCTGAGAAGAAATTCCTCCTCATCTCTGTTTTAAATGGGCGGCCCCTTATTCTGAGACTATGTCCCCTAGTTTTAGTTTCCCCGAAGAGTGAAAATATCCTCTCTGCATCCATCTTGTCGAGCCCCCTCATGATCTTACATGTTTCGATATGATCACCTCTCATTCTTCTGAACTCCAATGTGTATAGGCCCGACCTATTCAACCTTTCTTCATAAGTCAGCCCCCGCATCTCCAGAATCAACCGAGTGAACCTTCTCTGAACAACCTCCAATGCAAGTATATCCTTCCTTAAATACGGAGACCAAAATTGCACTCCAGTACTCCAAGTATGGCCTTACCAATACCTGTACATCCATAGCAGGACTTCTCTGCTTTTATACTCTATCCCCCCTGCAATAAAGGCCAACATTCCATTTGCCTTCCTGATTACTTGCTGTATCTGCATACTAACTTTTTGTGTTTCATGCACAAGGACCCCCAGATCCCCCTGTTCTGCAGCACTTTGCAATTGTTCTCCATTTAAATTATAATTTGCTTTTCCATTTTTTCTGCCAAAGTGGATAACCTCACATTTTTCCACATTATACTCGATCTGCAAAATTTTTGCCCACTTCTTTTAAGACCCTCGGCTGTAAGCTATCAGGTCCAGGGGGCTTGTCTGCCTTTAGTCCCATTATTTTACCAAGTACTACTTCATTAGTGATAGTGATTGTATTAAGTTCCTCCCTCCCTATAGCCCCTTGATTATCCAATATTGGGATGTTTTTAGTGTCTTCTACCTTGAATACCAATACAAAATATTTGTTCAACGTCTCTGCCATTTCCCTGTTCTCCATTATTAATTCCCCCGTCTCATCTTCTAGGGGACCAACATTTACTTTAGCCATTCTTTTCCTTTTTATGGTCCTGTAGAAACTCTTACTATCTGTTTTTATGTTTCGTGCTATTTTACTTTCATAATCTATCTTCCCTCTCTTTATCATTTTTTTAGACCTTCTTTGCTGGATTTTAAAAGTTTCCCAGTCCTCTGGCCTCCCACTAATCTTGGCCACATTGTATGCCCTTCTTTTCAATTTGATACCATTCCTTATTTCCTTAGTTAGCCACGGATGGTTACCCCTTCTCTTACAGTCTTTCCTTCTCATTGGGATATATTTTTGTTGCATGTTATGAAATATCTCCTTAAATGTCTGCCACTGCTCATCAACTGTCCCACTTTCTGATACACCTTTATGTTTATGCATTCTGTCCCTTCCTGGCACTCTCTGGTTTTCATTTCCCCCAGTGCAACTTTGATCTATTGCCTTTTCCTTATTCTTTGACTTTTTAAATTTTCGCTCACCCGAATCAGCTTCAAGCCCTCTCTACAGCCCGAGTTATTTGATTTGCCAGGACCCTAGTCCCAGCACAGTCTAAGTGTGGAGCCCGTCCCAATGGAACAGCTCCCTCTGACCACTGTACTGGTGCCAGTGTCCCATGAACCAAAACCCATTTCTCCCATACCAGTCTTTGAGCCACGTGTTTAACTCGCTGATCTTATTTACCCTATATAAATTTGCTCATGGCTCGGGTAGGAATAGAAACATAGAAACATAGAAAATAAGTGCAGGAGTAGGCCATTCAGCCCTTCGAACCTGCACCACCATTCAATAAGATCATGGCTGATCATTCACCTCAGTACCCCTTTCCTGCTTTCTCTCCATACCCCTTGATCCCTTTAATTGTAAGGGCTATATCTAACTCCCTCTTGAATATATCCAATGAACTGGCCTCAACAACTCTCTGCGGTAGGGAATTCTACAGGTTAACAAATCTCTGAGTAAAGAAGTTTCTTCTCATCTCAGTCCTAAATGGCTTACCCCTTATCCTTAGACTGTGACCCCTGGTTCTGGACTTCCCCAACATCGGGGACATTCTTCCTGCATCGAACCTGTCCAATCCCGTCAGAATTTTATATGTTTCTATGAGATCCCCTCTCAATCTTCTAAATGCCAGTGAATACAGGCCCAATTGATCCAGTCTCTCCTCATATGTCAGTCCTGCCATCCCTGGAATCAGTCTGGTGAACCTTTGTTGCACTCCCTCAATAGCAAGAACGTCCTTCCTCAGATTAGGAGACCAAAACTGAACACAATATTCCAGGTGAGGCCTCACCAAGGCCCTGTACAACTGCAGTAAGACCTCCCTGCCCCTGTACTCAAATCCCCTCGCTATGAAGGCCAACATACCATTTGCCTTCTTCACCGCCTGCTGTACCTGCATGCCAACTTTCAATGACTGACGTACCATGACACCCAGGTCTCGTTGCACCTCCCCTTTTCCTAATCCAGAGATTATTACCTTTGTGGTTCTGCTTTTTAATTTGGCCCCTAGCTGCTCATACTCTCTCAGCAGAACCTCTGTCTTGGTCCTATCTATGTCGTTGGTACCCAAGTGGACCATGACAACTGGATCTTCCCCCTCCCACTCCAAATTCCTCTCCAGCCCTGAGGAGATGTCATTAACCCTGACACCGGGCCGGCAACACAGCCTTCGGGACTCACGCTCTCGGCTGCAGTGAACCTTATCTGTCCCCCTAATGATACTGTCCCCACCACTACAACATTTCTTTTACTCCCCCTGTACCACGGTGCTGTAGTCAGTTTGCTCATTCTTCCTGCAGTCCCTGCTCATGTCCATACAGGGAGTAAGAGCCTCGAACCTGTTGGAAAAGAGCATGGGCTGATGCTCCTCCATCACTCCATCCTGAGTCCTCATACCTTCCTCACTCGTAGTCACATCCTCCTGTACCTGACCACGGATCGAATTTGAATTAATTACTGCAACAAACAGTAGGATTGGTTGAACTACTCGGTCTGCCTCTTGGTTCACCAATTACATCTCCTTCTCATTCTAGTATTCCATTCCACAATTGGACTCACCTCACTAAAAAGGTCAGTGCTAATTCTAAAACGCTCTCCCTCTCACATTGGCAGTCCAATAATTCACTACTAAATAGGATCTCTAACCTGGTCCTCCACAGGGACCCTGCTGTCTCTGACCTAGATCATTCCTCACTCCAACATGCAGAAACTGAAAAGCAGGCCCATTACAATGGTATTTTCAGCATTGACTCTTACCCTGCTGCAAATCTTCCACTACACCATCGTCCAGGCAAGATGTTAAACCAAGGCAGCTTCTGCCTGTCCCAGTGGTTCAGGGGGACATTAAGGATTCTATGGCACTATTTGAAGAAAGGCAGGGAGTTGTATTTTCCAATATTCTTCCCTGGAGCAACACCACCAGAAACAGATTGGGTGGTCTTTCATCTTGTTGCTATTTTTGGGAACATGCTGTGTGCTGAGCTTCCGAGCCCAAAACCTCTCCATCGCAAAGACTGTCTACATCCACCCAATCACCTGATCCACCCCTGGCTCATCCATTTAATTTCACCACCTGACTCGGATACTCCAATGTTTTCCTGGCCGGATTCCCAACTCCCACCCTTCATAAATGTCAGCCCATCTAAAACTCTGCTAGCTGCACCAGTCCCGCTCACCCATCCATGTGTTCGCTGACCTACATTGGGTCCTGATCCACCAATGTCTCACATTTAAAATTCTCATCCTGGTGTTCAAATCCCTTCACAGCCTCACCCCTCCGTATCCTGTAACCTCCTTCAGTTCTATAATCCTCTGTGAATTCTGTGTTCCTCTAACTCGGGCTCGTGTCCATCCCCCACTGCACCCACCGATGGTGGCTGAGCCATCAGCCCAGACAGGCCCGATACTCTGGAATTCCCTCGCTGAACCTCTCCACCTCACTCTCCTCCTTTAAGATCTCCTTAAAATCTACCCCACCCTCTAAGTATCTCCTTCTTTGCCTCGGTGTCCATTGTTGTCTGATTACGTTGCTGTGAAGCGCCTTGGAATGTTTTCCGAGGTTAAAGGCGCTATATAAATGCCAGTTGTTGTTATTGTGCAAACTGAGCTGTCACATTTGCCGACAAAACAACTGACTACACTGCAAAATAATTCACTGAATGTGAAGCACTTTGGGACATTTCTGAGAGGTGTGATAAGGTGTTACATCAATACAAATTCTTTCTTCCTTGCTGTTAAACTCACGTCGATACATTTCATCCCCCAGCCATCCCAGCTTCTCCTTGCACTCTACTCCGCCTGCCTCTTGTTCCTGTTGGCTCTCGTCTCCCTCCCCCCACAATCCAAGCTGTCATTCTTACCCCTGCCCCAGTTCATGGTGGCTTTCCTCCCTTTGCTGCTCCGTTCAAACTGCTGCACCTGTCCTTTCCCCCAGTTCATGTCAGCACTCTTCTCCCCCGTCCCCATTCTCAATGTAAGTCAGCACTTTTCCTTCTCCTACACACTTTAAGCTGGCACTCTCCTCCTGCATTTCATGCTGTGTCCATCCCCCCATCCCAGTCCATGCTGTACTCTCCCTTTGCTTTATAGTTCAGGTTGCTTTAGTTTGGATATATGAAAGTGCTGGAAATCACTATTTTACATTAGTAGATCCCTTCTAGATTCCCATGGAACACAAAGTGAAACTTTCTTTCTTCAAACTCTGCATATGACCTGAGGGCACTTACAGAATGCGCCTTTCCACGACAGTATAATATTCAAGTTTAACTTTGTACTTTCAACAGAGCCCAGTCCAAAATAATGTAAATTGTTGTTTGAGTTATAATCCTATGAACAGGTCTGCCTTTTGCCTCATGTTTACTGACTATCACCAGTCTTGGTCCAGCAGTGTTCCCTTATCTGTGTGTCTCACTGTGAGCCACTAATCCCAGCTCTCTGCATTTCAACTGCTTTGTAATGTAAGCTACTTTATTTCTGAAAACTAGTTCCTTGATCGATAGTCTACATGTAAATTTAAATACAGAAGTTATTATAATGATCTTTACCTCATAATGCTGATCGATGGACAATGTGTTGAATTTTTTCGTCAGCTCCAACTGTCCTTCCAATGGTGAGTTGACCGAATGTTTGGAGTGTTGTTTTTCAGCTCATTTATACCGTTCAGTCATTAATCGCTATGAATCATTTCCTGAAAGTGAATAGAAACTAAACCGAGAAATGGAAACTCAGAAGCAACATTCCTGTTCAGGAAATTCTGGTGTCACACAGTAACATTGTGTGCTGACACAGAACCCCATGGAGCCGATTATAAACATAGGCCGGTTCAGCAACTGAAAAAGACCACTTGGCCCAAAAGGTCGAACCTGTTTGATTCCAGGATACATTTCAATACCGATCACCAATCACGTTACATGTAGCACTATGCAGAAAAAACAGTACATGGAACAGATGGGGATACATTTACATTTTTTTACAAGTTACTAAAGAGTGCAGAGACTTTCATTATACATGGCACAACACAGGTGTTTTTCAGCACATGGTGCTCTGTGTATACAAGCAGATTAACAAGTACAGCCCGAGGGGGGTCTGATTTCATACCCTGGGTTTACCGTGGCGGAAGGGCCTTAAACTGTGCCTCTTCTCCATCATGTCTTTGCGGCAACTGCACCAATCTTTAGTGCGTCCCTCAGTACGTACTCCTGGATCTTGGATTGCACCAGTCTGTAACACTTGGCTGTGGACATCTCCTTGCTCTGGAAGACCAGCAAGTTTTGGGAAGACCAAAGTGCGTCTTTCACCGAGTTAATGGCTCTCCAGCAGCAGATGATGTCTGTCTCGGTGTGTGTCCCGGGGAACAGTCCGTAGAGCACAGAGTCCTGTGTTACGGAGCTGCTTGCGATGAACCTCGACAGCTACCACTGCATCTCCTTCCAGACCTGCCTTGCAAAGGGGCAATCCCGAAAGAGATGGATGTCAGTCTCGTCCGCACCACAGCCGACTCAGGGCTAGAGTGCCGTGTCTCTGAAACCCCGGCTGTGTATGAAGGACCTGACGGGTAGGGCCCATCTCACCGTCAACCAAGCTACGTCTTGGTGCTTGTATGAAAGCTCTGCCGATGAGACATTCTGCCAAACGAGTTCGACAGTCTGCTCGGGGAACCGTCCGACAGGATCCATCATCTCCTTCTTTTGTAGGGCGTCCAGGACCTTGCGTGCTGACCACTGCTTTATGGCCTTGTGGTCAAAGGTGTTTTTCTTGAAAACCTTTCCACGAAGGACAGGTGCTGAGGCATGGTCCAACTGGTCGGAGCGTTCCGTGGCAGCCTGGCCAGACCCATCCTTCGCAACACCGGGGACAGATAGAATCTCAGCACGTAGTGACACTTGGTGTTTGCGTACGAAGAGTCGATGCACAGCTTAATGCAGCCGCACACAAAGGTGGCCATCAGGATGAGGGCCACGTTTGGAACGTCCTTTCCCTCCTTGTCCAGAGATTTGTACATCATGTCTCTGCGGACACGGTCCATTTTCGATCTCCAGATGAAATGGAAGATGACTCGGGTGACTGCCACGGCACAGGAGTGGGGTATGGGCCAGACCTGCACCACGTACAACACCGAGAGCACCTCACTCCTCGTGACCAGGTTCTTTCCTGTAATGGAAAGTGAGCACAACTTTCACCATCCCAGTTTATGTTTGGCTTTAGCGATACGCTCCTTCCAGTTTTTCACGCACGCCCCGTCCGCTCCGAACCATATTCCCAACACCTTCAGGTAATCTGACTTCACGGTGAAGGGAATAAAGGATCGGTCAGACCAGCTTCCAAAGAACATGGCCTCGCTTTTGCTGCGACTGACCTTCGCCGCCGTTCAAACTGGTCACAGATTGTGAGCAATCCGCGGACTGACTGCGGATCCGAGCAAAAGATGGTGACGTCGTCCATGTACAGGGAGGTCTTGACCTGAACGCCTCCGCTGCCTGGGATTGTCACCCGCCTAATGCCCGCATTCTTCCTGATGGACTCGGCAATGGGCTCGATACAACACACAAACAAAACAGAGGAGAGGGGACAGCCTTGCCTGACTCCAGACCTGATCGGAAAGCTTCCAGTTTCCCGCACATTGATTAGAACTGTGCTACTGATGTCTGTGTAGAGCAGTTGGATCCAATTGCGGATACCCTCCCCAAACCCCATTTGGAGAGCACGTCCATCACGTACGTGTGCGATATCCTGTCAAAGGCAAGCTGATTAAACAGGTGTCCACCCTCCTGTCCCGCACGTAGGCGATCGTATCCCTGAGTAGCGCGAGGCTATCAGAGATCTTCCTGCCGGATCACCAGCTCCCGAGCAGACTTGACCCTGTTTGCGATGACCTTTGACAGGATCTTGTCGACCACATTGAGCAGCGAAATGGCCGCCAGTTTTTGATTTCCTCCCTCTCCCACTTCTGCTTGTAGATGAGGGTGATGATGCCTTTCCTCATCGATTCTGACATGCTGCCGGCCAGAAGCATACCCCCGTACACTTCCAGCAGGCCTGGGCCTATCCAGTCCCACAGAGCCGAATACAACTAGACCGGTAAACCGTCGCTTCCGGGAGTTTTACTCATCATGAGGGACGGGACGGCCTTTGTCAGCTCGTCCAGAGTTAGTGGGTGATCGAGACTCTCCCGCTCGCTGTGGTCTAAGACCTCTGAGATAGACGACAGGAAAGACTGCGAGGCCGCGCGGTCTGTGGGCTTGACGTTGTACAGCCCGGCAGAGAAGGATTTGCTGATCCTCAGCATGTCAGGCTGCGAAGACGTCGCTGGTGATCACAGAGCTCCCCCTGTGTACCTTTTGGAAGAAGAAACGCGAACACGTCTCATCCTGCTCGACGGAGCGGACTCTGTGCAAAAACACTTAAGAAGCTTGACACCATCCAGGACAAAGCAGCCTGCTTCATTGGCAGCCCTTCCATCACCTTAAACATTCACTCCCTCCACCACTAGCTCACCGTGGCTGCAGTGTGTACCATCTACAAGATGCACTGCAGCAACTCGCCAAGGCTTCTTTGGCAGCACCTCCCAAACACGTGCCCCCAACCATCTAGAAGGACAAGGGCAGCAGGTACATGGGAACACCATCACCTCCAAGTTACACGCCATCCTGACTTGGAAATATATCGCCGTTCCTTCATCATTGCTGGGTCAAAATCCTGGAACTCACGCCCTAACCACTGTGGGAGCACCTTCATCATAGGGTCTGCGGTGGTTCACAATGGCGGCTCACAATAACTTGCTCAAGGGCAAGTAGTGATGGGCAATAAATGCTGGCCTTGCCAGCAATGCCCACATCCCATGAACGAATAAAAAAATATATATATACCCTGACAGGGATACGAACCAAAGGCACCAGACAAATCCTCGACTCTTCACATTAACTCCTGTCATTTACCGCCCAGTCTATGCCTGAATTCATTGAACCATAGAATGGTTACAGCATGGAAGAAGGCCATTCAGCCCATTGAGCCTGTGGCGACTCTCAGGTAGTCCCACTCCCCTGTCCTTTCCCTGTAGCCCGGCAATTTGTTTTTCCTTCAGATACTTATCCAATTCCCTTTTGAAAGATAAGATTGAGTCTGCCTCCACCACCCTTTCAGGCAGTGCATTCAGAACCCAACCACTCGCTGCGTACAAACATTTTTTCTTACATCACCTTTGGTTCTTTTGCCAATCACGTTGAATCTGATTCCTCTGGTTCTTGACTCTTCTGCCTATGGGAACAGTTTCTCTCTCTAGCTACTTTGTCCAGACCCCTCATTATTTTGAACACCTCTATCAAAGCTCCATCTCCATCTTCTCTGCTCCAAGGAGAAAGCCCCAGCTTCTCCAGTTGACCAACATAACTGAAGTTCCTCATTCCTGGAATCATTCTTGTTCATTTTTTCTGCAGCTTCTCTAAGGCCTTCACATCCTTCGTAAAGTGTGGTGCCCAAAATTGGACACAATGCCCCAGTTGGGGCCACACCAGTGTTTTATACACGTTCATCATAATTTACACACTTTTGTACTCTCTACCTTTATTTATGAAGCCCAGGATCCCGTAAGCCTTTGTAACTGCTTTCTCATCCTGCCCTGCCACCTTCAACAATTTGTGCACACATACCCACTATTCATTCACCCTGTTTCGGATTGTACCATTTAGTTTATATGTCCTTTCCTCATTCTTGCGACCAAAATGTATCACTTCACACTTTTCTGCATTAAATTTCATCTGCATCGTGTCCGCCCATTTCACCAGCCCGTCTATGACTTGCTGAAATCGATCACTCTCCTGCTCACTGTTCACTATACTTCCAAATTTTGTCTCATCTGCAAATTTTGAAATTGTGCCCTGTGCATTCATGTCCAAGTCATTATTATATATCAAGAAAAGCAGTGGTCGCAGAAGTGATCCCCGGGGAACAGCAATGTGTACCTACCTCCAGTCCTAAAAACAACCGTTAACCACTAATCTCTGAGGGCCAAATTGACCATTTTTATAGCTCCATTCGCGCTAATGGACACTAATGGGACGCAACGAGGTTATCGCCCGGGGGAAGAGGACGATAGTGCCCCCGTGGAAATTGCCCCGGAGGTTTTGGGGGTGTTGTACCGTTAACGCCGCACCCCACGATTTGTGCCCCGGGCTGGCGCATTCACGACGATGATACCATCGGCGTGCACACGGACCCGTCACCACCCCGCGCTGACCCCTTTGCGCCCGGCGGAGGAAAATACTCAGCGGGCGGCGAGGATGGCGTCGGCCGATATCACCGCCAGCTTCACAAGTCGCGAACCCGCGGACATCCACCGCCGACACTACACCCGAATGGGGAGGCCGTTTGCGCCGTGGGCCGCTTTATTTTTCTGTTACCCGACTCCCTGTCAGCCCGACAATGGTGGTCCTCGCCTCGACAGAACCGCAATCCTGCAGCCCGGCACTCTGTTATGAGAGCCGCACTGTTGGCCCAATCGAGGGTGTCCCTGTTGGCCCAGTGGCAGCCACCAACGGGACTGCAGAGCACACAGCAGCCCTCCCCTTTAATTGAACCTGAGGGACATTCTGCCACATCAGTGCTAACGGAGCAGACACGAGACGCTGATGCTGCCAGCAGGGCGCTGGGCTCCGAAGTCAGGGCCATCCTACTGCCCCGGGAGCGCCCCTCCACGGACACGAACAATCTCCAATGGCGCTCCACCTCTGTTGAGGGGCGGAAGGGCCAAATTCCACACCCCGGGTGGGACTCCCGAGCCGGGCACAAGGAGTCCCAGCCCCAGAAGGTTACCGCCCCCAATCAGGACGAGGGGCAATTTTATGGAATCTGTTTCCTGTCCCTTCGCGAATTTTGTAACCATGCTGCCACTGCCCCTTTTATTCCATGGGCTTCAACGTTCCTGGCAAGTCTATTTTGAGCCAGTTTGTTGAACGCCTTTTGGAAATCGCATTACCCTCATCAACGCTCTCTGTCACCTCATCAAAAAACTTAATCAAGTTAATGAAACACTATTTGCCTTTAAAAAATCCATGCTGGCTATCTTTAATTAATGCACACTTATCCAAGTGACTGTTCATTTTGTCCCTGATCACTGTTTCTCAAAGCTTCACACTACCGGGGTTAAACTCACTGGCCTGTAATTGCTGGGTTTATCATTTACCAATATGGACCATGACCTCTGGCTGTTCACCCTTGTAGGCTCCGTTCCTCCCCCCTCACCCCCCAACGCTAAAAATTGGACTATTAAATATAAAAACTCAGAACTGCATTACAGCCCACAAAAAGAGTTGGGCAGCAAAGGGTTAATTCTAACATTGCAGCAAAACCATGAGACACCATCAGAGACAATGATGCAGGCTAACTGCCATTTCATCTAATCAACACAGACAATAGCACCAGAAGAGAGACATTCACACCTTCAATGGTTTCTGTCTGAAAAGATACAGGACCATTCACATATTCATTTACCTTCAGGGGTTACATTGTTAAAGAGGCGTACCTTAGACCATGGTCCCAGAAAGGCTGGTATCAGTGCAGGCCGAGACTGGGCCCTGAACCATTTGAATAAGAATGCGACTGGAAACCAACAATGAAGTCACCTTGGGAAGGTTATATTGTCAGAAAGGACTTCACACGACAGACAGGCGGTGGCCAGAGTAATCATGGACAATGACCCTAAATGAGGGACAATTAGCCACCAAGAATTCCCTGCGAGAGACATTCACACATTTGATGCTGCCATTGTCTTCACAGGAGGGAAAGGAAATCTGTTTTGAGGTTGCAAGTTGGTCTTTGGTATAAAGAAGAGCCATTTCCGAGGGGAAAGCCAGTACAGGAACAGTATCGAAACAGCAACAGACAGCAGTGTGTCTTCGGGACTCAAGCTGCAACTAAGATCTGGGCCT
This sequence comes from Pristiophorus japonicus, assembly GCF_044704955.1. NCBI lineage: Eukaryota > Metazoa > Chordata > Chondrichthyes > Pristiophoridae > Pristiophorus > Pristiophorus japonicus. The sequence goes on from NC_091979.1 coordinate 317,817,486, forward strand.
ACAGTCAACCTCAGCAGACAGCCGGGGAATTGGTGATTGTACGTTTCCAGTCAAATCATGTGCTGATGCAAATTACCCTTTCATAGGGGTTTGTATTTTGGGGTTAATCCGTCCAATAAAAATCGTAGGGATTTATACTGGGCAGTAATTGTGTGTATGTTCAATAAACGAACAAATCTTCGTTGATCCAAAACCCTGAGCCGTGTGTATTTTGTTCTTTATAAATCCTGAAGTCAAAGAACTGTGTATAATGGGGAACTAGATTTAGAAATACTTACACCCTCCCCTCTCAGAATGTTCTGCAGTCGCTCAGAGACATCCTTAACTCTGGCTGCAGGGAGGCAACACTTTATCCTGGAGTCCCGCCTGCAGCCGCAGAAATGCCTCTCTGCTCCTGTAATGATCGAATCCTCTACTACTATTACTCTCCCTCTCTCCTTTCTCCCCCCTGTACAGCTGAGCCACCCGTGGTGCTGTGTACTTTGCTCTGGAACCCAGAGGAGCCATCGCCCTCACCAGTACTCAGAACAGAACCCAGATTGGAAAGCGAGATGCACACAGGAGAGTCCTGCACTACATGCCTGGTCCTCCTCTTCTGTCTGGCAGTCACCCATTTCCTCCCTGGCTGCTCACTCCTAGGGTGCTGAGTGACCATCTCCTGAAACATGCTATTCCCGAAGTTCTCAGCCTAACGGATGCACCGCAGTGATGCCCGTTGCTACTCAAGCTCCAAAACCCGGAGCTCGAGCTCCTCCAGCTGACGACACTTCCTACACATGTGTTTGTCCAGGACACGGGAAGTGTCCTGGAGTTCCCACATGGCAGAGTGTGCATACCACGGGACTGAGCTGCCCTGTCATGCCTCTATTGAGAAAATAGGAGCAATAGTAGGCCATTCGGCCCTTCCAGCCTGCACCACCATTCAATATGATCATGGCTGATCCTCTATCTCAACACCATATTCTCGCTTTCTCCCCATGCCCCTTGATGCCTTTTGTGTCAAGTGAAGAAATTTCTCCACATCTCAGTCCGAAATTTCCTACCCTGTATCCTGAGACTGTGACCTCTTGTTCCAGACTTCCCAGTCACCGGAAAGATCCTCCCCGCATCCAGTCTGCCCAACCCCATCAGAATTTTATACGTTTCAATGAAGACAGGCCGAGTTGACCCAATCTCTCCTCATACGACAGTCCTGCCATCCCAGGAATCAGTCTGGTGAACCTTCGCTGCACTCTCTCTATGGCAAGTATATCCTTTCTTAGGTAAGGAGCCCAAAACTGCACACAATATTCCAGGTATGGTCTCACCAAGGCTCTGTATAACTGTAGTAAGACATCCTTGCTCCTGTACTCAAATCCTCTTGCAATGAAGGCCAACATACCATTTCCCTTACTAACTGCTGACTGCACCGGCATGTTTGCTTTCAATGACTGGTGTACAAGGACACCCAGGTCTCTTTGTACATCGACATTTCCCAAGCTATCACCATTTAAATAATACTTTGTCTTTATGTTTTTTCTACCAAAGTGGATAACTTCACATTTATCCACGTTATTCTGCATCTGCCATGTGTTTGCCCACTCACTCAACCTATCTAAATCACCTTGCAGAGTCTTTGCATCCTCCTCACAACTCACAATCCCACCTAGTTTTGTGTCGTCAGCAAACTTGGAAATATTACATTAGCTTCCCTCATCCAAATCATTTATATATATATTTTGAATAGCTGAGGCCTAAGCACGGATCCTTATGGTACCCCACTAGTCACTGCCCGCCACCCCGAAAAAGACCCGTTTATTCCTACTCTCTGTTTCCTGTCAGTTAACCAATTTTCAATCCCATGCCAGTATATTGCCCCCAATCCTATGTGCTTTAATTTTGCACACTAATGTCTTATGTGGGATTTTACCAAAGGCCTTCTGAAAATCCAAATACACTACATCCACTGGTTCTCCCTTATCTATTCTATCAGTTACATCCTCAAAAATCTCCAGTAAGTTTGTAAAACACAATTTTCCTTTCACAAATCCATGTTGATTTTGTCTAATCCTTTTGATAGTTTCTAAGTGTGCCGTTATCACATCCTACATAATAGACTCTAGCATTTTTCCTACTATTGATGTTAGGCTAACCGGTGTGTAGTTCCCTGTTTTCTCGCTCCCTCCTTTTTTAAATAATGGGGTTACATTTGCCACCCTCCAATCTGCAGGAACTGTTCCATAATCTATAGAATTTTGGAAAATGACAACCAATGCAGCCACTATTTCCATGGCTACCTCTTTTAGTTCTCTGGGATGCAGATTATCAGGCCCTGGGGATTTATCGGCCCTCAGTCCTATTAGTTTCTCCAGCACTATTTTCTTACCAATAATCATTTCCTTTAATTCCTCTTGCTCACTCGACCCTTGGTTCCCTCGCATTTCTGGGATGTTATTTGTGTCGTCTTGCGTGAAGACAGAACCAAAGTATTTATTTAATTGTTCTGCCATTTCCTTGTTCCCCATTATAAATTCTCCCGTTTCTGACTGTAAAGGATCTACATTTGTCTTCACTAATCTTTTTCTTTTTACATACTTGTAGAAACTTTTGCAGTCGGTTTTTATGTTTCTTGCAAGTTTACTCTCATACTCTATTTTTCCTTTCTTAATCAATCTCTTGGTCCTTTTTTGCTGAATTCTGAACTGCTCCCAATAATCCTCAGGCTTCCTACTTTTTCTGGCAACTTTGTATGACCCCTCTGTGAATAGAAACATAGAAACATAGAAAGTAGATGCAGGAGTAGGCCATTCGGCCCTTCGAGCCTGCACCACCATTCAATATGATCATGGTTGATCATGCAACTTCAGTACCCCATTCCTGCTTTCTCTCCATACCCCTTGATCCCTTTAGCCATAAGGGCCACATCTAACTCTCTTTTGAATATATCTAACAAACTGGCCTCAACAACTTTCTGTGGTAGAGAATTCCACAGGTTCACCACTCTCTGGGTGAAGAGGTTTCTCCTCATCTCGGTCCTAAATGGCTTAATCCTTATCCTTAGACTGTGACCCCTGGTTCTGGACTTCCTCAACATCGGGAACATTCTTCCTGCATCTAACTTGTCCAATCCTGTCAGAATTTTATATGTTTCTATGAGATCCCCCCTCATACTTCTAAATTCCAGTGAATATAAGCCTAGTCGATACAGTCTTTCTTCATATGTCAGTTCTGCCATCCCGGGAATCAAGCTGGTGAACCTTCACTGCACTCCCTCAATAGCAAGAATGTTCTTCCTCAGATTAGGAGACCAAAACTGCACACAATACTCAAGGTGTGGTTTCACCAAGGCCCTGTACAACTGTAGTAAGACCTCCCTGCTCCTATACTCAAATCCCCTTGCTATGAAGGCCAGCATGCCATTTGCCTTCTTTACTGCCTGCTGTACCTGCATGCCGACCTTCAGTGACTGATGTACCATGATACCCAGGTCTCGTTGCACCTACCCTTTTCTTAATCTGTCACCATTCAGATAATATTCTGCCTTCCTGTTTTTGCAACCAAAGTGGATAACCTCACTTATTACTATCCTTAATTTCTTTTGCTAGCCATGGTCGGGCCACTTTTCCTTTTGTGTTTTTGCACCAGAAAGGAATGTATAACTGTTGCATTTCATGCATTCGTTCCTTAAATGTTAGATATTGCCTATCCACCATCATGCCTTTTAATGAATCTTCTCAATCTATCATAGCCAATTCATTCCTCATACCTTCGTAGTTTCCTGTGTTTAGATTTAGGATACTTGTTTTGGATTGGACTACTTCACTTTCTATCGAAATAAAGAATTCTATCATGATATGGTCACTCTTCCCTGAAGGACCGCGCGCAACAAGACTATTAATTAATGTCATCTCATTGCAGAATATTCAATCTAGGATAGCCTGTTCCCTCATAGACTGCTCAACATACTGGTCTAAAAAACCATCTTGTACAGACATATTTAATAGACTATGAACTAACCTGGGAGAAATAAACTTTAAATTTAAAAAAACACTCACCAGCTACTCACCTTTGTGCCGATGTCATTTTGGCTTTTTTACTCTGACGTCACTATTTCAAATTCAGCCTGTGTTGAGTTGCTCAGCACTCGCTCTCGCTCTCGCTCTGGTCCGCCTCAGCTCCAATCATTTACCAGCTGTCCTGTGATGTCACTGCTGGATTTTTCTCCTCTCTGCTCCTCCAATGCTGCTGCTGATTAGGTTTACGCTGGTCTCTCCTCTGCTGATCAAATCTTGTCCCTCCCCCAATGCTGCTGCTGATTAGGTCTACACTGATCTCTCCTCTGCTGTTTAAATCTTGCCTCTCCTCCAATGCTGCTGCTGATTAGAATTTAACTCACAAAACTAACATTAACTAGTTCAGAATGTATTAGCATTTACACTATCAACCTCCAATGAGGATCTGCATGAGCTATTGAGTGAATGAATTAATTCTTGACAATTATGAAAGAGGAAGTCAGACATAGACATAGAAACATAGAAAATAGGTGCAGGAGTAGGCCATTCGGCCCTTCTAGCCTGCACCGCCATTCAATGAGTTCATGGCTGAACATGCAGCACAAAGTTGACTTGCTGCCTGCATTGCAATTAACAGCCACAGGTTAATCGCACTTCATGATCCCTGCATCCATCTTTTATGAATGGGAAATCGTGTTTGACAAATCTGTTTTGAGTTTTTTGAAGATGTAACTTGCAGGATGGATAAGGGGAAAACCAGTGGGTGTAGTGTATTTGGATTTTCAAAAAACATTCGATAAGGTGTCACACAAGAGGTTATTACACAAAATTACGTCTCATGGTATTGGGGGTAATATATTAGCATGGATTGAAACTGGTTAATGGACAGAAAACAGAGAGTAGGAATAAACAAGAATGTTTAAGTTTGGCAGGCTGTGACTAGAGGGGTACCTCAAGGTTCAGTGTTTGGGCCTCAGCTACTTACAATCTATATTAATGACTTCGATGAAGGGACGGTGTAAAACGTATCCAACTTTGCTGATGATACAAAGTTAGGTGGGAAAGCAAGCTGAGAGGAGCACACAAAGAGGCTGCAGAGAGATAAAGGCCCCTATTTTCTATTTGCTGGATTTTTGATGCCCACACATGTTAATGTATGATTTTTTTCTGTGCGTTTGCGGCAGAGAAAAAAAATTGGGACTTTCGTCAAAGAAATATTTGAATTGGTGCAACGCTCTCCGAAGTTAGTTTGGGGCGGAGCTACAAGTCTACGGTAAAAACTCTCTGGGCATGCGCGAAAAGCTGAAGTTGCCAGGACAACCAGAGACGCTGATGCAAGCTGAAACCCACTCCCCTGAAAGGACTGCTCCCCACCGGCGGGACCCGCTGCAATCTCCGGCCGAATGGCCCTCCGGCTCCTGAACTTCAACTCGCAGGGTGACCGGGGGGGTCCTTTCAGTCCGGGATTGTAGTGGGTCCAGCCGGTGAGGAACAGTCCTTTCAGGGGATTGGAGTGGGTCCAGCCGATGAGGAACAGTCCTTTCAGGGGATTGTAGTGGGTCCAGCCGGTGGGGAACAGTCCTTTCAGGGGATTGTAGTGGGTCCAGCCGGTGGGGAACAGTCCTTTCAGGGGATTGTAGTGGGTCCAGCCGGTGAGGAACAGTTCTTTCGGGGGGATTGTAGTGGGTCCAGCCGGTGGGGAAAAGTCCTTTCGGGAGATTGTAGTGGGTCCAGCCAGTGGGGAACAGTCCTTTCGGCCGGGGATTGTAGCGGGAGGAGCAGTCCTTTTGACCGGAAATGTTCTTCCCTTGCTCCAAAAAGAGTTCCCCGTGAAAAAAAGATAATTTGTTTTAACACAATTGAAAAATTGAAAGATATAAAATTCTTACGGGGCTTGACAGGGTTAATGCTGGGGGGTTAATGCTGGGTAAATGTTTTCCCTGTCTGGGGAATTTAGAACACAGGGTCACAGTCACAGAATAAGGGATAGGCAATTTAGGACTGAGATGAGGAGAAATGTCTTCACTCAAAGGGGTGTGAACCTTGGCAATTCTCTACCCCAGAGAGCTGTGGATGCTCAGTCGTTGAGTATATTCAAGACAGAGGCCGATAAAATTTTGGGAACAAAGGGAATTAAAGGATATGGGGATAGTGCGGGAAGGTGGAATTGAGGTACATCAGTCATGATCTCATTGAATGGCGGAGCAGGCTCGAAGGGCCAAATGGCCTCCTCCTGCTCTGATTTTGAATGTTCTTATGTCTTCGGGGCTGTCCAATTTAGCCCCCCCCCCCCCTCCGCCCTCCCACACACAGGTGTCTGTGCAGCCCCTCCAATACCTTAAAACTAGTTTCCAGCATTGCACAGACCTGGGACAATACCTCCACAGAAAAGCTGAACCCTTCCAGGGGCTGCTTTTCCAATAGGTCTAAATATGATGTGAGGCGTCTGCAGCCTCTCCCAATGTTAGATTCTTCCATTGTCCCATTCCTCTGGATCTTCCCAACCATTCCTCCCTCACCTTTCTCTAATAGCACTGTGGCTACAGCTAGCAGTGTAAGGGCCATGTTTCACTCCACAATCAACAGCTGTTTAGTTTACTGCCTGTGTTAAAGGCTGGTCTGAATGTTCCTTACAGAGCTGGTACAGTTCACCATCACAAAGTGTGGATTATGAGTGACACTTACTGTCAGCATTAGCACAGATCAATGACACAAATAAAATTGTAGTTATAGTATCTTTTTATTGGTTATTTTAACACTCAATCTCTGATATTACAGCAAATTAACATTTCTCATTGGGAAATCTGTATCTGCAACTATAAAGCTTTATTATTTTTCATCATTTTAACTTATTTTTTATATCCCTTAGCCGTGGTGGAAATTAACCGCTTCCATTGAAGAGGCAGGAAATCAGGGAGCTGCGGGCGGCTCGTTACAGGGAGAGAGAGAACATAATCTTTCTTCAGGCGTGATACCGACCATCCCGTTTTAACAATGTCAGTGACTGAGGCTCCTTGTCAGCAGTGGGATGAATAAAATTAAGCCCACATTATTCTGAAGGAGCACTGGCACTCATCCTGTCCCCCACCAAAAAATAATTCATCTCTTATTCGGGACTCTGATGCTGTCCCGCCAGGTTTTATTGAGCAAAGGGCCCGCGGTTGTTGCTTCACCCGACAGGCTGTTGTTCCCCATCCATTGAAGAGGCTGCAAATCAGGGAGCTGCGGGCGGCTCGTTACACAGAGAGAGAGAGAAATTAATCTTTCTTCAGGCATGATACCGGCCATCCCGTGTAGCAGGGAAATTGCACAATCCGGGTGAAATCGGCCGAACCAGTGTAAAAGATCGCAGAAACTCGAGCATAAGTTCTGTCAAGCATCAACCGAGATTTCCGTGATCTTTAACCCTGGTTTAAAAAGCTTTCTGTCCGAAGCTGGCGCCGCCCACAAAACTGGCCACACCCCCAGATAGAAATAACGAGGATGGTGAGTTTCCGCCCATTGCGTCCATTTGCAACCTTTCGAGGAGCGTTTTCAAATTGAGCTGGTTTTCTGAGGTGCCCAGGCACTAGTAGGCACAATTTAATAGGTTTTACATCTTAAAAATATTTAAATTATTAAAAGTCTGACTAGTGTACAACAATAAAACTTATAACTGGTTCAGTGTAGATTTTAAAGCCATTTTCATCATCTTAAGTCAGGTAAAGCACAGCTGAAAGACTTACTAAAAATATTTAATTTTGCAGGTTACATCCATTTTCAGCTGTATCAATAAAGCTGCACCAATTGCCACTCTTAAATATATCAATGAATATTTTGAATGCAAAAAATAACTGATTATATTCTGTTACACTGACTGACTGCACTGGTTCTTGGAAGATTTTACGTTTGTAATTAAGCAAATGCATTTAGTGGAAACTTAAACTGTAAGCTAACCAGCGTAACTTCAAGTGCAATTTGCACCCAAAGCAGAAACTCTACCCGCTGTGTTTAGTTTTAGCTGGGAGAGTCGTCGTTGATTTAGATAGAAAGACGTAATTCACAAAGAGCACTTAGATATTCTTCATTGTCACAATCAAACTCCAAGGCCTTTTCAAAGCACTCAATAGCTTCACACTTCTCCCCATCCAGCTGGTGCAGTAACCCAAGAACACCAAAGGCCTTGCTGTCTCTGGGATTCCTGTCAATTTGTTTTGTTGCAATCTTTCTCAAGTTTTCGCGACACAATTGCCATTCCACTGTGTCACGTTGGATTTTAAGTCCTTCCAGAAAATAGCTGATGGCATTTGATTCAGATCTTTTGTGATGCAGTTCATATAACCCAAACTGCACATTTACTGCCTGCTTATTATCTGGATGAATATCCTCTAATTTCAGTAGATTACTGTAAATCTCCTCTGCTTTGAGATATTCTCCATTTAATGAACAGATTCCTGCAAAATCCAGTTGTGCAAAAATAAATGTTAATGGGCGGGGCTCAAATGCCTTTTCAAAATGGTACTTGCATAGTTTGATCAACTCAGCTTTCTGTTGAAAAGCAGCATTGCGAGGGTCTTTGCTGCTTGGATATTTGATCAGTTGATATAGTTTTTTTCTGTAACACAGACCTATTTGGTGGTGTATGAAGGTAGAGTTTGGGCTAATTTCTAATGCTTTCTTCAATAGCTCCACAGCTTTTTCCACATCTCCTTCTCTTCTGTAAAATTTTGCTGCATAACGAGTTACATATAGAAGATCAGGGGACTTCTGCAATGCTTGTTCAACTAATTTCAGTGCTTCCTCATTTTGATTGAACTCTTGTAGTTTTAGAGCCAACAGCACCATGGCTACAGAGTCATCTGGATCAAGTTCCAGCACACGTCGCAACTGCTTCACTGATTGGCTGCGGTCACCACTCTCTGGGGTACCAGAAAACCCTTCCAGACGGAACAGAGCAGTCGCATAGCCAACGTTCCATTCAGTGTCATCAGGATCTTCCTCCAGAGCCTTCTCAAAACATTCCTTTGCCTCTTCATAATATTTCCTGGAAGATTTCAACAGTGACCAACCCTTCTCCCCGTATACTTCAGGTATCAGTGCTGTATACCGAGAGCCATCAGTAAATTGTTTACAGATCATCTCCAGCTTGTCGAGGTAGGACTGGGCCTCTGTCAGTTGGCCCATGTGATAATATACCCAGGCATAGTTTCCATAGGTGATGATGCTTCTTCTTTCAAATTCATGTTCATGGTTCTCCCTCAGAATCTTTTCAGCTTCCTTTAAGTTTTGAATTGCCTCTTCACAGTTGCCTTGCAGACAGTTTACAAAAGCGAGGTGGTTGTAAGACCTGGCCTGATATTTCACACCAGCCTGTATTGAATCTTGCAATCTATACTTCATGTTGTCCAAGTCAATGTTTTCTTTCTGTGGGCCCCACGTGAATTGACATTGAAGCTGATCGAGCTTCACTTTCAACAAATCCTTCTGTGTGTTGCTGCAAGAGAACAAAATTCATCAAAACCCATCTCAGACTGGCTGTGTCACCCCCTCCCCTCTCTCCGGTTTCTTTAACTAAAGCCTTCTCCCGACTCCTGGACCCACTGACCATGAAATCTCTGGTCACACAAAGGTGACCTCTGCAAAAACCACTGCAAAAGGAAAAGGTATGACTGCAAATCTCAGCTGTACTTACACTGGTCTCCTTCATGCTCGCTGATGTACCAGCTCCTGGACATTTAGTCTTCTCACCCAATGTGCAGCATCGCCTCAAACACCTCCACTCCCAATGATATGAACAGGAACATTGGTTGAAGTACTCAGTCTGCCTGTTGGTTCACCCATTACATCTCCTTCTCAATCCATGCATTCCATTCTGAAATGGGAGTTCCTCACTAAAAAGGTCAGAGCTCATTCTAAAACACTCTCCCTCTCACATTGGCAGTCCAGGTAACTCTCCACTAAACAGATCATCAACCTGGTCCTCCACAGGGACCCTGCTGTCTGTGAGCAGGTCATTCCCCACCCCAACATGCGGAAGGAGAACCTAGAGGTCTTTAAAATTATGAAAGGTTATGATAGAGTAGACCCAGAGAAAGTGTTTCCACTGTGAGGAGGAGCAAAACTAGAGGCCATCAGTGTAAGATAGACACCAAGAAATCAAATAGGGAATTCAAAAGAAACTTCTTTACCCAGAGAGCGGTGAGAATGTGGAACTCGCGACCATAGGGAGTGGTTGAAGTAAATAGTATCGATGCATTTAAGGGGAGACTAGATAAGCATATGAGGGAGAAGGGATTAGAGGGTTATGCAGATAGAATTAGCTGAGGAAAGACAGGAGGAGGCTCGAGTGGAGCATAAACCAGCATGGACTGGCTGGGCTGAATGGCCGGTTTCTGTGCTGTGTATCCTATGTAACACTCTCTAATCCCATCCTTAAAGCAGAAAAGAAGGCCCAACACAAAGATATCAGCATTCTGAAAGACCATGTTTCATGAACTGACTCTTACCCTGCTGAAAATCTTCCACCATGCCATCCTCCAGATGGGATGTTAAACCAAGGCAGCCTCTGCCTATTCCAGTGGATCAAGTGGACCTCATAGATTCTATGGCATTATCCATGAATTCTGTGTTCCTCTAACTCGGGCTTGTGTCCTTCCCCCACTTCACCCACTGGTGGTGGCCGAGCCATCAGCCCAGACAGGCCCGATACTCTGGAATTCCCTCGCTGAACCTCTCCACCTCACTCTCCTCCTTTACAATCTCCTATCTCTTTGACTAAGCTCTTGTCATCGCTCTAATCATCCTCTTCTTTGCCTCGGTGTCCATTGTTGTCTGATTACGTTGCTGTGAAGCACCGTGGGATGTTTTACTCGGTGAAAAGTGCTATATAAATGCCAGTTGTTGTTGTTGTGTAAACTGAGTTGTCACATTTCCCGAGAAAACAACAGTGACTGCACTGCAAAATAATTCACTGAATGTGAAGCACTTTGGGACATTTCTGAGAGGTGTGATAAGGTGTTACATCAACACAAATTCTTTCTTCCTTGCTGTTAAACTCACGTCGATACACTTCATCCCCCAGCCATCCCAGCTTCTCCTTGCACTCTACTCCGCCGGCCTCTTGTTCCTGTTGGCTCTCGTCTCCCTCCCCCCACAATCCAAGCTGTCATTCTTACCCCTGCCCCAGTTCATGGTGGCTTTCCTCCCTTTGCTGCTCCGTTCAAACTGCTGCACCTGTCCTTTCCCCCAGTTCATGTCAGCACTCTTCTCCCCCGCCCCCATTCTCAATGTAAGTCAGCACTTTTCCTTCTCCTACACACTTTAAGCTGGCACTCTCCTCCTGCATTTCATGCTGTGTCCATCCCCCCATCCCAGTCCATGCTGTACTCTCCCTTTGCTTTATAGTTCAGGTTGCTTTAGTTTGGATATATGAAAGTGCTGGAAATCACTATTTTACATTAGTAGATCCCTTCTAGATTCCCATGGAACATAAAGTGAAACTTTCTTTCTTCAAACTCTGGATATGACCTGAGGGCACTTACAGAATACGCCTTTCCACCACAGTATAATATTCAAGTTTAACTTTGTACTTTCAACAGAGCCCAGTCCAAAGTAATTTAAATTGTTGTTTGAGTTATAATCCTATGAACAGGTCTGCCTTTTGCCTCATGTTTACTGACTATCACCAGTCTTGGTGCAGCAGTGTTCCCTTATCTGTGTGTCTCACTGTGAGCCACTAATCCCAGCTCTCTGCATTTCAACTGCTTTGTAATGTAAGCTACTTTATTTCTGAAAACTAGTTGCTTGTTCGATAGTCTACACGTAAATTTAAATAAAGGAGGAATTCCAATGACCGTTACCTCATAGTGCTGATCGATGGACAATGCGTTGAATTCCCTTTTCAGCTCCAACTGTACTTCCAATGGAGAGTTGATCGAGAAATGTGTTTGTTGTGTGGTTTTCCAGCTCATTTATACTGTCCAATCATTGATCGCTATGAATCATTGTCTGAATGTGAATAGAAACTAAATGTAGAAAACGAAACTAAGAACCAATGTGTTTATCCAAGAAATAGAGGTGCCAGCAGAGTAACATTGTGTGCTGTCACAGAATTCTATGGAATCTATTATCAACATCGGATGGTTTCATAACAGAAAAAGACCACTTGGCCCAAACGGCCCAACTCTGCCTGCTCACCATTTCCCTCAGTCTCCTCTAGTTGTCTTCTGAACCCACTTATATTATAGGCTCCAATGACATTTCACTGATCACTTGCTCCATCTTTCTCTTGCCCTTTATAAGGCTGCAACCAGTTACTTTGCTGGAAGAATGGCTGAGGCACAGGCAACTTTGAGGGCGTCAGTATTGGAATGGCTCTGATTTTCTGAGATGAATCCATGGTGAAGTGAGGGCTAGAAGAGCAAGATTGTTGGACATTGAGGGCAGGAGATCCCATTGAGGGTGGTGTCGGCTGTCTGGGGTGAGATGGCAGAAATAGTCAGTGCTGCCTTCACACAGTGGTGGAGGAGGTTCAATGACCTCATAAGGGTAGCTAATTCAAGTCAAGTTATTCATACAATATACATCCTCTATCACTCAGAACCTCACTCACATCTGTCCCTCTCATACTCTTTATCAGAATCTGGGTGTCAGAGGAACTCACTTCTGAAAAGGGAAACCTCTAAACACTCAAGCACCTTCTTTGTTCAAATCTACTGTCCCAACTCACGTTGCCTGCCACACAATCTACAACTAGTCTACAAGGTCACATCACTTGAAGGAATAATGTACCTGCTTATCTCAGCATCATGGGATACACACATTCATATTGGGGAAAGTTTGTACACCTTTCACATACTGTTAACATTGTAGGAAATACAACCAGAGCTAAAGAAATAGAACCGAGGGAAGGAGCAGCAGATCCTGAGCACACATGAAGAGGAGATGTCTTACATCGTGGACAAGGAGACAGGAGAACCTGTGCAAAGGGTGAAATTGGAGGCACGATGGCAGCAGAAGGTTGGAAAAAGTTGGGAAATTCTCATCATCGGTAGTCTCAGATTTATTTGCTTTCTCAAAGCAGCTCAACAACAGTACACTCAGCAATTACTGCTTTAAGGGGGAATGTCACCGTGCGTGCGGTTAAACAAGCTTTTCTTTGTTTCACATCAGAGGGAATGCATTCAGTCAAGGAGCCAGCCATGATGATCATCACCCATGCACTTCCGCTGGAGATTAGCTGCTGGAACCACAGCCACATCTGCTGTCACATGGACCATTTCCCATATCTCGGGAGCCTCTTATCAACAAAGACAGACAGTGATGCGGAGATTCAGCATCGCCTCCAGTGCGCCAGTGCAGCCTTCGGCCGTCTGAGAAAAAGAGTATTTGAAGATCAGGCCCTCAAATCTCCCACCAGGCTCATGGTCTACAGGGCTGTAGTAATACCCAACTCCTGTATGGATCTGAGGCATGGACGATGTATAGAAGACACCTCAAGTCGCTGGAGATATATCACCAACGATGTCTCCGCAAGATCCTGCAAATCCCCTGGGAGGACAGACGCACCAACGTCAGTGTCCTCGACCAGGCTAACATCCCCAGTATTGAAGCACTGACCACACTCAATCAGCTTCGCTGGGCAGGCCACATAGTTTGCATGCCAGATACGAGACTCCCTAAGCAAATGCTTTATGCGGAGCTCCTTCATAGTAAACGGGCCAAAGGAGGACAGCGGAAACGTTATAAGGACACCCTCAAAGCCTCCCTGGTAAAGTGCGACATCACCACTGACACCTGGCAGACTTTGGCCAAAGACCGCCCGAGGTGGAGAAAGTTCATCCGGGAGGGCGTTGAGCTCTTAGACTCTCAACGCAAAGAGCAGGAAGAGACCAAACACAGGCAGCGGAAGGATCGCGTGGCAAACCAGCCCCACCGACCCCTTCCCTCGACGAATGTCTGTCCCACCTGTAACAGGGTCTGTGGCTCTCGTATCGGACTATTCAACCATCAAAGGACTCACTTTGGGAGTGGAAGCAAGTCCTCCTCGATTCCGAGGGACTGCCTATGATGATGATGATGATGATGATGCTGTCACTTCCTCACCAATTGCAGCATGGCATTCGAATTGTACCAGCACCAGCACAGATAGTGGAGGAAATAGTTGATGGGTCAAAAGGGTTTTCACAGGGTGAAACATAGAAACATAGAAAATAGGTGCAGGAGTAGGCCATTCAGCCCTTCGAGCCTGCACCACCATTCAATAAGATCATGGCTGATCATTCCCTCAGTACCCCTTTCCTGCTTTCTCTCCATACCCCTTGATCCCTTTAGCCGTAAGGGCCATATCTAACTCCCTCTTGAACATATCCAATGAACTGGCATCAACAACTCTCTGCGGCAGGGAATTCCACAGGTTAACAACACTCTGAGTGAAGAAGTTTCTCCTCATCTCAGTCCTAAATGGCCTACCCTTTATCCTAAGAATATGTCTCCTGGTTCTGCACTTCCCCCATATCGGGAACATTCTTCCTGCATCTAACCTGTCCAGTCCTGTCAGAATTTTATGTGTTTCTATGAGATCCTCTCTCATTCTTCTAAACTCTAGTGAATAAAGGCCTAGTTGATCCAATCTCTCCTCATATGTCAGTCCAGCCATCCCTGGAATCAGTCTGGTGAATCTTCGCTGCACTCGCTCAATAGCAAGAATGTCCTTTCTCAGATTAGGAGACCAAAACTGAACACAATATTCCAGGTGAGGCCTCACCAAGGCCCTGTACAACTGCTGTAAGACATCCCTGCTCCTATACTCAAAGTCCCTAGCTATGAAGGCCAACATACCATTTGCCTTCTTCACCGCCTGCTATACCTGCATGCCAACTTTCAATGACTGATGAACCATGACTCCCAGGTCTCATTGCACCTCCCCTTTTCCGAATCTGTCGCCATTCAGATAATATTCTGCCTTCGTGTTTTTGTCCCTAAAATGGATAACCTCACATTTATCCACATTATACTGCATCTGCCATGCATTTATCCACTCACCTAACCTGTCCAAGTCACCCTGCAGCCTCTTAGCGTCTTCCTCACAGCTCACACCGCCACCCAGTTTAGTATCATCTGCAAACTTGGAGATATTACACTCAATTCCTTCATCTAAATCGTTAATGTATATTGTAAAGAGCTGGGGTCCCAGCACTGAGCCCTGCGGTACTCCACTAGTCACTGCCTGCCATTCTGAAAAGGACCCATTTATCTCGACTCTCTGTTTCCTGTCTAACAACCTATCCACGTCAGTACATTACCCCCAATAACATGTGCTTTGATTTTGCACACCAATCTCTCATGTGGGACCTTGTCAAAAGTCTTTTGAAAGTCCAAATACACCACATCCACTGGTTCTCCCTTGTCCATTCTGCTAGTTACGTCCTCAAAAAATTCCAGAAGATTCGTCAAGCATGATTTCCCTTTCATAAATCCATGCTGACTTGGACCGATCCTGTCACTGCTTTCCAAATGCGCTGCTATTTCATCCTTAATGATTGATTCCAACATTTTCCCCACTACTGATGTCAGGCTAACATGTCTATAATTATGCGTTTTCTCTCTCCCTACTTTTTTAAAAAGTGGTGTTACTTTAGCTACCCTCCAGTCCATAGGAACTGATCCAGAGCCGATAGACTGTTGGAAAATGATCACCAATGCATCCACTATTTGTAGGGCCACTTCCTTCATTGCGAGAGGGATGGAGTACAAAAGCAGGGAGGTCCTGCTGCAACTGTACAGGGTATTGGTGAGGCCACACCTGGAGTACTGCGTGCAGTTTTGGTCACCTTACTTAAGGAAGGATATACTAACTTTGGAGGGGGTACAGAGACGATTCACTCGGCTGATTCCGGAGTTGAGGGGGTTACCTTATGATGATAGATTGAGTAGACTGGGTCTTTACTCGTTGGAGTTCAGAAGGATGAGGGGTGATCTTATAGAAACATTTAAAATAATGAAAGGGATAGACAAGATAGAGGCAGAGAGGTTGTTTCCACTGGTTGGGGAGACTAGAACTAGGGGGCACAGCCTCAAAATACGGGGGAGCCAATTTAAAACCGAGTTGAGAAGGAATTTCTTCTCCCAGAGGGTTGTGAATCTGTGGAATTCTCTGCCCAAGGAAGCAGTTGAGGCTAGCTCATTGAATGTATTCAAATCACAGATAGATTTTTAACCAATAAGGGAATTAAGGGTTACGGGGAGCAGTCGGGTAAGTGGAGCTGAGTCCACGGCCAGATCAGCCATGATCTTATTGAATGGCGGAGCAGGCTCGAGGGGCTAGATGGCCTACTCCTGTTCCTAATTCTTATGCTCTTATGTTCTTATGTAGTACTCTGGGATGCAGACTATCAGGTCCCGGGGATTTATTGTCCTTCAATCCCATCAATTTCCCCAACACGATTTCCCGCTTTATAAGTATATCCTTCAGTTCTTCCTTCTCACTAGACCCACTGTCCCCTGGTACATTCGGAAGATTATTTGTGTCTTCCTTCGTGAAGACAGAACAATTTGTTCAATTGGTCTGCCATTTCTTGTTCCCCATTATGGGCCCAAGTTTCGAACCGCACCTAAAACGCGCAGCCCGGGCCTGGATACCCGTTTTTCGCGCCACAAAGTGCGCCTAAAAAAAACTTACCTATTCTCCACCTCCCTGCAGGTCCTCTGGAGCTGGGCACGGCACAGCACGAGCTGTGGAGGGCGGAGCCAGGTCCCTGCGCTGAAAACAGTGCCGGGACCTCTGCACATGCGTGCTACAGTGGGCGCGTGTGTGCAGTAGTTCCAGGCGCCCAAAACTGCAGGAGGAGGCCCGAACCACCCTAGCCCTGGCCAAATGGCCTCACTGGGGCTGCGTGCATAAGGCTCCACCCACCTGACCGGACCCGACCCGACCTCTGCTCCCCCCCCCCCCGGACCTCCACGACTCTCCCACCACCCCCCCCCCCGGACCTCCGCGACTCTCCCACCACCCCCCCGCCGGACTTCCGCGGCCCCCCCCAGAGACCCGATGCCACTTACCTGTAAATCCAGCCCGAAGTCTTGTGCCCGGCCATTCATCATCCTTCTCTCCCTTCCCCCCCTCCTCTCTCCTTCCCTCCCTCCCTCCTCTCTCCTTCCCTCCCTCCCTCTTCTCTCCTTCCCTCCTGCCCTCCTCTCTCCTTCCCTCCCTCCCTCTCTCCTCTCTCCTTCCCTCCCTCTCTCCTTCCCTCCCTCCTCTCTCCTTCCCTCCCTCCCTCCACTCTCCTTCCCTCCCTCCCTCCTCTCTCCTTCCCTCCCTCCCTCCCTCCTTCCCTCCTCTCTCCTTCCCTCCCTCCTCTCTCTTTCCCTCCTTCCCTCCCTCCCTCCTCTCTCCTTCCCTCCCTCCTCTCTCCTTCCCTCCCTCCCTCCTCTCTCCTTCCCATCCTCAACTCCCTCCTCTCTTCTTCCCTCTCTCCCTCCTCTCTCCTTCCATCCCTCACCCCCTCCTCTCTCCTTCCCTCCCTCCCTCCTCTCTCCTTCCCTCCCTCCCTCCTCTCTCCTTCTCTCCCTCCCTCCTCTCTCCTTCCCTCCCTCCATCCTCTCTTCTTCCCTCCTTCCCTCCCTCCTCTCTCCCTCCCTCCTCTCTCATTCTCTCCTTCCCTCCCTCCCTCCTCTCTCCTTCCCTCCCTCCCTCCTCTCTGCTTCCCTCCCTCCATCCTCTCTCCCTTCTCCCCCTCTCCCCCCTTCTCCTCGCCCCTCCTCTCCTCCCCCCTCCCCCTCCTCCTCCACCCCCCTCCTTCTCCTGCCCCCCCACCCCCCCTCCTCCTCCCCCTCCCCCTTCCCCCCCTCCTCCTCCTCCTCCCCCTCCCAGCCCCCTCCTCCTCCCCCTCCTCCACCCCTCCCCCTCCCACCTCCCTTCTCCCCTTCTCCCCCTCCCACCCCCCTTCTCCCCCTCCCCTCGCTGTCAGAAACAGACATTGACAGACAGAGAGTGAGACACACACACAGACAGACAGAGAGATAGAGACACTGACAGAGACACACTGCGGGGGCCGTCCCAGCACGCTGTTGGAGGGCTCCCGGTGCTGCAGTCGGTAACTAGAAAATGTTTTATTTATTGATTTTTAAATTTTTAAAAAATTTCTTATTAATTATTTTTAATTGATTTATTGGTTGATTTATTGATGTATTTATTATTTATTATTGATGATGGCTCTTTATTTGTAAAATTGAAGTGTTTAATGTTTGTAAACTTCCCTTTAAACCCCCCCCCACCGCATTCCCTCCGCCTAATTTGTAACCTACGCCTGATTTTCTAAAGGTTTTTTCGAACGTACAAAAATCTTCACTTACTCCATTCTAAGTTAGTTTGGAGTAAGTTTTCACTGCCTAAACTTTGAAAACAGGCGTAAGTGGCCGGACACGCCCCCTTTAGAAAAAAAAAATTCTGTTCCAAAGTGAAACTGTTCTAACTGACCAGAACTGGAGCAAACTAAATGCCGAGAATTTGAATTTCTAAGATACTCCATTCTAAACCAAAAAAACAGGAGCAACTCAGGCTGAAACTTGGCCCCTATAAGTTCGCCTGAATCTGCTTGCAAAGGACCTACATTTGTCTTCACTAATCTTTTTCTCTTCACATATTTATAGAAGCTTTTGCAGTCAGTTTTTATGTTCCCTGCAAGCTTCCTCTCGTACTCTATTTTCCCCTCTTAATTAAACCCTTAGTCCTCCTCTGTTGAATTCTAAATTTCTCCCAGTCCTCAGGTTTGTTGCTTTTTCAATTTATATGCCTCTTTCTTGTTTTAACACTATCCTTAATTTCCCTTGTTAGCCACGGTTGAGCCACCTTCCCTGTTTTATTTTTACTCCAGACAGGGATGTACAATTGCTGAAGCTCATCCATGTGATCTTTAAATGTTTGTCATTTCTTCTCCACCATCAACTCTTTAAGTATCATTTGCCAGTCTATTCTAGCCAATTCACGCCTCATACTGTCGAAGTTACCTTTCCTTAAGTTTAGGATCCTAGTTTCCGAATTAACTGTGTCACTCTCCATCTTAATAAAGAATTCGACCATATTATGGTCACTCTTCCTCAAGCGGCCTCGCACAACACGATCGCACAACATAATTAATCCTTCCTCATTACACATCACCCAGTCTAGGATGGCCAGCTCTCTAGTTGGTTCCTTGACATATTGGTCTAGAAAACCATCCCTAAGACACTCCAGGAAATCCTCTTCCACCGCATTGCTACCAGTTTGGTTTGCCCAATCAATATCTAGATTAAAGTCGCCCATGATAACTGCTGTACCTTTATTGCACACATCCCTTATTTCTTGTTTGATGCTGTCCCCAACCTCACTACTACTGTTTGGTGGTCTGTACACAACTCCCACTAGCATTTTCAGCCCTTTGGTATTCTGCAGCTCCACCCATACCGATTCCACATCACCAGACTAATGTTCCTCCTTACTATTGCATTGAAGTAGCTGCCTTGGGAGGAAGCGATTGGACAGGAGACTGAGTTGCCATGGTACCAGCAAGCCAGCAAGCAGCAGAACAAAGAGCATAAGAGGCCTGAGTTCCCAATTCTTTGTGGCTTTCTCAGTACAGCTGTGTTCAAAAATGTGGTTCAAAAGCCCTCTAACGTGATACAGCCATCAGTCCGGGCAGCACGAGAACCCTGAGGGCAACACGTGCAATCCCAGACCAGTGACACTGAGGTGGGAATACGACCAGGAATAAGAGTGGCATCCCGACTGGAAGATAAAGGATCTGGCCAGCTGTCCACTGCAGGTTAGTCGTCCCCACAGACCAATCAAATCACTAGAGTAGTTTTCAGGATATGGGTCATGTGATTCCGATGGACCAATCGAATCTCTAGGAATTAACACTGAAGTGGGCCCAAAAGTTAACAATTTGAATATAATGATCGATAAAAGTTGGAATGAAGTAGAAAAGCTTGCACCGTGCTAGGATTCTACCTGAACCAAAAGACTACACAGATCAAGCATGTTATTTGAGATAAAAATACAAAGGGATTCATTAATCCCCTTGTTTGGCACAGGTCGTTCCATTCAATTCAGACATCCTGAGTAATCGATATTCTGGAGGATATTTCTGAAGTAATAGTCTCGATTGACAGCCAGGTTTGTGTGGAAGACTTGAGCCAGGTGTGTGAGAGGGTCACGGCCATGGATCTTTGTAGACCATTGATGGACAGCTCTGTATCTCTGCTGACTTCAGGCTGACTGTTGAACTGAGTGCAGGTGGCCAAGTATAAGCCCCGTGTCGCAATCTGCAGGGTTTATGAGCGAAGGCTTGTGTTTGGCCGTCTGCCCAGTCTGAAACCAGTAGAAATACAGGGCTATTGAGAGAACCCTGTGGTATGTGAGAAATAGAGCAAATGTGTGTCAAGGGCTAATTTAATGTCAAGGTCGCAGGAGATGATTTCTTCTTGTTTTAATTCCCAGAGGAAGAATAAAGTCTACATTTACTATAAATCTATTGTTTATGTTCAGTAGTGTTCACAGATTTGTTTAAATTTGTCCTGTGCTTTATAGACTGAGCTGTGATCTGATAGCATTCCCGATGAGATCTCATGGCAGCACACGATATATCCAGTAAGACAGAGTACTATGACAAGAGTTCTCTATTCAACTCACTGGAGATACTGTATTTACCGTAATACAGGATGGGTAAAGGGACACCCAGGTCTGCTTATGAGAGTGGCCAGCGACAGCGAACCCTCGGAAATATCTAACAGAAAAACTCAGGAAAGTAACCCATCATCTGAAGAGACTGTTGATTATAAGACTTTTTGGAGCATCAAGTGGCTGAAGATTGTTTCGATACACACAGCTGTTATATCATCGAATTCATGGAATGTACAGCACAGAAACAGAGCGTTCGGACAAACTGTTTTATGCTCCACAAAAGCCTCCTCCCACCCTACTTCATCTAACCCTATCAGCATAACCATCTATTCATTTCTCCCTCAGGTACTTATCTAAATTCCTCTCTTTAATATGAAGTACTCTGCGATGTCTCCCACACACAAGGAACGCAATATAAATGCAAGTTTCAGAGCTGGACGGCATGAGGGAAGAGCCAACAGCACAAAAATTGCCCAATTGAACATGTCCTGCCAATCTCACTGATAGGATGTTGCTGTGAGAAATGGAAGAAATAAGATTGGGATTTCTAAGAACATGTACTCTGACAAGAACATGAATAAAGGACAGCAGACAAGTCCTTGACTCTTCACCATAACTCCCGCCATTTACTGCTCAGTCTATGTCGAGGAGTTAATGATGCCTGAATTTAACTCACCAAACTACCTAACATTAACCAGTTCAGAATGTATTAGCCTTTATACTACTAACCTCCAATTAGGATCTGCATGAGCTACTGAGTGAATGAATTAATCCCTTTTCCCAATGACCAAAGAGGAAGTCAGACAGTAAAGTCAAGAGCTAAAAATTGGCTTTGGGGTCCTGTCTACATAAGAGGACTCCGACTAACGTTCATTTAGGAGGCTACTACTGACATATTGGGACAGGAGTAGGCCAGTTAGCCCCTCGAGACTGTTCCACCAGTCAATTTGCTCATGGCTGATCTGTAACTTAACTCCATTTACCTGCCTTGGTACCGTAACCCTTAATAACCTGGCCACACAAAAAACATTTCAACCAGAGTTTTGAAATTTTCAACAGATCTAGTCGCAACAGCCTTTTGGGAAGTGTGTACCAGATTTCCACTCCCCTTCGTGTGAAGAAGTGCTGTCTGGCATCTCCCCTGAATGGCCTCGATCTAATTTTAAGGTTATGGCCCCTTGTTCTGGACTCTCCCACCACAGATAATATAGTCTATCTATATCTAGCATAAAAAATTCTTCAATCATCTTAAACACCTCAATTAGATCAGCTCTTAATCTTCTTTATTCAAGAAAATCCTCCAGAATCTTCTCAAATATTCCTTTGCCTCTTCATAGAATGGATCAGCAGAAGTCAATGGTGACCAACCCTTCTCCACGTACACTTCAGGTATCAGTGCTGTATACCAAGAGCCATCAGTAACCCCTTTGTAGATCATCTCCAGCTTGTCGAGGTAGGACTGGGCCTCTGTCAGTTGGCCCATGTGATAATATATCAGGCATATGGGCCCAAATTTCCCCAGGAGTTGCTCCGTTTTTTTTTGGAGCAACTAGATTGTTTTGGAGTAACATAAAAATCGCAATTGTCCCCATTTAATCTGCTCCAGTGTAAGTGAGTTAGTTAGGTTTTTTTTTGTTTATTTTTTTCAAAAGGGGGCCTTACCAGGCACTTATGCCTGTTTTGGCAAGTTTAGCCAGCTAAAACTTACTCCAAACTAACTTAGGCAAGCGTATGAGGCCACTTGTGTCTGCTCAGAAAAATCTTGTGGTGAATTAAGAAATCAGAGCAGGTCGCCTCCCAATGACAGAGTTATTTTAGGAATGCTAGTTTTTTTTAAAAATCCCAAGCCATGAGACTGGACAGGGATTAGGTGCTATCAGCCTGATTAAACTGAGTATATTGTTAGTATATTAAAGTACTGGAAAATCTTAGTAGATTCTTTCCCCCCCTGCCTTCGTGCGCCGGATCAAAACTCTTCCCTCCCCCGATCAAAACTCTTCCCTCCCCCCGATCAAAGCTCTTCCCCTCCCCGCCATGATCAAAACCCTTCCCCCACCAACCTGTCTCTTGTAGCCCCCAGCGCGGGAAGGCAGTGACCGGCCTGTGCGGCAGGCCACTCGGCCCGGGATAGGGGCAGCGTGCTTCGGGCCCCTCCCACACAGCCTGCAGAGCGTCGCAGAGATTCGGGCTACGAGGAGCTACTGCACATGTGCGCACACTCGAGCGTGCATGTGCAGAGGTCCCGGCACGGTTTTCAGCGCCGGGACCTGGCTCCGCCCCTGGATCCAGTTGCCTCGCTGCGCCACCATCGAGGAGAGACTGGGGAGCGGCCAAACTCGGCCTGAAGATTTTTGGCGCCCTTTTTGTTCCAGGAAAGCGGCGCACCTCTGGTGAGTGCGGCAGAAATCTGTACTGACCAAATTTGGGCCCATAGTTTCCACAGGTGGTGATGATGCTTTTTTTCAAATTCAAATTTATTCTCCCCCAGAATCTTTCCGGCTTCCGTTAAGTTTTGAATTGCCTCTTCACAGTTGCCTTGCAGACAGTTTACAAAAGCGAGGTGGTTGTGAGACATGGCCTGATATTTCACACCAGCCTGTATTAAATCTTGTAATCTATACTTCATATCGTGCAAATCAATGATTTATTTCTGTGGGCCCCACATGGAGTGATATTGTTGCTGCAAGGGAACACAATCTTTCATAATCCATCATATCTGCAATTCTAACTCGTTCATCTTGCATTTTTGATCCTCTTGTTTAATTCTAACACTGGCCTTTGAGTAGCATTAGATGTCACAGCAGGGATATTTATCAATGGTACGTTATTAATTGTAAGAAAAACATTTTGCAGGCTCTCTTCTGAATAAGGTTCTCTGCTGAATATTAGGGCCTGCGTCTCCGGGCAAACAATATCACCAGATGAATCCCCCGTTCTGCAAACTGTCCCTGAATAAAACGTTGAGTGATTATAATTAATTATCGCAGGCACGGCTGATGCTTACAATCAACAACCTTGGTGATCACATGATGCTGGCCCCGCCCACCATGTCGTCAAACCGGGGGTGACCAATCATTGATGGCACAACTGACCAATCAACACAAGGGAAATTGAGCTGCATCGATGTCATAAATGAATCAGACAGAGGCAAGACCCATGGCACTATTTCGAAGAAGAGCAGCGGCATTACTGCAGTGTCTCTCAACCAACATCACTAATGCTGTTTGTGGGAGCTTGCTGTGCACAAATTGTTTGCCGTGTTTCCTACATTACAACAGTGACTACACTTCAAAAAGTGCTTCATTGGTGTAAACGCTTTGTGACATCCAGTGGTCGTGGTAGTCTTTCTTAGTTTCTTATGATGCGAGGTGTGTGTGGGGGGATGATTCAGATTGTGTGTGTGTGTGTTTGTGCTGATACAGGGTGTGTGTGTGTGTGTGTTTGTGTGTGTCGGGGGGGGGAGTTGATACAGGGTGTGTGTGTGTGTGTACGTGTGTGTATGTGTGTGTGTGTGGTGATGATACAAGCTGTGTGTGTGTGTGGGGCGATGATACAAGCTGTGTGTGTATGTGTGGGGCGATGATACAAGCTGTGTGTGTGTGTGGGGCGATGATACAAGCTGTGTGTGTGTGTGTGGGGCGATGATACAAGCTGTGTGTGTGTGTGGGGCGATGATACAAGCTGTGTGTGTGTGTGGGGTGATGATACAAGCTGTGTGTGTGTGGGGCAATGATACAAGCTGTGTGTGTGTGTATGGCGATGATACAAGCTGTGTGTGTGTGGGGCAATGATACAAGCTGTGTGTGTGTGTGGGGCGATGATACAAGCTGTGTGTGTGTGGGGCGATGATACAAGCTGTGTGTGTGTGTGGGGTGATGATACAAGCTGTGTGTGTGTGTGGGGCGATGATACAAGCTGTGTGTGTGTGGGGCGATGATACAAGCTGTGTGTGTGTGGGGTGATAATACAAGCTGTGTGTGTGTGGGGCGATGATACAAGCTGTGTGTGTGTGTGGGGCGATGATACAAGCTGTGTGTGTGTGGGGCGATGATACAAGCTGTGTGTGTGTGGGGTAATGATACAAGCTGTGTGTGTGTGTGTGTGGGGTGAAGATACAAGCTGTGTGTGTGTGTGGGGTGATGATACAAGCTGTGTGTGTGTGTGGGGTGATGATACAAGCTGTGTGTGTGTGGGGCGATGATACAAGCTGTGTGTGTGTGGGGTAATGATACAAGCTGTGTGTGTGTGTGTGTGGGGTGAAGATACAAGCTGTGTGTGTGTGTGTGGTGATGATACAAGCTGTGTGTGTGTGTGTGGTGATGATACAAGCTGTGTGTGTGTGGGGCGATGATACAAGCTGTGTGTGTGTGTGGGGTGATGATACAAGCTGTGTGTGTGTGGTGATGATACAAGCTGTGTGTGTGTGTGTGTGTGGTGATGATACAAGCTGTGTGTGTGTGTGTGGGGCGATGATACAAGCTGTGTGTGTGTGTGTGGTGATGATACAAGCTGTGTGTGTGTGTGTGTGTGGTGATGATACAAGCTGTGTGTGTGTGTGTGTGGGGCGATGATACAAGCTGTGTGTGTGTGTGTGTGGGGCGATGATACAAGCTGTGTGTGTGTGTGTGTGTGGTGATGATACAAGCTGTGTGTGTGTGTGTGGGGCGATGATACAAGCTGTGTGTGTGTGTGTGTGTGGTGATGATACAAGCTGTGTGTGTGTGTGTGGGGCGATGATACAAGCTGTGTGTGTGTGTGTGTGGCGATGATACAAGCTGTGTGTGTGTGTGTGGCGATGATACAAGCTGTGTGTGTGTGTGGGGCGATGATACAAGCTGTGTGTGTGTGTGGGGCGATGATACAAGCTGTGTGTGTGTGTGTGGGGCGATGATACAAGCTGTGTGTGTGTGTGTGGGGCGATGATACAAGCTGTGTGTGTGTGTGGGGCGATGATACAAGCTGTGTGTGTGTGTGGGGCGATGATACAAGCTGTGTGTGTGTGTGTGGTGATGATACAAGCTGTGTGTGTGTGTGTGTGTGGTGATGATACAAGCTGTGTGTGTGTGTGGGGTGATGATACAAGCTGTGTGTGTGTGTGGGGTGATGATACAAGCTGTGTGTGTGTGTGGGGTGATGATACAAGCTGTGTGTGTGTGTGGGGCGATGATACAAGCTGTGTGTGTGTGTGTGGGGCGATGATACAAGCTGTGTGTGTGTGTGGGGCGATGATACAAGCTGTGTGTGTGTGTGTGGGGTGATGATACAAGCTGTGTGTGTGTGTGTGGGGTGATGATACAAGCTGTGTGTGTGTGTGGGGCGATGATACAAGCTGTGTGTGTGTGTGGGGCGATGATACAAGCTGTGTGTGTGTGTGGGGTGATGATACAAGCTGTGTGTGTGTGTGGGGCGATGATACAAGCTGTGTGTGTGTGTGGGGCGATGATACAAGCTGTGAGTGTGTGTGGGGTGATGATACAAGCTGTGTGTGTGTGTGGGGCGATGATACAAGCTGTGAGTGTGTGTGGGGCGATGATACAAGCTGTGAGTGTGTGTGTGTGTGTGTGGGGTGATGATACAAGCTGTGAGTGTGTGTGGGGCGATGATACAAGCTGTGAGTGTGTGTGTGTGTGTGTGGGGTGATGATACAAGCTGTGTGTGTGTGTGGGGCGATGATACAAGCTGTGAGTGTGTGTGGGGTGATGATACAAGCTGTGTGTGTGTGTGGGGCGATGATACAAGCTGTGTGTGTGTGTGGGGTGATGATACAAGCTGTGTGTGTGTGTGGGGCGATGATACAAGCTGTGTGTGTGTGTGGGGCGATGATACAAGCTGTGTGTGATCGCTGACCTTGACTGGCTCCCGTTTGACAACATCTCAATTTAAAAACCCTTAACCTTGTTTTCACATCCCTCCATGGCCACGTCCCTTCCTATCACTGTAGCTTCTACAGGCCCTACAAGTCTTCGCGATCTCTGCACTTCCAATTTTGGCCTCTTGCACCTCCCCGATCTTAACCGCTCCAACCTCGGTCACCATGTCTTCAACTGCCTGGGCCCCAAGCTCTGCAACTCCCTCCCTAAACCTCTCCACCTAACTACCTCTCTCCCTCTTCTTTTGTAAGAAGCTTCATAAAACCAACCTCTTTGCTAAAGCTTTTGGTCATCTGTCCTGATATTTTAATGCCTTTTATGGACCGAGATGAAAATTGCTGGCTCACTAAAACTCCTTACTTAAAATTAATACTTTTTTTCATTGTCAGAGATATAATTTTATATCTATAGTAGCCTTATGTACAGATTATAGTTGTCAATGTCAAAACTGGGATCTTCAGCCTCTTCAGAGTCTTCCAAGCCACGGATGCATCCCACGATTTTCGAAGATGCTGAAGACAGACATGCGCATAACAGGCGATTAGGAAATGGAATCCATCGTCACGGCAACTGGTACAGTGGGATGAAGCACAGCATTTGAAACACCACAGGAAAAGTAGTGAAGGATAGTGAGAGACAGCGGGGAAGGTGCAGAGAGACAGGGGGGAAGGTACAGAGAGACAGCGGGGTAGGTGCAGAGAGACAGCGGGGAAGGTGCTGAAAGACAGGGGGGAAGGTACAGAGAGACAGGGGGGAAGGTACAGAGAGACAGGGGGGAAGGTACAGAGAGACAGGGGGGAAGGTACAGAGAGACAGGGGGGAAGGTACAGAGAGACAGCGGGGAAGGTACAGAGAGACAGCGGGGAAGGTACAGAGAGACAGGGGGGAAGGTACAGAGAGACAGCGGGGAAGGTACAGAGAGACAGGGGGGAAGGTACAGAGAGACAGTGGGGAAGGTGCTGAGAGACAGCGGGGAAGGTACAGAGAGACAGCGGGGAAGGTGCTGAGAGACAGGGGGGAAGGTGCTGAGAGACAGTGGGGAAGGTACAGAGAGACAGCGGGGAAGGTACAGAGAGACAGGGGGGAAGGTGCTGAGAGACAGGGGGGAAGGTGCTGAGAGACAGCGGGGAAGGTACAGAGAGACAGCGGGGAAGGTGCTGAGAGACAGTGGGGAAGGTACAGAGAGACAGCGGGGAAGGTGCTGAGAGACAGCGGGGAAGGTACAGAGAGACAGCGGGGAAGGTACAGAGAGACAGCGGGGAAGGTGCTGAGAGACAGGGGGGAAGGTGCTGAGAGACAGGGGGGAAGGTACAGAGAGACAGGGGGGAAGGTACAGAGAGACAGCGGGGAAGGTACAGAGAGACAGCGGGGAAGGTACAGAGAGACAGCGCGGAATGTACAGAGAGACAGTGGGGAAGGTACAGAGAGACAGCGGGGAAGGTACAGAGAGACAGCGGGGAAGGTGCTGAGAGACAGTGGGGAAGGTGCAGAGAGACAGCGGGGAAGGTGCAGAGAGACAGTGGGGAAGGTGCAGAGAGACAGTGGGGAAGGTACAGAGAGACAGGGGGGAAGGTACAGAGAGACAGTGGGGAAGGTACAGAGAGACAGCGGGGAAGGTGCTGAGAGACAGGGGGGAAGGTACAGAGAGACAGTGGGGAAGGTACAGAGAGACAGTGGGGAAGGTGCAGAGAGACAGTGGGGAAGGTGCTGAGAGACAGGGGGGAAGGTGCAGAGAGACAGTGGGGAAGGTACAGAGAGACAGTGGGGAAGGTACAGAGAGACAGCGGGGAAGGTACAGAGAGACAGCGGGGAAGGTGCTGAGAGACGGGGGGAAGGTGCAGAGAGACAGTGGGGAAGGTACAGAGAGACAGTGGGGAAGGTGCTGAGAGACAGTGGGGAAGGTACAGAGAGACAGTGGGGAAGGTACAGAGAGACAGCGGGGAAGGTGCTGAGAGACAGGGGGGAAGGTACAGAGAGACAGCGGGGAAGGTACAGAGAGACAGGGGGGAAGGTGCTGAGAGACAGTGGGGAAGGTACAGAGAGACAGGGGGGAAGGTGCTGAGAGACAGGGGGGAAGGTGCTGAGAGACAGGGGGGAAGGTGCTGAGAGACAGGGGGGAAGGTACAGAGAGACAGCGGGGAAGGTACAGAGAGACAGGGGGGAAGGTGCTGAGAGACAGGGGGGAAGGTGCTGAGAGACAGTGGGGAAGGTACAGAGAGACAGCGGGGAAGGTACAGAGAGACAGTGGGGAAGGTACAGAGAGACAGCGGGGAAGGTGCAGAGAGACAGTGGGGAAGGTGCTGAGAGACAGTGGGGAAGGTGCAGAGAGACAGTGGGGAAGGTACAGAGAGACAGGGGGGAAGGTACAGAGAGACAGCGGGGAAGGTACAGAGAGAGCAGGGATGGTGCAGAGAGACAGCAGCAACCAGGAAAGCTGCAATCTGTATGATAAGACTGAAGGAAGGACGCCTGCATGCCTGATGACGTCACCTGAAAGCTGCAACTTGTAAGATAAGACGCGGTAAACATCCTCTTTCCTGTGTGTTTCTGGCCATAGGCCCATGGCTGCTGTGTTCAGTCTGAGTAGTCAGAAATTCCCTCCCTAGACCTCTCTACCTCTCTCTCCTCCTTTAAGATAATCCTTAAAACCTACCACTTTGACCACCGATAGGTTACCGGTCCGAATGTCTCCTTCTTTGGCTTGGTGTCAATTTTGCTGTCAGTGGAGAGGGTGATATGGGTCACTGTCGCCCTGACCTGCCGATGCTGTCAGTGGAGAGGGTGATATGGGTCACTGTCGCCCTGACCTGCCGATGCTGTCAGTGGAGAGGGTGATATGGGCCACTGTCGCCCTGACCTGCCGATGCTGTCAGTGGAGAGGGTGATATGGGCCACTGTCGCCCTGACCTGCCGATGCTGTCAGTGGAGAGAGTGATATGGGTCACTGTCGCCCTGACCTGCCGATGCTGTCAGTGGAGAGAGTGATATGGGTCACTGTCGCCATGACCTGCCAATGCTGTCAGTGGAGAGGGTGATATGGGTCACTGTCGCCCTGACCTGCCGATGCTGTCAGTGGAGAGAGTGATATGGGTCACTGTCGCCCTGACCTGCCGATGCTGTCAGTGGAGAGAGTGATATGGGTCGCTGTCGCCCTGACCTGCCGATGCTGTCAGTGGAGAGGGTGATATGAGCCACTGTCGCCCTGACCTGCCGATGCTGTCAGTGGAGAGGGTGATATGAGCCACTGTCGCCCTGACCTGCCGATGCTGTCAGTGGAGAGGGTGATATGGGTCACTGTCGCCCTGACCTGCCGATGCTGTCAGTGGAGAGGGTGATATGGGCCACTGTCGCCCTGACCTGCCGATGCTGTCAGTGGAGAGGGTGATATGGGCCACTGTCGCCCTGACCTGCCGATGCTGTCAGTGGAGAGAGTGATATGGGTCACTGTCGCCCTGACCTGCCGATGCTGTCAGTGGAGAGAGTGATATGGGTCACTGTCGCCATGACCTGCCAATGCTGTCAGTGGCGAGGGTGATATGGGTCACTGTCGCCCTGACCTGCCGATGCTGTCAGTGGAGAGAGTGATATGGGTCACTGTCGCCCTGACCTGCCGATGCTGTCAGTGGAGAGAGTGATATGGGTCGCTGTCGCCCTGACCTGCCGATGCTGTCAGTGGAGAGGGTGATATGAGCCACTGTCGCCCTGACCTGCCGATGCTGTCAGTGGAGAGGGTGATATGAGCCACTGTCGCCCTGACCTGCCGATGCTGTCAGTGGAGAGGGTGATATGGGTCACTGTCGCCCTGACCTGCCGATGCTGTCAGTGGAGAGAGTGATATGGGTCACTGTCGCCCTGACCTGCCGATGCTGTCAGTGGAGAGAGTGATATGGGTCACTGTCGCCCTGACCTGCCGATGCTGTCAGTGGAGAGGGTGATATGAGCCACTGTCGCCCTGACCTGCCGATGCTGTCAGTGGAGAGAGTGATATGGGTCACTGTCACCCTGACCTGCCGATGCTGTCAGTGGAGAGGGTGATATGAGCCACTGTCGCCCTGACCTGCCGATGCTGTCAGTGGAGAGGGTGATATGAGCCACTGTCGCCCTGACCTGCCGATGCTGTCAGTGGAGAGAGTGATATGGGTCACTGTCACCCTGACCTGCCGATGCTGTCAGTGGAGAGGGTGATATGAGCCACTGTCGCCCTGACCTGCCGATGCTGTCAGTGGAGAGGGTGATATGAGCCACTGTCGCCCTCACCTGCCGATGCTGTCAGTGGAGAGGGTGATATGAGCCACTGTCGCCCTGACCTGCTGATGCTGTCAGTGGAGAGGGTGATATGGGTCACTGTCGCCCTGACCTGCCGATGCTGTCAGTGGAGAGGGTGATATGAGCCACTGTCGCCCTGACCTGCCGATGCTGTCAGTGGAGAGGGTGATATGAGCCACTGTCGCCCTGACCTGCCGATGCTGTCAGTGGAGAGGGTGATATGGGTCACTGTCGCCCTGACCTGCCGATGCTGTCAGTGGAGAGAGTGGATTAGGTCACTATTGCATCGACTTGCCGATGTGATTGTTGTGATGCATGAACGGCTCTGGTCTGTCCGTCGTCGCCCCACGCCCTTTGCCCTTTGCCATTGTGGGAGGGGCTGCTCGCTCTGGTTCCGGGTCACCTTGGATCATCAATACCAACTCCTGCCTCCAGGGAGAGGGGGTGCCAATACACAGTGACACACCCCAGATTCCCCCAGATGGCCCCTCACATACCTCCACCTCCTGCCCCTGGAGAGCACCCACCCCACACAGAGCCCCCTCACCTCCTGGTTCATCCTTCCCACACCCACACCCAGCTGTCAGCCGGCCATGCAACAACACATCCTCACATCCCACTGACTGATCCTGGTGGATCGGAGGCCCTGCTGTTGTGTCAGTCGCAGGCCGGCCTCGCTCTGCTTTTCACCGCTACTCTTTCCAGAACTTCCGTACCGCCGCCATCTTTACGCTGCTTATGGTTTTCACAGGATGCGCACACAGCTTCGAAGACACTGAAGAGACAGAAGTTGCTGAAGGTGCCGTCTCGGCAAAATAACTGGAACTGCGCAGGCGCGAGAAATTCATTTCGTTGCCAGGAAATGCAACCAAAGAAAAAAGAAAAAGGAAATAAAAGTGAGGGGCTCCAGTCCAGAATACCCAGAGCGACCAAACTGTGTACGTGAATGGAAACAGGGACACTGATCTACATAGGTGTGGTCATATAACAAGGACAGGATAGATTGGCCTTGGTAAATAACCAGAAGCCATTTGAAAGGTAGAATATCAGAGGGCGCACTGCTGGAGGTATTTCCATGGGAATGAAGAGTCCGGAGATGTGCAGAATGGATCACGGGGCATAAAAACAGTGGGGAATTTGGAGGTCATTTTAAGATCCAGAAGCGGCAAAGAAATGGAGGAAACCCTGTTACTGGCCAGGAAACACAAGGCAGCAAAATAAAGCTGAAAAACCAGTAGTACAGAGTCACATGGAGTTGATGGCAGAAAATACAGATTTAAGCATGGTTGGGGATTGGGCAGTGGTGGAAACCAGATTTAAGAATGTCCCGGGGAAAATACAAGATCTCATTGAAACATATAAGATTCTGCAGGGGATTGACAGTATAGATGCTGAGAGGTTGTTTCGCCTGCTGGAGAGTCTAAAACTAGGAGGCATAATCTCAGGATAAGGGATCGGCCATTTAAGACTGAGTCGAGGAGGAATTTCTTCACTTTGAGGGTTGTGAATCTTTGGAATTCTCTACCCCAAAGGGCTGTGGATGCTGGGTTATTGAGTATATTCAAGGCTGAGATAGATAGAGTTTTAGACTCTAGGGATATGGGGATCGGGCAGGAAAATGGAGTTGAGTTCGAAGATCAGCCATGATCTTATTGAATGGCAGAGCAGGATCGACGGGCCACATAGCCTACTCCTGCTCCTTATTCTTATGTTCTTAAGTAGCATTAAACTTGAAGTTAGGCTAAAATAGAGTCATTATTCGAGGGAGAGGAATTTAAACAGTAGGGGCCCAAGTTTCGGGCCGCGCCTAGAGCGGAGCAGCCCCGACCTGGACGCCCGTTTTTCGCGCCACAAAGTGCGCCTAAAAAAAACTTACAGATTCTCCGGCACCCTGCAGGTCCTCTGGAGCCGGGCGCGGTGCTGCACAAGTTGTTGGGGGCGGAGCTAGGTCCCTGCGCTGAAAACAGTGCCGGGACCTGTGCACGTGCGCGCTACAGTGGGCGCGCATGTGCAGTAGCTCCAGGCGCCCAAAACTGTGTGGGAGGGGCCCGAAGCACGCAGCCCCTAGCCCTGGCCCAATGGCCTCACTGGGGCTGTGTGTATAAGGCTGCCTCCCACGGCCAGCTCCTGCTTCCTCCCGACCCGACTTGACTCCCGTTTCCCCCCCACCCGCCCCCGGACCGGATCCGACCCGGTCTCCCCCCGACCTGACCGCGCTCCCCCCAACCCGACCCGCGCTCCTGACCCCGGACCCTGGACCCAACCTGAACCAACGCCACCTACCTGTAAATCTGGTGCTGGGGACAGGCTCTGCCCGAAGTCTTGGGCCCGGCCGGATCAACCTCCATCCCCCTTCTCCTTCCCCCCCTCTCCTTTCACCCACCCTCTCGTTTCCCCCACTCTCCTTTCACCCCCTCCTTTCCCCCCTTCTCCTTTCCCCCTTCTCCTTCCCCCCCACTTTTCCTTCCCCCCCTTCTCCTCTCCCCCCTTCCCCTTCTCCTCCTCCCCCCCTTCCCCTTCTCCTCCTCCCCCCTTCCCCTTCTCCCCCCTTCCCCTTCTCCTCCTCCCCCATTCCCCTTCTCCTCCTCCTCCCCCCTTCCCCTTATCCTCCTCCTCCCCCCACTTCCCCTTCTCCTCCTCCTCCCCCTTCTCCTTCTCCTCCCCCTTCCCCTTCTCCTCCCCACTTCCCCTTCTCCTCCCCCCTCCCCTTCTCCTCCCCCCTTCTCTCCCCCCCTTCTCCCCCCTCCCCCGTCTCCCCCATCCCTCCCCCTTCCCTCCCTCCCCCTCTGCCTCCCTCCCCCCCCTCTCTCCCTCTACCCCCCTCCTCCCCCTCCCCTCACTGTCAGAAACACAGACACTGACAGACAGAGAGTGAGACACACACAGACAGACAGACAGACAGAGAGATCGAGACACTGACAGAGACACACTGGGGTCTGGGTGGGGGGGGTGTCCCAGCACACTGTTGGAGGGCTCCCGGTGCTGCAGTCGGAAAGTAGAAAATGTTTTATTTATTGATATTTAAAAAAATATATATTTCTTATTAATTTTTTTGGATTGATTTATTGGTTGATTTATTGATGTTTTTATCATTTATTATTGATGATGGCTCTTTATTTGTAAAACTGAAGTGTTTAATGTTTGTAAACTTCCCTTTAAACCCCCCTCCCCCCATTCCCTACGCCTGATTTGTAACCTACGCCTGATTTTCTAAAGTGTCGACAAGGTTTTTTCGAGCGTACAAAAATCTTCACTTACTCCATTCTAAGTTAGTTTGGAGTAAGTTTTCACTGACGAAACTTTGAAAACAGGTGTAAGTGGCCGGACACGCCCCCTTTTGAAAAAAAAATTCTGTTCCAAAGTGAAACTGTTCTAACTGACTAGAACTGGAGCAAACTAAATACAGAGAGAATTTGAATTTCTAAGATACTCCGTTCTACACCAGTTGCTCCAAAAAATCAGGAGCAACTGAGGCCGAAACTTGGGCCCTATAAGAGAGGAGATTGGGGGATGGCAATGCATGAGCAAGGAGGGTCATCTGGAGCAAAGCAGCACACCAGCCCAAGAGTCATGTAACCTCTCACAAAAATATCAAGAAATCTGAAAATATGTACAATGAACGTTAGATAAAGCTCAATACACACATTACTCGAGCTTTATCAACCGTTTATTGTACAGAGGAAACGTTACAAGGACACCCTCAAAGCCTCCCTGATAAAGTGCAACATCCCCACTGACACCTGGGAGTCCCTGGCCATATACCGCCCTAAGTGGAGGAAGTGCATTTGGGAGGGAGCTGAGCTCCTCGAGTATCGTCGCCGAGAGTATGCAGAAATCAAGCGCGGACAGCGGAAGGAGTGTGCGGCAAACCAGGCTCCCTGCCCACCCTTTCCCTCAACCACTGTCTGTCCCGCCTGTGACAGAGACTGTGGCTCTCGTATTGGACTGTTCAGCCATCTAAGAACTCATGCTAAGAGTGGAAACAAGTCTTCCTCGATTCCGAGGGACTGCCTATGATGTAGATGATGACTCACATTTAAGACAATTCCCAGTTCAAAAATGTTTTCGCTTGTCTGGACTTTCCGAGTGGAGTCTCCAACACAAAGAGCTCAATTTTCCCCAAGCCTGTTTTCTGGCATTTTGCCAGAGTTACACCCGTTTTTCCAGGCCTGAAATGCGGCGGAAATAATTTGCCAAACGTTCCCCAATGTATAATTCGAATTTGGCGCCACGCAGCGTGTCCAATCACCTCGGAGCCTGCTGTCTGCGCCGAAAAACGAAGCCACACCTTCTACGCATGCGTGGGAAAAAATAGTTACGTTTTTGGTGTCGTTCCAATGGACGCGCAGGCTCAGTACAGCACGGATTTAGCAATGGGCCATTTGTAAAGAGCCAGTTGTGTGTGTGAGAAGGAGTGCTGTGCGAGAGCATTGGAAAAATCACAGCTGCAGCAGTACAAGATGCAACGCGGTGCAAGGACCAAGAATTTCTTACAGGAAGAAGTGAAGGCACGAGTTACTGTGATTGAGAACTGATGGCAGGAGCTGGACACCATAAAACATAAAACATAAAAGTTCCAATAAAGAAATGAAGAAACGCTGGAACCAAGTTGCAGAAGATTACTGAGCAATGGTGACCACCACGAGATCTGGAGGCTGTGTAAAAATAAATGGTAGGACCTTGGTCAAGTAGTTAGTGTAAGTAATATTTTCATTTATTCAATGCAATTGTAAATGTGACCAACTGTATATGTCCCACCCAGCAGAAAGACGCCCTCTCCACAAAAGTCATTTTCATCTTTGCAGAGGAATGTGGCACATAATAAAAGGGAAAGAACTCGAACAGGAGGAGGCCCAGCAAATCTGCACCCACTGACACCCTAAGAAGAGAGGGTCGCTGCTTTGATGGGTCCTGCCTGGAGAAAAGCAATCAGTACTGCACAATCTGGGCCCTCACTCGAGGGAGAGGGCAAGCCCTGCAAATTCATCATGGCCCTTCAAATCAACCTGCTGCCTGGCCTGTGATGTGTGAGCCTACTCATGCCACCCACCCTGCCCCCTCCTCTGCTGCTAACCATTTCACTGTTCTGTTATATTTTGCAGAACTTGAGGCCAACCCTGACGATGCAGAAGAAGATTCAGACGCGGACGAGCTTGAAGAGGAGAACATCTTCCAATCCAACCCTCCAAACCAAGAACATGGGGGTGAGGGGGAGGAAGAGGGGATGGAGCTGGATAAAGC
The DNA here is from genome assembly GCF_044704955.1 of Pristiophorus japonicus. NCBI lineage: Eukaryota > Metazoa > Chordata > Chondrichthyes > Pristiophoridae > Pristiophorus > Pristiophorus japonicus. The sequence goes on from NC_091979.1 coordinate 317,853,494, forward strand.
TCCCACTGTTGTACTGACTTTGGAGAAGGTGCCGCTCATGGAGGTGACAGCCCCTTCCGTGACGAGTGGTTTGAGTGTTGGTGGGACATTCCATGGTTTCACACCTTCCCAGGCTGCGGGTCCCAGTGTTGGGGTGCAGCGAGGCACACCCAGGGCCCCACCTTCCCAGGCTGCGGGTCCCAGTGGTGGGGTGCAGCGAGGCACACCCAGGGCCCCACCTTCCCAGGCTGCGGGTCCCAGTGGTGGGGTGCAGCGAGGCACACCCAGGGCCCCACCTTCCCAGGCTGCGGGTCCCAGTGGTGGGGTGCAGCGAGGCACACCCAGGGCCCCACCTTCTCAGGCTGCGGTTTCCAGTGGTGGGGCGCAGCGAGGCACACCCACGGCCCCACCTTCCCAGGCTGCGGGTCCCAGTGGTGGGGTGCAGCGAGGCACACCCAGGGCCCCACCTTCCCAGGCTGCGGGTCCCAGTGTTGGGGTGCAGCGAGGCACACCAAGGGCCCCACCTTCCCAGGCTGCGGGTCCCAGTGTTGGGGTGCAGCGAGGCACACCCAGGGCCCCACCTTCCCAGGTTGCGGGTCCCAGTGTTGGGGTGCAGCGAGACACACCCAGGGCCCCACCTTCCCAGGCTGCGGGTCCCAGTGGTGGGGTGCAGCGAGACACACCCAGGGCCCCACCTTCCCAGGCTGCGGGTCCCAGTGTTGGGGTGCGAGCCACACCCGTGGGGAAGAAGGGAAGGAGAGCTCAACCGCGCTCTCCTGAGGTGCAAGATCTAACAGATGTGGTTCAGATGATGTCATTGAGTACGGAGAGCATTGACCTTACCCGATCACTCCTGGAGACCATCAGTGGGGTGAGTGATGAGGTCGTGGGACTGTCGGGAAAAGTAACAACATTCACGAGAAATGGGAATGATATCCGGGACCATCAGTGAGGGACTAGTGGCCATGAGGGAGGGAATGTCCGAAGTAGTGCAAACCACATTACTGGCCGTGAGGGAGGGAATGTTGCAGGCCGTTGAGACACTGTCAGGGTGTATGAGGGATGGCATGTTGCAGTTAGCTACTGTAATAAGGGACCTCGTGCCCATTGACAGATTCAACTGTCACTCCCACTCCAATCCCCACATCGGTCTCTGAAGAGCCCAAAGCCGGGCCCTCCAACTTTCCGCCTGACGCTGACGCCCCCCACCCTCAGGAGGTGCGCTGTGCCCAAGATGTGAGAAAGAATAAGCTTGGTATCAATCCCAGAAACACTGTGCCACCGCCTGCGGGCAGGGGTGGTGGAATGTCCAAGGCCAAGTGCAGCGGGCGGTCGGAGAATAAGGGGGATGAGGGATGGGTGCAGCCTTTCTTTGCTGCTGTTGTTGTTATTATTATTGTTACTGTTGGAACTGTTCTCAAATTAAAAGTTTTTTGTAAGTTATGTAAATTTACAAGTTTATAAGTGATCTTAAAGTTTTTAAGTGATCTTAAAGAGTCACATTAAAGTACAATCTGATACAAGAATAATTTTATTAAAATTAAGTGATTGTAAACTTTTGAATAAAATATATTTTACATTAAAACTGAACCATGTTCCATTAACACAACGCAACATTATGGAACAGCTCAAAACAGTCACTATGTCCATGTGGATTAGTTGCTGACTTAAATTTAACCTTTGAAAGAAGCTCAAAATGGCAGGAAAGCAGGCAGCACATGTTCGCAGTTGTATCTCTCCGGGTCTGTATGGATGGACCACACCCAAAGGTCTTGTGACTTCTCCTCTTTCCCCCTCCCCCGCCACCTTGAGTCGTGACTTCTCTATCTCCCTCCCCGGGTTCCAAGCCTTCTGATCGGCACCTCACTCTCACTCTCACTCCTCTCCTCTCCTCTCTTCTCTCCCCACCCCCCCACCAGCCTTTACTACTTCTCTATCTCCCTCCCCGGGCTCCAAGCCTTCTGATCGGCACCTCACTCTCACTCCTCTCCTCTCCTCTCTTCTCTCCCCACCCCCCCACCAGCCTTTACTACTTCTCTATCTCCCTCCCCGGGCTCCAAGCCTTCTGATCGGCACCTCACTCTCACTCCTCTCCTCTCCTCTCTCCCCACCCACCCCCCCACCAGCCTTTACTACTTCTCTATCTCCCTCCCCGGGCTCCAATTCTTCTGATCGGCACCTCACTCTCACTCCTCTCCTCTCCTCTCTCCCCACCCCCCCACCCCCCCACCCCACCAGCCTTTACTACTTCTCTATCTCTCCCCCTCCCCCCCCCATCCCACGGCTTGTTTTGTAGCTGAACCCCGAGCGACTGTGTCCGGGTATGAGGCCGATTCTGCTGACCAAACCTACGACCCTCCAGCCCTGCTTTAAGACGTTCACTGGTGGCGTGTGAGTGAGTAAAAAAATGAGAGAACTTCTGAAATCCAACAAATTTACACTTCTACGTTGACAGGTAAAAAAAAGTTGAACTTTATTATTGATTTTGCCAGTGTTCATGACTCCCTCCAAAGTGTTTGATTTAGAAACAATGGCTTCTCTCAGCGCAGATTTGTAAATGTGCGCTGGTTTTCTTAACTCACCAGAAGGTTTCTCGGGAGTGGCCAGATACGCCGATCTAAGAGAAAGAAAATGTTGGCTGAAATGTGAACAATTGAAAAAACCGTCGCAGACATGAGGGGAAAATCGTAAGATTGGAAGTGTGAATGCTGGAGAAATTGGGCCGATTTGTAGATGCAAGTACACAGCCTGGTGGAGCCTGTCAAAGGAGGACGTGTATCTGATGAAGTGAACACATGGATGTTGAGCAGTGCATGTGTAAACTCGAGCACGTACATGGAATTTGACTGATGTATGCATGCGGGAACTTAACAATGCGAGGTTGGCATTGCTGTCGAGGTGAGCATGGTCATGAACTTTGACACGTCGGGCTCCTTCCAGGTTGGAGCAGGCGATAGTTCCAACATCTCGCAATTCGCCGGGCACTGTTACATAAGAGAGGTCACCGAGGCTCTGTATGTAAATAGAGCAGAATACATTTCATTATCTCTTGCTGACAAGCACCCAGCCCAATCAGTCCGCTCCACACAACCCCGACACCCCTTGCACTGCAACCTTCTACACTCCACCGCAAGCGGAGCCATTCGATCTCCTGGGAGAGGCAAAAACCAAATAAAAACCCAGGCCCATTGGGGAAAAAAACATGGGAAAATTCCTCACTGACCCATCCAGGCAATCAAAACTAGTCCAGGAGATCACCCTGGCCATATTTGATTCCCTGCATTACTTCCCATCGTATCTGCACCAGCTAACAAGAAGTTATCCAGTCTCATCCCACTTACCAGCTCTAGGTCCGGAACACTGCAGGTTACAGCACTTTAAGTGCCCATCCAAGCACCTTTTAAATCTGGTGAGGGTTTCTGCCTCTACCACCCTTCCAGGCAGACCCCAACAACCCTCTGCGTGAAGAAGCTTCCCCTCAAATCACCTCTAAACCTTCCACCAAACACTTTAAAATTATGCCCCCATATAATTGACCCCTCCACCAAAGGAAATAGGCCCTTGCTATCCACTATATCCAGGCCCCTCAAAATGTTATACACCTCAATGAGGTCTCCTCTCAGCCTTCTTGTTCCAAGGAGAACAAACACAGCCTATCCAATCCATCCTCATAACTAAGATTCTCCATTCCAGGCAGCTTCCTCATGAATCTTCTCTGCACCCTCTCCAGTGCAATCACGTCCTTCCTATAATATGGCGACCAGAACTGCATGCAGTATTCCAACTGTGGCCTAACCAGAGTATTATACAATTTAAGCATAACCTCCCTGCTCTTGTATTCTATGCCTCGACCATTAAAGGCAAGCATTCCGTATGCCTTCTTAACCACGTTATCCATCTGGTCTGCTACTTTCAGGGATCTGTGGACAAGCACTCCAAGGTCCCTTTGTTCATCTACACTTCTAAGTGGCCTACCGCTAAATGTGTATACCCTTTCCTTGTTAGCCCTCCCTAAATGCATTACCTCACACTTCTCCGAATTAAATTCCATTTGCCACCGTTCTGCCCACCTGACCAGTATATTGATATCCTCCTGCAGTCCATGTCTTTCCTCTTCATTATCAGCCACACAGCCAATTTTAGTATCATCTGCATACTTCTTAATCATACTCCCTATATTGAAATCTAGATCTTTGATGCATGCCACAAAAAGCAAGGGACCCAGTACTGAGCCCTGCAGAACCCCGCTCGCTGGAAACATCCTTCCTGTCACAAAAACATCCATCAACCATTACCCTTTGCTTCCTGCCTCTAAGCCAATTTTGGATCCAATTTGCCACTTTGCCTTGGATCCCATGGGCTTTTACCTTCGGGACCAGTCTGCCATGTGGGACCTTATCAAAAGCTTTGCTAAAGTTATATACACTACATCGTATGTACTATCCTTGTCAACCCTTCTGGTTACCTGCTCGAAAATTCAATCAGGTTAGTCAAACATGATATTTAGCAAATCTGTGCTGACTGTCCCTGATGAATCCTTGCCTTTCTAAATGCAGACTTATCCTGTCCTTTTGGAATTTTTCCAATAATTTTCCCACCACTGAGGTTAGGCTGACAGGCCTGTAATTACTCGGGCTGTCCCTTTCTCCCTTCTTAAACACGGGTACCACATTAGCAGTCCTCCAGTCATCCGGCACCATGCTTAAATCCAAAGAGGGCTGGAAAATGATGGTCAAGGCCTCTGCTATTTAATCTTTTGCTTCGCTCAACAGCCTGGGATGCATTTCATCCGGACCTGGGGACTTATTCACTTTCAAAGCTGCTAAACCCCTTAATAACTCCTGTCTCACTATGTTTATTTCATCCAGAATTTCACACTCCTCCTCGATAGCAGTATCTGCATTGCTCCTTTCCTTTGTGAAAACAGACACAAAGTATTCATTAAGAACCCTCCCAACATCTTCCGCCTCCACACAATGATTACCCTCTTGGTCTCTAATAGGCCCTACTCTTTCTTAAGTTATCCCCTTAATCTTAATATATTTATAGAACATCTTTGGGGTTTCCTTAATTTTACTTGGCAAGAATTTTTCATGCTTTCTCTTTGCATTCCTAATATCCTTTTTAATTTTACCTCTGAACTTTCTATATTCCTCCAGAGATTCTACAGTACATAGCCATCCGTATGTGACATACGCTTCCCTTTTTTCTTTATCCTCCACTGTAAGTCCCTGGACATCGAGGGGGCTCTAGAATTGTTATTCCCATCCTTTTTATTTAAGGGCACATGTCTGGCCTGAGCCCTCTGGATCTCCTCCTTAAATGCCTCCCACTGTTCCGACACTGATTTACCAAGCCAGGCCCTCAAATCTGCCACCAAGCTCATGGTCTACAGGGCTGTAGTAATACCCGCCCTCCTGAATGGCTCAGAAACATGGACCATGTACAGTAGACACCTCAAGTCACTGGAGAAATACCACCAATGATGTCTCCGCAAGATCCAACAAATCCTCTGAGAGGACAGACGCACCAACATTCGCGTCTTCGGCCAGGCCATCATCCCCAGCATTGAAGCACTGACCACACTCGATCAGCTCCGCTGGGCGGGCCACACTGTTCGCATGCCAGACACGAGACTCCCAAAGCAAGCGCTCTACTTGTAACTCCTTCTCAGCAAACGAGACAAAGGTGGGCAGAGGAAACGTTACAAGGACACCCTCAAAGCCTCCCTGATAAAGTGCAACATCCTCACTGACACCTGGGAGTCCCTAGCCAAAGACCGCCCTAAGTAGAGAAAGTGCATCCGGGAGGGCGCTGAACACCTCGAGTCTCATCGCCGAGACCATGCAGAAATCAAGCGCAGGCAGCGGAAAGAGCGTGCAGCAAACCAGTCCCATCTACCCTTTCCCTCAACGACCATCTGTCCCACCTGTGACAGGGACTGTGGTTCTCATATTGGACTGTACAGCCACCTAAGGACTCATTTTAAGAATGGAAGCAAGTCTTCCTCGATTCCGAGGGAATGCCTATGATAATGATGAGCTGTTTCCAGTCCACTGTGGCCAAATCACTTCTCAACTTAGCAATTTAGGACTTTTATTCCTGGTCTCTCCTTGCCCTTATCCATAACTACCGGTTCCTTGAATCTGACTGAATTATGGTCACTAGCTCTCCCACTGATACCCCTCCCACCTTCCCAGCTTCATTCCCCAAAACTAAATCCAGAACCGCCCTCTCTCGTGTTGGGCTTGTTACATACTGACTAAAAAGTTCTCAAATGCATTTTAAGAATTCCACTCACTCTATAGCCTTCACACTATATCTGTCCCAATCAATATTAGGAAAGTTGAAACCCCCTACTATTACTACCCTATGGTTTTTGGACTTCACAGAAATGTGCCTCCATATTTGCTCCTCTATCTCTCTCCCACTGTTTGGTGGCCTTTAATACATGCCCAGCAGTGTGATCACCCCTTTTTTATTTTTCAGTTCGACCCATATGGCCTCATTTGATGATTCCGCTAACATATCATCCCTCTTCACAGCTGTAATAGTTTCTTTAATCAATGCCGCAAACACCCCCTCCCTTTTTACCCCGCTCTCTGTCTTGCAACCAGGAATATTTAGCTGCTAAACCTGTCCCTCTTTCAGCTATGTAATGGCTATAATATCATACTCCCAAGTGTCGGCATGTGCTCTCAGCTTATCTGCCTTATTTGCTATACTCCTTGCATTGAAGTATATACCATTTAGTACAGGAAGACTTCCTTCATTACTACTTACTAACCCTTGTTTCCTCTGTCTTACAAATTCACTTTCTACATTCTTGCTTTCAAATTTCAGCTTTACTTCCTTCCCAATTGAATTTGTTCTCAGGCTACTGGGCAACAGGTCTATCTGGTGATGACGTGGCTCATGACTCCGGTACAAAACCCAACCACACGTGGGCAGCATAAATATAATGAAAGCCATGCTGCCACATGGAATCTGAAACAGCAGACCATTGGCATGCTTAAACAACGCTTCCGCTACCTGTACAGCTCTGGAGGGGCCTTGCAGTACTTGCCAGAGCACGTCTCAAATTTGTCGTGGTCTGCTGCATGCTCCACAACCTCGCAATCATGAGGGCACAGCCCTTACCCCCGCGTATATGGTGAAGAGCAGAGAAGGAGGATGAGGAAGAGGAAAAGGAGCAGGAAGAGGAGGAGGAAGAGGAAGGGAGGAGACAGCCAACACAGCCCCTTTCTGGTCGGGCTCTCTGTGATCGACTCATTCGACCCCAATTCCCCATTAGCAATAGTCCCACAGCTTACCTCTCTCTGACACTAACAATCACATCATCGTCTTGGCCATAATGTGATGATAAAAGCCACCACAAAACAAACATTCCTTAACAAAGGTTTTTAATCAAACCATCCAATGTTACATTCCAAAGCTAACTAATTACCCTTGTGCAGTCCCTTAGTGCCGATCTTCCGTGTGCCTTTGCCTGCCCACTGCTCCCACACAGTGCTAACCCAGTGGCTGCAGCATGGCTGGTGGAAGGCTGCTGACATTCAGTGGGGAGCCTGCAGATGGCCTTGCATGACAACCTCGAGGAACTGTGCACCTAGAAGGCCCAGCTTTGGACTGCCCCACCTCGGCATGGGCAGCAACAGTCCAAGCTGGCTGGCTGACAGGCTAAATCAATGGCACTGATGGAGTGGTCGGGGTGGGAGGATGAATGCTGTCCGCCTGAGAGAGGACAGCAGGTTCATGCTCCATGGAGCCACATCCACTCCCCTGGGACGGCACCTTCAGCAATCCCAGTAATCTGTTGGAGGACAGATTTCTGGACTGCTGTGACACCCTGCGAGCCCCTTGGAACATTGGTAACCGCAGAGATGGCAGCAGTCTATGCTTTTGTGGCAACAGTCTATGCTTTTGTGGCAACAAGCTGACCTTGCATGACTTCAGTCTGAGCTTAACCATTGCAGCACTCAGACATTGGGTGCTGCTGCTTGTGCTGCAATGGAAGCTGAGACACCGGCCATCAGACGCTGCACCATGGTTAGGTCCACAAATGTGCGAATCGATTTGTCCACCACTCCCACGCTGCAAAGGATGGGCTCCCAGCTCTGCGCAAAGCCATGTGCAAGGTTGGTGCTGGACTCCTCCACACTTCCATGCTCCTTGACATTGCTGTGTCTTCCCCATTACTGCTTTCTGCCTCTTGCAGTTCCTGCTCCTCCACCACTGTTTGGCCAAGTTGGAGTTCTTGACTCTCTGAAATGAACAAGACCGAAGGGTTGGGTTGTGGTGAGGAGAGCGGGGAAAGCAAGAGGTGCATGCTCACACACCTGCAGCTTGTAAAGCAGAAGAGATTGTGGGTTGACGGGGGGGAAGTGGGATGTGAGAAGAGGCGTGAAGAGATCATCATCTTGCAGTGTTTTAGCCCGCCACTCAGCACGGGCTCAGCGATGGGCGTGTCAATGATCTCCAGCACCATCTCCTCCATTAGGGTAAGGTTATGCAGGCCCACCTGCCTCACTGCGTGTAGCCCCTGTGGCCTACAGTTATGAACCACCTTGTCCTGTAAGAGAAAGGGAATTGTGTCAGTGAATGTGGCAATTACCATCCCGAGTGTTTGTCTGTTCTTCAGGATGTGCTGAGACTCATTGTTTTACATCAGTAAATACCTCGAGATAATCGTGGTCCATAATATCTGCCTGAGACACTGTCAGAATATGTGAAGCAATATTATGACTGTATAGAATTGAAGTTTAATTTTTATCTTCAAAACCTGAGTGGAGATTAATTTAATTGTATTTGAAAGTTTACATGATATAATACTATAAACAAATCTGCCTTTGCCCTCATTTCTTCTGGCTACCACAACTGTGTACAAATAATCCAGCTCGATGCATATCAACTGCTTTGGAACAAATACTACTGTATTTCTGAAAACAAGCTCCTTGTTCAATAGTCTACACTTACATTTACCTCATAATGCTGTTTGTCAGGAAAATTCGACAAATTCCTTCTTCAACTTTTCCTGCAATGGTGAGTTGATCAAACACAGTACTCGGTGTGTTATCATTTCCAGCTTAATTATTTCCTGAATGTGAAACTCGAAACTGAAACTGGTAAACAAACCTCACCACCACTGCTTTGCTCTCCAGGGGTAGTGGTGCCAGAACATGAGCAGTGTATGATGTCACAGATCTCCATGGGCCCAATTACCACCATGGACCTGTTTACCAACGGAGAAAGAGCCAGCAAAACCCAAGCTGATTGGGTGATCTCAACTCTACCTTCTCACTATATCCCTCAATCAGTTCCACTGGAATCCATTGCCATCTCCATGATAAATTGATCTCAGTGCCTCTAATGCCTGGACCGAGAAATTCTAATCAGTCTGTTGAGTGAGGCAGCAATGGGGTGTGAACGGCTTGACCAGTGGCGTTATGTGTGGGTGCTGCCTGATGGGAAATTCGGTTATGTTTCATGCACAAGGACCGCCAGGTCCCTCTGTACTGCAGCCTTTTGTAATCTCTCTCCATATAAATAATAATTAGCTTTTTTATTTTTCATGCCATAGTGGAAAACCTCACACTTTACATAGAAACATAGAAACATAGAAAATAGGTGCAGGAGTAGGCCATTCGGCCCTTCTAGCCTGCACCGCCATTCAATGAGTTCATGGCTGAACATTCAACTTCAGTACCCCATTCCTGCTTTCTCGCCATACCCCTTGATCCCCCTAGTAGTAAGGACCTCATCTAACTCCTTTTTGAATATATTTAGTGAATTGGCCTCAACAACTTTCTGTGGTAGAGAATTCCACAGGTTCACCACTCTCTGGGTGAAGAAGTTCCTCCGCATCTCGGTCCTAAATGGCTTACCCCTTATCCTTAGACTGTGACCTCTGGTTCTGGACTTCCCCAACATTGGGAACATTCTTCCTGCATCTAACCTGTCTAACCCCGTCAGAATTTTAAACGTTTCTATGAGGTCCCCTCTCATTCTTCTGAACTCCAGTGAATACAAGCCCAGTTGATCCAGTCTTTCTTGATAGGTCAGTCCCGCCATCCCGGGAATCAGTCTGGTGAACCTTCGCTGCACTCCCTCAATAGCAAGAATGTCCTTCCTCAGGTTAGGAGACCAAAACTGTGCACAATACTCCAGGTGTGGCCTCACCAATGCCCTGTACAACTGTAGCAACACCTCCCTGCCCCTGTACTCAAATCCCCTTGCTATGAAGGCCAACATGCCATTTGCTTTCTTAACCGCCTGCTGCACCTGCATGCCAACCTTCAATGACTGATGTACCATGACACCCAGGTCTCTTTGCACCTCCCCTTTTCCTAATCTGTCACCATTCAGATAATAGTCTGTCTCTCTGTTTTTACCACCAAAGTGGATAACCTCACATTTATCCACATTATACTTCATCTGCCATGCATTTGCCCACTCACCTAACCTATCCAAGTCGCTCTGCAGCCTCACAGCATCCTCCTCGCAGCTCACACTGCCACCCAACTTAGTGTCATCTGCAAATTTGGAGATACTACATTTAATCCCCTCATCTAAATCATTAATGTACAGTGTAAACAGCTGGGGCCCCAGCACAGAACCTTGCGGTACCCCACTAGTCACTGCCTGCCATTCTGAAAAGTACCCATTTACTCCTACTCTTTGCTTCCTGTCTGACAACCAGTTCTCAATCCATGTCAGCACACTACCCCCAATCCCATGTGCTCTAACTTTGCACATCAATCTCTTGTGTGGGACCTTGTCGAACGCCTTCTGAAAGTCCAAATATACCACATCAACTGGTTCTCCCTTGTCCACTCTACTGGAAACATTCTCAAAAAATTCCAGAAGATTTGTCAAGCATGATTTCCCTTTCACAAATCCATGCTGACTTGGACCTATCATGTCACCTCTTTCCAAATGCACTGCTATGACATCCTTAATAATTGATTCCATCATTTTACCCACTACCGATGTCAGGCTGACCGGTCTATAATTCCCTGTTTTCTCTCTCCCTCCTTTTTTAAAAAGTGGGGTTACATTGGCTACCCTCCACTCTATAGGAACTGATCCAGAGTCAATGGAATGTTGGAAAATGACTGTCAATGCATCCACTATTTCCAAGGCCACCTCCTTAAGTACTCTGGGATGCAGACAATCAGGCCCTGGGGATTTATCGGCCTTCAATCCCATCAATTTCCCCAACACAATTTCCCGGCTAATAAGGATTTCCCTCAGTTCCTCCGCCTTACTAGACCCCCCCGACCCCTTTTATAACCGGAAGGTTGTTTGTGTCCTCCTTCGTGAATACCGAACCAAAGTACTTGTTCAATTGGTCCGCCATTTCTTTGTTCCCTGTTATGACTTCCCCTGATTCTGACTGCAGGGTACCTACGTTTGTCTTTACTAACCTTTTTCTCTTTACATATCTATAGAAAGTTTTGCAATCCGTCTTAATGTTCCCTGCAAGCTTCTTCTCATACTCCATTTTCCCTGCCCTAATCAAACCCTTTGTCCTCCTCTGCTGAGTTCTAAATTTCTCCCAGTCCCCAGGTTCGCTGCTATTTCTGGCCAATTTGTATGCCACTTCCTTGGATTTAATACTATCCCTGATTTCCCTTGATAGCCACGGTTGAGCCACCTTCCCTTTTTTATTTTTATGCCAGACAGGAATGTACAATTGTTGTAGTTCATCCATGCGATCTCTAAATGTCTGCCATTGCCCATCCACAGTCAACCCCTTAAGTATCATTTGCCAATCCATCCCAGCCAATTCATGCCTCATACCTTCAAAGTTAGCCTTCTTTAAGTTCTGGACCATGGTCTCTGAATTTACTGTTTCATTCTCCATCCCAATGCAGAATTCCACCATATTATGGTCACTCTTCCCCAAGGGGCCTCACACAACGAGATTGCTAATTAATCCTCTCTCATTACATAACACCCAGTCTAAGATGGCCTCCCCCCTAGTTGGTTCCTCGACATATTGGTCTAAAAAACCATCCCTTATGCACTCCAGGAAATCCTCCTCCACCGTATTGCTTCCAGTTTGGTTAGCCCAATCTATGTGCATATTAAAGTCACCCATTATAACTGCTGCACCTTTATTGCATGCACCCCTAATTTCCATTTGATGCCCTCCCGAACATCACTACTACTGTTTGGAGGTCTGTACACAACTCCCACTAACGTTTTTTGCCCTTTGGTGTTCTGCAGCTCTACCCGTATAGATTCCACATCATCCAAGCTAATGTCCTTCCTAACTATTGCCTTAATCTCCTCCTTAACCAGCAATGCTACCCCACCTCCTTTTCCTTTTATTCTATCCTTCCTGAATGTTGAATACCCCTGGATGTTGAGTTCCCAGCCCTGATCATCCTGGAGCCATGTCTCCGTAATCCCAATCACATCATATTTGTTAACATCTATTTGCACAGTTAATTCATCCACCTTATTGCGGATACTCCTTGCATTAAGACACAAAGCCTTTAGGCTTGTTTTTTTAACACCCTCTGTCCTTTTAGAATTTTGCTGTACAATGGCCCTTTTTGTACTTTGCCTTGGGTTTCACTGCCCTCCACTTTTCCTCATCTCCTTTCTGTCTTTTGCTTTTGCCTCCTTTTTGTTTCCCTCTATCTCCCTGCATTGGTTCCCATCCCCCTGCCATATTAGTTTAACTCCTCCCCAACAGCACGAGCAAACACTCCCCCGAGGACATTGGTTCCGATTCTGCCCAGGTGCAGACCGTCCGGTTTGTACTGGTCCCACCTCCCCCACATTATACTCCATCTGCCAACAAACTTTTGCCCACTCACTGAGCCTGTCTATATCCTTTGCAGATTCTTTGTGTCCTCCTCACAATTTGCTTCCAATCCGTCTTTGTATCATCAGCAAACTTGGCTACATTACACTCGGTCCCTTCATCCAAGTCATTAATATAGATTGTAAATAGTTGAGTGATCAGCACCGATCCCTGTGGCACCCCATTAGTTACAGTTTGCCAACCGGAAAATGTCCCATTTATCCCGAATCTCTGTTTTCTATTAGTTAGCCAATCCTCTATCCATGCTAATATATTACCCCCAACCCCGTGAACTTTTATCTTGTGCAGTAACCTTTTATGTGGCACTTTATGGAATGCCTTCTAGAAATCCAAATACACGACATCCACTAGTTCCCCCTTATCCACCCTGCTCATTACATCCTCAAAGAATTCCAGCAAATTTGTCAAACATGATTTCCCTTTCATAAAACCATTGTGACTCTGCTTGCCTGCATTATGATTTTGCAAATGTACTGCTATTGCTTCCTTAACAATGGACACCAGCATTTTCACAATGACCAAGACTATAACTGGTCTATAGTTTCCTGCTTTCTGTCTCCCTGCTTTTTTAAATAGGGGCATTACATTTGTGGTTTTCCAATCTGCTGGGATCTCTCCAGAAACCAGGGAATTTTGGTCGATTGCAACCAATGCATCCATTATCTCTGTAGCCATTTCTTTTAAGACCCTAGGATGCAGGCCATCAAGTCCTGGGGACTTGTCTACCTTTAGTCCTATTATTTTACCGAGTACGTTTTCTTTAGTGATAGTAATTGTTTTAAGTTCCCGCCTCTCTATAGCCCCTTGATTATCTATTATTGGGATGTTTTTAATGTGTTCTACCTGGAAGACTGATACAAAATATTTGTTCAAAGTCTCTGTCATTTCCCTGTTCCCCATTATTAATTCGCCAAACTCATCCTCTAAGGGACCAACATTTACTTTCGCTGTCCTCTTCCTTTTTATATACCTGTCGAAGCTCTTACTATCTGTTTTTATATTTCTTGCTCATGTAATCTCATTATCCATCTTCTTTCTCTTTATTATATTTTTAGTCGTCCTTTGCTGGTTTTTAAAAAAATTCCCAATCCTCTGGCCTCCCACTAATCTTGGCCACATTGTGTGCCACTGTTTTCACTTTGATACCCTCCCTTATTTCCTTAGTTACCACGGATTGTTCTCCTTTCCCTTAAAGTCTTTCCTTCTCACTGGGATATATTTTTGTTGAGAGTTATGAAATAGCTCCTTAAATATCTGCTACTGCTTATCAACCGTCTTACATTTTAATCTATTTTACCAGTCCACTTCAGCCAACTCTGCCCTCATACCTTTGTAATCACCTTTATTTAAGATCAGGACACTGGTTTGAGACCCAACTTTCTCACCCTCCAACTGAATTTGAAATTCAACCATGCTATGACCACTCTTTCCTGGAGGATTCTTTACGATAAGACTATTTATTAATCCTGTCTCATTACACAGTACCAGATCGAAGAAAGACTGCTCCCTGGTTGGTTCCACCACATACTGTTCAAGGAAACCATCCTGGATACACTCTATGAACTCTTCCTCAAGGCTGCCCTAGCCAATTTGATTTGTCCAATCAATTTGAAGGTTAAAATCGCCCATGATTACTGCCATTCCTTTTTACAAGCCTCGATTATTTCTTGATTTATACTCTGTCCAGCAGTGTAGCTACTATTATGTGGCTTATAGACTACACTCACTGGTGACTTCTTCCCCATATTATTGCTGATCTCCACCCAAGCTAATTCTACATCTTGATCTTCTGAGCCAATATCATTTCTCACTACTGCACTGATCTCATCCTTTATTGGCAGAGCTACCCCACCTCCTTTTCCTTTCTGTCTATTCTTCCGAATTGTCAAATAACCCTGAATATTCAGTTCCCAGCCTTGGTCACCTTGCAACCACGTCTCTGTAATGGCTATCGAATCGTACCCATTTATATCTATCTGTGCCGTCAACTCATCTCTCTTGTTAAGAATGCTGCGTGCATTCAGAAAAAGAACTTTTAATGTTGTCTTTTGATCTTTTCCCCTGCTTTGACCCCACTTTCTGTTACACTCTTATGTTTATACATTCTGTCCCTTCCTGTCACACTCTGGTTATCATTTCCCCCAGTGCTACCCTGCTCTATTGCCTTCTCCTTTCTCTTTGACTTACTAAATTTCCGCTCACCTGAACCCTTCCCCCATCCCGCCCCACCCACTTTTTAGTTTAAAGCACTCTATGCAGCCCTAGTTATTCGATTCGCCAGGACACTAGTCCCAGCACAGTTCAAGTGAAGCCTGTCCCAGTGGAACAGCTCCCTCTGACCCCAGTACTGGTGCAAGTGCACCAATAATCGAAACCCATTTCTTCCACACCAGTCTTCGAGCCACGCGTCCATCCCTCTGATCTTATTTACCCTATGCAAATTTGCTTGTGGCTCAGAGATTATTACCTTTGTGGTTCTGCTTTTTAATTTAGCCCCTAGCTGCTCAGACTCTCTCAGTAGAACCTCTTTCTTTGTCCTACCTATCTCATTGGTCCCTACATGGACCACGACAACTAGAATTACCCCCTCCCATTCTAAGTTTCTCTCCAGCCCCAAGGAGATGTCCTTAACCCTGGCAACGGGCGGGCAACACAGCTTTCGGGACTCATGCTCTCGGCTGCAGAGAACAGTATCTATCCTCCGAACGATACTGTCCCCTACCACAACAACATTTATTTTTACTCCCCCCACTTGAATGGCCCCCTGTACCACGGTGCTGTGGTCAGTTTGCTCATCCTCCCTGCAGTTCCTGCTCTGGTCCACACAGGGAGTAAGAGCCTCCAACCTGTTGGACAAGAGCAAGGGCTGAGACTCCTCCACCACTATCTCCTGGATCCCCATACCTGCCTCGCTCGTAGTCACACTGTCCTGTCCCTGACCACGGATCAAATTTGAATTATTTAACCTAAGGGATGTGACTGCCTCGTGGAACACAGGATCCGGGTAACTCTCCCCCTCCCTGATGTGTGGCAGTGCCTGAAGCTCAGTCTCCAGCTCATCAACACAGAGCCGAAGTTTCTCAAGCTGCCAACACTTACTGCAGATGTGGTCACCATGGATCTCACTGGTGTCCACCAGCTCCCACATGCAGCAGCAGAAAGACATCGCCTCCCCTGCCATCTCTAATGTACTTTATTTCATTAATTAAGTTTTGAAGTTTTGAATGTTTAGTTTTTAATCCCGGCTCTTAATTTAAACTAATGCCCAAGAAAAAGGGAAAAATACTGACTAACCAATCGCTTCCCTGCTTTCCTGTGACATCACACCTTGATTTCAGTTGACTTCTTCCCCTCCCAGGTCTGTTAGTGCTGGTTGGGCTGGCTCTTTAGCACTTTGCCAGTTGAGCGAGCTGTTTAAAGGGTTACTGTATTACTGTAAGCTCCTCACGCTCTCGCATTGTTTTGGTGCCACTGCAGGGCTCTCTCGCGCCCTTTGTAGGGTTGCCGCTCCTCCTGTTCTCGTGTTGTTTTGGAGTTAACAGCGATATGGTAGTTCCAAATATATCCGGTATTAAACCCAACAATGTCTCTGCGATGTCCGTGCTCCGTGCTGCGTTGGCTGCTCGCACAGTTCGAATGACCCCGAAGCTTCAGCACTAGCATCTCAGAGACATTGTTGGGTTCAACATCAGATATATTTGGAACTAGCATATCGCTGCTACCTCTGCAAAGTTATGGGGACAGTGATCGCACACCATGTTGTCCTGTAGTGAAGACTTGAAAGGCACCAGCTGCAGAGACGGCTTATGGCAAATGTGGATGCTGGCCACAGGAGAGACTCCAGACAGCGGGGCAGGAGGCCATACAATCGGAGGGTTTACCGTGCACATTATTCTTACCTTGACATGTCTGAGGAGCTGTGCCTATGAAGGCTGAGGTTCCGCAAGGAGGTGGTGACAGAACTCTGCCACCTCCTGCAGACATACCTGGCAGCTGTATTCGGCACCAGGACTTCGCTGTCAGTGGCAGTGAAAATGACAATAACCCTCAACTTCTATGTTACCGGCTCCTTCCAGTCTCCTGTAGTCGATATCTGCAACATCGCGCAGTTTGCAGTACATTGCTGCATTCGCCAGGAGACCGACACTCTCTACACCAAACGAATGGACTACATTAAATTCAGCATGTCCAGAGAAGACCTGGATGTGTGCTCCCATGGCTTAGCAAGGATAGCGGGCTTACCCAGGGTTCAGGGGGCCATTGATTGTACGCAGGTGGCATTGAGGGCCCCGCCCCAAGATGGAGAGCTGTTTCAGAATCGCAAGGGATACCACTCCCTCAACGTTCAGCTTGTCTGCGATCACAGGCACATAATCCTCGCTATCAATGCCAGCTATCCTGGTAGCTGCCACGATGCCTTCATCCTGCGGGAGAGCAGTGTGCCACGACCCTTCCAGCCAGAGCATGATGGCCGTGGCTGGCTCCTCGATGACAAAGGATATGGTGTGGACACCTGGCTAATGACACCCCTCCGCAATCCCACAACCCCTGCCGAGCAGTACCATAACAGCAGCCATATCGCAACCAGGACTTTGTAGAGCAAACTAACGGGGTCCTGAAGCAGCGTTTCTCCACTGTACAACTGCAGGGATTGTCTTGTGACAACCTCGAGTTCTGGCTCATCATCAAAGTGGTGCTGAGCATCACTCAGGCACGCAGTCACACCCTGGGGAGCTGGCTCCCGTGTTTCCCCTCCTCCATGGCATTGCTGCAGGTCACTGGGTCCCGGAGCATCACCCAACTCCGCCTCCCCGACCACCCCTTCATCAACAAAGGTGCTGGCCCTGCTCTCAGATGCTGCTGGCTCATGCGTGACATCAAAGGAGGTGTCCTCCTCCTCCTCCTCCTTGGCAGCATCTCCACCAGTGGAAGGGTGACGTGAAAGCCCAGGTGTGTCTGGTTGATGATCTGAAAACACAAACACATAGAAGACTGGTTACCTGCAGGGGAGTGGGCAAGGAGTGGTGAAGGCATTTGAGAATGGCAGTCTGATGGAAACAGCTGAAGGATTGTGGTATCAGACCTAAGTGGTCTGGCGGGCACTGCAAAGGAACTCAATATACCATCACTGTCCCGAGGGGGTTCAGCCTCACCCGCCACACAGGCACCAACTTGAACACCCATCAGGGCTGTGACGCATTCCTCCAATGCAGTGAGGACCGAGAGTTCAGAGTCCCCTCCTCCAGTCCTCATCTGCTCTCTGCGTGTGGGAGAGCTTCCCCTGTAAGATTAAAGAGGACGTCTGATTTAAAACCCTTCTATCAGTATGTCCCATGTGCCTTAAATAGTTTATTGGATGTTACTGTCTGAGAGTCTTCACAGCTTGAGGTAACTTTCATTCGCTGCATTGATCTGCTGTGGCAATGCTTGAATTAGGGGGCCAGGGCCTCATGTTACCGGGGAGGTGATCGTCTTCAAGACACATAAGAAGACTGAAGAGTTAACAACATCAGGAATGGGTCTGCAGAACCGAGTAGGGAAGTTTTTAGCACATGCAGGCCCTTGCAGTGCGTGTGGCTACAAATGGGAACTTTGCATCTGGTCTCACCCACGTAGGGCATGGGTTCCGAAACACTACATTGAGCAGAGAGTGCACATTGAGCTCAGAGCATAGCATGTTGACGTTTAAGATTTAAGAAACCCTCACCAGCCGAGTCATGTCATTCCACTTTTTCTGGCATTGAGTGGCACTTCCTGGCCCCAATGTCAGTCACAGACACTCGTTCTGCGATTTCCCTCCATAGGACTCTGTGTGTCTGTGGTTGTGTTCTCCTCCCAGCCTCTGTCCTAAGCAACTCCCGCCGCATCTCCAGGTCATCAAGTGTATCCACAGCGGTGTCTGAGAAACTGTGGGCATGTTGGGGAGCTGCTGCTGAAAGGTCTCCATGCTCACCGTCTGAGTGAATGCGTAGGAAGTGAATATAACTATGAGGTGTTGAGGCCCCCAACAACGCCTCAATGGACTCCAGGTGTTGCCTGCTGTGTATCAGTAAAGCATGCACTCCCATGTTCCGCCACCAGGGAGCGCAACCCCTGAAGTCCCAAGGGATCCCAGCATCCCTTCGGAGCACTTTATATAAGCCGGCCCCCAAGGCCTGTTCCTCACTCTGGAGTGTCTTAATAAAGACTGAGGTCACTGTTACTTTAACCTCCCTGTGTGCAGTCTCAGCTGTGTTAGGAACACAATAAATGACGACGAGTATACGATTCCAACGCAAAGATGCAGCAAACTGTGGGCATCCTGGAGAAGTTCTCGGAGGGTGAGGACTGGGAAGCCTATGTTGAACGGCTTGACCAGTACTTTGTTGCCAACGAGCTGGACGGAGAAGGAAGTGCTGCAAAAAGGAGAGCGGTCCTTCTCGCGGTCTGCGGGGCACCGACCGACAGCCTCATGAAGAATCTTCTGGCTCCGGTGAAACCCACAGATAAGTCATATGAGGAGATGTGTATACTGGTTCAGGAGCATCTTAACCCGAGGGAGAGCGTGCTGATGGCGAGGTATCAATTCTACATGTGCCAGCGTGAAGATCAGGAAGTGGCGAGCTACGTCACCGAGCTATGGTGACTTGCAGGACAATATGAGTTTGATGGCTACCTGGTGCAGATGCTCAGAGACTTTTTTATACTGGGCATTGGCCACGCGACCATCCTACGAAAACTTTTGACTGTAGAGACACCGACCCTCAGTAAGGCCATTGTGATAGCACAGGCGTTTATGTCCACCAGTGATAACACCAAACAAATCTCTCAGCACACAAGTGCTAGCAATGTTCATAAATTAACTGGAACTGTGTTTGCGAGCGGAAATGTACAGGGCAGAACCCACGAGTCTGCAACTGCCAGCAGGCCTCAGGTGACCCAGATGATTCAGAGTCCCCAACAAAGGATGAATGCAAGGCAATTCACACCTTGTTGGTGTTGTGGAGGCTGACATTCAGCCTATTCATGCCGCTTCAAAGGTTATGTTTGCAAGAGCTGTGAAACAATGGGGCACCTCCAACGAGCTTGCAAACGAGCTGCAAGCTCTGCAAATCATGCTAACCACCATGTACCAGAGGAAGATCGGTCCATGGTGGATCAAAGCAATTTCGAACCTCAGAGAGAGGAGGCAGATGCTGAAGTACAAGGGGTGCACATATTTGTGACGAAATGTCCACCTATAATGCTAAATGTAAAATTGAATGGCTTACCTCTAGCCATGAAGCTGGATACTGGCGCTAGCCAATCCATCATGAGTAAAAAGATGTTTGAGAGACTGTGGTGCAACAAGGCACTCAGACCAGCCCTGAGCCCCATCCACACAAAACTGAGAACGTACACCAAAGAGCTTATCACTGTCCTGGGCAGCGTCATGTTCAAGGCCAACTACGAGGGCACGGTGCACGAACTGCCACTCTGGATTGTCCCGGGCGATGGCCTCACACTGCTTGGAAGGAGCTGGCTGGGCAAAATCCGCTGGAACTGGGATGACATTCGAGCGCTATCACAAGTTGATGAGGCCTCATGTACCCAGGTTCTTAACAAATTTCCTTCCCTTTTTGAGCCAGGCATTGGAAACTTTTCCGGGGTGAAGGTGCGGATCTACTTGGTCCCAGAGGCACGACCCATTCACCACAAGGCACGAGCGGTACCTCACATGATGAGGGAGAGTGGAAATTGAGCTGGACAGGCTGCAACGTGAGGGCATCATCTCCCCAGTGAAATTCAGCGAGTGGGCCAGCCCGATTGTTCCAGTACTCTAAAGTGATGGCACGGTCAGGATTTGCGGCGATTATAAAGTAACTATTAATCGTTTCTCGCTACAGGACCAATACCCGCTGCCCAAGGCAGACAACCTATTTGCGACGCAATGGTAAGAGTACAAAATAGCAAATGTTGCTTATTTAGAATAGTAAACACCAAGATAGACGGCATAGGAAGAGGTCATAAATAGCAGTAATGGCACAATCTCACTCAACAACATGTAAAATCTCACAACAGGGAAGGGGAAAATAAGCGGTTAAAACATTCCACCCACACACAACCACACCTCCCACTTCCACCCTTCTTACCAATTCCTATCCTAAATTGAGTCTGTGAGGGGGTTTGGGCTGCACTCAAAATCCTATCAACTCCGGGGTTCTGGGGGCACTTATTTCAGCTCGGGGTCCCTCTGGGGTGGGTTCTACGTTGTCGGTCAGTTCGGTTTTCCTCCTTGATGTTGCGTTGGTTTCTTCGCTTTGCCTTTCGGTTGGCTTCTTCTTAAAAAGCTGCTGGAGTTAAGCCCACCTTCCCCAGAGCGAGGGCCCTGTGAAAAGCTGACCAAACTCCTAAAAGCTGACTCCAACCTCCAACATCTGGTTGGTTTCCTTGCTCAGCTCAGCTGTGGGAAGTCACTGCCACTGCCTGCTGGTTTTCAGTCTCGGTGGCTTCGTCTGCGGAACTGCTGCTTCTTCCTCTGGTGGAGCGAGAGCGAGAGGGAGAGAGAGCTGTCTCTAGATGCAAGCTGCAAGCTCCAAGCTCCAAGCTCTCCAACTTCCAAAACCTCCCCCCTCTCCAAAACCTCCCCCCTCTCCAAAACCTCTAACCTCTCCAACTTCCTTGTGTGTTTTTTCAGCTTTTCTTATAGTCCGTTCATGGGGTGTGAATGGCAGTTCGATGTGTATCCATCTGTCTGGAATGAAGATGATTGTTCACTATCTCGACAGAGGTGACATTCTGTCTGGGCTGGTCAAACTGATTGCATCAGACCTGTGGGCCTTTGTTTAATTATTCAAACTGATACCCTTTGTGTTGCCTTGTGTATTACTGGGGAGATTTTGCCTGTACAGGGTGGCCAAAGTCCCATCATCCTCCGCGGTTTACAGGCTGTTGGCTGCAATTGGTCATTTTAAACATGGCATCTTCCCATTCTCCCTGCCACATGTCTCCGTGGTTGGTTTTGCAGAACCTTACAGTCCCCCGTTAAAACACTCTGTCTTAGGGCGTTTTCAAAATGTGAAGCTAAACCGTTTCCCTCTCACAGAGCCAATCTTCCCCAAATCTTACCTAAACCCACGATAAAACATTAAAATACACCAATGGTATTCATACATTTGGAACCAATACAATACTGAAAATGTAAAAATGCTTCTCAACCAATACCCTTCACCAAAATCATAATTTAGAATAGTATCACACATCATAGTATTACAGATAGGGAGGTACGGACCTTTAACAAGGTACAGACTTTTCTTTACAGTGCAATACATTCGGCTCGTACAATCAGTCCCATCACACTGCATAGACTTTGCTCGCCCTCCCTTTTCGTTTGGCCTTTGACTTGGCCTCCCGCAGAGCTTTCTCAATTTTTAAGCGACGGCCCTTTCTCCTAAGCTGGCAGCGGATCGCCAGCAAATCGGCTCCGGTGATCAGCTGTGCCACTACCAGGGCGTGAGAGAGGATGTGGTCCCAGGCCGGGACCTCTACGTCCAACCCCCAATCCCACCAGGGCCTTGAATTTAAGTCAGCTATCTGGGCTCCCAATTTTACTGTTTTTTTGTTGTAGGGTGAAATAATGTTTCTGGGATTTTTGTGCTGCTTTGAACAGATCTGTCAGGTGCTCTCGTAAAAATGGAATGTGGTATCCCAAATGTGCTACATAATTGTCCATGCAATTGATCATTGATACCCCGGTGTTGAAACCGGTAAAAACATCATTCCAGATCCCTCTTCTGTGTCTTTTCGGTTTGACATTGTCTTTGGGTTGTAGACGGTACAGCAAAGTCTTATTCAAATAGCCAAAATCGAGCTCGGAGAATGTCCTGAACATTTCTCGAAGGAGAGCCTGGTAGAAGCGTTCTGTCTCTTTTGGACACCACTCAGTGCATCTCGGTAAGGTTTAGGATGACGGAGGCGTAGTGGACCCCCTGGTATAGCAGCTTGTCCGTGGGAACCAAAACCAAACCGTTCTCTGGTCCCTGGGTGGGGGTCGGGCATCTGTCCGTGTCAGTTGGTTCGGTCGGGGCTGTGGGCAGGGTCTGTCTGGGGTGTGCGCTTAACTCGGTGGCGTGGATGGAGCTGGGGTGGCTTACTATGCATGCGACCATGCTCCGGTCCCATCCCATCCCCTTCCCTTCATCCCGCCACTGTCGGGAGAACGCTATGGAGATGCCTGCCGGGCATATCTTCTCTGATCGCCACATGCACACACACACTCCTAACTCCGCCTCCCACCATTTATCCCAACACACACTCAATCCCCACTGGGTGCCCGTGATGGTCCGGTCGATGCTGTTGTCCAGTCTCTCCCAATCTGCTGTCGGGTTTCCCATGTCCTTGTCAGCTTCCTGAGCCACCACCACCTTCCCACCAGGATGTGCCCCTTACAGGTCAGGCGAACCCTCTTCCCAACCACTACCCTAACCCAGAATGCGATCACCTCAATGCTGGGGCAGGAGACTGATGCTGCCCCATACGTGACCCCGGGGTGACTGGAGTATCTAGTGGAATTGGACCCCAATCACCCTGGCCACCTTCCCCTGTGGGTATATATTGCGGTCCGCTCTACCCCTGGGGTCCCTTCTCCTGTGGTGACAGTCGATGCCTGCCCCCCTGAGCATCCAAAAATAATGGCTTCTTCAGTCTCTCCCCGGTAGCCGATGCACATTCTGATGTAGGTGCACAGGAGCAGGATTTTCCTCATCTCTGGTTCCTCTTCTGATCTGAAAGACAAAACCTCATTTGGTTCAAAAACCCTGAGCCCCCTGGCTCATCCCTCCCCCATTTTCCACTCTGTCTCCACCTCACAGTACCCCTGCACGGGTTTAAACTGTGTGTGCCTATCGGTCTGACCGCAAACCGCAATTTTACTGTGGAAGTCAAGGGGTTTCAACTAATAAACACTTGAAACAACAAACAAACCTTACACAAAAGAGGAAGTGAGAGAAAAAAAAGAAGTCCCGGCTCCATATCCTATTGGCTCAAAAGCCTCACTGTTATACTCCCTATATTGCAGAGGCCACCTGAGCCCCACTACACTAGAGAACACTATATATATATATGTGTACACACCTACTGCTCTCCTTTTTAACCTGCTTGCCACCCTTCCCGGGTGGCTGTGCTAATCCCTGGGATGCTCCTTGGTTTTCCTTTTATGCGGGGGAATGTAGGGGGGAGACCACCTCTCCTTTGGCCTCTTGGGCCGGACCAACCTCCGCGGCCCCTCTGTCTCCCCTGCCAAGGTGTCCCCTGAGCTTCGGGTGGTGCTTACTGAGCTGGTACAGCCCCTCACCCCCTCCAGGGATGGCTCACTGCCCTTGGCAGCTACGAAAATTCCCCCGGCAGGCTCCTCACTGCCGGGGACTCCCGTATCCTCTGGGGGCTTTGTGTTGTACAGGGTTCCATCCGAAACCACTCTCAGCTGATACTCTCACAGCGTTTCCTCAGTTCTTCCAGGGACCACTCACTACTGGGACCCGCCGCCCTCTCTCCTGCAGGCTCTGGGCTGTCTGCACCGAAGGCTAGGCTAGCCTCGACAGGCTCCTCACTGTGTTCGGCCCCTGTCTCCGGTACAACCCCTTCCCCGTCAGGAGACCTTGGCTGTGGGGTCACGTCCAGTGACTGGCTGCCTGCCCTGCGCGGCCCTTTTCCCCCTAGTACCTCTCGGGAAAGTAAAACAGGCTGCTAGGGACGGTGGCAGCCTTGGCTGCGGATTCCGAGCGGATCTCCTAACGGGTGGAGGTGAGTCCTCGTCCCATATGTAGGGTGGGAATCCCCCTTCCTGTGGGTCCCAAATCTGTGGGTAGCTTGTACCTGTGAAGCAACTCACTGCTCCTTGTGGTGGGATCGGTGGGGCTGCAGTGGTGGGCTGGGGGCCTGGGCTTCCCGTCGGGATTATCCCTCCGGGCTGCCCTTTCCCACGAGGTTTTGCCTTGTTGGGGTTAAACAGTTTACATTGGTTAATGTGAAACCATTTAACCCGGCGGGGCATCTTGACCGCGTATACCATGGGGCTTGCCTTGTCGACAATGCTGTAAGGCCCCATGTACAGTGGCTCAAAAACTCCCACCCTGGCAAAGTTGTGGACCATGACCTGGTTCCCCACCTGCCACTCGTGGTGTTTGCTCGGTTCCAGCAGCAATAGGTTGGTCTGATGTTGCTTCCCCATGTTAGTGGCCGCCTGCCAGTGAATCTGCTTGAGGTGCTCCAACAGACTTTTGGTAAAGCGGTCCCTATTCACCTCGATTACCTGAGCTTCCGTCAGGACCGGGGCAAGTACATGGGTGGGGGTTCGCATGGCTCTTCCAGTCATGAGCTCGTATGGGGAATACCCCGTGCTTTTCGAATGGCTGGCCCGGATCCCCATCAAAACCAGGGGCAACCTCTCCACCCACCTCTGCGGGGAATCCCCAGTCTCCTTCCTGAGTTTTTCTTTCAAGGTCCTATTCATACGCTCCACTAGCCCCGAGGACTGGGGGTTGTAGGTGACATGCCACTTCCCCTCAATCCCCAGCACCTTAAGGGTTGCTTGCATGACCTGTCCCGTGAAGTGGCTCCCCCGATCGGACTCCACGTACTGTGGAAGTCCCCACCTGGAGAACACCTCCCTAACCAATATCCTGGCGGTCCCCGCTGCTGTGGCTGTTCGGCAAGGGAAGGCTTCAACCCACTTTGTGAAAGTGTCCACCAAAACCAGGCAGTACCGGTACCCTCCCTTAGCCACAGGTAGGGGCCCTATGTAATCGATTTGTATTGATTGCCATGGTCCCTCTACCCTCCTTGCGTGTCCGAGAGACACCTTTCTTTTCTGGGGATCTGGATTATTGGTTGCACAGACAAGACAGTTCGTGCAAAATTCACGAGTGTCTTCCCGGAGCTGGGGCCACCACCCGATCTGTTCCACCTGTTGCCAGGTGACCTCCGGTCCGGGGTGTCCAGCTCCAGGGCCTGCGTGGGCCAGCTGAAGGAACTCCCTCTGGTGCTGCTGGGGCACTATCCACTGCTCTCCTTTAAACAACATCTTCTCCCTAACATGGAGGCCTGTGCCTCCGTACGGTCCTTCGACCTTTTCTCCCGCAGTCAGCTTGTCCATGACGGACTTGAGGACGGGATCTCGTGCCTGTACCTGCTGGAGGTCCCAGGCCAAAGCCACCCCCTGCGCTCCCTTGTGTCCCCTGTCCACCCCGGATAGCTGCTATGGGGCCTCCCTCGAGCGGGTTCCACTTGGTTCCCGTTCAGGCTCCCTCTTTGGCCAGTTGATCTGCCTTTTGGTTCCCTGCAGCCCTGGGCTCATGTTTGTAATGGGCCTTTACTTTGTGAATGCAAATATCTGCCCTGGTCCCTACTGCCTGCATGATGTGCTGCAGTAGGGGTTTTATGGCCAGGGGCTTACCGTCTGCAGATGTATACCCGCGACGGGATCAGATGGCTAGATACTCCGTGCAGGCATTGCAGGTGAACATACTATCTGAACAGATGGTATAGGGCCGTGGGAATTCATCGGGGTGGGTGAACATACATGACTGCCGACAGTTCAGCATACTGGGCGCTCATGGTGGTTGGGAGCTTTATGGCCCTGGCTAAAGTTGCCTTGTATCCATTTTCCTGGAAGAACCGAATGTACAGTCTTCCCCCTTACGATAGCTGGCTCATCCCCCGTCCGGTTCTGTGCCCCTGCAACACTGTCTGTTACTGTTCAGGGTGGCCAGAGTCCCATCATCCTCCGTGGTTTACAGGCTATTGGCTGCAGTTGGTCATTTTAAACATGGCATCTTCCCATTTTCCCTGCCACATGTCTCCGTGGTTGGTTTTGCAGAACCTTACAACCAGCTGTATGAGAAGGGGTCCCTGCTGAATGCCATCCATTATTTCAAGGAATGCTTAAAACTCAAAGTTAACAACAAGAACGAGAAATGCCGTGCAAAATTGCAACATATTGCTGAAGATCGACTGAATAATTATTCAATAGATAGTGTAGCCTTTGGTATATTGGGGCTAATACACCAGGTTGATGGCAAGAAATCAGAAGCCATTCGTGATCGTGACAATGAAGAATTTCAAAGTGCTTTACGTCAGGTTACATAGGGCAATGTTAAAATGTGTCTCCCATTTCCCTGAGAAATTGATTCCCATTTTTAATGTGGGGTTTTGTAGTAAATAGTTCAAAAATAATCTTATTAGTTAACAGACTTACCATTTAACATAGGGTTACAGTGCTATTCAGTTCTCCTATCATTCTGCATTCATGTTTCTACTTGCTGTGGCTACAGTAATGGTAATCTTAAATTTCTGAATTAATGACACGGTTTGAACATTTTACATTATACTGATCCCAATGACTAAAACTGAAATGGACATAGTTGGATCTTTGGTCGACGGTGTAAAACGGATAATATTGAATTAGCCGCCCATTATACTCCACACCCAAAAGGGTTACACCACTGTAACCAATCAATACTAGTATGGTTTCTTTAATCTGCAAACCTGCGTCAAAGAGAATCTAAGTTTAAGAGCTGACCTTTGAACTTGTGATGGGAGAACGATCGTCTGACCTTTCATTGAGAAGAGAAGCTCCGGTAACCAATTGGAAGTAGCAGGAAGAGGAGTATTTGAATGTAGAAGAATTTTAAATCTCTATGGACTATAACTAAGTTAGCCAAAAACACAGAACCCAACAAGGACAGACGTGCTTAGAAATCATCTGACAAAACCTGGATTTTATCTTCCGCTGGCCCTTTAAATGAGCAGATCTACACCTTAAACTATCATCGCCGAATCCCCCACCATCATCACCCTGGGGGTTACCATTGACCAGAAACTTTACTGGACCAGGCACATAAATACTGTGGCAACAAGAGTAGGTCAGAGGCTGGGTATTCTCAAGCAAATACCAAACAAGTTTCTTCAACCTATCCTTACAATTTAACCATTTAAGCTTTGGTATCATTCTGGTTAATCTACACATTTTAGTGGCTATTGGGGAATTGGAAATTCTGTTCCTCTTGTAGTCTCAGCCTCTCAGGTT
Organism: Pristiophorus japonicus; assembly: GCF_044704955.1. NCBI lineage: Eukaryota > Metazoa > Chordata > Chondrichthyes > Pristiophoridae > Pristiophorus > Pristiophorus japonicus. Next base: position 317,881,354 of record NC_091979.1, read on the forward strand.
TTGTGGGTGGTGTGCAGATGTTATAAGGTATGGACAGAAGTGGGTTGGACTAAGATGGCTTCTATGGCCCCGATGATTGCACTGATGCATTTTCAGGAGACAGGGTCTAGTTCCCTCATTAACATATGCAAGGAGCCTAATGCCTGTTAAAGGCAGCCATCAGGTACACCTGAACAATATCCACTCAATATGGCATTGGTGGTATCTCAGGCACACTTGGGGTACAGGAGACACAGTGGGAAATTGATGCTGTCTGTCCCCATTATTTACTTGAAAAAATGGTCGCTGTATGGTCTAATTTCTACTTCACTCACTGCTACAAGTAAATTGGTGTCTGTACACCTGGGGAACAGTTCATGGAAATTATCTCATCGCTCCCCTATCCCAAAAGCACGATCTGTATTCCAGCCATTGTTGCGATGCAGCAGAATATAATATCAATAGAGCAGCCAATATACACAGAGTAAATTCTAATCAACACATGAATAATGAAATAATCCGTGAGGGATTGGGGTCGGCTGTGGGGCAGGGGGGGGAGGGGGGGGGCTTTTGTTTTGATTTCTGAAAAACAAAAGCAATATACTGCAAATGCTGGAATTCTGAAATAAAAACAGAACATGCTGGACCCACTCAGCAGGTCAGGCAGCTTCTGCAGAGAGAGAAACAGAGTTAATGTTTCAGCTCGATAACCTTTCATCAGAACATATTTTCTGCAGATGATAAGGTATCGGTTGTTTTCAACTTCCCGTCTCAAGAATAATTCTTCAAAATCATCTGACTCTAAAAGGGTGTGGATGATATATAAATATCTTGGAAGAGCTGAACACACTTAGTTCTGTTTTTACAGCTGATCAGACAACAGAAGTAAAAGTAAACAAGAAGCAGGCCGATTCATTCCGACCATCATGAGGTAAGAGTGAATTTCATGTGTAAATAACGTATATAGTAAAGGTGTCAGCTGTGGTACAGCGGTAACACGCTTGCCTTTGAGTCAGTGGCTTATGTCCCACTCCAGAGACATGAGCGCGAAATCCAGGCTGACATTCCAGTGCAGTACAGAGGGAGTGCACACTATCGGAGGTGCCGTCTTTTGGATGAGACATTAAATGGAGGCCCCGTCTGCCCCCTCAAGTAGATGTAAAGGATCCCCTGGCATTATTGCGAAGAAGAGCAGGGGAGTTTTTCCTTGTGTCCTTGCCAATATTTGTCTTGTGTGTCAAATCTTGGTTAGACCACACTTGAAGTACTGTGCAATGTTCTGGTATACCTATTATAAAAAGGATATAGAGGCACTGCAGAGGGTGCAAAAATGATTCACAAGGATGATACCAGAACTGAGAGAGTATACCTATCAAGAAAGGCTGAAAAGTCTGTGACTCTTTTGCCTAGAATAAAGACGGCTGAGGGCGTGAGCTGACCAAGGTCTTTAAGATCATTGAAGCGTTTGATAAGGTAGATGTAGAGAAGCTGTTTCTGCTTGTGGGGGAGACCAAAACTAGGAACAATAAGTATAATAGTTACTAATAAATCCAAATAGGAATTCAGGAGAAATGTCTTCATCCAAAGAGAGGTAGGAATGTGGAACTCTCGACCACAAGGAGTAGTTGAGCCGAATAGCACAGATACAGTTAAGGGATAGCTAGATATACATATGAGTCAGAACGTAATAGAAGGATTTACTGATAGGGTTGGATGAAGAAGGGTGAGACGAGGATCGTGTGGAGACCAATTGGGCTGAATGGCGTGCTTCTGTGCTGTAGACGCTATGTAATTCTCTGTAAACCTTAATCGACATCGCTAAAACACAATGGAATGAATTTAGCTGTACTAATAACAGCAAAGCTGTCAGTGCTTGCCATTATTGCAATGTAAATTTCACAGCAACTTCTGGCATCTGCACATGCGCAGTTTTTAGTGGAAATCCAGAATTTGCTGTCTGTGATACCCTGCTTCTCCACAGGGTGTGCTGTTGCAGTCTTCGCCGATGGAACCTGCACAGAAATCATAGTTGAGGCATGAACCTAAACTAATTACCCACTATTAACACACTAAAGACCAATGAAAACTTGAGCCTTCTTCAAACAGGAGTAACTGAGTTTTTAACGGCATGATAATTCATAATTACTGTTGAACAACCTCTCTGGTCCTGAAAAAATAATTTTTTAATGTGGAGTCTCATTCCCTCAGAAGAAAATTCATGTTGCAGACTTTTAAAGATATAAAAATTAAAATAATGTTATTATTATAGTTTATGTGTTTGCTCTTTTATATCTCTCTCTTAATCTCATGTGTATGTCCCAATCTTTATTTTGCTTCCTGTACAATGATTTAAATGTAATTTATATTTCCTGTTATTTACTTCCTGCTTTGCCACCTGTGCGGTTTCTTCAATCTGAGTGGTTGAACAGCTTCCCTGCTGCTTGGTCTGCTCACAGACATCACACATCCCCTGCAGGGGGCATCGAATTCAAACAGACGCTGGAAGACTGGAAATCTGCGTTGACAAGCCCACCAAAAGTCTGTGGGCAACTGTACGTGAGGTCAACGGCAAAAGTCGTTCCTTCGCCATTCACAACAAAATCCGAGCAATTATCCGGCCATTATCAAATTGCTGTTTGTGGGAGCTTGCTGTGCACAAATTGGTGCCAGCATTTCCTGCATTACAAGAGCAACTAAACTTCAAAAGTACTTCAGTGACTTTGAAGTGCTTTGGAATGTCCTGAGTCTGTGAGGGGTGCTACACAAATGCAGCAACTGACACATGTCCTGAGTCCCCAAAGCTGTTCTACCAGCTACAAGGCTTCAGTCAGGAGTGTGATAGAACACTCTCCACTTGCCTGGATGAATACAGTTCCAGCAACACTCAATAAGCTCGGCACCATCCAGGATAAAGCGACCCGCGTGACCGGCACCCCATCCACCACCTAAACCATCCACAAGTTGCACTGCAGCAAATCACCACAGCTTCTTCAATAGCATCTACCAAACCTGCGACCTTTACCATCTAGAAGTACAAGGGCAGCAGGTGCATGGTAACACCATCACCTCCAACTTCCCCTGCAAGTCACATACCATCCCGACTTGGAAATATGTCACTGTTCCTTCATCGTTGCTGCGTCAAAATCCTGAAACTCCTTCCCTAACAGCACTGTGCGATACCTTCACCTACGGACTGCAGTGGTTCAAGAAGGAGGCCCATCGTCACCTTCTCAAGAGCAATTAGGGAAGAGCAATAAATGCTCTCCTTGCCAGTCACACCCATACCCTGTGACTGAATAATTTTAAAAATGTATTTCTTTCCAGAAACAATAGTATTTTTTATATTACACTAATTAAACCAGTTTTGTAAAGTCCCTTGCTCAACCTGGGTCTGGCATTTTTTGTCTTAGTTATTAGCAATGTAACAAGTCAGAATGTAACTGTTTTTATCTCATAATACTCCTGTGAAGTGCCTTGGATGTTTCACTACGTGAAAGAGGCTATATAAATACAATAGTTGTTGTTGTTGTGGACAGTAACACTGACAGCCCCGGTTTGCCCGTGATTCAGTGCAGAGGAGGGAGAACGCCCGGGCACAAGGCCGCTCGCTCTGGAAGTAGCGTGAACGCCTGCGGTGTGTCACCACCAGGTGGCGTGTGAAGTGGGCAGGGGGTGAGGTCAGACAGAACATGGAGAGACTGGGGCAGGGGCCAGTGAAGGCGACAAGAGGCAAGAAAGCCTCGAAAGCTGTTTGGAGAGGAGACGAGTTCAAGAGGGAAACTCAAGAGAGCCACCTGGAGACGACAAGAGCCCCGAGAGCAGCCTGGAGAAGGACAGCAGCTGAGAAGGCGAGAGACTCACAGCGAGACCAAAGAACATAAGAACATAAGAATTAGGAACAGGAGAAGGCCATCTAGCTCCTCGAGCCTGCTCCACCATTCAAAAAGATCATGGCTGATCTGGCCGTGGACTCAGCTCCACTTACCCGCCTGCTCCCCGTAACCCTTAATTCCCTTATTGGTTAAAAATCTATCTATCTGTGATTTAAATACATTCAATGAGCTAGCCTCAACTGCTTCCTTGGGCAGAGAATTCCACAGATTCACAACCCTCTGGGAGAAGAAATTCCTTCTCAACTCGGTTTTAAATTGGCTCCCCCGTATTTTGAGGTTGTGCCCCCTAGTTCTAGTCTCCCCGACCAGTGGAAACAACCTCTCCGCCTCTATCTTGTCTATCCCTTTCATTATTTAAAATTTTTCTATAAGATCACCCCTCATCCTTCTGAACTCCAACGAGTAAAGACCCAGTCTACTCAATCTATCATCATAAGGTAACCCCCTCATCTCCGGAATCAGCCTAGTGAATCGTCTCTGTACCCCCTCGAAGGCTAGTATATCCTTCCTTAAGTAAGGTGACCAAAACTGCACGCAGTACTCCAGGTGCGGCCTCACCAATACCCTGTACAGTTGCAGCAGGACCTCCCTGCTTTTGTACTCCATCCCTCTTGCAATGAAGGCCAACATTCCATTCGCCTTCCTGATTACCTGCTGCACCTGCAAACTAACCTTTTGGGATTCATGCACAAGGACCCCCAGGTCCCTCTGCACCGCAGCATGTTGTAATTTCTCCCCATTCAAATAATATTCCCTTTTCCTGTTTTTTTTTCCAAGGTGGATGACCTCACATTTTCCGGCATTGTATTCCATCTGCCAAACCTTAGCCCATTCGCTTAACCTATCTAAATCACTTTGCAGCCTTTCTGTGTCTTCTACACAACCCGCTTTCCCACTAATCTTTGTGTCATCTGCAAATATTGTTACACTACACTCTGTCCCCTCTTCCAGGTCATCTCTGTATATTGTAAACAGTTGTGGCCCAGCACCGATCCCTGTGGCACACCACTAACCACCAATTTCCAACCCGAAAAGGACCCATTCATCCCGATTCTCTGCTTTCTGTTAGCCAGCCAATTCTCTCCATGCTAATACATTTCCTCTGACTCCGCGTACCTTTATCTTCTGCAGTAATCTTTTGTGTGGCACCTTATCGAATGCCTTTTGGAAATCTAAATACACCACATCCATCGGTACACCTCTATCCACCATGCTCGTTATATCCTCAAAGAATTCCAGTAAATTAGTTAAACATGATTTCCCCTTCATGAATCCATGTTGTGTCTGCTTGATTGCACTATTCCTATCTAGATGTCCCGCTATTTCTTCCTTAATGATAGCTTCAAGCATTTTCCCCACTACAGATGCTAAACTAACCGGCCTATAGTTACCTGCCTTTTGTCTGCCCCCTTTTTTAAACAGAGGCGTTACATTAGCTGTTTTCCAATCCGATGGTACCTCCCCAGAGTCCAGAGAATTTTGGTAGATTATAACTAATGCATCTGCTATAACTTCCACCATCTCTTTTAATACCCTGGGATGGATTTCATCAGGACCAGGGGACTTGTCTATCTTGAGTCCCATTAGCCTGTCCAGCACTACCTCCCCAGTGATAGTGATTGTCTCAAGGTCCTCCCTTCCCACATTCCCGTGACCAGCAATTTTTGGCATGGTTTTTGTGTCTTCCACTGTGAAGACTGAAGCAAAATAATTGTTTAAGGTCTCAGCCATTTCCACATTTCCCATTATTAAATCCCCCTTCTCATCTTCTAAGGGACCAACATTTACTTTAGTCACTCTCTTCCATTTTATATATCTGTAAAAGCTTTTACTATCTGTTTTTATGTTTCGCGCAAGTTTACTTTCGTAATCTATCTTTCCTTTCTTTATTGCTTTATTAGTCATTCTTTGCTGTCGTTTAAAATTTTCCCAATCTTCTAGTTTCCCACTAACCTTGGCCACCTTATACGCATTGGTTTGTAATTTGATACTCTCCTTTTTTTCCTTGGTTATCCAGGGCTGGTTATCCCATCTCTTACCGTCCTTCTTTTTCACTGGAATATATATTTGTTGAGCACTATGAAAGAGCTCCTTAAAAGTCCTCCACTATTCCTCAATTGTGCCACCGTTTAGTCTGTGTTCCCAGTCTACTTTAGCCAACTCTGCCCTCATCCCACTGTAGTCCCCTTTGTTTAAGCATAGTATGCTCGTTTGAGACACTACTTCCTCACCCTCAATCTGTATTAAAAATTCAACCATACCGTGATCACTCATTCCGAGAGGATTTTTTACTAGGAGATCATTTATTATTCCTGTCTCATTACACAGGACCAGATCTAAGATAGCTTGCTCCCTTGTAGGTTCTGTAACATACTGTTCTAAAAAACAATCCCGTATGCATTCTATGAATTCCTTCTCAAGGCAACCCCATGCGATTTGATTTGACCAATCGATATGTAGGTTAAAATCCCCCATGATTACTGCCGTTCCTTTTTCACATGCCTCTATTATTCCCTTGATTATTGTCCGCCCCACCATGAAGTTATTATTTGGGGGCCTATAAACTACGCCCACCAGTGACATTTTCCCCTTACTATCTCTAATCTCCACCCACAATGATTCAACATTTTTTTCATTAGAGCCAATATCGTCTCTCACAACTGCCCTGGTATCATCCTTTATTGACAGAGCTACCCCACCTCCTTTCCCTTCTTCTCTATCCTTCCGAATAGTCAGATACCCCTGTATGTTTAATTACCAGTCTTGGCCACCCTGCAACCACGTTTCTGTCATAGCCACCAAATCATACCCATTTGTAATGATTTGTGGCATCAACTCATTTACTTTATTTCGAATGCTGCATGCATTTAGGTAGAGTGTTTTAATACTAGTTTTTAAACCATGATTTTTACTTTTGACCCCTCCTGGAGCCCCTTTATATTCATACATATTGTCCCTTCCTATCACCTTGTGGTTTACACTTACCCCAGTGCTACTCTTCTTTGTTGCCTCCTGCCTTTTGCATTCTTCCTTGGGGTCCTGTTCATCTGCGCTCTCACCTATTCTAACTAGCTCAGAGCCCTCTTCTGGGTTCCGAATACTCCTCGCGTTGAGGCACCGAGCTTTCAGGCTTGCCTTTTTATTACATTTTGACCCTTTGGAATTTTGCTACATTAGCCCTTTTTGTTTTTTGCCTTGGGTTTCTCTGCCCTCCACTTTTACTCATCTCCTTTCTGTCTTTTGCTTCTGTCTCCATTTTGTTTCCCTCTGTCTCCCTGCATTGGTTCCCATCCCTCTGCCATATTAGTTTAACTCCTCCCCAACAGCACGAGCAAACACTCCCCCTAGGACATTGGTTCTGGTCCTGCCCAGGTGCAGACTGTCCGGTTTGTACTGGTCCCACCTCCCCCAGAACCGTTTCCAATGCCCCAGGAATTTGAATCCCTCCCTGCTGCACCACTGCTCAAGCCACGTATTCATCTGCGCTATCCTGCGATTCCTACTCTGACTAGCACGTGGCACTGGTCGCAATCCAGAAATTACTACTTTTGAGGTTCTACTTTTTAATTTAGCTCCTAACTCCATAAATTCGTCTCGTAGGACCTCATCCCTTGTTTTATCTATATCGTTGGCACCAATGTGCACCAGGACAACTGGCTGTTCACCCTCCCTTTTCAGAATGTCCTACACCCGCTCCGAGACATCCTTGACCCTTGCACCAGGGAAGCAACATACCATCCTGAGCCCAATCGCCGTGCAATCCTCATTGGCAATAAAGCACGATATTGCCAGCCTATTCCCCCATTCCCTCTCACTTTTACTCTCATTATTTCCCACATATTCTCCAACAGCAGCTCTGATGGGAAAGGGAAGGGAGTGAAATGCAGGGGAAAGGAGGGGTAACAGGTGTAATGTAATGTCTTCATGGGTTCTTGGCTTAAGAATTCATAGCAACACTTTGCTGTTAAGAACTAGTTGGTTTATTAACAAACGACACATTACCACAAATACAAAAGCAAAATACTGCAGATGCTGGAATCTGAAATAGAAAGAGAGAATGCCAGAAATCTCAGTGGGTCAGGCAGCGTGTGTGACAGAGTTCTGACAAAGGGTCACAGAACCGAAACGTTAACTTTGTTTCTCTCCACAGATGCTGCCTGACTTCCTGAGATTTCCAGCATTTTCTGTTTTTATTACTAAACATTACCAGTTCATCCACTAGGCTCAGAACTGCACAACTCATTGTGGATGACCCAGAGCCAACTGACTGGGGTTTTATTGAATCCTGTGAACATCACGTGACTGGCTCAGCCACTCACAGTGCAACAGCTCTACAAACCTGTGAGCATACACACAGGTACATACATTACAACAAGGAATAAAGGGTAATGAAGGGGAGAGGTAATGGGAAGGGTTGAGGGAGCTAAGATGGGAAATCGATTTCAATATAGGAGAGAGCGAAGTGTGAGGTGAAATGTGGTTTGCAAAGTGCCCGGGGTGTTTGTCGAATCCCCTGAGTATTTCCCAAACCGACCTAACCCTAATTTCAATGTTTAGGGAATTGTGGTCCTGCTCCCCACATTCTCTAACATTTAAAGCTGTAACTTTTGGCACAGCTCTGATCATGTTGTTTCCTGACATGCGCAGAGTTATCTCCTGAACAGGACAGTTACAGCCAGGCTGGAGACAAACGATGTAAACTGGGGTTTGCTGACTGCAACTTGCTTTAGTATAAAGATACTCGAACTGTCAACAGTCTCGCTGGAATGCTTTAACCTGCACTGACTGCCTGTAGCCCTGGAAGGTCATTGAAGGTTGGCATGCAGGTACAGCAGGCGGCTAAGAAAGCAAATGGCATGTTGGCCTTCATAGCGAGGGGATTTGAGTACAGGGGCAGGGAGGTGTTACTACAGTTGTACAGGGCCTTGGTGAGGCCACACCTGGAGTATTGTGTACAGTTTTGGTCTCCTAAATTGAGGAAGGACATTCTTGCTATTGAGGGAGTTCAGCGAAGGTTCACCAGACTGATTCCCGGGATGGCAGCACTGACATATCAAGAAAGACTGGACCAACTGGGCTTGTATACACTGGAGTTCAGAAGAATGAGAGGGAACCTCATAGAAACGTTTAAAATTCTGACGGGTTTAGACAGGTTCGATGCAGGAAGAATGTTCCCAATGTTGGGGAAGTCCAGAACCAGGGGTCACAGTCTAAGGATAAGGGGAAAGCCATTTAGAACCGAGATGAGGAGAAACTTCTTCACCCAGAGAGTGGTGAACCTGTGGAATTCTCTACCACAGAAAGTTGTTGAGGCCAATTCACTAAATATATTCAAAAAGGAGTTAGATGTAGTCCTTACGACTAGGAGGATCAAGGGGTATGGCGAGAAAGCAGGAATGGGGTACTGAAGTTGCATGTTCAGCCATGAACTCATTGAATGATGGTGCAGGCTCGAAGGGCCGAATGGCCGACTCCTGCACCTATTTTCTATGTTTCTATGTTTCTAACTCTGAGACACCAAATGCTGGCTTGCGGCCAAAACTGAATTTGCACATTTACTCAACAGGCCGATATTTAATCAGCACGTTGCTCAAACTATACAACATGCAGATAGCTGGCAATTCAGATGAACCTGTTTAGGTAAAGGAAGAAATAATGAATTGCATTTACATAGTACCTTACACAATCTTAGGACGTCCCAAAGCATTTCACACCCAATTAAGTACTTTTGAAGTGTGGTCACCGCTGTAATGAAGGAAATGCGGCAGCAATTTGGTGCACAGCAAGGTCCCACAAATAGCAACATGATAGTGACCAGAGTGTAGTTTTTGAAATTATATAATGAACTCCGTACTGTGAGCCAGTGACTAGGTGTTACCTGGTCAGTCTTTAATGGCTTCCAGAAGTGAAGATACAAAGGTGAAGTTCAGTTCATACACCAGGCCCAGCACCAGTGTACTCATGACCTTAGGACCTCTGACAGTAGTGGCCCCTGGTGGTGGGCAGACCTTATGTACATACATTACATCATTCCCCCCGCCAGTTCTTGGCACAAGTCCATATTACAAGCTCAGATGGTCCGGAGCACTTCGCTCCCTAGTTGACCGTCTCAGTACAATCCCAGTGCTTTCCGAGTCTCTCACGACTTGGAGCTGGGTGTTGACCACAGTGGGTTCTTCTGATGGCTGGACATGAGTTGGTTGGTCGTCTAAGCTCGAGGTGTCTTCTTCCAACTGTTCCGGTTCGTCAGTGTGTCTTTGCTTGATTTGATCAATGTGTTTCCTGCACATCTGCCCATTCCTGAGCTTAACAATAAACACTTGATTACCCTCCTTATCCGTAACATTGTCCAGGAGCCACTTGGGCCCTTGACCATGGTTAAGTACATACACTGGGTCATTTACAGATAGGTCACGTGACACTGCGGTGTGGTTGTGATACCACTCCTTGCGTTGACGTTGGGTTTCGACATGATCGATAAGGTCAGGATAGACTAGAGAGAGCCTGGTTTTGAGGCCTCTCTTCATCAATAGTTCTGCAGGTGGGCCCCCGGTGAGTGTGTGTGGCCTTGACCTGTAACTGAGCAGTATGCGTGATAGGCGTGTCTGCAAGGAACCATGAGTTACATGTTTCAGGCTCTGCTTGATGGTTTGAACTGCCCACTCCATTTGGCCATTGGACGCGGGTTTGAACGAGGCTGACCTCACGTGTTTTATGCCGTTGCGTTTCATGAACTCTTGAAACTCCAGGCTCGTGAAACACAGTCCGTTGTCGCTGACAACGATGTCTGGCAGACCATGTGTGGCAAACATGACTCTCAGGTTCTCAATGGTGGCAGTGGAAGTGCTGGATGACATGATCACACATTCTATCCATTTGGAGTATTCATCCACCATCACAAAAAACATTTTACTGAGGAAGGGGCCCGCAAAGTCAATGTGGATTCTAGACCACGGTTTGGATGGCCATGACCACAGACTGAGCGGAGTTTCCTTTGGGGCATTGCTTAACTGCATGCAAGAGCTGCACTGATGCATGCATGACTCTGAGTCCAAGTCAGTGCCACGCCACCAAACATGGGACCTGCCGATGACCTTCATCACGACAATACCGGGATGCATACTATGTAACTCCCGCACAAATCTCGCCCTGCCTTTCTTGGGCATTACAACACGATTACCCCACAGTAATAGTCAGATTGGATGGACAGCTCACCTTTGCGATGGCTGCACAGTTTGGTTTCATCACCCATTTCCTTGGGGATGGTCGACCAGTCCCTGTTGAGAACACAATGGTTTACAACTGATAGGGTCAGATCCTGGCTGGTCTCAGTCTTGTTGAGCAGTGACAGCCGACCCTTCACTCTCAAAGGCATCCATGACCATGAGTAGCTCTGCGGGCATTGGCGTTTCCATCTCCGGTGTGGGCAACAGTAACTGGCTCAATGCATCAGCGCAGTTGTCGGTGCCTGGTCTATGACGAATGACATAATCATCGACAGATAATGTCAGCGCCCACCTCTGGATGTGGGACGACGCGTTGGTATTGATACCTTTATGTTCTGAGAACAACGATATAAGCGGCTTGTGATTGGTTTCCAGCTCGAAGTGAAGCCCAAATAGGTACTGGTGCATTTTTTTTACCCCATAAACACATGGTAAAGCATCTTTCTCTATCATGCCGTAAGCTTTTTCCGCCTTGGACAGGCTTCGAGACGCGTATGCAACTGGTTGTAGCTTGCCTGACTCGTTGGCTTGCTGGAGTACGCAGCCGACCCCATAGGACAATGCATCACAGGTCAAAACTAGACGCATGCATGGGTCATACAGTACCAGTAGCTTGTGGGAACACAACAGATTTCTAGCCTTCTCAAAGGCACTGTCTTGAAGTTCATCCCACACCCAGTCATCTTCTTTCCTGAGCAGCTTCTGCAAAGGCTCTAATACTGTGCTCAATTTGGGTAAGAAGTTACCGAAGTAGTTGAGAAGATGCAGGAACAAACACAGCTCCATCACATTCTGTGGCCTGGGCGCATTTTGATGGCCTCTGTTTTCGCGTCTGTAGGCCTGATTCCGTCTGTGGCAATCTTTCGTCCAAGGAATTCGACCTCTGGTGGCAAAAACACGAAGACAGAATATTATCTGAATGGTGGCAGATTAGGAAAAGGGGAGGTGCAACGAGACCTGGGTGTCATGGTACATAAGTTATTGAAAGTTCGCATGCAGGTACAGCAGACGGTGAAGAAGGCAAATGGTACGTTGGCCTTCATAGCTCGGGGATTTAAGTACAGGAGCAGGGAGGTCTTACTGCAGTTGTACAGGGCCTTAGTGAGGCCTCCCCTGGAATATTGTGTTCAGTTTTGGTCTACTAATCTGAGGAAGGACTTTCTTGCTATTGAGGGAGTGCAGCGAAGGTTCACCAGACTGATTCTGGGGATGGCAGGACTGACATATGAGGACAGACTGGATCAACTGGGCCTGTATTCACTGGAGTTTAGAAGGATGAGAGGGGATCTCATAGAAACATATAAAATTCTGACGCGACTGGACAGGTTAGATGCAGGAGGAATGTTCCTGATGTTGGGGAAGTCCAGAACCAAGGGACATAGTCTAAGGATAAGGGGTAAGCCATTTAGGACTGAGATGAGGAGAAACTTCTTCACTCAGAGAGTTGTTAACCTGTGGAATTCCCAACTGCAGAGAGTTGTTGATGCCAGTTATATTCAAGAGGGAATTAGATGTAGCCCTTACAGCTAAAGGGATCAAGGGGTATGGAGAGAAAACAGGAAAGGGGTACTGAGGTGAATGATCAGCCATGATCTTATTGAATGGTGATGCAGGCTCGAAGGGCAGAATGGCCTACTCCTGCACCTATTTTCTAAGTTTCTATGTTTCTATGAAAACGCACTTTGAACATTTCAGCCTGTGTCTCACTTTGTCCAGACAATGCAAAACCTCTTCCAGATTGTGCAGGTGCTCAGCAGTGTCACAACCTGTGACTAGGATGTTGTCTTGGAATACCACGCTCCTGGGGATGGATTTCAATAGGCTCTCCATGTTTCTCTGAAATATGGCTGCCACTGAATGAATGCCAAAAGAGCAACTGTTGTAAATAAACAGTCCTTTGTGTGTGTTGATGCACGTAAATTTCTTTAATGATTCAACCAGTTCCTGTGTTATGTCGGCCGACGTTCGATCCAATTTGGTGAACGATTTTCCCCGGCTAGCGTTGCAAACAGGTCATCAGCTTTCGGTAGCAGGTACTGATCTTGTTTCAAAACTGGGTTGATCGTGACCTTGTTGGCTCCACAAATCCTGACCGTGCCGTCGCTCTTTAACACCAGCACAATGCGACTGGCCCATTCATTAAATTCGACCGGTGAAATGACCCCCTTGCATTGTAGTCCAATTCGAGCTCGACCTTTTCTCTCATCGTGTGCGGGACTGCCCTGGCTTTGTGATGGATGGGCCTTGTATCTGGGCCTAGGTGAATCTGCATCTTGGCTCCTTGAAGCTGCCAATTCCCGGTTCAAACAGTGAGGGAAATTTTCTCAGCACTTGAGCACACAAATCATCATCCACTGATGACAAAGCTTTGATATCGTACCATTTCCATTTTATTTTATCGAGCCAACTCCTGCCGGATAACAATGGGCCGTTGCCCGGGATAACCCATAATGGTAGATCGTGAACCGCTCCCTCGTACGACACTCTTATTGCTGCACTCCCGATCACTGGTGTGAGCTCTTTGGTGTAGGTACGCAACTTCGTATTTATCGGACTCAGCTTGGGTCTCTCTGCCTTGGTCTCCCACAGCTTTTCGAAAGTCCTCTGGCTCATTATCGATTGACTCGCACCCGTGTCTAATTCCATGGATACCGGCACGCCGTTTAATGTTACCTCCATCATTATCGGTTGGCTCTTTGTTCGGAACGCACGTACGTTATACACTTCCTCCTCGGAGCTCTCAAATACCTTGAGCTGCATCGCCAGATCCACGCTGAATTGATCATCATCCACGTGGTGCGTCACAGCTCGCTTGCTCCACTGCGGACACATCCGCTGAAGATGACCCGTCTTCACACACCCTCTGCATACATACTGCCTGAAACGGCACTGATGGGGGCGGTGAATGCCCCTGCAACGCCAACACATTGAGCTCGGATTGGCGCCCGATGGCGAACTTTGAGCGGCTCCCGTTCTCGCATACACAGTCGAGCAGGCCCTCGATGGCGAACTTTGAGTGGCTCCCATTCTCACATACACAGTTGAGTAGGCCCTCCATGGTGAACTTTGAGCGGCTCCCGGTCTCGCAGACACAGTCGAGTAGGCCCTCCATGGTGAGCTTTGAGCGGCTCCTGGTCTTGCAGACACAGTCGAGTAGGCCCTGCCATGTTCAGCTCTGCCGGCCGTCGATACAATTTTGTACACAGTACTTGCCGTGGAGTTCCTGTTTTGTCGCGATATCTGCTTCGTGCTTTTCTGTGTGGACAGGCAAGCCTGAGCGATGGCGATGACCTTGCTGAGGTCCGGTGTCTCCGCAGCCAGCAGCTTATTTAAGATCATCTCGCGGTTGACCCTGATCATGAAAAAGTAACATAGCATGTCTTCCAACGCAGACCCAAATTTACAAGGCCTTGCAAGACATCTCAGGTTGGCAACAAATGCCGCTGTATCCTGGCCTTCTGGACGAATGTGCGTATAGAAGCGATATCTGGATATGAGGATTCCTTCCGTGGGTTTAAGATGTTCCCGAACTAGAGCACACAGTTCTTTATAAACCTTTTCTGTGGGAAGAATGGATGAGAGCAGATTCTCGTAGGGCCACAGACGGTGAGAAGAACTGCCCTGCACTTCTCTGCATCCCTGTCTTTGTTTAGATCGTTTGCCACGAAATACTGGTCAAGACGATCCGTGAAATCGCCCCAATCCTCTCCCACTGTTGGAATCTCTCGAGAATTCCAACAGTATTCGATCGTGCTGTGCTCGCCATACTTTTGTTTGGGTTTGTATTTGCCTCGTCGCCAGTTGTGGTGTATGAAATGACACAATGAACTCCATACTGTGAGCCAGTGACTAGGTGTAACCTGGTCAGTCTTTAATGGCTTCCAGAAGTGAAGATACAAAGATGAAGTTCAGGTTATATACCAGACCCAGCACGAGTGTACCTTTGACCCTCGGACCCGATGGCAGTGCCCCCTGGTGGTGGGCAGACCTTATGTGCATACATTACACAGATAATCTGTTTTCTTGCGATGTTAACTGAGGGATAAATATTGGTCAGGAGATCGGCGTGAGCTCCTCTGCTCTTCTTCGAAATAAGTTCTAAAACCGAATGTATTTGGTTAGAATTGAGGAACAATGGAGGAGCGATTACCCTAAACTATAAACCACCAAATAGCAGGAAGGTGGTAAAGGAGCAAATTTTCAGGCAAATTGCAGAAAGGTGCAAGAACTATAGAGTAGTGATAATGGGGGACTTCCATTATCCTAATATAGAGTGCAAAAATAACACTGTAATGGGCAAAGAGGAATTCCTGAAAAGAGTACGAGTGAAATGTTGCTTTGTTTCCAGCCCAATGAAGAAAAAAGAAGTCCTGGTTCTAATTCTGGAGAATAAAGTTGGACAAATGGAGCATGTTTCAGTGGAGGAGTATTTAGAGACCAGTGATCACAATATCATTAGGTACAATTATAAAAGGGGTGCAGAAACAGGAAGACCTGGGTGTGTACATACATCAGTGTTTGAAGGTGGTAGGACATGATGAGAAAGCTGTTAAAAAGGCATACAGGATGCTTGGCTTTCTAAAAAGAGGCAGAGATTACAAAGTCAAATCCTAAACCTTTCTAAAACACTGATAAATCTCCAGCTGGAGTATTGTGGCCAATTTTGGGCACCACACATTAGAATGGATGTCAAGGTCTGAGAGAGAGTGTAGATGAGATTTACTGGAATGGTACTAGGGATGAAAGAGTTCAGTTACAAGGAGAGACTAGAGAAACTGGGGGTGTTCTCCTTAGAGCAAAGAAGGTTAAGAGGAGATTTGATAGAGGTGTTCAAAATCATGAACAGTTCTGATAGCGTAAATAGGGAGAAATATTTTCCAGTGGCAGAAGGTTCAGTAACCAGAGGACACAGATTTAAGGGAATTGGCAAAGGAATCAGAGGCGACATGAGAAGATTTTTTTTTAAACGATGAGTTGTGACCTGGAATGCACACCTCTGACAGTACAGCACTGAAGTATCAGCTTAGATTTGGTGCTCAAGTCTCAGGAGTGGGACTTAAACCGACAGCTATCTGACTCAGAAACGACAGAGCTAGCACTGAGTCATGGCTGACACAGGCACTAGTTCAATGGAATGAGTTAGCACGAATGTTTCCCAGAAAGAATCACTCGACACTCTGGGTCGGTTCCAACATCAAAACAGCCTTTATTACGCTGGCGGGGAGAAAGCCTCTGGGTTACACCAGGCACTACTCTCCGCTGAACAAAGAAATTCATCGATACTTATACATTTAACAACACTTGGTTACAATTACTCAACCCATCTTGGCTGGACACAATCCAATCACAACGATTATAGATTCTCTTGGGCCAAAGGAATTGACCCCGAAGCATCAAGGGGCTACATGTCTTTGCTAAGAATTTCTCATGGTCTCGTGATGTGATCAGGCCCACCCTTATCTCTACTGTCCTTGGGTTCTGCCTGAGCTTATCTTTCTTATCTTAATCCAATTACAGAGTTCCATTCTGTCCCATTGGGCAGTGACATCTGGTCTGGGCTTCGGAATGTGCTGATTTGGACTTAATTGTGTGCGCCTGTGTGAGAAACACAGTTGTATCAGTTACCTAGGAATGTGGTCAAATCAGCCAGTTGAGTTCCCCTGATGCTTTGCAAAATCTCTGGCAGCCATTTTATATCTAACAGCCATTTTATACACACGTACATACATATGCCCTTCAGGTGCCTTTGCCTTTGGAAGCGCCCGACAACAATTCCCCCCTTTCGGTAAGGGAATAGTCCTAGTCCCCTTTAACCGACAACATTGGTTATAATTTATTACCCCATTTATATCTTTGCGTACCACCCGGTACTCCCTGCCTTAACATGCTGGCCAGTCACGTGGTTTCAGGAGTTCCGGTTGCTTATATCAAATTGATATTGTTCAAATTCTCCTGTCCCTCTGCTGGACAGATCTCCCTATGTACTTGAACCCTGGTCTGATTCTCCTACGTCGTGCATAATGCCTGCAGGTCCGACAGACCATAACACCCCATGTCAGTGCTTTGACCAGCTGTATCCCTACCAGTATGTGTGATATTATTCAAATCCACGGGTGGATGTTTACGTTCATCCCCCAGTCCCAGACCCTCCTCCGCCAACTCTGGTTTTGTAACTCTTGGTCAGTATTCTTCTCCAGTGTCTTTGTCTGTAGTTGGTGGTAGAGTCTGACAGACTGGCCTACTCTGAGTCTTAGCTCCCTTAGTACCTCAGCTAAATTTGGGATAGGGGCCTGCTCTGGCTCGTCATAATCCTGCAGGTGATCGTGGATTTGATTGGTGGAGTTAATGATTTCGGTGCCCTGGCGTCTAACCTGGATAATGCGGGCTTGTCCTATTGTGACGGGTCGTAGGGGTGTGAAGCAAAAGTTTGGTTGCGGGATCTGGTATTGTAAGTCATTGTACTGGTATGAACATACCGTGGCAGAGACACAGTATCTCCCTTTGCCCCTGTAACCTGCTCTGGCAAAATGAGTGGGGGCAGGTACTATTTCTAATACACATCCATTGGTTCATTTAAATCCACACTCGTCTCGTTCTCCTTGTCCCACCGGGTGAGGGCACACCGTAATGTCAACCGTCTGCTTGCATTCCGTCAGGAAGATCCCATAGAGTGTGTTGTCTCTGCAGATAGCAGAGGTTGCGGTCAGATAGTAATGGAGGGAGGTGTTTTCCCGTATGATCCCGATATTCTCCAGTTGATAAAGGGAAACGGTCATGAGTCTTGTGTGACTATAGGTATCATCAGGACTATTCCCACTCCGGCAGCTTTACCCATTGGGCAGTTTGGGATCACTGGGTATACTCTGGTTAGTCCCTTCAGAGTGCAATTATCCAGTGTCCCCTTCAGTTTGGCCAACTGAGCCAGATGTGGGCTGTCAATCCAGTCTGGCACTTCCCCCCTTTGGATCTGATCAAGGTTGTGTTGTATCTGTTAGCTTGATCTTCCTGATTCTGCTCTGCCCATTCTAATAGTCCTTTCATCACCCCTTTAAATTGTTCCACCTTTTCGTTTGGCCCTTGTATATCCAGAGAGTTTACGATGGAGGTTCCGATGTTAAAACCGGTAGCAGCATCATTAACTATTTCTCTCTTAGTCCTATGAAGTGGCTCCTGTCCTCGGAATCTACTGGCACCCATGGCATCAACAGCCTGCTGCATTACAACTTTACTCAACACACCATACATATTTCTTGCCTGTTCTGTACAATATTCCGCCATTCGTATGCCTGAGATATTGATCAGAACAGGCACAATTTCATACTTAACATTATGCATTAAAATAAGTTCTGTCCTTGCTCCAGTCCTTGGCTGCTGGGATGCATATTCCGTCAGTTAAATTAAACAAAGCCCCATTGTTCATGTAGTGGTGTCTTTCCTGCGTGTGCTGTATCTCTCGTAGTCCGTCTGTATTACCCAGTGCTTGCGTGGGCCTTAAGGTTCCCAGTATCATGAGTCTCCAGAGTTGAAGTAGCCACTGCAGTCCCATCTGGGTGAGCGTTATATCTGCAAATTTTAAACAGATAGCCTGGTCGTCACCAGGTGTTAGGTTATGGTCTACTCATCTTTTATCCATGCATGTAGAGGTCACTCGACTCCGCACTCGTTATCCCAGTCTGGTTTACTGTTAGGTTGAGTTTGTGGTCTACACTTACCCACCGTGGGGTACATTGGCCCTATCGCCATAGGTGCTGGTGCTATGGCTGTGCGCTGCACTATCCGTCTGGACCCATTTAAAAAAAAAAATCTCTTCCAGCTTATTTTAGCTTTAACTCCTGAATTTGTTTTGTTTGAGTATCTATTTATTTTATTTGTATCAGGTGAGTATTATTACATAGGCTAGTTCTGTTTTATTTTTTATTCTGACTATCCCACCATTTCCTCTGTCTGTCAGGTGAGTCTTCTTTATTTTATTAGGAAATCCAAATTAATAAGGTCCAGTGTAAAACAGTTGTCAATGGAAAGGGTTAACTCCTTTACAGGTTTGTAAGAAGGCCTGATGTCATTACGTAATCATCCAAAAACATTTTTTTCAAGTCTTTGTGCCTTCAATACTTGCTGAGAAATTAGGAATCTGTTAAAACAGAAGAAATAATTATAAAGCCGTCATAATAAAAATCTTCTCATCGGGAAAGACGGCATTTTAGATTAAACTCCAATTTTTTCTAAACTCCTAATTCAAATACTTGCCAAAGATTTTTTTTAATTGATTTAAAACGAGACCATACATTTTTAATAGCCATTTTGTTTACTGAAATCCAATTTTCACACAAGCTGTATACATTCCAACATTTTGTTTTTTTTTATGGTCCCGTTCACTGGGCAAATCTTGTGTTTTATTTCTCTCTCGGCACAAAATCTAAACTTCCGTGCCAGTTTCATTTTCTATAAGAATTTTAAAATTCAGTAAGATTTTCTAATTCCCAGCTTTTTCTTTCTGTGCTGAGTTCACATAGCTTAGCTCTTTTCTCCTTGTTATTTTCAAAACCCTCCTGCTTGTTTAGACTGTTCAGGACTTTTCTTGATAAACAACGTCCATTTTGGAAATCTTTTCAAACTGCAGTGAAACGTTCTCGTAATTTAAAATCATTATCAATGGAGAATGTCTTTTACCTCTTCAAATTCTTTTTTTTCCTTTTCCCAATTAAATCAATATCTGTTTCACAGCCAATATCAACTAGTATTTAATAAGTTACATCTTTTTCCATTTAAATCTCCTTTCTTCAAATTAGGTTTTGTATTTTACACGGAGGGCTTGTGTCTCCGTAAATTTGTTAATTTAAAATCATAAGACAATCGAAAACATTTTTTTCCAAATTTGTTCAATTTGTTTGCTTTTAAGGTTGCGTCTTTATCTTTTTCGTCCTTTCCATATCTAGAACAGAGTCTAGCACGTAGGCTTTGAAAGCTGCTTTCCATTATCTCAAATGTTCAAGTTTCAAGGTCCTTTGCTCTAAACTGCTAAAGCCTGTTGTTTTAACATTTTAATTTTCCCAAAGTCCCTTTTACACTTTCGCAGATAGCTCACCACTTGCCCAGGAGTTTGACCTGATCCCTGAGGTATTTCTAGATTGTTCCCAAACCCGTTAGTTTTATTTCTTTTTCAAAAAGAGATCAGATTTAACTTTTTATTTTAAATGTATCGCATTTGGTTGTGCCTTTTCTTAACCAGTGGTAGTTGAAACCTTCACAACAAAATGAACTCTTCACTGTTCCCATCCTAATTTCTGCTCCCCTTTTGTAGAATTTGTATTTATTGTTGAATTACAAAATGTCAAATATGGTAATACTGTTTTTTTTAATATGTGCCTAACTTCTGTTTTAGAAGCTGATCAAAAACTTTAATCTTTTGTTCTGTAACTTCAATTTTGTGATACTGTATCTCATAAATTACATCTTTTTTAAGCTTCAGCTTCTGACACAGTGGGCCCAAGTTTCCACAAGAAAAAAAACGGCGCCCCTCCGAGCTGGGCGCCCGTTTTTCGCGCCTAAAACGGCGCCTCAAAAAATACTCTGTATTCTCCACCGACTTACAGGTCCTGTGGCACTCGGCGCAGCCAGCACGAGCTGTGGGGGGGGGGCGGAGCCAGGTCCCTGCGCTGAAAACAGTGCCGGGACCTCTGCACATGCGCGCTACAGTCACCACGCAAGTGCAGTAGCTCCAGGCGCCGAACTGTGTGGGAGGGGCCCGAAGCACGCAGCCCCTAGCCCTGGCCCAATGGCCTCACTGGGGCTGCGTGAATGAGGCTCCTCCCACGGCCAGCTCCTGCTCCTCGGCCGACCAGACCCGACCCGACACCCACTCTCCCCCCGCCGACCCGACACCCGCTCCGCCCCCCCCCCCACCCCCCGCCGACCCGACCCGACACCCGCTCCGCCCCCCCCCCACCCCCCCGCTGACCAGACCCGACCCGACACCCGCTCCCGCCCCCCGCCGACCAGACCCGACCCGACACCCACTCTCCCCCCGCCGACCCGACACCCGCTCTCCCCCCCGCCCCGACCCAACACCCGAGACCCGCTCCCCCCCCGCCCCGACCGAGACCCGACACCCGCTCCCCTCCGACCCGACACCCGCTCCTGTTCCCCGACCCCCCCCTCTCTTCCCCGACACCCCCCTTCTCTTCCCCCCCCCTCTCTTCCCCCCCTCTCTTCCCCCCCTCTCTCTTCTCCCTCCCCTCCCCCTCCCTCCTCTCTCTCTCCCTCCCTCCCCCTCCCTCTCCCTCCCTCCCCCTCCCTCTCCCTCCCTCTCTCCCCCTCCCTCTCTCTTCCTCCCTCCCTCTCTCCCCTCTCTCCCTCCCTCTCTCTCTCTCTCCCTCCCTCTCTCGCTCAGCGGCACAAACAGCTGCAGAATTCTCCTGGCTGAAGCACTTTCACACAGGTAGGAAGATGGTTTATTTCATCTTTTCTTGGCTTATAAATGTTTATTCAGGTTGGATTTATTTGTATAATATTTGTAGACGTATAAATAAGGATTTATTGTCGAATTTAATGAGTTCCCTTCCCCCCCACCTCGTTCTGGACGCCTAATTTGTAACCTGCGCCTGATTTTTTTAATGTGTAGAACAGGTTTTTTCAGTTCTGCAAAAATCTTCACTGGCGCCATTCTACTTTAGTTTGGAGTACATTTTCACTGTGGAAACTTTCAAATCAGGCGTCAGTGGCCGGACACGCCCCCTTTTGAAGAAAAAATTCTGTTCTAATCTCGAACTGTTCTACCTGACTAGAACTGCAGAAAAAAAAATGTGGAGAATTGCGATTTCTAAAATAGTCCGTACTCCACCAGTTGCTCCTAAAAATCAGGCGCGAATCATGTGGAAACTTGGGCCCAGTATGTGTACTTTTATTAAAAAGGCTTCCAAACCCAAGATTTTCCAATACAACCAAAATGTTTATCAAGGAGAATCACCTGAAATATCTCAAAATCCCAATTCAAATATTGTACTGCCAATCTTTTATTTAAAAATCTCTTTACTGAGCTAGAAGCTTTCGTGTCAAGGTTTTACACAAAGGAAAATGGGGGCGTACTTCCCCAACCCACAGCCTGGAGAGACCCACACAGGCTTTTTTTTTAAAAAGGAATTACAGCTTCCCTTTTCCGTTCTTTATCTCATTCCTAGACTAAATTTATTGTCTTTCAACCCAATGTGATCAATGATTGCATGTTTTCTTTTGACAAGTAAGTGAGCATGTCAAATCTTTTTGTAAACCAATGGGACCATGTATTTTTTATCTTTTGCTCAACAACCCTATCCTTTGTGCATTTCCTAGCTCCATAACATATCATCTGAATAAATCCACACCTGCGTTTCTAATTTAAAATGTAATTCAATTCTAGGTTCACACTTTCTTAAAACTTCCCACATACTGGACAACACTGCAAAGGGTTAAAAAAACTTTCACTCTGTTTGAAAAAGTGGGTGGAGCTAAAACAAACAGACAGCTCGACCACTTTTCTAAACAGGCTTTCAGACACATGAAACATTCATTAATTCCCACCTCAAATATTTCGCAGTCAAAAATCACACAAACACTCTCATTCAAAGACAGACATTTACAAAAGCCTCTCTTTATTCAACAAAGCTTATTGTTTGGCCAGCTCTATTTTTGGATCCATACATCATTTAAGATAGTCACTATCAGGTTTTTTTATGGCATTATGTAATTACGCAAGTTATAATTAATACATGATTGATTTACTTTCTCTGTTAATTTTACGTGGGCTCAAAGAATCAGGACCCAGGCCTTATCAATTACTTTCTTTTGTTTCTCCGTCAGGTGGCGGGTAAGAGACCTTTCTGGCCCCCACTCGAGTTTTGTTGGTTTACTGACCATGTCTGGGTAGGACTAGAACTGTTAGGAATCTACTCTCAGAGGTCCGCTTTCAGCTAACGCGACTTGTAGTAGGCCGTCTCTTGGCTTACTGCCGGGTCACAAGTCTGTGATAATTTCTTACAGCAGGCTTATAATACAATCCTTAAATACTTTAAGCAATTCCTGACAGCGCTCTACGTCTCCTTAACGAAATACCTTGCACCATTTTGCCTATTGGTCCGATCCTGTTCACAGACTTGATTTTCGTTGGTCACTGTGCACCACCTGGTCCCCGGGGTATATTTCAAATTACACTACTGGGCCCAGGAGGCCCAGGAGATGTCGCTCGGTATCACGATCCCACGGTCTAAGTGTGTTCCCTATGCCTATTTAATCCTGGCCGTCACGTGGGAACAAGTCCTCTTAATTCGGGCTCAGGCTAGGCGTTTGAGGTATTAGACCGTCTCCTCGTGTCGATCAACCGATGTCCACCTTCAGCACCCTTTCTTATTTTTGTTTTAATCTATACTCACCCGGTTCTTCCAAGCGTGTCCAGCGACTTCCGAATCCTGTTTGTGACACCACTGTTAGCGCAAATATTTCCCAGGAAGAATCACTCGACACTCTGGGTCGGTTCCAACATCAAAACAGCCTTTATTACGCCGGCAGGGAGAAAGCCTCTGGGTTACAGCAGGCACTGCTCTCTGCTGAACAAAGACATTCATCGATACTTATACGTTTTACAATACTAGGTTACAATTACTCAACCCATCTTGGCTGGACACAATCCAATCACAACGATTATAGATTACATGACAGGTTTCTTTTGGGCCAATGGAATTGACCCCTAAGCATCAAGGGGCTACATGTTTTTGCTAAGAATTTCTCATGGTCTCGTGATGTGGTCAGGCACACACGTACATACATCTGCCCTGCAGGTGCCTTTGCCTTTGGAAGCGCCCGACAACAGAATGAGTATAGTTTCCCCAATGATTCATCTGGTTAAAGCAGTGAGTAGCTCAGCCATGTAAGCAGAAAGATCCCAGGATCCGATTCTGGATCCCTGCTGGATGCAAGTTCCCCAGTATCAGCGGCTTGAGCCTTTGATGCTCTTGTGCCTATTTTCAGGGAGGCTGCGAGCCTGGTTGGTGGGGAGGGGCAATGGGGATTGTGGTGTTAAGGTGCACCGTGACGGTATGGGACAGGCTCCATGGTCCAGCTGGTCTTTTCCTGTCTGTTGTTTTTGTTGTTTGTGTGGTTCAGCTTCTGGTTGTTATTTGAGCTGTCAGCTTTTTTAGCGCTGTTTAATAACTTTCCTGAGTTCCTCGGTTGGCCAGTGTGTAATCATTTCCCCATCACCATTCCTATCTGAATGTGTGACAAAACTAATAAATATTTAAACATATTTCTTACAGTGACACTGAAAGGGACGCCCTGAAAGTGAAATTACTTCAGCTACAATGTCACTTCACGTGGAATCTGCAGATGGAAAATGTTGAGTGGGATGATTTGCAGGAACGACTAAACTATATAATAGAGTCTGATATTGTGAAATATCAAGCTATGACTTACAATCTACTTGCTTTTGTAAACTGTACGAGAGGCAACTGTGAGAAGTCGGTCAATAATTTATGGAAAGCTGAAGAAATTCTGAGGAAAAATCACAAATTTGAAATAGAAAAATGGAGCATCATCACCTATGGAAACTCTGCCTGGGTATATTATCATGTGGGAGAACTGGCAGAGGCCCAGTCCTACCTCGACGAGCTGGAGAGGATCTGTCAACAATTTACTGATGGCTCTCGGTATACAGCACTGATACCTGAAGTATACGGGGAGAAGGGTTGGTCACTGTTGAAATGTGGCAGGAAATATTATGAAGAGGCAAATGAATGTATTGAGAAGGCTCTGGAGGGGGATCCTGATGACATTGAATGGAATGCAGCTTATGCAACTGTTGTGTTTCGACTTAAAGAAACCTTTGAAGACCCACAGCGTCCTGAACACTGCAAGGTAGTGAAGCAGTTACGCCGCGCATTAGCACTGAACCCAAATGACTCGTTTGTCAAGATCATGTTGGCTCTGAGACTACAGGATTTCAATCAACCAGACGAATGTTACAGATTACTTGAAGAAGTGCTGCTGGAGACTCCTGATGATCCATATATAACTCAATATGCAGCCAAAGCTTTAAGAAAACAAGGATCTGTTGAATATTCCTTACAGCTATTGAAAAAGGCACTGAAGGTTAAATCCTCTTCTGCACTTCTTCACCATGAGATCGGCTTATGTTACAAAGCTCAGCTGAAACCTCACCGGAAATACTTTGCTCGTGCAGACAGCAGAAAATTGATTGAACTTTGCAAGTACCATTTCCAAAAAGCGTATGAACAGAAACCCTCGCTTACTTTTGCAATACTTCATTTGGCGGAACTCCACGCAATATGTGGAGAATATTTCAAAGCCGATGATATCTACACCAACCTGCTTAGAAATAAAGATTACAGCCCTTTGAATAAACAATTAATACATTGGGACTATGGATTGTACCAGCTGTATAAGAAAGGATCCCAGCTGAATGCCATTCATCATTTCAAGGAATGCTTAAAACTCAAAGTTAACACCAACAAGAATGAGGAATGCCGCGCAAAATTGAAACGTATTGCTGAAGATCGAATGAGTAAAGATTCAAGAGACAGTGTAGCTTTTGGTATATTGGGACTAATACACCAGATTGATGGCAAGAAATCAGAAGCCATTGAATACTTTGAGAATGCCCTGGAGTGTGATCGTGACAATGAAGAATTTCAAAGTGCTCTATGTAAGCTGCGTCAGGTTACATAGGGCAATGTAGGGGAGAGATTATAGAGAACATGGTTGGAATGTGGGAGGAAATGGATTGCAATGTAGGGGAGAGGGAAGTGTGGGGTCAAATCTGGTTTGCAGAGCGCTCAGGGTTTGTTGAATCCCCTGAGTATTTTCCAAACCTATCTAACCTTAATTTCAATGTTTAGGGAGTTGAGATTCTGCTCTCCACATTCTCTAACATTTAAATGTATAACTTTTGGCAGACAGCTCTGACCGTGTTGTTTCCTGACATGTACAGAGCTCTCGCCAAAACAGGCCAGTTACAGCCAGGCCGTCAACAAGCAATTTATACTGGGTTCTGTTGACTGTAACTTGATTCAGTTTAAAGGCACTCAAAGTGTCAACAGTCTGGCTGGAATGCTTTAACCTGCACTGACTGCCTGTAGCCCTGGAACTCCGAGACACCAAATGCTAGCTTGGGGCCAAAACTGAATTTGCACATTTACTCAACAGTCAAATGTTTAATCAGCAAACTGTTCAAACTATACAACATGCAAATAGTTGGCGATTCAGATTAACCTGATTCGGTAAAGAAACAAATAACGGTCTGGAATTTGCCGTCATTTCACCTTTGACACTGACCGTAACTTCAGGATCGAGCGCGTGTGCAACCTAACCTTGCAATCCCACAGTTGTGGTCAGTCATTGACTGCCTCGATACTGGCTGTGCTATGGAACCCCCACTGCCTCCCAACCCTTCTCCACAGCCGGCAATCAGTGTAAGCTGTCAAATTATGGAAACTGATGAAAACTTTGGCCCTTCCATGGTAATACCACTGTTAAATACTCCATTAAAGGTTAGGTCCTTTTGGATTAGGTGTAATTGGGGTTTTAACAATATATTGACTGCTGAACAAAGGCTATGGCCCTGAAATACTCATTTTAAGTTTCTGGAGTGTCAAATGTATCTACTTTAATAAAAATTGACATGTTTAAGAAATATTAAAAACAACTGATTTTTTAAAAATATCCATCTTTATTTCAGGATTTCCTTTTCCCCATGTCAGGGCTCCAATCTTTGTTTTGTTCTCTCTAACATTTTCAAAACATTAGAATCAAAAGGCCTGAACTTGGTCAAAGCCAAGGCCCGGCCAAGTGCCGCCCAAAGCACTGCCGATGGCCGCCGAGAGACCGGGCGGTACTGTGCCGGGAAGAGCCCTCAAAAAGAGATGGCAGTCCCGCCCGGCAGCAAAATGACAGCTTGTACCATCACTCTGGGCGGCAGCAGGCGGGAGCTCTCAATCTCAGCAGCAGATGCTATCCTCGCCCAAGTGCCGCCGAGGATTGAGTTGGGTCCAGGGAGGGGGGAAACACTGATAAATAAAAATAATCACAAAAAAAAAATACGCCCGTAGCACCTTCAGGGGACCCCATTCAGTTAAAACACTGAAAGAAAGAAAATTAAAACATGTTCACGAACCGTTTTTTTGCAGGTCTTCGTACTTACCATCAGGGTTAGACCTGCCTCCACGGAACGGTCCTTCGCCCTGTTGCTGCTGACTCCCACCCTCAGCAATATGGCAGCTTAGCGAGCGGGAGGTTACTTACGCGACTTGGCCGCCAGTGGCTGCCAGCAGGCGGTTCCCAGCGGTATTCCCCTCCCGCCGGCATCAGACCAAGAGGGATCTGTCACCTGAGGGGAGAGCGGAGAATAAAATCGGCAACAGTCGGTGGCACTGGGCGGTAAGGCCACCAATTTCGGGGCCAAAGGAACTTACCCATCTCCTGGTTCACTGTCTGTGACAATTCTGTGTTTACATTGGCTGCTTAGACAGCTTGTTGAGCTCACAGCAGCTCTCCGCTGGGAATCCCCATTAACTTCCGTTATTTCAATGACGCCTCGGAAAAGCTGAAATGGTCCCCACAGAGATCACAAGCTTTTTGTGCGAAGATTACTTTGGGACCAGCAGCAAACGCCTTTGCTTCGCCACTGACCGCAAACTACAAGCCATTGAGTTGTATTGATACAGTACATTTCACAATCTCCGCACATCCTGAGTGGGTGGACCAGGCCTCGGTTTAAAGTCTATTCCAAAAGTGCAGTGCAGAACTCCCTTAGTACTACACTGACGTGTCAGCCTAGATTTTGTGCTCAAGTCAGTGGAGTTGGATTTGAACCCATAACATTCTGACAAAGTCTGTATTTTGACATTTTATTCAATGTGTTGTACCCCTCAGTGTGTATTGGTATTACTATTCTGTGTGTGCTATTAAAAGTGTGCCTTTTACTTTCTTTTAAACACAATAAAGCCATACCTGCTTCCTACCTTGAAACCGACTGTTTGTCCAAGTCTGTCCCAGTCCCTTCATAATTCCAGAGTCCAGAACCAAGGATGTGGGAGCGATTCGAAACCGCTCATATAAGGTCAGAAGGGGAAGCTGATCCCCTGAAAACCACCCCTCACACTGCTGACTTTGCTCGAGGGACAATTTCACCAGCCTCAGATGTTCCCCGGCCTCCAAACTGCACAGCAACCATCAGCTGCACAGAGGAAAACACTGAAACAAGGAATCTCCTCTGGGAACAGTCTCTCGGCACGGCACAAACAAACAGGTAACTCTATTCCACCTTGTTTTCACATCATAGACAAAATATTTAGGTTTCGATGGTGCAGGATGTTTTGTGTGCCCCATGTCTCGATGATTGTCCCTTGAGTCGACCGGTGCTTTAAAACTCCCCGGTTCGGGTTGTTTCCCTGTGGACGGCAGTAGCTTTTGCCAATAGTTCCTGCCTAGCCCGTCGATCAGCGGGTAATCCCACACAGAGAGACACCAAGGTCAGATAGATCTTCTCCTATGCCCGATGCGTAGTGCCCCCAGTGGGATTACTGTGTAACCCGGCCGTGAGCGGATGCCACCCGGTCGGTCTTCCGAATTATACCGGGAACCACAAGCCCCGCAACCCCCAAGTTCAGACCCAAGGAGTTACTATGGATAGATTACAATTGACTCAGACAAAACAAAACGGTTCAGGTTGGTCAAAGATCGATTCCTTTTAAACCACTCACAAAATGACAACCCCTACTCTCGCTTACGGTTTGGAGTGACTGTGGACACTAGCTTAAAACCTTAGACTAAATACCCACCCTGTCGGTTATGCTGAACCAAACCCATTCCCAGAATCTAAGCCGAGATAATGGAAACCCTCCTAATTAAACCCCTCTCCGGTTTGGTCAGAACCCACACTTGGAAGTCTCCTCACACACACATGTGTTAGTCTGTGTCTTGGACACTTGCAGTTCCTCAGCAGCCAAACACGCTGGCGGTCTTGGGGATTTCCAGAGGTGTATGCTGGATATAATTACCATCCCTTGTCGTTGATTCACGTGGCCCTGGGTCCGTTCGGCTCTGAAGAAAAAACCGTGCCTCACAGAGGCATGCGATGAGACCTAGAGAGTTACGTTCAGGTGGTACAGCGTGGCACTCACTTCGGGTGTTCCTGGAGAGTTGACGGACTCGTAGCCACGCGGGGAACCCTGTTCCAGCTGGTAGAGAAAAGTAAGCCCTGAATCCCCAAAGTTCAGCATCTTTATACCCCGTATAATACACAAAACTGGCTGGGCGATTCCTGGTTACCATGGTCGCAGAGACGCTCATTGGTCTTCCTGGTGATGTCTCTGACCTGGATTGGTCAACTCGATGAACACAATGGTGGGCCATTTCTGTCAATGATTAGTTCTCGAAGTGCTAACTGTTTGTTGAGTTCTTGACTGCTCCTTCATCGAAAGAGTCCAGAGGTGTTACATTTGGCCTGTAAACCTCATTGTCCATCCAGACCTCCTGGCCCCATGGACAAAAGGTGTTTTTCCACAAATCACACAAAGTTCGAAATGAAACGGCCTCTGCCTTTCATGACGTCAGCTTTGAGACTGGTTCCATGGCAACCCAAAAGACAGACAGCTCCTGCCATATTTCACAGAAACCAAAAATCAGTCCTTTTAAAGTCCAAATGTTCAAACTCCATTTTGAAACGCAGCTCATGTGCATCTCCATTTTAAAAGGGTGCAGATCCATTTTAAAAATCCAAAAATCTTGCCGGCCCATACACACACTGATGTTGGCACCGGCAAAATCCTACAATGGTCACAAAAAGGGGTCTAAATTATGAAATATGCTCCTGAAACACTGGTGAAAATTCAGGCCCTCAAGCCTGCTTCGCTATTCAGTGAGATCAGGGTTGATCTTCTATCTCAACTCCATTTTCCTGCACGATCCCCATATCCCTTAATCCCCTTAATATCCAACAATCGATCGATCTACGCTTGAATGCACTCAAAGACTGAACCTTCATAGCCCCCTGGGGTAGAGAATTCCAAAGATTCACCACCCGCTGAGTGAAGAAATTTCTCCTCATCACAGTCCTAAATGGCCGACCCCTTATTCTGAGACTGTGACACCCGGTTCTAGACCCCTCAGCCAGAGGAAACATCCTCCCTGCATCTACCCTGTCAAGCTGTGTAAGAATTTTGTGGGGTCGAAATTCGGTACTGCCGATTTTGAGGGGTGTCACCGGCTGAGAGGATTTTTTACCGTCAGTTGCTCAGGACAGAGGCTGAGAGGAGACCACAACCACAGACATACAGAGTCCTATGGAGGGAAATTGCAGAACGAGTGTCTGTGACTGACATTGGGGCCAGGAAATGCCACTCAATGCCAGAAAAAGTGGAACGATATGACTCAGCTGGGTGAGGGTGTGTATCTTAAATCTTAAACGTCAACATGCTATGCTCTGAGCTCAATGTGCACTCTCTGCTCAATGTCGTGTTTCGGAACCCATGCCCTACGTGGGTGAGACCAGATGCAAGGTTCCCATTTGTAGCCTCACACACAGCAAGGGCCTGCATGTGCTAAAAACGTTCCTACTCGGTTCTCCAGTCCCACCCCTCATGATGTTAACTCTTCAGTCTTCTTATGCATCTGGAGGATGGTCGCCTCCCCATGAATGTTAGGTCCTGGCCCCCTAATTCAAGCATTGCCACAGCCAGTCCACGTAGTGAATGGAAGTTACCTCGAGCTGTGAAGACTCTCATGCAGTAAACTATGTCTTCATCTTAGATGGTCCTCATATCGAGGATGATTTGCTTCCACGCCAAAAAGGGATGAATTCACAGGTGTTTCAATGAAGTATCTAATATTCCACATCCCGAACTACATACTGAAGGGTGGAAGATGCCTGTGAGTGGATTTTTTTAACATGTGGTGGCCGTTGCACACCAGCCATCACACTGGCTTGTCAGAGCAAGGTCTCGGTCCAGTGACAAGTATTAACCAAGATGACTGGAGACCAGCTCTGCTGCACAGACCTAGTGCGCACCGATATCACAGAGTGGGCTGGGCCCGCGCTGCCCCTGGGCCCTCGCCGCTTATGGGCCCCGAACTCACGCCTCTCCTGAATCCCAATCATGTTGCTCTGCAATTTATTGCCGCTCCCTTGCCCCAGCCTCGTCGATCCTCTGCTGCTTGCCGCCTTCCTGCTGTACCTATCCACGCTCCAATCTCAGACCAGGATTATGGTGACCTCCAATCCAATCACCTTCCTCACTGCCGTCGCCCTCCTGCACCAGCTTGTGCTGCTCCCTGGAGTGGTATGCTCCTTTTAAAGCCCGACCTGCCGCAGATGTTCCTCGCAGGTCGGGGTCGCGCTGAGTAAACTATGTAACACCTGGGAGAAACTTATAGAAGGGCTCTGACTCAGATGTTCTCTTTAATCTTACAGGCAAAGCTTGTCCACAACCAGAGAGCAGATGAGGACTGGAGGAGGGGACTGGGAACTCCAGGACGTGACTCCGTTGGAGGAATGCGTCGCAGTCCTGATGGCCGTTCAAGTTGGTGACTTGGTGGTGGGTGAGGCCGAACCCCCTTGGGTCAGTGCCGGTAGGTTTACTTCCTTTGCAGCATCTGGCAGGCCACATAGGCCTGATTCCACAATCCTTCAGCTCTTTCCATGAGACTTCCATTCTCGAATGCCTTCACCGCTCCTTGCCCATGCACTGCTCAACATCCATGCGTGAACTTCATCAGATGCGTGTCCTCCTTTGACAGGCTCCACCAGGCTGTGTCCTTGCATCTACAAATTGGCCCAATTTCTCCAGCATTCACACTTCCAATCTTACGTGGTGACATCATCAGGCATGCACATACGTATCTCCGTTCAGTGCAACCTTTAAAACCTTTGTGTTGGAGAATCCGCCAAGAAAGTCCAGACAAGAAAATACATTTTTCAACTGGGAATTGCTTTAAATGTGTGTACTTGAGCTTTATCTAACGTTCATTGTATATATTTTCAGAATTGTTGATATTTTTGTGAGAGGTAACATGACTCTTGGGATGGTGTGCTGCTTTGCTCCGGGTGACCCTCCTTGCTCATGCATTGCCATCCCCCAATCTCCTCTCTTCTACTGCTTAAATTCCTCTCCCTCGAACAATGGGTGCATTTTAGCCTAACTTCAAGTTTAATGTTACTTAAGAACATAAGAATTAGGAGCAGGAGTAGGCCATATGGCCCCTCGACCCTGCTCTGCCGTTCAATAAGGTCATGGCTGATCTTCGAACTCAACTCCATTTTCCTGCCCGATCCCCATATCCGTAGAGTCCCCGAGAGTCCAAAACTCTATCTATCTCAGCCTTGAATATACTCAATAACCCAGCGTCCACAGCCCTT
The DNA here is from genome assembly GCF_044704955.1 of Pristiophorus japonicus. Taxonomy (NCBI): domain Eukaryota; kingdom Metazoa; phylum Chordata; class Chondrichthyes; family Pristiophoridae; genus Pristiophorus; species Pristiophorus japonicus. The sequence goes on from NC_091979.1 coordinate 317,913,852, forward strand.
TAGGGGAGAGAATTCCAAAGATTCATAACCCTCCAAGTGAAGGAATTCCTCCTCATCTCAGTCTTAAATGGCCGACTCCTTGTCCAGAGACTGCTGCCTCTTCAGTGTCTTCGAAGCTGTGTGCGCATCCTGTGAAAACCATAAGCAGCGTAAAGATGGCGGCGGTGCGGAAGTTGTGGAAAGAGTAGCGGTGAAAAGCAGAGCGAGGCCGGCCTGCGACTGACACAACAGCAGGGCCTCCGATCCACCAGGATCAGTCAGTGAGACGCGAGGATGTGTTGCTGTATGGCCGGCTGACAGCTGGGTGTGGGTGTGGGAAGGATGAACCAGGAGGTGAGGGGGCTCTGTGTGGGGTGGGTGCTCTCCAGGGGCAGGAGGTGGAGGTATGTGAGGGGCCATCTGGGGGAATCTGGGGTGTTTCACTGTGTATTGCCACCCCCTCTCCCTGGAGGCAGGTATTGGTATTGATGATCCAAGGTGACCCGGAACCAGAGCAAGCAGCCCCTCCCACAGTGGCAAAGGTCAAAGGGCAAAGGGCGTGGGGCAATGACGGACACACCGGCGCCGCTCGTGCTCGGTGCGTCGCAACAATCACATCAGCAAGTCGATGCAATAGTGACCCAATCCGCCTTCTCAACCTACAGCATCGGCAGCTCAGGGCTACAGTGACCCATGAGGTGGTGTATCTGAAAAGCATGCACTCCCATGTTCCGCCACCAGGGCGCTCATCCCCTGAAGTTCCAAGGGATCCCAGCATCCCTTGGGAGCACTGTATATAAGCCAGCCCCTAAGGCCTGTTCCTCACTCTGGAGTGTCTTATTAAAGACTGAGGTCACTGTTACTTTAACCTCCATGTGTGCAGTCTCATCTGTGTTAGGAACACAATAACTGGCGACGAGAATACGAATCCAACACAAAGATGCAGCAAACTGTGGGCATCCTGGAGAAGTTCTCGGAGGGTGAGGACTGGGAAGCCTATGTCGAACGGCTAGACCAGTACTTTGTAGCCAACGAGCTGAACGAGAAGGAAGTGCTGCAAAAAGGAGAGCGGTCCTCCTCACGGTCTGCGGGGCACTGACCTACAGCCTCATGAAGAATCTTCTGGCTCTGGTGAAACCCACAGATAAGTCGTATGAGGAGCTGTGTACACTGGTTCAGGAGCACCTTAACCCAACGGAGAGCGTGCTGATGGCGAGGTATCGGTTCCACACGTGCCAGCGATCTGAAGGTCAGGAAGTGGCGAGCTACGTCGCCGAGCTAAGGCGACTTGCAGGACAATGTGAGTTTGATGGCTACCTGGAACAAATGCTCAGAGAATTTTTTGTACTGGGCATTGGACACGAGACCATCCTACGAAAACTTTTGACTGTAGAGAACTGACCCTCAGTAAGGCCATTGCGATAGCACAGGTGTTTATGTCCACCAGTGATAACACCAAACAAATCTCTCAGCACACAAGTGCAAGCAATGTTCCTAAATTAACTGGAACTGTGTTTGGTAGCAGAAATATACAGGGCAGAACCCAAGAGTCTGCAACTGCCAGCAGGCCTCAGGTGACCCAGATGACTCAGAGTCCCCAACAACGGATGAATGCAAGGCAATTCACACCTTGTTGGCGTTGTGGAGGCTTCCATTTAGCCTATTCATGCCGCTTCAAAGGGTATGTTTGCAAGAGCTGTGGAACAATGGGGCACCTCCAACGAGCTTGCAGATGAGCTGCAAGCTCTGCAGAACATGCTAACCACTACGTGGCAGAGGAAGATCAGTCCATGGTGGATCAAAGCAAATTCGAGCCTCAGAGAGAGGAGGCAGATGCTGAAGTACATGGGGTGCACACATTTTTGACAAAATGTCCACCTATAATGCGAAACATAAAATTGAATGGCTTACCCATAGCCATACAACTGGACACTGGCGCTAACCAAACCATCATGAGTAAAAAGATGTGTGAGAGACTGTGGTGCAACAAGGCATTCAGGCCAGCCCTGAGCCCCATCCACATGAAACTGAGAACGTACACCAAAGAGCTTATCACTGTCCTGGGCAGCACCATGTTCAAGGTTACCTACAAGGGCACGGTGCATGAACTGCCACTCTGGATTGTCCCGGGCGATGGCCCCACACTGCTTGGAAGAAGCTGGCTGGGCAAAATTCGCTGGAACTGGGTTGACATCCGAGCGCTATCACATGTCGATGAGGCCTCATGTACCCAGGTTCTTAACAAATTTCCTTCCCTTTTTGAGCCAGGCATTGGAAACTTTTCCGGGGTGAAGGTGTGGATCCACTTGGTCCCAGAGGCACGACCCATTCACCACAAAGCGCGAACGGTACCTCACATGATGAGGGAGAGAGTGGAAATTGAGCTGGACAGGCTGCAACGCGAGGCCATCATCTCCCCAGTGGAATTCAGCGAGTGGGCCAGCCCGATTGTTCCAGTACTCAAAAGTGATGGCACGGTCAGGATTTGCGACGATTATAAAGTAACTATTAATCGTTTCTCGCTACAGGACCAATACCTGCTACGTAAGGGGCAGACGACCTATTTGAGACGATGGCAGGAGGCAAGACATTCACTAAGCTATACCTGACTTCGGCCTACATGACGCAGGAGCTGGAGGAGTCTTCGAAGGGCCTCACCTGCATCAACACGCACAAGGGACTGTTCATCTCCAACAGATGCCCGTTTGGAATTCTGTCGGCTGCAGCGATCTTCCAGAGAAACATGGAGAGCCTTCTCAAGTTGGTACCACGCATGGTAGTTTTTCAGGACGACATATTGGTCACGGGTCAGGACACCGTCGAGCACCTACAAAACCTGGAGCAGGTCCTCCAGCAACTGGATCGCGTAGGGCTGCGGCTGAAGAGGTCGAAATGCGTCTTCATGGCAACAGAAGTGGAGTTTTTGGGGAGAAAGATTGCATCGGATGGCATTCGGCCCACAGACGCCAAGACAAAGGCTATCAGGAATACGCCCAGGCCACAGAACATCACAGAGCTGCGGTCGTTCCTGGGACTCCTCAACTATTTTGGTAACTTCCTATCGGGGTTAAGCACCCTTTTAGAGCCCCCACGCATGTGTTATTGCGTAAAGGTGAGAACTGGGTATGGGGAAAAAACCAAGTAATTGCTTTTGAGAAAGCCAGAAACATTTTATGCTCCAAAAAGCTGCTTGTATTGTATAACCCGTGTAAAAGACTTTAGCTAGCATGTGACACATCATCGTACAGAGTCGGGTGTGTATGACAACAAGCTAACGTTGCGGGGAAGTTGCAACCTGTCGGCTATGCTTCCAGGAGCTTGTCTAAGGTCGAGAGGGCCTACAGCATGATTGAGAAAGAGGCATTAGTGCGTGTATTCGTTGTAAAGAAAATGCATCAGTAGCTGTTTGGCCTCAAATTTTCGCTGGAAACCGAACACAAGCTTCTCATATCCCTGTTTGCTGAAAACAAGGGGATAAATACTAATGCCTCAGCCCGCATACAAAGGTGGGCACTCACGCTATCAGCGTATAACTATACCATCCGCCACAATCCAGGCAGCGAGAACTGTGCAGTTGCTCTCAGTTGGCTACCATCGGAACATAAGAACATAAGAATTAGGAACAGGAGTAGGTCATTTAGCCCCTCAAGCCTGCTCCGCCACTCAACAAGATCATGGCTGATCTAGCCGTGGACTCAACTCCACTTACCATCCCGCTCTCCGTAACCCTTAATTCCCTTATTGGTTAAAATCTATCTATCTTTGACTTGAAAACATTCAATGAGCTAGCCTCAACTGCTTCCTTGGGCAGAGAATTCCACAGATTCACAACCCTCTGGGAGAAGAAATTCCTTCTCAACTCGGTTTTAAATTGGCTCCTCCGTATTTTGAGGCTGTGCCCCCTAGTTCTAGTCTCCCCGACCAATGGAAACAACCTCTCTGCCTCTATCTTGTCTATCCCTTTCATGATTTTCAATGTTTCTATAAGATCACCCCTCATCCGTCTGAACTCCAATGACTAAAGACCCAGTCTACTCAATCTATCATCATAAGGTAACCCGCTCATTTCTGGAATCAGCCTAGTGAATCGTCTCTGTAACCCCTCCAAAGCTAGTATATCCTTCCTTAAGTCAGGTGACCAAAACTGCACGCAGTACGCCAGGTGCGGCCCCACCAATACTCTGTACAGTTGCAGCAGGACCTCCCTGCTTTTGTACTCCATCCCTCTCGCAATGAAGGCCAACATTCCATTCGCCTTCCTGATTATCTGCTGCATCTGCAAACTAACTTTTTGGGATTCATGCACAAGAGTTTCATGCACAAGAACCCCCAGGTCCCTCTGCACCGCAGCATGTTGTAATTTCTCCCCATTCAAATAATATTCCCTTTTACTGTTTTTTTTTCCCCAAGGTGGATGACCTCACACTTTCCGACATTGTATCCCATCTGCCAAACCTTAGCCTATTCGCTTAACCTATCTAAATCTCTTTGCAGCCTCTCTGTGTCCTCTGCACAATCCGCTTTCCCACTAATCTTTGTGTCATCTGCAAATTTTGTTACACTACACTCTGTCCTCTCTTCCAGGTCATCTATGTATATTGTAAACAGTTGTGGTCCCAGCACCGATCCCTGTGGCACACCACTAAGCACCGATTTCCAACCCAAAAAGGACCCATTTATCCCGACTTTCTGCTTTCTGTTAGCCAGCCAATTCTCGATCCATGCTGATACATTTGCTCTGACTCCGCGTACCTTTATCTTCTGCAGTAACCTTTTGTGTGGCACCTTATCAAATGCCTTTTGGAAATCTAAATACACCACATCCATCGGTACACCTCTATCCACCATGCACCTTCCCTGCTGTCTCTCTGCACCTTCCCTGCTGTCTCTCACTATCCTTTAATATTTTTCCTGTGGTGTTTTGAATGCTGTGCTTCATCCCGATGTACCAAATAAACAAATTATTCATTTTAAGCAAGGAAATTTAATAAGCAAGCAGTTTTCATCCAAGTCCATAAAAGACATTAAAATATCAGGGCAGATGACCAAAAGCTTCAGCAAAGAGGTAGGATTTATGGAGCATCTTAAAAGAGGAGCGGACGAGAGGCGGAGAGGTTATGGAAGGGAATTCCAGAGCATAGGGCCCAGGCAGCTGAAGGCATGGGAGCCAATGGTGGAGCGATTAAAATCGGGGGCCAATGGTGGAGCGATTAAAATCGGGGACCAATGGTGGAGCGATTAAAATCGGGGACCAATGGTGGAGCGATTAAAATCGGGGGCCAATGGTGGAGCGATTAAAATCGGGGACCAATGGTGGAGCGCCTTTCTTCTGGTTGCTGAGTTTAAAGCAGTGTCCGGGAGGATTGCGACTCCGTTCTGTGCTCTCACCAAAACCCCCTCCCCCGCTCTGTGCCCTCACCAAAACCCCCTCCCTCGCTCCGTGCCCTCATCAAACCCCCTCCCCCGCTCTGTGCCCTCACCAAACCCCCTCCCCCGCTCTGTGCCCTCACCAAACCCCCTCCCCCGCTCTGTGCCCTCATCAAACCCCCTCCCTCGCTCTGTGCCCTCACCAAACCCCCTCCCTCGATCTGTGCCCTCACCAAACCCCCTCCCCCGCTCTGTGCCCTCACCAAACCCCCTCCCCCGCTCTGTGCCCTCACCAAACCCCCTCCCTCGCTCCGTGCCCTCATCAAACCCCCTCCCCCGCTCTGTGCCCTCACCAAAACCCCTCCCTCGCTCTGTGCCCTCACCAAACCCCCTCCCTCGATCTGTGCCCTCACCAAACCCCCTCCCTCGCTCTGTACCCTCACCAAACCCCCTCCCCCGCTCTGTGCCCTCACCAAACCCCCTCCCCCGCTCTGTGCCCTGACCAAACCCCCTCCCTCGCTCTGTGCCCTCACCAAACCCCCTCCCTCGCTCTGTGCCCTCACCAAACTCCCTCCCTCGCTCTGTGCCCTCACCAAACCCCCTCCCTCGCTCTGTGCCCTCAGCAAACCCCCTCCCTCGCTCTGTGCCCTCACCAAACCCCCTCCCTCACTCTGTGCCCTCACCAAACTCCCTCCCTCGCACTGTGCCCTCAGCAAACCCCCTCCCTCACTCTGTGCCCTCACCAAACTCCCTCCCTCGCTCTGTGCCCTCAGCAAACCCCCTCCCTCGCTCTGTGCCGTCATCAAACTCCCTCCCTCGCTCTGTGCCCTCACCAAACTCCCTCCCTCGCTCTGTGCCCTCATCAAACCCCCTCCCTCGCTCCGTGCTCTCACCAAACCCCCTCCCTCACTCCGTGCCCTCATCAAACTCCGTACCTCACTCCGTGCCCTCATCAAAACCCCTCCCTCGCTCTGTGCCCTCACCAAACCCCCTCCCTCGATCTGTGCCCTCACCAAACCCCCTCCCTCGCTCCGTGCTCTCACCAAACCCCCTCCCTCACTCTGTGCCCTCACCAAACTCCCTCCCTCGATCTGCGCCCTCACCAAACCCCCTCCCTCGATCTGTGCCCTCACCAAACCCCCTCCCTCGATCTGTGCCCTCACCAAACCCCCTCCCTCGATCTGTGCCCTCACCAAACCCCCTCCCTCGATCTGTGCCCTCACCAAACCCCCTCCCTCGATCTGTGCCCTCACCAAACCCCCTCCCTCGCTCTGTGCCCTCACCAAACCCCCTCCCTCGCTCTGTGCCCTCACCAAACCCCCTCCCTCGCTCTGTGCCCTCACCAAACCCCCTCCCTCGCTCTGTGCCCTCACCAAACTCCCTCCCTCGCTCTGTGCCCTCACCATCCCCCTCCCTCGCTCTGTGCCCTCAGCAAACCCCCTCCCTCGCTCTGTGCCCTCACCAAACCCCCTCCCTCACTCTGTGCCCTCACCAAACTCCCTCCCTCGCTCTGTGCCCTCAGCAAACCCCCTCCCTCACTCTGTGCCCTCACCAAACTCCCTCCCTCGCTCTGTGCCCTCAGCAAACCCCCTCCCTCGCTCTGTGCCCTCACCATAACCCCCTCCCTCGATCTGTGCCCTCACCAAACCCCCTCCCTCGCTCTGTGCCCTCACCAAACCCCCTCCCCCGCTCTGTGCCCTCACCAAACCCCCTCCCCCGCTCTGTGCCCTCACCAAACCCCCTCCCTCGCTCTGTGCCCTCACCAAACCCCCTCCCTCGCTCTGTGCCCTCACCAAACTCCCTCCCTCGCTCTGTGCCCTCACCAAACCCCCTCCCTCGCTCTGTGCCCTCAGCAAACCCCCTCCCTCGCTCTGTGCCCTCACCAAACCCCCTCCCTCACTCTGTGCCCTCACCAAACTCCCTCCCTCGCTCTGTGCCCTCAGCAAACCCCCTCCCTCACTCTGTGCCCTCACCAAACTCCCTCCCTCGCTCTGTGCCCTCAGCAAACCTCCTCCCTCGCTCTGTGCCGTCATCAAACTCCCTCCCTCGCTCTGTGCCCTCACCAAACTCCCTCCCTCGCTCTGTGCCCTCATCAAACCCCCTCCCTCGCTCCGTGCTCTCACCAAACCCCCTCCCTCACTCCGTGCCCTCATCAAACTCCGTCCCTCACTCCGTGCCCTCATCAAAACCCCTCCCTCGCTCTGTGCCCTCACCAAACCCCGTCCCTCGATCTGTGCCCTCACCAAACCCCCTCCCTCGCTCCGTGCTCTCACCAAACCCCCTCCCTCACTCTGTGCCCTCACCAAACTCCCTCCCTCGATCTGTGCCCTCACCAAACCCCCTCCCTCGATCTGTGCCCTCACCAAACCCCCTCCCTCGATCTGTGCCCTCACCAAACCCCCTCCCTCGATCTGTGCCCTCACCAAACCCCCTCCCTCGATCTGTGCCCTCACCAAACCCCCTCCCTCGATCTGTGCCCTCACCAAACCCCCTCCCTCGCTCTGTGCCCTCACCAAACCCCCTCCCTCGCTCTGTGCCCTCACCAAACCCCCTCCCTCGCTCTGTGCCCTCACCAAACCCCCTCCCTCGCTCTGTGCCCTCACCAAACTCCCTCCCTCGCTCTGTGCCCTCACCAAACCCCCTCCCTCGCTCTGTGCCCTCAGCAAACCCCCTCCCTCGCTCTGTGCCCTCACCAAACCCCCTCCCTCACTCTGTGCCCTCACCAAACTCCCTCCCTCGCTCTGTGCCCTCAGCAAACCCCCTCCCTCACTCTGTGCCCTCACCAAACTCCCTCCCTCGCTCTCTGCCCTCAGCAAACCCCCTCCCTCGCTCTGTGCCATCATCAAACTCCCTCCCTCGCTCTGTGCCCTCACCAAACTCCCTCCCTCGCTCTGTGCCCTCATCAAACCCCCTCCCTCGCTCCGTGCTCTCACCAAACCCCCTCCCTCACTCCGTGCCCTCATCAAACTCCGTCCCTCACTCCGTGCCCTCATCAAAACCCCTCCCTCGCTCTGTGCCCTCACCAAACCCCCTCCCTCGCTCTGTGCCCTCACCAAACCCCCTCCCTCGCTCTGTGCCCTCACCAAACCCCCTCCCTCGCTCTGTGCCCTCACCAAACCCCCTCCCTCGCTCTGTGCCCTCACCAAACTCCCTCCCTCGCTCTGTGCCCTCACCAAACCCCCTCCCTCGCTCTGTGCCCTCAGCAAACCCCCTCCCTCGCTCTGTGCCCTCAGCAAACCCCCTCCCTCACTCTGTGCCCTCAGCAAACCCCCTCCCTCGCTCTGTGCCCTCAGCAAACCCCCTCCCTCACTCTGTGCCCTCACCAAACTCCCTCCCTCGCTCTCTGCCCTCAGCAAACCCCCTCCCTCGCTCTGTGCCATCATCAAACTCCCTCCCTCGCTCTGTGCCCTCACCAAACTCCCTCCCTCGCTCTGTGCCCTCATCAAACCCCCTCCCTCGCTCCGTGCTCTCACCAAACCCCCTCCCTCACTCCGTGCCCTCATCAAACTCCGTCCCTCACTCCGTGCCCTCATCAAAACCCCTCCCTCGCTCTGTGCCCTCACCAAACCCCCATCTCGCTCGGTGCTCTCACCAAACCCCCTCCCTCGCTCCGTGCCCTCACCAAACCCCCTCCCTCGCTCTGTGCCCTCACCAAACCCCCTCCCTCACTCCGTGCCCTCACAAAACCCCCTCCCTCGCACCGTGCCCTCACCAAACCCCCTCCCTCGCTCTGTGCCCTCAGCAAACCCCCTCCCTCGCTCTGTGCCCTCACCAAACCCCCTCCCTCACTCTGTGCCCTCACCAAACTCCCTCCCTCGCTCTGTGCCCTCAGCAAACCCCCTCCCTCACTCTGTGCCCTCACCAAATTCCCTCCCTCGCTCTCTGCCCTCAGCAAACCCCCTCCCTCGCTCTGTGCCATCATCAAACTCCCTCCCTCGCTCTGTGCCCTCACCAAACTCCCTCCCTCGCTCTGTGCCCTCATCAAACCCCCTCCCTCGCTCCGTGCTCTCACCAAACCCCCTCCCTCACTCCGTGCCCTCATCAAACTCCGTCCCTCACTCCGTGCCCTCATCAAAACCCCTCCCTCGCTCTGTGCCCTCACCAAACCCCCATCTCGCTCGGTGCTCTCACCAAAACCCCTCCCTCGCTCCGTGCCCTCACCAAACCCCCTCCCTCGCTCTGTGCCCTCACCAAACCCCCTCCCTCACTCCGTGCCCTCACAAAACCCCCTCCCTCGCACCGTGCCCTCACCAAACCCCCTCCCTCGCTCGGTGCTCTCACCAAACCCCCTCCCTCACTCCGTGCCCTCACCAAACCCCCTCCCTCACTCTGTGCCCTCACCAAACCCCCTCCCTCGCTCTGTGCCCTCACAAAACCCCCTCCCTCGCACCGTGCCCTCACCAAACCCCCTCCCTCGCTCCGTGCCCTCACCAAACCCTCTCCCCCGCTCCGTGCCCTCACCAAACCCCCTCCCTCGTTCTGTGCCCTCACCAAACCCCCTCCCTCGCTCCATGCCCTGACCAAACCCCCCTCCCCCGCTCCATGCCCTAACCAACGCCCACCCCGCCCCCTGCTCTGTACCCTCACCAAACCTCACCCCCCTACCCCAGCTGTGGGCCCTCACCAAACCTCCCCTCCCCACTGCTGATGCCCCACTCAGCAGTAACCAGACTGTCTTGTGGAGGGGAGAGAGACACTTGGTCCTCAATATTAACCCCCTCCCCTATGACGGGAGGGAGAGGGTCAGAGGAGTGTGAAAGACTTAAATACAGAGAACGTGTCCCCAACACATGGTGCCTTATATTCGCCGGCGGACTTCGGGGTGAGTAAGTGCCTCACTGTGGAGAGCCAGGACATTTTATTAACATATTTAAATCGGGCTCCCACAGTGCAACACGCTGCTGATGAGCAGGTTTCCAAGGGGTCGGGAAACTCGGCAGTGGAAGGGAAGCGGGAACTGTCAGCTCCACAAGTTATGTGTCTTTCTCATCATTCCTTGTGGGCCAGGACCTAACAAGGAAACATCTTGCCTCCCCTTTCCCGAGTACCTAGCACCCTCCCCATCGCAGCCTCTCCCCTCTCCACATCGCAGCCTCTCCCCCCTCCACATCGCAGCCTCTCTCCCCCTCCCCATCACCTATGGAAACTATGCCTGGGTATATTATCACATGGGCCAACTGACAGAGGCCCAGTCCTACCTCGACAAGCTGGAGATGATCTGTAAACAATTTACTGATGGCTCTCGGTATACAGCACTGATACCTGAAGTATACGGGGAGAAGGGTTGGTCACTGTTGAGTTCTGCCGCTCAATGCTATGAAGAGGCAAAGGAATGTTTTGAGAAGGCTCTGGAGGAAGATTCTGATGACACTGAATGGAACGTTGGCTATGCGACTGCTCTGTTTTGTCTGGAAGGGTTTTCTGGTACCCCAGAGAGTGGTGACCGCAGCCAATCAGTGAAGCGGTTACAACGTGTGCTGGAACTTGATCCAGATGACTCTGTAACCATGGTGATGTTGGCTCTAAAACTGCAAGAGTTCAATCAAAAGGAGGCAGCACTCAGGAGTTCAATCAAAAGGAGGAAGTTGAACAAGCATTGCAGAAGTCTCCTGATCTTCCATATGTAACTCGTTATGCAGCAACATTTCTGAGAAGAGAAGATGTGGAAAAAGCTGTGGAGCTGTTGAAGAATGCATTAGAAATTACCCCAAACTCTCCCTTCTTACACCACCAAATAGGTCTGTGTTACAGAAAGCGACTACTTCAACTGATCAAATATCCAGGCAGCAGAGACCCTCGCAATCCTGCTTTTCAACAGAAAGCTGAGCTGATCAATCAATGCAAGTACTATTTTCAAATGGCATTTAACATAGAAACATAGAAACATATAAATTTACAATGTACCACACTCCAACCGGCCGTTAGTGAAGATCTCCTGGTGAATGGCGGAGTGATTGAGAAAGTTCCACAGCGGGAAGGAAACAAGGATTGTGGACTGAGGAACAACAGCAGGTGAACCAGCACAGGATTGTGAGAGCACCAACCAGTGAGCCCCTTCCGTTTGAAAGCGCTTCAATAGATCGACTGGGGAGAAAGGAGGTGCGTGGAGAGGCGGGATTTCCGGGGATCAGAGAGGCCTACAAAAGGCCAGTGAGACTGGGAGCAGCGTCGAGGAGGTACGTGGAGAGGCGGGATTTCCGGGGATCGGAGAGGCCGACACAAGGCCAGTGAGACCGGGAGCAGCATCGAGGAGGTACGTGGAGAGGCGAGAGTTCCGGGGATCGGAGAGGCCGACACAAGGCCAGTGAGACCGGGAGCAGCATCGAGGAGGTACGTGGAGAGGCGGGAGTTCCGGGGATCGGAGAGGCCTACACAAGGCCAGTGAGACCGGGAGCAGCGTCGAGGAGGTATGTGGAGAGGCGGGAGTTCCGGGGATCGGAGAGGCCTACACAAGGCCAGTGAGACCAGGAGCAGCGTCGAGGAGGTATGTGGAGAGGCGGGAGTTCCAGGGATCGGAGAGGCCTACACAAGGCCAGTGAGACCAGGAGCAGCATCGAGGAGGTGCGTGGAGAGGCGGGAGTTCCGGGGATCGGAGAGGCCTACACAAGGCCAGTGAGACCAGGAGCAGCGTCGAGGAGGTATGTGGAGAGGCGGGAGTTCCAGGGATCGGAGAGGCCTACACAAGGCCAGTGAGACCAGGAGCAGCGTCGAGGAGGTGCGTGGAGAGGCGGGAGTTCCGGGGATCGGAGAGGCCTACACAAGGCCAGTGAGACCAGGAGCAGCACCGAGGAGGTGCGTGGAGAGGCGGGAGTTCCGGGGATCGGAAAGGCCTACACAAGGACAGTGAGACCTGGAGCAGCGTCGAGGAGGTGCGTGGAGAGGCGGGAGTTCCGGGGATCGGAGAGGCCTACACAAGGACAGTGAGACCTGGAGCAGCTTCGAGGAGGTCCGTGGAGAGGCGTGGCTTGTCCAGTTACAAGGGGAAGGCAAAAAAGAAGCAGAAAGAAATAGAAAGGTGACGTCACACCCAAGGGGGTAAGTGATTGGCTGGTGATTGGTAAGTAGTTTTTCTTTTTTCTCTTCTATATCAGGAAGTATCCTTTAGCATTGTTGTTGTCAATTTAAGTTAATCTAAGGGTTAAGTCATGGCAGGAGAGCTTGGACACGTGTTATGCTCCTCCTGTACTATGTGGGAAATCAGAGACGCCTCCGGTGTCCCTGACGACTATGTGTGCGGGAAGTGTATCCGCGTCCAGCTCCTGGCGGACTGCGTTGTGGAATTGGAGCTGGAGGTGGATTCACTCTGGAGCATCCACGATGCTGAGAATGACGTGAATAGCACGTTTAGTGAGTTGGTCTTACCGCAGGTAAAGGGTCCACAGCCAGATAGGGAATGGAAGACCAACAGGAAGAGCAGTGAAAGGAAGGTAGTGCAGGGATCCCCTGCGGTTATCCCCCTGCAAAACAGATACACTGCTTTAAGTGCTATTGGGGGGGATGACTCATCAGGGGGGAGCAGCAGCAGCCAAGTTCATGGCACCGTTGGTGGCTCTGTTGCACAGGAGGGCAGGAAAAAGAGTGGGAGAGCAATAGTGATAGGGGATTCAATTGTAAGGGGAATAGATAGGCGTTTCTGCGGCCACAACGAGACTCCAGGATGGTATGTTGCCTCCCTGGTGCAAGGGTCAAGGATGTCTCGGAGCAGGTGCAGGACATTCTGAAAAGGGAGGGTGAACAGCCAGTTGTCGTGGTGCATATAGGTACCAACGATATAGGTAAAAAAAATGGGATGAGGTCCTACGAGATGAATTTAAGGAGCTAGGAGCTAAATTAAAAAGTAGGACCTCAAAAGTAGTAAACTCGGGATTGCTACCAGTGCCACGAGCTAGTCAGAGTAGGAATTGCAGGATAGCTCAGATGAATACGTGGCTTGAGCAGTGGTGCAGCAGGGAGGGATTCACATTCCTGGGGCATTGGAACCGGTTCTGGGGGAGGTGGGACCAGTACAAACCGGACGGTCTGCACCTAGGAAGGACTGGAACCAATGTCCTAGGAGGAGTGTTTGCTAGTGCTGTTGGGGAGGAGTTAAACTAATATGGCAGGGGGATGGGAACCAATGCAGGGAGACAGAGGGAAACAAAATGGAGACAGAAGCAAAAGACAGAAAAGAGATGAGTAAAAGTGGAGGGCAGAGAAACCCAAGGCAAAAAACAAAAAGGGCCACTTTGCAGCAAAATTCTAAAGGGTCTAAGTATGGTAAAAAGGCAAGCCTGAAGGCTCTGTGCCTCAATGCGAGGAGTATTCGGCATAAGGTGGACGAATTAACTGTGCAGATAGCAGTTACCGGATATCAGAATGGCAGGCAGTGACTAGTGGGGTACCGCAAGGTTCTGTGCTGGGGCCCCAGCTGTTTACATTGTACATTAACGATTTAGACGAGGGGATTAAATGTAGTATTTCCAAATTTGCGGATGACACTAAATTGGGTGGCAGTATGAGCTGCGAGGAGGATGCTATGAGGCTGCAGAGTGACTTGGATAGGTTAGGTGAGTGAGCAAATGCATGGCAGATGAAGTATAATGTGGATAAATGTGAGGTTATCCACTTTGGTGGTAAAAACAGAGAGACAGACTATTATCTGAATGGTGACAGATTAGAAAAGGAGAGGTGCAACGAGACCTGGGTGTCATGGTACATCAGTCATTGAAGGTTGGCATGCAGGTACAGCAGGCGGTTAAGAAAGCAAATGGCATGTTGGCCTTCATAGCGAGGGGATTTGAGTACAGGGGCAGGGAGGTGTTGCTACAGTTGTACAGGGCCTTGGTGAGGCCACACCTGGAGTATTGTGTACAGTTTTGGTCTCCTAACTTGAGGAAGGACATTCTTGCTATTGAGGGAGTGCAGCGAAGGTTCACCAGACTGATTCCCGGGATGGCGGGATTGACATATCAAGAAAGACTGGATCAACTGGGCTTGTATTCACTGGAGTTGAGAAGAATGAGAGGGGATCTCATAGAAACATTTAAAATTCTGATGGGTTTCGACAGGTTAGATGCAAGAAGAATGTTCCCAATGTTGGGGAAGTCCAGAACCAGGTGTCACAGTCTAAGGATAAGGGGTAAGCCATTTAGGACCGAGATGAGGAGAAACTTCTTCACCCAGAGAGTGGTGAACCTGTGGAATTCTCATCCACAGAAAGTTGTTGAGGCCAATTCACTAAATATATTCGAAAAGGAGTTAGATGTAGCCCTTACTATGAGGGGGATCAAGGGGTATGGCGAGAAAGCAGGAATGGGGTACTGAAGTTGCATGTTCAGCCTTGAACTCATTGAATGGCGGTGCAGGCTCGAAGGTCCGAATGCCCTACTCACGCACCTATTTTCTATCTTTCTATCTTTCTATGAATCCCTGGCCCAAGACCGCCCTCAGTGGAGGAAGAGCATCCAGGAGGCCTCGAGTCTCGTCATCGAGAGCATGCAGAAACCAAGCACAGACAGTGGAAGGAGAGAGCGGCAAACCAGATTCCCTACCCACCCGTTCCTTCAACGACTGTCTGTCCCACCTGTGACAGAAACTGTAATTCCCATATTGGACTGGACAGTCACCTGAGAACTCACTTTTGGAGTGGAAGAAAGTCTTCCTCAATTTCGAGGGACTGCCTATAGAAACATAGAAACATAGAAAATAGGTGTAGGAATAGGCCATTCGGCCCTTCGAGCCTGCACCGCCATTCAATGAGTCTCTGTTTTTACCACCAAAGTGGATAACCTCACATTTATCCACATTATACTTCATCTGCCATGCATTTGCCCACTCACCTAACCTATCCAAGTCACTCTGCAGCCTCATAGCATCCTCCTCGCAGCTCACACTGCCACCCGACTTAGTGTCATCCACAAATTTGGAGATAGTACATTTAATCCTCTCATCTAAATCATTAATGTGCAATGTAAACAGCTGGTTCCCCAGCACAGAACCTTACGGTACCCCACTAGTCACTGCCTGCCATTCTGAAAAGTACCCATTTACTTCTACTCTTTGCTTCCTGTCTGTCAACCAGTTCTCAATCCACGTCAGCACACTACCCCCAATCCCATGTGCTTTAACTTTGCACACTAATCTCTTAAGTGGGACCTTGTCGAAGACCTTCTGAAAGTCCAAATATACCACATCAACTGGTTCTCCCTTGTCCACTCTACTGGAAACATCCTCAAAAAATTCCAGAAGATTTGTCAAGCATGATTTCCCTTTCACAAATCCATGCTGACTTGGACTTATCATATCACCTCTTTCCAAATGCGCTGCTATGATGTCCTTAATAATTGATTCCATCATTTTACCCACTACCAATGTCAGGATGACCGGTCTATAATTCCCTGTTTTCTCTCTCCCTCCTTTTTTAAAAAGTGGGGTTACATTGGCTACCCTCCACTCCATTGGTAACTGATCCAGAGTCCATGGAATGTTGGAAATGACTGTCAATGCATCCGCTATTTCCAAGGCACCTCCTTAAGTACTCTGGGATGCAGTCCATCAGGTCCTGGGGATTTATCGGCCTTCAATCCCATTAATTTCCCCAACACAATTTCCTGACTAGTAAGGATTTCCCTCAGTTCCTCCTTCTTACTGGACCCTCTTATCCCTTTTATATCCGGAAATTTGTTTGTGTCCTCCTTAGTGAATACTGAACCAAAGTACTTGTTCAATTGGTCTGCCATTTCTTTGTTCCCCGTTATGACTTCCCCTGATTCTGACTGCAGGGGACCTACATTTGTCTTTACTAACCTTTTTCTCTTTACATATCTATAGAAGCTTTTGCAGTCGGTCTTAATGTTCCCTGCAAGCTTCCTCTCATACTCTATTTTCCCTGCCCTAATCAAACCCTTTGTCCTCCTCTGCTGAGTTCTAAATTTCTCCCAGTCCCCGGGTTCGCTACTATTTCTGGCCAATTTGTATGCCACTTCCTTGGCTTTAATACTATCCCTGATTTCCTTTGATAGCCACGGTTAAGCCACCTTCCCTTTTTTATTTTTACGCCAGACAGGGATGTACAATTGTTGTAGTTCATCCATGCAGTCTCTAAATGTCTGCCATTGCCCATCCACAGTCAACCCTTTAAGTATCATTCGCCAATCTACCGTAGCCAATTCACACCTCATACTTTCAAAGTTACCCTTCTTTAAGTTCTGGACCATGGTCTCTGAATTAACTGTTTCATTCTCCATCCTAATGCAGAATTCCACCATATTATGGTCACTCTTCCCCAAGGGGCCTCGCACAACGAGATTGCTAATTAATCCTCTCTCATTACACAACACCCAGTCTAAGATGGCCTCCCCCCTAGTTGGTTCCTCGACATATTGGTATAGAAAACCATCCCTTATGCACTCCAGGAAATCCTCCTCCACCGTATTGCTTCCAGTTTGGTTGATGATGATGATGATTACACTATGTTACGAGATGTATTGACATTTTAAGATAAAAACAGTGACATTGACTCCGATATTAATCCAGAGACAGGATCAGAGTAGGGTGGGGGAGGGGCGATAGCAGATGACAGAACCCAACATTGTGGGACCCGTGGAAAAATCCATTTTCAATGGGGATTCCTCATTTTCAATTTTTTCCGGGTTTCGTGTCCCCAAAGTATGAGAGAAGGCATGACACAGACCTGCATGATGCAATTTTACCTCGAGCACTGAAAGGGCCAGTTCACAGAGGCAATGGAGGAGGAGGTTTGCAGTTAGCTACATTGGGTTGGAAGGGGTTCAGGCAGAATTATGGAAGGAAGGAGGACAAAGGCTGCTCCCAGGTTTAATGAGGCGTCCCTGGATATTATTGGAGTCCTCATCTGATGGGGAGTGCTGAGCGGCTTGTTCCTCTGCACCTCTAGTCCTCGCTGCTGTGCTGTGTTGTGCAGAATGCAGCACACCACGATTTTCCTGGAGACCCTCATTGGTGAGTACTGAAGGGTGTCTCCAGACCTGTCTAGGCTCCTGAAACGCAACTTGAGCATGTCAATGGCTTGCTCAATGACACATCTGGTTGACGTCTGGCTCCTGATGTAACTCTCCTCAGAGGTATCATTAGCCAGGTTTGAAGAGGATATCTTTGTCGCCTCGCCCTTAAGGCTGGTTCCAGGTCTGAACATGTTGGGGATTCTGGACTGCCACAGCATGATCGCAGCTCCCAGGGAATCTGGCGCAGACCTGCATGAACCTTTATTTTTTAATTACACACTAGCTGAGCATTGATGGAATGGAATCCCTTGGGATTGACAAATACTCCTGGTTGATCTGTGGGGTGCTCGGACTGCCCCGTGTGTGCAGTCGATGCCAGCCTGCCCCTGTGGGAAGCCAGCCAGAGATGTAAATCCGAGTGCCCACTGATTCTGGCTATTGTCATCACAGGGGCAATTTATATACCTCCAGCACGGGCGAACAATCCATCAGTCACCTGCCTTACGCATTGACTTGCAGCCGACTGCGAGACTCCGTGTGCGTTGGGTTACGGCCGCATTTCACATGTTTGACAGTTTAACCCTCCGTGACCCTCTCCCACCTGGTGTGAGGGGTTAATATCAAAGTCATTGTGATAGGGGCCCAGGAGAGGTGTGCGTTTGGGGCCCATAAGAGGCGAGGACACAGGAGCAGCACGGGCCAGCCCACACTACGATATGTGCGTGCACTAGGTCCATGCAGCAGAGCTGGCCTGCTGTCTTGGTTAATCCTTACAACTGGACCAAGACCTAGTTCTGTCAAGCCTGTGCGATGGCTGGTGTGCAACGGCCACCACACATTAAAAAAATCCATGCACTGTCATCTTCCACCCTTCAACATGTTTTTCTGGACCAGTAATATTAGGTCCTTCATTGAAACACCTGTGAACTCATACCTTTTTGACATGGAAGCAAGTCATCCTCGATACGAGGGGCTGCCTAAGAGAGAGACATTGTTTTCAAACCCACTGAAATGAGGGGAGCTGGAGCTATCCGCTTATAGCAGAGGTATGTATACAACAAGGCAGCTGCCTCAGGGCAAACTCCTTCCTAAACCTGCCTCCCTGTGTCTGCTGCAATGAAAATAGAACATTTCTTACAGCAGGGGACTGGTGATGGTGGAATTGCTCTCTCTCTCTCCCTCTCTCTCCACTCTGTCTCCCTGTATTCCCTCCCTCTCTGTGAGAGCTGGGACTGGTGCATGCACTAGGTTCCAGAGGGTGGCAGTGTGGGTTATTAGTTACTCGCATTGCTCCTGCACAAATAGGCTGTGCGTTATATAAAAGACACAATCTGTAAGTGGTTTTGCCCTTGGTGGTTTCAATCAGCTCCCTTACAACATTTCTAGACACCGGAATTATAGTGGTGAACAAGAATACATTTATAGCCAGATCATTCCGTCTCAACCGTCACAATGCTTTTATTCGATTTAAGGCACACACTTGCTTCCAGTAAGAAACATAGAAACATAGAAAATAGGTGCAGGAGTCGGCCATTCGGCCCTTCGAGCCTGCACCACCATTCAATAAGATCATGGCTGATCATTCCTTCAGTACCCCGTTCCTGCTTTCTCTCCATACCCCTTGATCCCTTTAGCCACAAGGGCCATATCTAGCTCCCTCTTGAATATATCCAATGAACTGGCAACAACAACTCTCTGCGGTAGGGAATTCCACAGGTTCACAACTCTATGAGTGAAGAAGTTCCTCCTCATCTCAGTCCTAAATGGCTTACCCCTTATCCTTAAATTGTGTCCCCTGGTTCTGGACTTCCCCAACATCAGGCCTGCATCTAACCTGTCCAGTCCCGTCAGAATTTTATACGTTTCTATGAGATCCCCTCTCATCCTTCTAAACTCCAGTGAATACAGGCCCAGTCGATCCAGTCTCTCCTCATATGTCAGTCCTGCCATCCCGGGAATCAGTCTGGTGAACCTTCGCTGCACTCCCGCAATAGCAAGAACGTCCTTCCTCAGATTAGGAGACCAAAACTGAACACAATATTCCAGGTGGGGCTTCACCAAGGCCCTGTACAACTGCAGTAAGACTTTCCTGCTCCTATACTCCTACACCTGAAGTACTGCGTGCAGTTTTGGTCACCTTACTTAAGGAAGGATATATTGGCTTTGGAGGGGGTACAGAGATGATTCACTAGGCTGATTCTGGAGATGAGGGGGTTACCTTATAGAAAACATAGAAAACATAGAAAATAGGTGCAGGAGTAGGCCATTCGGCCCTTCGAGCCTGCACCACCATTCAACAAGATCATGGCTGATCACCCACCCCTGCACCTCCATATTATGATGATAGATTGAGTAGACTGGGTCTTTACTCCTTGGAGTTCAGAAGGATGAGGGGTGATCTTATAGAAACATTTAAAGTAATGAAAGGGATAGACAAGATAGAGGCAGAGAGGTTGTTTCCACTGGTCGGGGAGACTAGAACTAGGGGGCACAGCCTCAAAATACGGGGGAGCCAATTTAAAACTGAGTTGAGAAGGAATTTCTTCTCCCAGAGGGTTGTGAATCTGTGGAATTCTCTGCCCAAGGAAGCAGTTGAGGCTAGCTCATTGAATGTATTCAAATCACAGAGAGGTAGATTTTTAACCAATAAGGGAATTAAGGGTTACGGGGAGCGGGCGGGTAAGTGGAGCTGAGTCCACGGCCAGATCAGCCATGATCTTGTTGAATGGCGGAGCAGGCTCGAGGGGCTAGATGGCCTACTCCTGTTCCTAATTCTTATGTTCTTATGTTCTTATGTTCCTCACAGCTCACACCGCCACCCAGTTTAGTGTCATCTGCAAACTTGGAGATATTACATTCAATTCCATCATCTAAATCATTAATATATGTTGTAAAATAGCTGGGGTCCCAGCACTGAGCCCTGCGGCACTCCACTAGTCACTGCCTGCCATTCTGAAAAGGACCTGTTAATCCCGACTCTCTGCCTCCTGTCTGCCAACCAGTTCTCTATCCACATCAGTACATTACCCCCAATGCCATGTGCTTTGATTTTGCACACCGATCTCTTGTGTGGGACCTTGTCAAAAGTCTTTTGAAAGTCCAAATACACCACATC
Source organism: Pristiophorus japonicus (assembly GCF_044704955.1). Classification (NCBI taxonomy): domain Eukaryota; kingdom Metazoa; phylum Chordata; class Chondrichthyes; family Pristiophoridae; genus Pristiophorus; species Pristiophorus japonicus. The sequence continues at coordinate 317,934,273 of NC_091979.1, forward strand.
CACTGATTCTCCCCTGTCCACTCTACTGGTTACATCCTCAAAAAATTCCAGAAGATTTGTCAAGCATGATTTTCCTTTCATAAATCCATGCTGAATTGGACCAATCCAAATGCGCTGCTATTTCATCCTTAATGATTGATTCCAACATTTTCCCCACTACTGATGTCAGGCTAACCGGTCTATAATTACCCGTTTTCTCTCTCCCTCCTTTTTTAAAAAGTGGTGTTACATTAGCAACCCTCCAGTCCATAGGAACTGATCCAGCGTCGATAGACTGTTGGAAAATTATCACCAATGCATCCACTATTTCTAGGGCCATTTCATTAAGTACTCTGGGATGCAGACTATCAAGCCCTGGGGATTTATCGGCCTTCAATCCCGTCAATTTCCCGAATACAATTTCCCGCCTAATTACAATATCCTTCAGTTCCTCCTTCTCACTAGACCTTTGGTCCCCTAGTACATCCGGAATGTTATTTGTGTCTTCCTTTACAAAGACAGAACCAAAGTACTTGTTCAATTGGTCTGCCATTTCTTTGTTCCCCATTATAAATTCACCTGAATCCGACTGCAAGGGACCTACGTTTGCCTTCACTAATCTTTTTCTCTTAACATATCTATAGAAGCTTTTGCAGTCAGTTTTTATGTTTCCGGCAAGCTTCCTCTCGTACTCTATTTTCCCCCTCTTAATTAAACCTTTTGTCCTCCTCTGCTGTATTCTAAATTTCTCCCAGTCCTCTGGCTTGCTACTTTTTCTGGCTAATTTGTATGCCTCTTCATTGGATTTAACACTATCCTTAATTTCCCTTGTTAACCACGGTTGAGCCACCTTCCCTGTTTTATTTTTACTCCAGACAGGGATATACAATTGTTGAAGTTCATCCATATGATCTTTGTGTTTTGCCATTGCCTATCCACCGTCAACCCTTTAAATATCATTTGCCAGTCTAATCTAGCCAATTCGCGCCTCATGCCATCAAAGTTACCTTTCCTTCTGTTCAGGGCCCGAGTTTCTAAATTAACTTCTCACTCTCCATCTTAATAAAGAATTCTACCATATTATGGTCACTCTTCCCCAAGGAACCTCGCACAACAAGATTGCTAATTAGTCCCTTCTCATTACACATCATCCAGTCTAGGATAGCCAGCTCTCTGGTTGGTTCCTCGACATATTGGTCTCGAAAACCATCCCCAATACACTCCAGGAAATCCTCCTCCACTGCATTGCTACCAGTTAGGTTAGCCCAATCAATATGTAGATTGAAGTCGCCCATGGTAACTGCTGTACCTTTATTGCACACATCCCTTATTTCTTGTTTGATGCTGTCCCCAACCTCACTGCTATTATTTGGTGGCCTGTACACAACTCCCACTTGCGTTTTCTGTCCTTTGGTATTCTGTAGCTCCACCCATACAGATTCCACATCATCCAAGCTAATGTCCTTCCTACAATTGCATTAATTTCCTCTTTAACCAGCAACGCCATCCCACCTCCTTTTCCTTTCTGTCTATCCTTCCTAAATACTGAATACCCTTGGATGTTGAGTTCCCAGCCTTGATCACCCTGGAGCCGTGTCTCCATGATGCCAATCACATCGTATACGTTAACAGCTATCTGTGCAGTTAATTCGTCCACCTTATTCCGAATACTCCTCGCATTGTGGCACAGAGCCTTCAGGCTTGTCTTTTTAACATACTTTGACCCTTTAGAATTCTGTTGTAAAGTGGCCCTTTTTGTTTTTTGCCTTGGGTTTCTCTGCCCTCCACTTTTACTATTCTCCTTTCTATCTTTTGCTTCTGTCTCCATTTTATTCCCCTCTGTCTCCCTGAATAGATTCCCATCCCCCTGCCATATTAATTTACACACTCTGGTGGCATGAAACAAACAGAATAAAATACAGTACAACACACAACACTGGCCCATCTGAACAGGCCCCCATCACAAAGTACCCATGACTAAAACACTCCTGTTTGGCTCAATAGGGCACCACTGAATCTGTCCAACAGATTGTACATACGCCTATGATCCATGCAGAAACCTCTCCATTAAATCCCTAAGGCTTGGTTGGGACACACAACACCCCTTCATACCATGCTGTGGTCTTAAGACATGTGTGGGCTGGGATAATGCTCACCAGTTACCCCTCTGGCTTACTCACTGCTTCTCCCGATGAGGGAGGCTCTCTTTGCTCATAGCTGGTGGTTTCTTCTCTCCGTCCCAGACCGAGTGCTCAGTCCTTGTGTGCGTTGAATGAAACAAGTAAGCTTGGAGGAGGAGAGCGATGGCTGCAACTGCCGTTTCTCTTATACCTGAAAATACTTCTGAATTCTTCGTGCCAAAATTCAGTCTTTTGCCTGAGGCAGTCCAACTGAAAGAGCAATGAATCCTGTGTCTTTGTTACTGGGCCATTCTGGGGATAAAGGCTCCAATGAGTCTGGGTGGCCAAATGGCTTCCTTTGTCCTGAGGTTCCTGTGCTCTGGGGCTCGCCGTCATTTCGATGGCTTGAGCTCTGACCAATTTACTTGGTCTCTCACTGATGACAAAGGGTCCCATCAGCCATCTTCCTGCAATTTTAGCCATTGACCCATCCCCACCCACCTGATGTGTATTCCTGTGGAACATGTATGGACCTATCCCAAGTCCGCTGTCTGCTCTTCTGCAGTAACAGAAAATATGGAAAAGCAAAAGTCCAAAATTAAAGTACAAAATGTTTTGAAGTCTGTCGATGTTTCTGCCGATTCTTACAATCAGCAATCTCCAAGTGTGTTGCTAATGGTTACTCGAAGGATATGCTGCTTTAATGCAACCAGAATTAGTCAAATTTAGAAAACCATTGGAGTGCTTAAGCAGCGCTTTAGATGCCTGGACCAGTCAGGAGGCGAGCTCCAAAACCACCCTGAGAAGGTGGCTCAATTCGTGGTGGTGTGCTCCATGCTGCACAACTTGGCTATCAGGAGGGGACAAGAATTGCCTGAAGTGTCTGACAGTCCACCTCACCACAGAGAGGAAGAGGAGGACAAGGAGGCAGATGCTGAAATTATGCCAGACAATCAGGCTGGCGCTGAAGCCATGCCCCTGCCCCCCTGTAAACCGCATGAAAGGGCCCGTGGTGGCATGATAGCTGCAAGAGCCTTAGGTTAGGAGCTCATCAATGAGCGCTTTGCCTGGAAGAATGTTGGTGTTATTTACAAGGCTGACACACTGCTGGGTGTGCAGATCATACATCAATGGTGGGCATCATGTTGGTGACAGTTAAAGTTTACATTGATTGAAATTAAGTGTAATTATACCCTTTGATGTTAAGGAATCACCAGCATGTAACGGTGCAGCTACCTGAGCCTATGCGCAACTAGGTTTTGTTGAATAAAAATCATTTAAACCACACAGTTGTCTGAAATCATCAGTATTTCTGTAAAAAACAATCCTTCCCCTTGCCGTCCTCGCCCCCCCACCCCGCTTTTCCTCCCCACCTCTATCCCTTCCACTTCCCCTCTTGACTCCAAGCCGCCTGGCCGAGGAGCTCCTCAGGTGATGCTTCATTGTGGAGGGTTGAGGGGGATGACGGCTGAACTGCTGAGTGGACGGATACGGGAGAGGACGATCCCAAGGTGGAAATGTGCTCCGAGCCAGAAGCAAGATGTTGATCGTGGCTCTCATGTGTCGTGGCAATGGTGGCGTGGCACCTTGGGATGCAATGCTGTGCTCCGGGACCACTGGGAGCTCTCTGCCATCAGTGTTTCTGGCTACTAGCTCCAGGGCCTCCACCATCCCTTTCATGTTACATCTTATTTGTTGGATAAAAACTCGGTGCCAACAAAGTTCTTGGTGCTTAGTCGGCTCCTTGCTGCTGGTGAATCTCCCTCGTGCCTCCCACAACAGCCAAACAAGCCCACACCACAGCCACACACCAGTCCCTCTCAGCTCCCCCTCTCTCTGTCTCCTCTTCTGTGCATGTCATGGTGACCCTTGACCTCCTGAATCGCGGGAATCGAGCGCTAACATGCCATTGCTAAGGATGATGACACTTTACAGCAGAAGTTCAGAGAGATTTAACGCTACCGTGCATTTCATATCGCTCGCGGTAACGCCTAATTTCAAAAATGCTGACTGGTGCTTTGAGAATGGGCGAGAAGCCGACGATCTGAAAACCCTTTCTTACCGCCCACGCCGGAAATAACACCAATTTTTGGGCAATATGCACAAAAGTGGAAAATCTAACCCATAGTGTTTAATCAGACTTTAAGATGGAATATAACACATTAGTTATATTGGAAAAACATACAATCGTAACAGGTAGCTGATAGATATTCCGTCTTTAGTTCAAAACAATGATTTAAACACAGCATTCGTATCAGTTTTATACATTCATAACAGTTTTATACATTTTTCGGTATCCCTGATTTCTAACATATTCCCCTCCTTGAGAGAAAGTTATTTTGATCTCTCATTTCCGTACCTCTACTAACCATGCCAACTCTAGATTTTGCTAAGGGTGATTCAAAAATGAAGATTTTCCCCTTTCTTACAATCCGTTCCTTTAAACGGGAGAAGCAACCTCTGACCCCTTTCTCAAATTCAATTCACTGTTCCGGTGTTCCAATTGTGCCCTGCCTGGGCTATCCTCTGTTTCTTGTATCTCTCCTGATCTTACCCCACCTGGGGTTTCCTCTGTGTTGCTTCACATATTCCCTTTTGTTGTGTTCAATTAATCAAATATCAAATACACTATCATCACAAGTTAGATAATTACCAAGCGTGTGAAATAATTTGAACCTAAGAATGTACTGATATATTAGGCCCAATATCCCACCATTCTGAATGTCGTACCAATTGCATCACTTAATTGTGCAGCTTATACTGAAGTATCTCATTTACTGTCAGTTTCACTTCGGTATCGGTTTTGAAAGAGGTTCTGTTAGACCCATAAAACATGCTACAGGAGGCACCATCAAAACCCTCATACTGGATTCATACTGGCTTTTCCCACGCTCTGTTACCTACAAAACATAATTATTATAGTTACAATTCAGTCTGACAATCAGTAGCACATCAACTAAGTATATACATGTCCAGCAAACATTGATGCAGGTAATGAAAACAGACATTGTACAGAAAGCTGAAGTTTAACATCTAATCAACAAGTCATGGACTTAAAAGATTCTCCAAATCTCTATTTTTGTCATTAATTAGATCGTTTCTCGATGGAGTATGTGTTAATTGTCTCACTTCCCTGAGCCACATTAACCATTTCACATCTTCTGTTGTCAAGTAACTGAGCATGGCTGAGACCTGTTCGAATGTCTGAAGTAAATGATGACCTCCAGCAGGAGGGTTCGATAACTGATCATTCTTAACTGGTTCTATAAGATAAAACATGCAATATTTATTCTTTCACGGTTTTCAACTGATTGATATGGTACTATTTAGCCCCCTTGGTCCTCCCCTTTTTCCCCAGGGAATTGCAACAGATAGACCGAAGGACTGACCCCGTCAATAATTGGGAATGGGGCCATCCACCTTGGTTCGAAGCAATGTTGTTGCTTCCCATAGTTTAGTAGCATTACGATATCTCCCACTTGCTGTTCAAAAGGTCGGAACTGCTTATCGAAGTGTTTCTATGCCTGGCTTCTTGACTTCCCTGTCTGTCTGGCTACATTTCAAGCCATTTTTGGTTGGCAGTTCCCTGTACTAAGGGTGTAACTGAAGGGGTTAACAGATGGGCTGGCATTCGCATTAGTCGCCCAGTCATAGCTTGGTAGGGTGAAATACCCGTTGTGCTATGCGGGGTGGATCTAATAACTATCTGGCACATTGACAGCATGCTAGACCATTTGGTGGGGTGATCTGCACCAAATTTGTTTAACATAATTTTCAGAATTCGATTTCCTCTTTCCACCATTCCAGATGATTGTGGACGGTGGGAGATGTGAAGTTTATGCAACATACCCATTGTCCGTTGCAGCTCGGTAAAACTTTGTGCGGTATCAGCCTGAATTGGCACTCCCTGCCTGCAGCTCACCTCACCCAATAATAGGCGAGCTGCTGTCAATACTGTGTTTGTTTTACATGGAAAAGACTCCATCCATTTTGTAAACGTAGCAACTACAACCAGACAATACCACAACCCAGAAGGTCCTGTAGGCAAGGGCCTATAAAGTCAATTTGAAGGTGAGACCATGGCCCCTCGGGAGGAGGGGGACTACCCAACAGTGCTCGCTTCATGTGGCACTTGGGTTTTGCTGTAAACAGGGCAGGCAACATTCACTCTATGAGTGACGTCAGTTACACAATTATGATGCCATGCAAATTTGCGTAGTCTCTGAACAGTTGCATCGGCTGAATAGTGTCCTCCCACCGGGTGTCAGTGGAGGAGATCAAACATTTTGGGTGCCATGGATGGGGGAACACAGACAACTGGGAGATCAGATGATAGCCACCGCAAGCAGGGCCCATACATTAACAGGAGGGCAGATTTCCCAGACTGATCTGGAGCCAATTGTGTGTCCACAGCCCATGGAGTGGGCTGAGACAACGGACATCCATCCCGATGCCATGCAATAACAACCGCATAGGGAAGATAACTGGCCTAGAGACCGGGAGATCGATATCCCCACCTTGAATACTCGGGACAGACCTTAAGGGAGGGGTAGGAGCTTGCCAGAGGTCACCGTTAACGGTGGCATCTGTAGCAGCATGATCTGCTTGTGAGTTGCTCCGGGTGTGTAAGTTCAAAGATGCTGAGTGAGACTTCTTCTTACCAACATAAACAGGGGCTGATCGTGTTCCGAGCATACAGCGATAAAGGTAACAAAGTGTTAATCGCATAGGCACTATCTGGCCAGGCATTAACAGGTATGTCATAAGTCATTTGGATTGCTGTCACCAGGGCTGCAACTTCAGCACATTGAGCAGAGTGGGGAATGCATTTATACTTAATTTCTCGGTCAGGCATAACTAATTCAAATCCACTAGGGGTTTTCCATTTCTGTGATAGGATGATCCATCAATGTAAACATCCGTGGCATCACCTATTGGAGTAAGAGAGATGGGATGACGGTCGAACTTCAGTGGTGAAAGTGGACATTCATGGCTTCTGCCCTCATAAAATACGAGCTGAGGTAGAGTTGTCTGCTTTGGCGTTAATTCCAAATCTCTCTGAGTTAATAGAAGTGTCCAATGACTGAGTTGAGCAGAGGAGACCAGCGTGCCCCCCGGTTTAAGTAGAAGATTCAAGGGAGTGTGGGGGCTATGAATGATCGGTTTATTTAAACTGATAATAAACAAGAATTGTTTGACTGCCCAAAAAGTGGCCAGCAGATGTCACTCACACACAGTAAAATTCTTCTCCACGCCAGTCAAAATACGAGAGGCCTACACAATTGGCATAAGTTTACTCTGTACCTCTTGACACAAAATGGCACCAAGACTCTGATCGGTGGATCCCATCTCCAGGTGGAAAGGCTGAACTCGGTCAGGCTAATCAGGCATGTGACTTGCATATCGGCAATTTTAAGGAGGGACACCGCTGTTGTATGTTCGATGATCCAGTCACAGGCCACAGTGTCCTCTTCTCCCTTTAATAGTTCATATAAGGGTTTGGCCAGCTCTGCAAATCTGGGAATGAACGAGCGCTGATATCCCACCAGACCCAGAAAGGAGAGAAGTGCTGTTTTGGATACGGGCAATGGTACCTAAAGCATAGCAATCTTATCCTGGTCGGGACTGAGTCCCTTTGGCCCCACAATAACCCCTAAAAATATCACTTCAGGCAACAACAATTGTGCCTTTTTGGGATTAATGTTCAACCCAGCTTTCGGAAGAAGGTCTAATAACTCTTCCATGAAGAAAGACTGGATCGACTAGGCTTATATTCACTGGAATTTAGAAGAATGAGAGGAGATCTCATAGAAGCATATAAAAGTCTGACGGGATTGGACAGGTTAGATACAGGAAGAATGTTCCCGATGTTGGGGAAGTCCAGAACCAGGGGTCACAGTCTAAGGATAAGGGGTAAGCCATCTAATACCGAGATGAGGAGAAACTTTTTCACCCAGAGAATTGTGAACCTGTGGAATTCTCTACCACAGAAAGTTGTTGAGTCCAGTTCGTTGAATATATTCAAAAGGGAGTTAGATGTGTCCCTTACGACTAAAGGGATCAGGGGGTATGGAGAGAAGGCAGGAGTGGGGTACTGAAGTTACATGATCAGCCATGATCTTATTAAACGGCGGTGCAGGCTCGAAGGGCCGAATGGCCTACTCCTGCACCTATTTTCGATGTTTCTATGTTTCAATATGAGTTTGTTTATCAGATGTTGCAAGCAAAAGGTCATCAACATACTGCAGCAGACAGTCAGGTCTCAAAAAAGGGTTTAAGTACCTGAGCCATCCGTTTGTGGAATATAGTCGGGGCGTTGTGAAAGCCTTGAGGCAAACATGTCCTTCATGTTCCTTTGATCTTCAAAGGTGAAAGCAAACTTGTTCTGATCCCTTCCCTTGACAGGGATACTCCAGAACCTGGTTGAAATATCAAAGGTGGAGACGTAGCAGCGACCGGGGGGAATTTGGGACAGGAGAATGTGGTCTCCCGATCAACAGAGGCACAAGCTGGAGTAACCGAATTAAGCTTGCGATAATCAATTGTTAAACGGCAACTATCGTCTAGTTTCCTAACTGGCCAAGTTGGAGAATTAGTAGTAAAAGTGCCAGTGTGAATAACGACCCAATAGTAGACCCAACATAAGGTTTCCTCTCAGCTGGAATGGCATACTGCTTAACAGGAGGGTGGGAGGGCCCAATAATCTTCTCCTCCCCTGACATTCTACCACAATCGTGTCTGGATTTAGCAAAAACATCTGAAAATTTACACTCAGCAAATCAACCCCGGGGTCTTCAGTCCAGGGAAGGGTGAAGTTCTCGGGTTTTTTAATCGTATATACCAAATGGGCATCCGAACAGGCCTCGGTGGTCCCTCACTAAAGTGCCACCATAAACAATAGTCGAGAACAGCGTGGTGTGTACGTAATGTGTCACTCCCGAGAATTCCTTTCTGGTCATAAGTAGTCAGATAAACGGCAGAGCGAACATTAACGGAATCCCCCTTGATAGATAGAACAATAGGAATTAACCCCTGATTAGCCACCCGCGTAGCAGCATTAAAACCAGAAAGATTCAGAGCAAGACCTGAATGGGCAGGGTCGTGTAAAATAGTCATGGAAGAGCCGGAGTCCATGAGCATGACATGGTGGCGGCCTTCATGATCAATAGTTGGTCTGAAGGGTCTCGCATCCTCCTGATACCAAATGGGAGAGGAGGAGGAGTTGGTCACTGGTGAGGTTGGTGACCGTCACAGTGTTTGGGAAGGGGTGGATAGTTCTGGCCATGTACCCCCACTACGGGAGGCAGCTGCCACAGTTTGCCCCCCATTTGATTGTGTTGCATGGTCTCTACCATTGCCGACAAGCACTCCAGTTTCTGTAGCATCTGTCTTGAATCCAGTCTGCTATCGTCTTGACCTGGAGAATGGTAACGCGGCCCATAATTTGAGCGTCGACTACCTCGACATTCTCGAGAAATGTGACCGGTTTTTTTTACAGTGAAAGCAAGTCACATCGCGTCTGTCCCTCTCATTGGGAGAGCCCTGTGGTGGTTGGGGATCTGGGTTTAGGGGACCCTCCACCGCTGAAACCCGAGCTTGAGGTCGAAGGGACTTGCTCGGTCCAGGCTTGAATACAGACTCCCATCAAGTCCACCCACGGGGTCCGTTTATGAACTGCTATTCCCAGAGCATCTCTTATCCCAGGCAAAAAACCGTTCAGAAACTTCAGTTTGAATTTCTTAGCTTCATTTGCATCTGGATATCATTGGGCCTTTTCGTATTAGCCATATAACCGAGAACGAAAGGAAATAGGGCGCTCATCTGGTGAGCGCATCCCATCAGCTGGTTAAAGTCAATTGAATCCATACCCAGTCGGACGGACACTGCCTCCAACACATACCACCAATCTCTGTCTGAATCATACACATCCTGGGGGAGCACATCCCAAAGGTCCTCGGAGACACATCACAACAAAACCTGTTTTAAATCTGCCGTCTCTAATTCAGGATAGCTACGGCGGAACCTGCCCCAGTTACGGGTCAGGGTGATCGGATTCATCCCCAAGATGACGGGTCCCATCGATTCTACGAGTGCCTTTAATTCATCCGGTTTCAGACTTCTGCTAGTAGTGGTGACGCTTTCTCTCGGGGGTTGGTCATATGTCCCGGAGACCTCAGAATTAGTGTCAAACTCATCTTCATTATCTGCCTGGGCTGTTGTAATAGTGGTAGTGATCAGATTAACCTTCTTTGTCTCTGCCGGGGTGTTCCCTCCTGGATAAGGGGGAGGGGGCGTGAGGGTCGGGGGCTGTCCTGACAATAAGAATCTTTGTGGGATTATTTCTGTTTAGTCAGGCCTTCCGGGTTAACATTGGGGTCTCCCAGTTTAGAGCGAGTGATGGCTGCCACAACAGCTGATTGCTTTCCCAGTTTCCCCTGCAATTCTAGTATTTTTAATTCACACTGGGAGTGACCAATGCCCACCGGAGGGGGGCTTACAAGATACTCTCTGAGAACTCCTCTTGAGTTCCTCAGTTGTGAGGACAAGAGTTTAACCTTGGATTTTAAAGACTGGTTTTGCTCAAAGGCCTGCTGATGACGTTGTGAAGCCAGTCGGGCTTCCTCTCCTCATGTCGAAGGAAAGAACAGACATTAGCATATCGATCCTGCCAGTCCTGTCATTTTTTTTCAAGTGAAGTATTTTGTTCTAAGCGCTCGAGTTCTTTCGAGCGGACGGCACACAAGTGGGCCATATTGGGCTGTATATGACTAGCTTCTTTAAGCTTAATCTTCTTCTCATTCACTTGGGATGCTATCCCATCCCAGTGCTTGGAGTAACTACACCCCTCCTCTTGGACCACTCTAATAACCTCTTTGGCCCTCTGGACCCCGAATTTCTCGGAGAGACTGCTCATGATTTTATGTCTACAATGAGCATCCGTGATTTGTTTTTTGGTTTCCGTGACGAAGCACACCCCCATACGGGGTTTCCTACCCAGTCGTTCCACCTGATACCCTTTATGACATTTTAGAGCAAGTCTGTCTCCAACTCGTTTCTCCACAATAACCTTTTTACAGTCCTGCCCCCGAAGCCAATTGGTTGGAAATAGCCAAGTTTAAGGCTATCTCTGGTCCCTTTAATAATCAGGATCAACGGTAAAACCAATCTGGTGGATACATTATATTTAATCAGAGTTTAAGACAGAATATAACATATTAGTTATAGAGCAAAAACATACAACCGTAACAGGTAGTTGATACCGATTCCGATCGGACAAAAGGCTGATACAAGTGAGCAGTACTCTGGCTTGCAGTCTCTTTCTCTCGTCTAGATCTTCCTTCGGTAAAGCATGGGATCTTTCTCGAAAAGTGTTCAATCAGCTAAATTTCTGTTTCGCCCTTCCCTCACACCATCTATACCATCATTCTTCAGGAAGCTACTTTTATTCTATTTTTAGGAGTGGGCCTGACCCTGGATATTGACAAGACCGTTTGACCTTTCGAGGTGCCCCTAAAAACTTACTATCCAATAAGCTTTCTAGTTCTTTGTCTCAATTCTTGTTTCAACAACCCGCCTTAAAGATGTCTTACAATTTTGGTCACATTTCACTATTTATATCTTATCGAAGTAGCTTTTCTGTGGAATTCCTTTGATACCTCTCTGTCTCTATTCTCCCAGGAACAATCACTACACAGCCTTATTCCTCTACTCTTTGAACTATGAAGCTGATGTGGAGTATTACAAAGATGCTCAACACAAGTCTGTTTTGGAGAAAAGATTTGTTTATTAAGTACTCGATCGAGAGAAAGACAGCTTCTGCACGAGTTCAGTAACTCGGTGATCCAAACTAGCTGTTCTCCTCGAACAAGCGTCAGGTTACTATTTTTATAGTAACAGTCAAAATACATACAAAATTATGAAGTTCCGTGTGGAAGCTTTCCATTTGTTGTTTCCCTGCCGCATCACAAAGTTTCGCCTAACTTTATGATTGCAAATATTAATTAGTTAATACAATTATATTGACAGCAAGCTTCGTTACCTCCCCTGTGCGCCTTTTATCTGATAAGTTACGTGCTACATCATTCTCAGGTCTGCACCTCTTGGCTGATCTGCTCTCAACCAGTTGAGATTTTTCTCAATCCGCCTTTGTTTCCCGTAATCATTTATCACCTCATGTGACCTAACCTTGGCCCAACTGTCTGGGTTATACTGTGATAAGGTGATTTATCTTCCGAAGAGTTGGAGTTTTAACATTTTCCCTGTGTTTCGGAGCACGTATTTCTTTTGTTTCTGACAGCCTTTGTTTTTGGTTGTTAACGTTACTTAATTAGGTCCCCTTTGATTAATTAGGTTCCCTCTACTTCATTTTTTTTCTACAGAAGCAAAACCAGAAAACTGCTCACCCCAGAGTGTTACCTCTTTTACGACATAGCAACATGTTTACCGTAACTCTACAAACTTCCTTTCATTATCTACGCCAGCAGTTTTGTTCAGGTAACTTTAAACCCTACCCGTTGCATTATACATAAAATACATCAACAAGTATTTAAATTGCCTAGCATCAGGGAGATTGTAAATAGTACAAAAAACTATACCCTCCATTTCTAAGCATTTCTCTGATTCGAATAGATATTCCGTCTGCAGTTCAAAACAACGATTTAAACATAATATTCTTATCCGTTTTACACATTCGTGACAGTTTTATACATTTTTAGGAATCCCTGATTTCGAAAAAGTGCTGACAATCAGATGCCCCTCACAACCAACAGTAATACAATAACTCATTGATAGTCTATATGTTACAAGCAGTAATAGGTGTAATGTCTCTCTATCCTACGTGTAACTAGCAGTAATACTTTAACCCACTGATACTCACCCTGAAACCATACCCAGAATCCCCCTGCACTGCACCAGGTGAGGTCAGGCTCCCCAGTTGAAGCCACATTTAACAGGCCCCATCTCTCTCTCTATCTCCTTGGAATCTGATTTGGTCTCCGGTTCCGTGTGAAGGTGACAATTCTGAACTGGGAACCTCAGTCTGAGCTGATCTGTATTTGGACTTCACACGTCAAACCCGGCCGGCACAGACCCACCTGAACCAATCCGAGAGATTGCGCAAAGGGCAGTGAGCTCAGTGTTTGGGGCACTTCTCACAGGGAACATTGTCCTAAACTCAGCTCAGCACCAACATTTCTAAACCATTCCATGTGTTCGGTCTCAATAAAGGAGGGTTTTCATAGAATTATAGAAATGACTACACAGGAGGAGACCATTCGGCCTCGGAGCTCGCACTCTCTTCTGTAATCCCATTCCCCCCAGATCTTATAACATTCTTCCTTTTCAAATATTTATCACGTTCCCTTTAGGTTTTAGAATCCTTGGTTTCTGTTCCATAGTTCCCCATTCGCCCACCACTGGAAATAATCTTTCACTATTTACCCACAGTAAGGTCCCCAGGTTTCACTCACCCCTTTACTGGCTGCTCCTCTCTCAGTGTCACTCCCACTCACCACGTTGCTGCTGCTCCCGGCTCTGGGGGAAATACTGGAACCCACACCCACCCCATTCCCCAGTCTCCCTCTCCCCGAGCCCCCATTCCCCAGTCTCTCTCTCCCCGAGCCCCCATTCCCCAGTCTCTATCTCCCCGAGCCCCCATTCCCAAGTCTCCCAGTCCCCAATCCCCCATTCCCCAGTCTCCCTCTCCCAGAGCCCCCATTCCCCAGTCTCCCTCTCTCCCCGAGCCCCCATTCCCCAGTCTCTCTCTCCACGAGGCCCCATTCCCAAGTCTCCCTCTCCCCAAGCCCTCATTCCCCAGTCTCCCGCTCCCCGAGCCCCCATTCCCCAGTCTCTCTCTCCCCGAGGCCCCATTCCCAAGTCTCCCTCTCCCCAAGCCCTCATTCCCCAGTCTCTCTCTCCCCGAGCCCCCATTCCCAAGTCTCCCAGTCCCCAAGCCCCCATTCGCCAGTCTCCCGCTCCCTGAGCCCCCATTCCCCAGTCACCGTCTCCCTGAACCCCCATTCCCCAGTCTCCCTCTCCCCAAGCTCCCATTCCTCAGTCTCCCACTCTCCCCAAGCCCCCATTCCCCAGTCTCCCTCGCCCGGAGCCCCCATTCCCAGTCTCCCTCTTCCCAAGCCCCCATTCCCCAGTCTCTCCCTCTCTCCCCGAGCCCCCATTCCCCAGTCTCCCTCTCCCCCACCCCCCATTCCCCAGTCTCCCTCTCCACGAGCCCCCATTCCCCAGTCTCCCTCTCCCTGAGCCCCCATTCCCCAGTCTCTCTCTCCCCAAGCCCCCATTCCCAGTCTCCCTCTCTCCCCCAGCCCCCATTCCCAGTCTCCCTCTCCTCCGGCCACCATACATAGAATCATAGAATGGTTGCAGCACGGAAGACGACCATTTGGCCATCCAGCCCGTGCCGAATTAGACATATCTCATTTACATTAAACACCAAAAGACCCAACTGGAGATTTCTATCCAATCACCAAAAAGAAAATATCCCCAAACCCACTCAATGATAGATACGTTACCGATTACTATTAACACTGGCAGCAGCCAGTGACAATCAAACGAAATGAAGATGCAGAATCGTGGATTGCTTCTGAATGAACCCTCCTTGCGACACAGCAAGTCCAGATTCTAGTCCCAGTGAACTTCACTTCGGGACCAGCCTCAGGCTTGGGCTGGTGAGTTTGGGGATAATTCTCCTCGTTCAGCAGGGTTCGCTGGGCTGTAACCAGATGTCTCCTCTCCTCCTCTCCTCTTCCACACAACCGCACCGATCACAATAGCAATCAGGGCGACGGCAGCAATCACAATTCCAACAATCAAACCCCTATTTGTTCCCTCTGGCGATCCTGGAGTCACTCGGAACGTCCCGTCCCAGTCTCGGGTCTTCCCTCCTGCTTGGCCGCTCTGCTCATACTGACAGGAATAGGTGGCTCCATCCGCGGGCTCGATCTGAGCCCATGTCGTGAGCTGGTAGGTGCCATCGTGGTTGGGCAGGATGCCCGTGGATTCCGTGTCCCTGATTGGCTCGCCATTTCTCAGGAGGGTCACTTGGATTTCGCGAGGGTAAAAACCTGTGAGGAGACAGGAGAGTTGGGGGGCTTTAATATTCGACGCCTTGTCCACAGAAGGAAACACTTGAGGAGCAACAGCTCCCAGTTCTCTCTCTCCAGCCTTCAGGTATTTCTTCAGCCACTCGATGCACTCCTGCTCCAGGTAACTTTTGTCCTGCTGCATTTCGGCCCTGTCCTGGTCCCACTTGTTCTTGGTGATCTCTCCCCACGGTACCGGGGTGACCCACACCAGGCGATCCTTGTCGAAGCTGATCAGGTCCTTCCCGTCCCAGCCGTACTGCCAGAAGCCGCTGGTGGTGCCGTCATCCCGCAGCTCACAGCCGCACAACCTCTGCAGCGTGTGGATCCCGCCGGTCTGGTTGGTGCGGGTTAAGACGGTCTGAATGTTGCCTTTCATCACCTGCTCCTTGCCCCGCAGGATCTGTGTGTAGCGCTCCCAGTACTCGGCGCCCTCGCTCTCCCTGATCCACCGCTGCCGCGGGGTGTACTGCCGGCTCACACTGTCATAGTAAATAAACTGCTGGTCATCCACATAACCCACATCGGTGAACTCAGCAATGCCCGGGAGCGGAGTGATAGCCGTGTGCATGTACCGCAGGGAGTGAGAGCCTGCACACACCTCTCCACACAGAAGGGCCAGCACGGTCAGTCCAAACATTGTTACTTCCCTCGACAGGCTGGAATGAGCGGTTTGCAGGCAATCCTTTTCCGAGAGACCGTCCGTGAGCTGCGCCCAATTCAGACCGTGTGATTCCTGTGCCCTGTGCCGATACTGTGTCTCTGGGACTGTCTCTCTGTGCCCTGTGCTGATACTGTGTCTCTGGGACTGTCTCTCTGTGCCCAGTGCTGATACTGTGTCTCTGGGACTGTCTCTCTGTGCCCAGTGCTGATACTGTGTCTCTGGGACTGTCTCTCTGTGCCCAGTGCTGATACTGTGTCTCTGGGACTGTCTCTCTGTGCCCAGTGCTGATACTGTGTCCCTGGGACTGTCTCTCTGTGCCCTGTGCTGATACTGTGTCTCTGGGACTGTCTCTCTGTGCCCTGTGCTGATACTGTGTCCCTGGGACTGTCTCTCTGTGCCCAGTGCTGATACTGTGTCCCTGGGACTGTCTCTCTGTGCCCTGTGCTGATACTGTGTCTCTGGGACTGTCTCTCTGTGCCCTGTGCTGATACTGTGTCCCTGGGACTGTTTCTCTGTGCCCTGTGCCGATACTGTGTCTCTGGGACTGTCTCTCTGTGCCCAGTGCTGATACTGTGTCTCTGGGACTGTCTCTGTGCCCTGTGCTGATACTGTGTCTCTGGGACTGTCTCTGTGCCCTGTGCTGATACTGTGTCTCTGAGACTGTCTCTCGGTGCCCTGTGCTGATACTGTGTCTCTGGGACTGTCTCTCTGTGCCCAGTGCTGATACTGTGTCCCTGGGACTGTCTCTCTGTGCCCTGTGCTGATACTGTGTCTCTGGGACTGTCTCTCTGTGCCCTGTGCTGATACTGTGTCTCTGGGACTGTCTCTCTGTGCCCTGTGCTGATACTGTGTCTCTGGGACTGTCTCTCTGTGCCCTGTGCTGATACTGTGTCTCTGGGACTGTCTCTCTGTGCCCTATGCTGATACTGTGTCTCCGGGACTGTCTTGGTGCCCTGTGCTGATACTGTGTCTCTGGGACTGTCTCTGTGCCCTGTGCTGATACTGTGTCTCTGGGACTGTCTCTCTGTGCCCTGTGCTGATACTGTGTCTCTGGGACTGTCTCGGTGCCCTGTGCTGATACTGTGTCTCTGGGACTGTCTCTGTGCCCTGTGCTGATACTGTGTCTCTGGGACTGTCTCTCTGTGCCCTGTGCTGATACTGTGTCTCTGGGACTGTCTCGGTGCCCTGTGCTGATACTCTGTCTCTGGGACTGTCTCTGTGCCCTGTGCTGTCTGTTCTTGCGCTTTGCCCAGTGCAGAGTGTTTTACACTCAGACTCCTCCGGTTCGATTGGTTCGAGGGTATATTTGTCTCCAATTACAATAAAAACAGGCTGTGAGTCAATAGGCTCCGGGTAGAAAAGACACGGGGAGAGTTTGTGTTGGTGCCGAAATAAACTTTCCAAACATTGAACTATCCAATCAGACAAATACTGCGAGCTGCATCATCAGTTGCCGGGTAGGTTAAAGATAATCCCCGCCTCTCCCGGTCCCGAGTTCTCCCACCACCCTCCAAACCCAACTTCCCGACTCCCAACCCCCCGAAAGCTCTGCCCACCCCCGGCAGCTCGATCTCCTGAGGGGTTCAAGGGATCTGCTGCGAGGGGGCTGAAGGGATCTGCTGGGAGGGGGCTGAATGGATCTGTTCGGAGGGGGCTGAAGGGATCTGCTGGGAGGGGGCTGAAGGGATCGGCTGGGAGGGGGCTGAAGGGATCTGCAGGGAGGGGACTGAAAGAATCTGCTGGGAGGGGGCTGAAGGGAGTTGCTGTGGTGTGTGAGAGAAGGCCAGGGCTGGAGAGGCCCAGTGACCTTGTCTGGAGCCCAGGGATCAGTCCAGCTCTTCCAGGCCCCCACAGAATAAATTACACTCAACCTGGCCTCTTCTACCTCCCGCCTGGCCTCACCATGATCCCCCCTGACCCATTCCCCAGTCTCTCTCTCCCGAGCCCCCATTCCCCCTCTCCCCGAGCCCGCATTCCCCAGTCTCCATCTCCCCGAGGCCCCATTCCCCAGTCTTCCTCTCCCCGAGCCCCCATTCCCCAATCTCTTTCTCCCTGAACCCCCATTCCCCAGTCTCCCTCTCCCCGAGCTCCCATTCCCCAGTCTCCCTCTCCCTGAGCCCCCATTCCCCAGTTTCCCTCTCCCCAAGCCTTCATTCCCCAGTCTCCCTCTCCCCGAGCCCCCATTCCCCAGTTTCCCTCTCCCCAAGCCCCCATTTCCCAGTCTCCCTCTCCCCGAGCCCCCATTCCCCAGTCTCCCTCTCCCCGAGCTCCCATTCCCCAGTCTCCCTCTCCCCAAGCCTCCATTCCCCATTCTCACTCTCCCCAAGCCCCCATTCCCCAGTCTCCCTCTCCCCGAGCCCCCATTCCCCAGTCTCCCATTCCCCGAGCCCTCTTTCCCCAGTGTTAAGGGATGATCTAATTGAGATGTTTGATATGATTAAAGGATTTGACCGGGTCGATCGAGAGAAACGATTTCCTCTGGTGGGGGAGGCCAGAACAAGGGGGCATGAAATAGAAATTTGAGCTCAGCCATTCAGGGGTGATGTCAGACAGCACCTCTTCACACAAAGGGTAGTGGAAATCTGGAACTCTCTCCCCCAATAAGCTGTCGAGGTTAGGCCAATTAAAAATGTCAAAACTGAGATGATAGAATTTTGTTAGACAAGGGTATTAAGGGTTAGAGAACCAGGGTGGGTAGATGGAGTTGTGATACAGTTCAGCCATGATAAATTAAATGGTGGAACATGTTCCTATGTTCCTACCTATGATCATACTAATGGATGATCGTGGATTTCTGCTGGCACTCATGAGCCAATTGTTCATTTGTTGTTGCCTCCGGGACCATTACGGGATTCCAATGGGTTTCCCCCGAACTGAGGGATGCCAGGCAGTGAGGCTGCAGGGAGGTGTTCCGGGCCCATGTGCACTGACCTGCTCATCTGTTCTGCTATTCTGACTTTACCAGCATTGCTATGTTGATTATATATGAGCTAAAAATGTAAGTTAGATACACATAAGATGGGCTTTGATTATTTTGTTCTCTTACAGCAACACACTGAATGATTGCTTGAAAGCAAAACTTGGCCAGCTTCAATGTCACTTCACGTGGGGCCCACAGAGAGACAGCATTGACTTGGACGACATGAAGTATAGATTACAAGATTTAATACAGGCTCGTGTGAAATATCAGGCCAGGTCTGACAACCACCTCGCATTTGTAAACTGTCAGCAAGGCAATTCAAAGGGGCAATTCAAAACTTAAAGGAAGCTGAAAAGATTCTGAGGGAGAACCATGAACATTAATTTGAAAGAAGAAGCATCATCACCTATGGAAACTATGCCTGGGTATATTATCACATGGGCCAACTGACAGAGGCCCAGTCCTACCTCGACAAGCTGGAGATGATCTGTAAATAATTTACTGATGGCTCTCAGTATACAGCACTGATACCTGAAGTATACGGGGAGAAGGGTTGGTCACTGTTGAATTCTCCTTGTCAATACTATGAAGAGGCAAAGGAATGTTTTGAGAAGACTCTGGAGGAAGATCCTGATGACACTGAATGGAACGTTGGCTATGCGACTGTTTTGTTCCGTCTGGAAGGGTTTTCTGGTACCCCAGAGAGTGGTGACTGCAGCCAATCAGTGAAGCAGTTGTGACGTGTGCTGGAACTTGATCCAGATGACTCTGTAGCCATGTTGGCTCTAAAACTACAAGAGTTCAATCAAAAGGTGGAAGAACACGAATTAGTTGAACAAGCATTGCAGAAGTCCCCTGATCTTCCATATGTAACTCGTTATGCAGCAAAATTTTACAGAAGAGAAGGAGATGTGGAAAAAGCTGTGGAGCTGTTGAAGAAAGCATTAAAAATTACTCCAAACTCTACCTTCATACACCACCAAATAGGTCAGTGTTGCAGAAAAAAAATATTTCAACTGATCAAATATCCAGGCAGCAAAGCCCCTCGCAATCCTGCTTTTCAACAGAAAGCTGAGTTGATCAATCAATGCAAGTACTATTTTGAAAAGGCATTTGAGCAGAAGCCATCATTTATTTTTGCACAATTGCAAATCTACAACGCAGAAGGAGGCCATTTCGGCCCATCGTGTCCACACCGGCCGACAAAGAAACATACGGCCCTCAGTCAGCAGCCCTGAAAGTTACATATAAACGTATGAACAATGAACAATGGCAGAAAGGTAAAGAGCACCCAGCCCAACCAGTCTGCCCCACACAACTGCGACACCCCTTGCACCGAAACATTCTACACTCCTCCCCAACCGGAGCCATGTGATCTCCAGGGAAAGGCAAAAAACAGATAAAAACCCAGGTCAATTGGGGAAAAAATATCTCGGAACATTCCTCTCCAACCCATCCAGGTAATCGAAACTCGTCCAGGAGATCACCCTGGATATATTCGATTTGCTGCAGTACTTACCATCATAGCTGTGCCTGCCAACAACAGGTTATCCAGTCTAATCCCACTTACCAGCTTTAGGTCCATGTAACCCTGCAGATTATGGCACTTCAAGTGTCCATCCAAGCACCTTTTAAATGTGTTGAGGGTTTCTACATCCACCACCCTTCCAGGCCCTAAGTTCCAGACCCCCACAACCCTCTGCTTGAAAAAGCCACCCCTCAAATCCCCTCTGAACCTTCCACCAACCACCTTAAAACTATGCCCCCTCATAATTGAACCCACCACCAAGGGAAATAGGTCCTTGCTATCCACTATATCCAGACCCCTCAAAATTTTGGACACCTCAATGAGGTCTCCTCTCAACATCCTCTGTTCCAATGAGAACAAACACAGCCTATCCAATGATGTGGTATATTTGGACTTTCAGAAGGCTTTCGACAAGGTCCCACACAAGAGATTAATGTGCAAAGTTAAAGCACATGGGATTGGGGGTAGTGTGCTGACGTGGATTGAGAACTGGTTGTCAGACAGGAAGCAAAGAGTAGGAGTAAATGGGTACTTTTCAGAATGGCAGGCAGTGACTAGTGGGGTACCACAAGGTTCTGTGCTGGGGCCCCAGCTGTTTACATTGTACATTAATGATTTAGATGAGGGGATTAAATGTAGTATCTCCAAATTTGCGGATGACACTAAGTTGGGTGGCAGTGTGAGCTGCGAGGAGGATGCTATGAGGCTGCAGAGTGACTTGGATAGGTTAGGTGAGTGGGCAAATGAATGGCAGATGAAGTATAATGTGGATAAATGTGAGGTTATCCACTTTGGTGGTAAAAACAGAGAGACAGACTATTATCTGAATGGTGTCAGATTAGTAAAAGGGAAGGTGCAACGAGACCTGGGTGTCATGGTACATCAGTCATTGAAGGTTGGCATGCAGGTACAGCAGGCGGTTAAGAAAGCAAATGGCATGTTGGCCTTCATAGCGAGGGGATTTGAGTACAGGGGCTGGGAGGTGTTGCTACAGTTGTACAGGGCCTTGGTGAGGCCACACCTGGAGTATTGTGTACAGTTTTGGTCTCCTAACTTGAGGAAGGACATTCTTGCTATTGAGAGAGTGCAGCGAAGATTCACCAGACTGATTCCCGGGATGGTGGGACTGACCTATCAAGAAAGACTGGATCAACTGGGCTTGTATTCACTGGAGTTCAGAAGAATGAGAGGGGACCTCATAGAAACGTTTAAAATTCTGACGGGTTTAGACAGGTTAGATGCAGGAAGAATGTTCCCAATGTTGGGGAAGTCACAGTCTAAGGATAAGGGGTAAGCCATTTAGGACCGAGATGAGGAGAAACTTCTTCACCCAGAGAGTGGTGAACCTGTGGAATTCTCTACCACAGAAAGTAGTTGAGGCCAATTCACTAAATATATTCAAAAGGGAGTTAGATGAAGTCCTTACTACTCGGGGGATCAAGGGGTATGGCGAGAAAGCAGGAAGGGGGTACTGAAGTTTCATGTTCAGCCATGAACTGATTGAATGATGGTGCAGGCGAGAAGGGCTGAATGGCCTGATCCTGCATCTATTTTCTATGTTTCTATGTTTCTATCCTCATAGCTAAGTTTCTCCATTCCAGGCAGCATCCTAGCAAATGTCCTCTGCACCCTCTCTATTGCAATCACGTCCTTTCTATAATATGGCGACCAGAACTGCACGCAGTACTCCAGCTGTGGCCTAACCAAAGTATTATACATTTTAAGCATAACCTCCCTGCTCTTGTATTATGTGCCTCAGCCAAGAAAGGCAACCATTCCGTATGCCTTCTTCACCACCTTATCCACCTGGCCTGCTACTTTCAGGGATCTGTGGACAAGCACTCCAAGATCCCTTTATTCATCTACACTTTTACCGGTTAATGTGTATACCCTTTCCTTATTAGCCCTCTCAAAGTGCATTACCTCATACTTATCCAAATTAAATTCCATTTGCCACTGCTCTGCCCACCTGACCATTAGATTGATATCCTCCTGCAGTCCATGACTTTCTGCTTCATTAACGACCACACAGCCAATTTTGGTGTCACCTGCAAACTTCTTAATCATACTCCCGATAATCAAATCTAGATCATTGATGTATACCACAAAAAGCAAGGAACCCAGTACTGAGCCCTGCGGACCCCACTGGAAACATCCTTCCAGTCACAAAAACATCCATTTACCATTACCCTTTGCTTCTTACCGCTGAACCAATTTTGGATCCAACTAGCATGTTGGCATGGATAGAGGATTGGCTGACGAACAAAAACAGAGAGTCGGGATAAATGGGTCATTTTCTGGTTGGCAAACAGTGACGAGTGGGGTGCCGCAGGGATCGTTGCTGCGGCCTCAAGTATTTACAATCTATATTAATGACTTGGATGAAGGGACCGAGTGTAATGTAGCCAAGTTTGCTGATGATACAAAGATGGGTGGGAAAGCAAATAGTGAGGAGGACACAAAAAATCTGCAAAGGGATATAGACAGGCTAAGTGAGTGGGCAAACATTTGGCAGATATAGTATAATGTGGGAAAATGTGAGGTTATCCACTTTGGCAGAAAAAATAGAAAAGCAAATTATAATTTAAATGAAAAAAAATTGCAAAGTGCTGCTGTACAGAGGGAACTGGGGGTCCTTGTGCATGAAACACACAAAGTTAGTATGCAAGTAATCAGGAAGGCAAATGGAATGTTGGCCTTTATTGCAAGGGGGATAGAGTATAAAAGCAGCAAAGTCCTGCTACAACTGTACAGGATATTGGTGAGGCCAACCTATCGAGTACTGCGTACAATTTTGGCTTCCATATTTAAGAAAGGATATACTTGCATTGGAGGCTGTTCAGAGAAGGTTCACTTGGTTGATTCCGCAGTTGAGGGGGTTGACTTATGGAGGTAGGTTGAGTAAGTTGGGCCAATACTCATTGGAGTTCAGAAGAATGAGAGGTATCTTATCGAAAAATAAGATAATGAGGGGGCTTGACAAGGTGGATGCAGAAAGGATATTTCCACTCATCGGGGAAACTAAAACTAGGGCACATAGTCTCAGAATAAGGGGCCACCCATTTAAAACTGAGTTGAGGAGGAATTTCTTCTCTCAGAGGGTTGTAAATCTATGGAATTCTCTGCCCCAGAGCACTGTGGAGGCTGGGTCATTGAATATATTTAAGGAGGAGATATACAGATTTTTGAGCGATAAGGGAACAAGGAGTTATGGGGAGCGGTCAGGGATGTGGAGCTGAGTCCATTATCAGATCAGCCTTAATATTAAATGGCGGAGCAGGTTCATAGGGCCAGGTGGCCTACTCCTGCTCCTATTTCTTATGTTCTTATGTTATTATGTCCTGATAAACAGCAGGCAGTGTCTTTGCAGTTTGGGTTATTTGAACTGCACTAGAAAGGATCTGAATCAAATGCAATCACCAATTTTCTGGAAGGACTTACAATTG
Organism: Pristiophorus japonicus; assembly: GCF_044704955.1. Classification (NCBI taxonomy): domain Eukaryota; kingdom Metazoa; phylum Chordata; class Chondrichthyes; family Pristiophoridae; genus Pristiophorus; species Pristiophorus japonicus. The sequence goes on from NC_091979.1 coordinate 317,958,024, forward strand.
AACAAGGCACAAAAGGTTGGCAATTGTGTCACGAAAATTTGAGAAAGATTGTATCAAAACAAATTGACAGGAATCCCAGAGACAGCAAGGCCTTTGGTGTTCCTGGGTTACTGCACCAGCTGGATGGGGAGAAGTGCGAAGCTATTTAATGCTTTGAAAAGGCCTTGGAGTTTGATTATGACAAAAAATAAGCATTTTTAATAGAAGTGCCCAGCCTTTCACCTGTGGGAAACCTGATTTAAGATAACTGAAATGTCTGAAAAGAAAACTATACTGAGCCATTTATTAGTTTCATTGTTATACATTAGTCAGTTTGTAAGTCAATAAAGTATGTTTAATATGTAAAACTTTTAAATCATGCCGACTAGTGCCTGGTGCCTAAGACAATTAGTTTAATTTGAAAACCTTCCTCGAACGGGTGCAATCGGTGGAAACTCGCCATCCTCGTTATTTCTATCTGTGGGCCGGGCCAGTTTTGTAGATTTTTAAACCAGTGTTAAAGATCACGGAATACTTGATTTACACTTGATGTAAATCATGCTCGAGTTCCCGTGATCTTTTGCGCTGGTTGAGCAGTTTTCACCGGATTGTGCTGATAAAACTATCACAAATTAGCAGAGACTCTACCCCAGTGTTTGAAAGATGCTGTGATGCTCTCTGATCAATGAACAAGTTTGGCAGCATACTCATCCGACTTACCTTATTTAATATATACTGTTAATATTTTTATTCGAAGCAGCCTTTTGCTTCAGTATTTGTGAGTACAGTCCCCACCGATTTCCCCGCTTTGTACGGGATGGTCGGTATCACGCCTGAATAAAGATTATGTTCTCTCTCTCCGGGAAATGAGCCGCCCACAGCTCCCTGATTTCCAGCCTCTTCAATGGAAGCGGTTAATTTCTACCGCGTGACTTATGGATAAATGATAAAGTAATAGATTAAAATGGTTAAAAAATAATAAAGCTTTATAGTTGCAGAGATAGCTTTTCCCAGCAGAAATGTTAATTTGCTGTAATATCAGAGACTGAGTGTTAAAATAACCAATAAAAATGAACTGTAGTTACGATTTTATTTGTGTCATTGATCTGCGCTAATGCTGACAGTAAGTGTCACTCATAGTCCATACTTTGTGATAGTGAACTGTACCAGCTCTGTAAGGAACATTCAGACCAGCCTTTAACACAGGCAGTAAACTGAACAGCTGTTGATTGTGGAGTGACACATGGACCTTACACTGATAGCTGTAGCCATAATGCTATTAGAGAAAGGTTAGGGAGGAATGGTTGGGAAAGTTCCGTGGAATTGGACAGTGGAAGAACCTAACATTGGGAGAGGTGCAGATGCCTCACACCATATTTACACCGAATGGAAAATCACCTCCTTGAAACAGCACCAGAAACAGCCTTTCTGTGGAGGTTTTCTCAGGTCCGTGCAATGCTGGAAACTGAACTTAAGGTATTGGAGATGATACACAGTCACCTGAGGGGCTAAACTGGATCGCCCTGAAGACGGGCTCAGGGATCGTGAAGCGTGATTAACCCACGCCGGTTGATTGAAATGCAGGCAGCACGCCAACTTGGTGCTGCGCCAACCGGCACCTCTTAAAGGGGTGCTGCATTGTGGCTGGAGCAGGTGCTGGGGGTCGTGGTTGAAGAGATTCTGACCTGGGAAAGAGGAAAGGCACAACAGGGGAGCTAGCGGTCTCCAAGTTATTGGGACGTTGCACTGAAGGCCTTGATGGAGGATGTGGAAAGGAGGCGCGATGTCCTGAATCCACAGGGGGGAAGGCAGCCCTCCAGACACACGGTCAAAAGGAAGTGGAAGCAGATAGCCGTGGTGGTCAGTGCCCGGAGTCAAGCCCCGAGGACCCGCATACAGTGCCGCAAGAAGTTCAGTGACCTCAAATGAGTGGTCAAGGTCAGTGAATGCAACCTCAAATGCCATGTCTTCCCAACTGCAACAGGAGCCACACCCACTGCTCAATTCACCACATCCCCATCGCTCACCTCCCAACAATCTCTCTCAGTCAGGCTTCATACCTGACATAGCTTCACCTCACCCTCACATACTTCACACTGCCGCAAGCCTCACACTCACATCTCACAGCTTGCACACACTGCTAGCTATTCAACCATGACAGCCACATCAGTCAAACAGATTGCCCTGGAGTCTGTCTGTATTGAAGGTTAATCTCCAGCACACTGCTGTGAGCAACTAGGGAGAACATTCACGGGGACATGAAATAAATGGTGTGTTTTTAACATTTTCTTTGAATCCTTTTGTTTATTAGTACAGGTACAACGTCTGAAATCCGCTGTTGGCGCTCCTCACCATCGGCCAATCCTCCGCTCCTCGCCATCGGCCAATCCTCCGCTCCTCACCGCCGGCCAATCCCCCGCTCCTCACCGCCGGCCAATCCTCCACTCCTCACCGCCGGCCGATCCTCCGCTCCTCACCGCCGGCCAATCCTCCGCTCCTCACCACCGGCCAATCCCCCGCTCCTCACCACCGGCCAATCCTCCGCTCCTCACCACCGGCCAATCCTCCGCTCCTCACCGCCGGCCAATCCTCCGCTCCTCACCGCCGGCCAATCCTCCGCTCCTCACCACCGGCCGATCCTTCTCTCCTCACCACCGGCCGATCCTCCGCTCCTCGCTGGCCGCCGATTCTCCGCTCCTCACCGCCGGCCGATCCTTCACTCCTCGCCACCGGCCGATCCCCCGCTCCTCGCTGGCCGCCGATTCTCACTGGCCGTGGACCCCCGGCACTGCCCTCCGTTGCCACCTTGGCCGCTTCAAAACTGTCCAATTTTCGGACAATTCTGGTTTTGGGAATTCTGGATTCTGGACGTTGTACCTGGAATATAAATATTGGAGGTGGGGAAAAAGGCTGCTGTCTCACAATAAAAAATCATCCAATCAGGTTCTGGAGTCTGTTCCCTTTCCTATTGGTGGGGGAATGTGTGAGGATGTGCGAGTCCGGTAATCACTGATGGGAGCTCAGGGTGGGGCTATTGGAGGTGGGAGGTCATGTGATAAAACATCCAGGAATACGTCCAACCAGAGTTGGCAACACTACTTCAACCATCCCAGCAGCTTTTTTCATGATAGCTTTGAAATACCATTATATCTTCCTGAGCTGGGTTTTCCTCCAGGAAGGGTTTGTGTCAGAGGTGGGTCAAGCGGGGCTTCCACCGAACACTCTGACCCACGTCAACCGACCCATTTTCCTGGGTTGGGGCTCATTAGACCCGCAGGGCAGGCTCCCAGCGGGATCTCCGTTACACTTCAAGGAGCCACCACTGATAGCCAGGGAATGGTGGCATCGCACAGCAACACCAGAGAGAGGAACATCCATCATTAACGGGGGCAGAAACACCCCAAAGATTAGCAGCGCAATTTTACTTACCGCTTCAGAATGAGCAGCATTTGTACAAACTGAGTGACTGGGGACAGAAGCGAGGGAGAGGTGCCCACTGTTGGGCCTTCTCTGTCCATAAGGGCGTTCTGCTACTTCCCCAGCCTGTATTATAAATATATCTAGATAGCAATACAAGTTGTTGTTGTATTGCCGGCCCTCACCTGGTGGCCCGTTTCCCACTCCCTGCCCCCCTCACCCCACCAACATATCAAATGGGGTATGGGGGGACTTTCTGGTGGTGCTCTGAGGAGTGAGGTTCTGGCGGTCGGCTTCCGCACCCCATTTTCATCCTTCCCCATTTTTGGGTGGTGCAACTGAAGTAAAACCAGACCCTTGTTTCTCACTCAGTGGTGGATGTGTGAGTCGACTGTTAATTCTACAGTCACCATTTTAATTCTACCAATCTGGAGTTATTAATTTGCAAAAAATAAACTTTAAAAATATAAAGGCCTAGAAATTCGTTAGCCCCCGAAAACGGGCGCGGGGATCGCGATGTGCGATCAACACACGCCAGTTGTGGGGAATGCAAGCAACACACGAACTTCATACTGCCTGCTCATTTCCATGGTTATGGCATTCAGCCCAGTGTCGAACGTGCTGCTGAGTGGCTGAATGCTCAGCACGGGACCCAAGGTCGTGCGAGGCTAGTACCACATAAAGCTAGCCTGCACTACTTAAAGGCAGTCTACATTTCTGAAAGGGGAGGTGCATTCTGTCTGCAGCAGCTCATTGAACTGGCTGGGGAAGACAGTGAGAGGAGGAGAAAAGAAAAATCATGTCACAACAGCGAAGAGAGCGTGTGGCAAGTTTCTCGGATACAGCACTGGAGGCCTTGGTGTAGGGGGTCAACTCGAGGAGAGAGGTGTTGTTTCCACAGGGAGCCAGGAGACATTCATCACCAAATCACATCATGGTCTCTCGCCATACTCCTCTGACACCTCCTCCTTTGAACAGCTCATCTTGTTCCACATCTCTGTCATCTCATGTAATTCCTCATTCTCCATCGCCCAGCCAAATACCAAGTAATTTCCACTCAGATATCTTCACAACCTCTTCACCGACTGACTTCTCATCTTTGGTGATTTCAAGTACGTCCCAACTCAGCTTTCTCTCTCACCTCTGACTTCACTGCCCTCCTATCCTCCCTTAACCTCTCCCTCCATATAAACTCCACAACCCATATTCACGGCCACCCACTCGATCTTGCCAGCTCACTTGGCCCATTTTCCACCCTCCGTGAACTTGAATTCATCCAAAACTCTGCTGCCCGTACCCCAACTCACACCGTCCCGTTCACCCATCACCCCTTTGCTCACTGACATACATTGGCTCCCAGTCTGGCAACGCCTCAATCTTTAAATTCTCATTTGGTGAGAAGGCAGATTGCAAAACAGTTTTGTTTAAGAGGTTAAGCTTCTAGTTTCACAATCAGGAAACAAATAATCTGGATAATAGAATAACATACACAGGAATTCAGTTGCCAGCTCTGTTCCCCTTTTGTAACTGACTTTGTGGTCCCGATTTTAACTCCTCCCCACCGCCTGGCAAAAACCGACAGGCAGGCAGTTAAAATGGAGTGGGGTAATTGCTATGTAACCAGGCCGATGGAACTTGAGTTTCCCTGTGTCCATTCTCGTGAGCATTTTGTCTGCCTCTCCGGACCCGAGCCCATCACTTCTACTTGTGCTTTTCACTGACACTTTATTTTATTTCTCTTTACCCTTCATTGATCCCTCACTTCTGTCGACGTGTCTCCTATCATTTCTCCCCTCTCGGGTACTCGGCCCTCCCAATTCCCTACTCCAATCTGACAGCTCACCTCCACCTTCCTGCACTAATGCTGCCCTCACAGGTTTGACTGCATCTTAGATAAGCTTACAGCTGCCCCCTGTGCCTCGCTTGGCACTCTCCGGAGAGCCTAACAAGACACTCAGCATTCTCTCCTTATGAGCAACAACTCAAACTGCCTCATCCTATTCTTCGCTGAGCTTACTACTCAGTGTGAGAGCTGGGCATTAACCTTTCCAATCTCCATCCCGTCCCACTCACCCCTCCCAAAGCTAACCCTGTGGATGATTGCTGCGACATCAGGGTCTTGACAGAAACCTGGCTGATGGTTGAAGGTGCCTTCCCCCAAGTGAATCTTTCCCACCAGGCTATACCTTTCACCACTGGCCTCACCCAAACGACCGCTGTGGCGGTGTGATACTTATCACCAAATCACACCGAGGTAGTTCTCTGTACTTCTCTGGCATCTTCTCTCCCTTTGACCATCCCACTTTGTTCTACCTCTCTCAAATTTAAAATCCTCATTCTCTAATGCCCAGCCAAATACAGAGCCAAATTTCTACCGAGATATCTTCACTGCTTTCCTCCCTTAGTCTCTGCACCAACTGACTTCTCATCTTCGGTGATTTCAACCTCCATCTTAAATCAACATTCTCTCTCACCTCTGAGTTCATTACCCTCATATCCTCACTTAATCTTTCCCTTCATATAAACTCCCCTACCCATATTCATGGCCATCCCCTCGACCTTGCCTCCTCACTTGGCCTCGCTGTTCCCCCCGTGTCAATCACAGATAAGGCCATCTCTGATCACTTCCTAGTATTGCTCACAACACACATCCCCCTTTCCCCTCACAACTTCACTTCGTTCTGTGTCTGCCACTGTAAAAAAAACTCTCCCCAAGTCACTTAACACTGCACTTTCAAATTCTCAACTGCCTCGCATTTGTCCCTCCATTGATCACAACATTTCTTCATTTACTGATCTGCTCAATCACTCCCTCACCTCCACCTCTGATGCTCTTGTCCCCATTTAAACCATTAATCTCTTTCACTCTGGTTCTTCTCCCTGGTACGGCCCTCATCACTGCTCCCTCAAGCCCAAGGGATGCAGACATGAATTTTTATGGTAAACAAATGGTTTCGCTATTCATTGCCAGCTCTGACTGCAGCATATAAAGTATTATCGGGCCCTGCGCTCCTCTGCCAAAAATGCTCACCTTTCCACGATCTTTCTGGAAGGCATTGAAAGCCCCTGGCTTCTATTCTATTGACACACAGTCTTCCCAAATCCCTCTTCCTGCCTCTTCCACCCTCATCTCCAAAAACAAGTGTGAGGAGGTCATACATTTTTTGGTCACAAACATTGAGACCATCCGTTCAGCCGCATCACCTGCTTCCGTCTTTTCACCGAGCCCACCAGGTCAAACTTCACCTATGGTTTCCCTCTGCTCTAGCCCTGAACTTGCATATTTCTCCATTTCTCCCCAATCTCACCTCATGCCCACTCCAAGCTCCCCTTGTCTATTCGACCCACCTCCTGCTCACTCGAACCCCATTGTTACCAAATTGATAACCGCCCAACTTCCCTTCCTGGCCCCCATAACAGCAGATATTGTTAAATCTCCTCAAGTACTGTCCCCCAGCCCTTCACATCTGCTTTCATCATCCTTCTCCTCAAAAAAAATCATTCCTAACACCTCTGTCCCTGCAACCCACTGACCCATCTCCAAAATCCTTTCCTCTCCAATGTCCTTGAATGTGCCATCGCCTCCCAAATCCATGCTGATCATTCCCGCAGATCCATGTTTGAAACCCTACAATCAGTTTTCCTCCAGTACTGATTCGAACCTTATCAAAGTCACAAATGACATCCTATGTGTCTGTGACTGTGTTAAACTAACCCTCTTCATTGTTCTCAACCTGTCTACAGCCTTTGACACGGTTGACCACAACATCACTTGCAACACCTCTCCTCCCTCCTCCAGCTGGGTGGATCTGCACTCTCCTGGTTCCATTCTTCTCTATCCAATCATAGTCAGACAATCATCTGCAATGGATTCTCTTCCCACTACCACAGCATTACCTCTGGACTCCCCAAGGATCTAGCCCTGGCCCCCTCCTTTACTCTACATCATGCTGCCCCTCGGTGAAATCATCCCACAACACAGCATCAGGTTCCATATCTGTGCTGACAACACCCAGCTCTACCTCACTACCACCTCTCCCGACCCATTCACAGTTTCTAATTGGTCACACTGGTTATCCAAAACTCAGTACTGGATGAGCAGAAATTTCTTCCAACTAAATATTGGGAATCTTCACCACAAACTCCGTTCCCAAGCCACTGACTCCATCCCTCTCCCTGGCAACTGTCTGAGGCTGAACCAGTCCACTCGCAACCTTGGTGTCACATTTGACACCGAGATGAGCTTCCGACCACATGTCAGCTCCATCAGCAAGTCTGCTAACTTCCACCTCAGTAACGTCACACAACTGCACTCCTGCCTCAGCTCAGCTGCTGCTGGAACCCTCATCCATGCCTTTGTTACCTCTGGCCTTGACTATTCCAATGCTCTCTCGGCCGGCCTCCCATCTGCCATTCTCCATGAACTTGAATTCTTACAAAATTCTGCTGCCCGTATCCTAACTCACACCGTCCCATTCACCCATCACCCCTTTGCTCACTGATATACATTGGCTCCCAGCCTGCCAATTTTTAAATTCTCATTTGGTGAGAAGGCAGATTGCAAAACAGTTATGGTTAGTTTTGTTGAACAGGTTAAGTTTCTAATTTCACAATCAGGAAACAAATAATCTGGATAATAGAATAACATACACAACAAATCAGTTGTTGGCTCCGTTACCCCTTTGTAACTGACTTTGTGGTCCCGATTTTAACTCCCCCCCTACCTGGCGAAAACCGACAGGCAGGCAGTTAAAATGGAGTGGGGTAATTGCTATGTAACCAGGCCGATGGAACTTGAGTTTCCCTGTGTCCATTCTCGTGAGCATTTTGTCTGCCTCTCCGGACCCGAGCCCATCACTTCTACTTGTGCTTTTCACTGACACTTTATTTATTTTTGTTTCCCCCTCCTTGATCCCTCACTTCTGTCGACGTGTCTCCTATCATTTCTCCCCTCTCGGGTACTCGGCCCTCCCAATTCCCTACTCCAATCCGACAGCTCACCTCCACCTTCCTGCACTCATGCTGCCCTCACAGGTTTGACTGTGTTATGTATGCTTGCTTGTATTGTTTTATGGTGTTTGTAACACTGAATGTACCTTACACTGTACACATCTTACTGTACACCAGAGGGTGCTGCTGCTGGAGACCTAAGGGTTACCTACACACTGCAGGTAACCCAGTCTAAAAGGGAGCTCACAGCTTGGTGTCCCAACTCAGGAGCTGCAAATAAAGGACTACAGTGTACACAGTTTAAGTACCATACACTGCCTCGTGGAGTCATTACCAAAGGTGCCTGCATACACTGCAATTGGCGATGAGATCACGAACTACATGCTCAGCATGTCGAATCTCAGCAACTTTCAGCAATTTACCGATGGGGAAGATTGGGATACTTTTGTAGAAAGATTGGAACATTTCTTCATAGCCAACGACCAGGATGGGGACACACTGGCTACACGACTGAAAGCGCAGGGCCATCCTGCTTAGCAGTTGTGGGCCCACCATCCATTGTCTCGTCAGGGACTTGCTAGCCCCTGTGAAGACAACCACCAACAGCTATGAGGAACTTGTAACACTAATACAGGAGCAAGTAAAACCAAAAGAAAGCATCCTCAAAGCCAGGCACCGGTTCTTCACTTACCGGCGACCCGAAGGCCAGGAAATTACTAAGTATGCTGCACATTTAAGAAGACTAGCTGCACCGTGTGATTTTGGAGACCACCTGAATGAAGCATTAAGGGACATATTTGTCATCGAAATTGGCCACAAGGGCCTCCTACACAAATTGCTCTCTGCGGACATCACAGTCACCCTGCAGAAAGCAATTCAAGTGAGCCAGGCCTACATGGTTTCGGCCGGCGACTCCAGGCGAATACTGACCCAGGACTCTAAACCGGCGAGCGCAGTGCACCGCATGGACACTTCTAAAGGCAGAAATGCTGCCCGAGTCCCGCAACCCTGGTCCGCCACATGGGGCAAACCGGATGGCCCCGTGCTGACGCTGTGGAGGAAACCACAGGGCCCACCAGTGCCGCTACAAAGACTAGACATACAAAAGCTGCAAAGAGAAAGGGCACCATCAAAGGATGTGTAGAAAAAGCTTTACTCACTGTGTCACTGAAGAGGAGGCTGATCACCGGGGCTCCGACACAGATGAAGATGAAGCTGCTCAACCCGTGGAACAAAAGAATGGAGATAATACCTGCTCCACTGAAAGTTCTCTGTGGACGATGGAAATCTACATCGGTGGGGTCCCAGTTTCCATGGAGATCGACACAGGGCCGAGCCAGTCTGTGATGAGCCAAACGACCTTTGAAAAAATTTGGATGAATCCCACCACTCGACCAAAACTGTCTCCTGTCCAGGCACAGCTGCTCACCTACACCAAAGGTAAAATCCAAATCGTTGGCAGCGTGAACGTCCAGGTCTCTCAGGGCGACGTGTTGAACAAACTCCCCCCTGTGGATCATTGCTGGAGATGGTCCCACACTGCTGGGAAGGAATTGGATGAACCCGGTCCAAATCAGGGGAAGTGGCGACGGCCTCCAGGCTCCAGCAATCGACATCCCACGCAGCCCCGAACATGGATCCATCGCTGCACCGAGAGATCCCAGCGACCAGTCGACTGCGGGGTGACGACTCCACAACACCGTGACAAGATCTCAGGAACCGAAAATCCAACCTTCATCTTCCAGGCCAGGGCAGGACTCCAAGAGGTGGACATCATCGAAAGAAGTGGATTCCCGACGTCCATGGCCAAACCTGAGGAAGAAAAGATCACCACAGCCGAACTGGAGGAGAGCCAGAAGATAGCTGCCTCACCACGAGGAAAAAAAACTAAAATCAAAATGGCCGGGACCAGATCATGAGGGGCAGCATTGGAGGAGCGACACGTGACATCGAGCGGCCAATCGGATTTGAAGGCTCCCTTAAAGGAGACCGGTAACCAAAAAAATTTAAAGGGGCAGTTTCAACTTAAAGATGACAGGGACTTTAAAGCTAAAAATGCAGTAAAAGGGTGGACGTATGATAATGTAACCATGAATTGTGATGCTGGTGTAACTAATGTGAAAAATAAAATGAATGCTTGTGTAAGTAAGTTTAGGAACAAGCTTGTTATGTATGATGATTATGGCAGGGAGTTTGAAATACCTAATGTAACCATGTCTGGTGAGACCATGATACCAAAAAGTGATGCAAATGCTGTTATTAACAATGTAAAGGCAGTCAATAATATAGACTCAACTATGTATGATCAGAGCTAGGGTGTCATGTATACAGGTAGGACACTGTTAAAGCACACAGTGTTCGACAGGGACCATGCAAATGCTAGAGGAATCCCCCCATGGGAGACCCCCAGGTCCAGTTGGCTACCAGACCATGTAGCCTGGATCTTTGGAACGAGTGTGATGCCCCAGGAAGGACACACACACACCCAGCACACCCAGTGGAAGCAGACCCACTACAGGGACAGTGGTCAATGGGCAACACAGCCACCACCACTGGCAACCTGCCCCAGACCAGCCCTACACCTCCTGGCCACGAGGGCCAACACGAGGAGCGAGAGGCCAATACCCTCCAGCTTTCCTGGCAAACCCTGGGATGACCAGACTCTCATCCCAATTGGAGGACAAGGAGCCCACACAGTCCTGTGGTCCTGCCCACCACCACACAACTACCCACATCTCAGAATATGCACCCTACCCACTGCTGCAATGACTACCCCACTGAGGGATCCCACAACAGTGACACCCACATGGTCTGTGTGAGGGATGGGGGGGAAATATATGAGGCCAGCCTTAAGAACAGGGATCACACCTGGCACCCACACAACCCTCACTACACCTAGCACCCACACAACCCTCACCACAACCTCCCATAACCCACTACCGATCACTTCCCCAGGTCATTACAATAAGGACTTGAAAAATGCTTAGGGGGGAGTGTTGTTATGTATGCTTGCTTGTATTGTTATATGATGTTTGTATCACTGAATGTACCTTACACTGTACACACCTTACTGTACACCAGAGGGTGCTGCTGCTGGAGACCTAAGGGTTACCTACACACTGCGGGTAACCCAGTCCAAAAGGGAGCTCACAGCTTGGTGTCCTCACTCGAGGAGCTGCAAATAAAGGACTGCAGTGTACACAGTTTAAGTACCATACCCTGCCTCATCGAGTCATTACCAAAGGTGCCTGCATACACCACAGTAACGGCTCCCCAGTTTATGACCTGGACCAGCCAGGATCCCACGTTACTGCCTGCTAACGGCAAACCGCTAGACGGGATGTTGCAGCTTATCCGTCGCAAACACAGGTTGCTCATCCCATCAGATTGGCTTCTATGGGGCAATCCTGCTACGTTGCAAAGAAAGGGAGGGAGGCTATACATAGTTGGTGGTCCGGGCCTCCATACCATGGCCCAGGATTCACGGGGACCCTCCCACGACCACTGAAAGTCTCAAGTCCATATCAGCCATCCTTGGCTTGCCAGACCTTAGGGTCAGAGACAATAGTCCGGAGCGGGCAGCCCAAATCATAAAGCCAAGCACCACACGTGTCACGGTAGACTCTCCACAGACCCAGATATCTCGGGTGCTACGCAGTTACCAGACAGAATCACTCAGAACCGTGCTTTCCTTATGCTATCAGCAGAGAATGCACCACGATCGCATGGCTCCTCCACGCGACATCAGAATAAATGATGTAGACCATGTTCAAGGCCCCAGATGGGCTGCTAGCACTGTATTAGCCAACGAGGGGAATGGAGTGTTTGTAATAAAAATGGAACGTTTGTTGTGGAACCATGTACTGGGCAAACGCACAGAGCATTTGGACCAGACCCAACTGCGAACTACAGATAAACAGGAACCACAGGAACCACTGGCCCCCAGCAACACACTAAACACAAGTGACCTCGCCGTCAACCACGAGGATGAACCCACCATGCCCATCAGTCCGATCAGACCAGCCGCGTGGCCGTGCAGCAACGATCAGACCAACTCACCCGTGCCAGGACTTCAACTCAGGCGATCGACGCGGGGTGCCAGATCACCTCAACTTGCAAATAACTTGTACATAAGACTTTGGGGGGGGAGCGATGTTATGTATCTATGTAAACCTCACCAATATGTAAGACTTGCCACTAGGGGGCATACCTGTGGGAGACCTAAGGGTCACCTGTGCACCCTGAGCAAGCAGGTATAAAAGGTCATTCACCATGCTGTCTCCTCACTCTGGAGTCTGAATAAAGAGACCAAGGTCACAACAGTTTGAGCTCACAATACAGTCTTGTGGAGTTATTCTGAACATAACAAGACTCATTTCCAGATTCTTGTTTTTTTGGCTCTAAGCCAAAGGAGACCACCTGAACCTCTTCATTTGAAACTGGTTCAATCTCTCAGTGCAAAGCTTTTATGAGAGGAAGATTCAAGGGGAATAATTCATCCTATTTGGAAGAAACATCGGGCCTAAGTTTCCACACACGCCTAGAACGGCGCAGTCCCGACCTGGACGCCCGTTTTTCGCGCCACAAAGTGCGCCTAAAAAAATCCTCGGTATTCTCTACCTCCCTGCAGGTCCTCTGGCCCTCGCGCAGCGCAGCACGAGCTGTGGGGGGGCGGAGCCAGGTCCCTGCGCTGAAAACAGTGCCGGGACCTCTGCACATGCGCGCTATAGTGGGCACGCAAGTGCAGTAGCTCCAGGCGCCCGAAGCAAGCATCCCCTAGCCCTGGCCGAATGGCCTCACTGGGTCTGCGTGAATAAGGCTCCTCCCCCGGCCAGCTCCTGCTTCCCCCCCCCCCCCCCCCGCGACCAGACCCGGCACCCGCTCTCCCCCCCGCCCCCCGACCGGACCCGACCCGATCCGACCCGCGCTCCTGTTCCCCCCCACCCCCGACTGGACCCGACCCGACCCGACTCCCGCCCCCCAACCTGACCCCCCCCACCCTCCGACTGGACCCCCCCCGACTCGACTCCCACCCCCCCCCCCAACCCGACCGGACTCCCGCTTCCGCTCCCGCTCCGCCCCCCGCCGACTGGACCCGACCCGCGCTCCTGCTCCCGCTCCCCGCCCCCCCACCCCGACTCGACCCGACCCGATCTGACACGACTCGACTCCCGCTCCCCCCCCCGCCCCCAGACTGGATCCGACCTGACCTCCCCCTCCCCGACCTGACCTCTCCCTTCCTCCCCTCCTCTCTCTCCCTCCCTCCCCCTCTCTCTCTCTCTGCCTCCCCCCTCTCTCTCCCTCCCCCCTCTCTCTCTCTCCCCCCTCTCTCTCCCTCCCTCCCCACCTCCTCCCCCTCTCTCTCCCTCCCTCCCCCCCTCTCTCTCCCTCCCTCCCCCCCTCTCTCTCTCCCTCCCTCCCCCTCTCTCTCTCACCCTCCCCCCCTCTCTCTCTCACCCTCCCCCCTCTCTCTCCCCCCCTCCCCCACTCTCTCTCTCTCCCTCCCCCCCTCTCTCTCCCTCCCTCCCTACCCCCCCTCTCTCTCCCTCCCTCCCCCCCCCGCTCTCTCTCCCTCCCTCCCTCCCCCCGACCCGACCCGAACCGAACCTCCCCGACCCGACCCAACGCCACCTACCTGTAAATCTGGTGCTGGGGACGTGCCCTGCCCGAAGTCTCGGGCCGGCCCGTTCAGCCTTCGGTCCCGAAAGGCCTGCCTGAAGCACTTTCACACAGGTAGGAAGATGGTTTATTTAATCTTTTCTTTGCTTATAAATGTTTATTCAGGTTGGATTTATTTGTTTAATATTTGTATAAGTATAAATAAAGATTTATTATAGAATTTAATGACTTCCCTTCCCTCCCCCTCCCCCCCCCACCTCGTTCTGGACGCCTAATTTGTCTTTACCATCCACCTCACCAGCCTATTCATTCATCGGATCATCCTGCACCATTCCTGCCCCCTCCAGCGTGATTCCACCACCAAACACATCTTCCCCTCCCCTTTCAGCATTCCGAAGTGACCGTTCCCTCCTCAATCACCCCCAGCACTGCTCCCCTTCCCACAGCACGTCCTGTGCAAACGCAGGAGATGTAAGACCAGCCCTTTCATGTCCTCCCTTCCCACCGTTCAGGGCCCCAAGCACTCATTCCAGGCCAATCAGCGATTTACTTCTCCTTCTTTCAATTTCACAAACTATATTTGTTGCTTACGATGCGGTTTGATCTACACTGGGGACACCAAACGCAGATTGGATGAACCCTCCGCCGAACCCTTCTGTTCAGTCCACAAGCGTGACCCTGAGCTTCCGGTCACAATTAGTTATAAATCTCCCTCCCACTCCCACTCTGACCTCTCTGTCCTCGGCCTCCTACATTGTTCCAATGAAGCCCAACAGTAACTCGGGGAACAACACCTCATCTTTGGATTACCATCTTCAGAGCCTTCCGGTCTCAACATTGAGTTGATCAATTTCACTGCTCCCACTTTTTCAAACAGGTCATGGCTCTGCTGTTGCCATTTACAGCTCCTCTAGAACCATCTTTTGTTTCTTTACTTGTTCCATTACCACCCCCTTTTGCCTTGCACCATCATCCCTTTTGCCATTTGATCACTCCTGCCTTCCACCTATCACAAACCTTCCCTTTTGTTCCTTCTGGCCCTCACCCCTCCTTTCCCTGCCTCTGTACTTCCTGAAAACCATTACATCTCGAACATTTTCCAGTTCTGATGAAAGGTCACCTACCTGCAACATTTCTCTCTCCACAGATGTTGCACGATCTGCTGAGTATTTCCAGCATTTTCTGTTTTTATTTATTGAACCTATCAGCTCAGATACAATCAGATAGCACAATACAAGCTTCACTACTGCATTCCAATATTTATCTATTGTTACTGTTGATCATCTGGTCCCTTTCAATTGGGATTGATTCCTAGAGATCTGATTGGTCCTTAGGAATCAAATGACCCACAACTCTGTTGTTCTTCTGCCAATACTTTGGTTGATGGGATCATGTGACCCATATCATTAATACTGCTCTAGTGATCTGATTGGTCTGTGGGAACATGTAACCCGCGGGAGGGGACTAATTGGCCTGTTTTCTTTCAATAATGACAGACAATCTGATTCCTTGTTTAAACAGGCCCTGCTCCCACCTCGGCCTCACCAGTCAGGGCCAGAAGTGTCCCCCTCGAGGGCTTCAGGCTCATGTTCCCCGCCCTTCTTACTGTGTGAAGATGCCTTTGTACATTTAAAATGTATGAATACAGCTGCACTAAGCGGGCTGCAAAGGATCAGGAACTCAGCTCTGTGGCCTGAGGGTGGGGGAATGTCCTGGAAGTGACCACCCCCTTTACACTCACGGCCCTGATCCTGGGATTGGGGATGGTGTCAGTGCGAGGGCAGACTGCTGGTCAGGACGTGCTGCTCCAGCACAGTTCCAGTGGCTCAGCAGTCTGACTAGACTTTCCAGTTCGAGGCGTTACCGACACTGAGATCAATTTACCATGGAGATGTCACTGAAGCATGTTGTATAACTGCATTCCAGAGGAGTTGATGAGTGATATGGTCAGAAGGCAGAGAGAAAAGCCGTGGTGGTTAGTTATATTTAACAGTTTCAGTAAATAGTTTCACATTGAGAAAACAAATAGCTGGAAATTATAACACACCGAGTACTGATCTCAATCAACTCACCATTGGAGGGAAAGCTGAAGAAGGAATTTGCCGCATTTTCCATTCGATTCGCATTATGAGGTATAGATCATTGGAATTCCTTCTGTATTTAAATTTACATTCAGACGATTGAATGAGGAATTTTCTTTCAGGAATAAAATAGCATACTCAATAGTATACAACGAAGCAGTTGAAATGCACAGAGCTGGGATAATTTGCTCACAGTGGGAACATAAGAACATAAGAATTCGGAGCAGGAGTAGGCCATAGGATGCCTCGAACCTGCTCCGCCATTCAATAAGATCATGGCTGATCTTCTACCTCAACCCCATTGTCCCACTCTGTCCCCATACCCCTTGATTCCTTTAATGTCCAAAAACTATTGATTTCAGTTTTGAATATACACAACTGCTGAGCATCCGCAGCCCTCTGGGCTCGAGAACTCGAAAGGTTCACAACCCTCTGAGTGAAGAACGTTCTTTTCATCTCAGTCCCAAATGTCCCAATCTTTTTCCTGAGACTATGACCCCTAGTTCTAGACTCTCCGGCTCCCCACATTCCCCCCAACCCCTGCTACCCTCTCTTGCACTCCGAGGGAAGTGGAGTGCTTGATTTATTGCTCTACTTCCCTCTTGGAGTAAATTTGGGAATTTCTCAAATGATTGAAAAGACTAACGCCTGGCTCTAACTTTACAAACATTTTTCACTGAGCTCCCCAAACTGGACCCCAGGGGAATTTCTACCCCATTGTTCCAGAAAACTGTCTCAAACGCATTTCATAAATTGTCCTCAAAACTACTTTTGCCATTTTGGGTTGCCCAGTATATCTGAAGATTAATGTCCCCACGATTATTGCATTACTCTCGTTACATGCTCCTCTAATTTACTGATTTATACTCTGTCCAACACTGTTATGGGGCCTATAAACTACTCACACCAATATTTCTGTCCATTGCTATTTCTTCGCTTCAACCAAACTGATTCTACATCCTGATTTTCTGGGCTAAGATCCTTATTCACTGCTGTCCTTATCTCATCCTTTATTATCAGGGCTACCCCCATCCTTTTCTATTTCAACTATCTTTCTTAAAAGGCAAGTACCCTGGAACATTTAGTTTCCAGTCTTGGTCACCCTGTAACCACGCCTCAGTACTGGCGACTAAATCACACACATTTATCTCTATGTGTGCCATTAGTTCATCTATCTTGTTTCATGACGTCATCTCTGGATGCATCGCCCCGGTAGTGACCCATATCATTAATACTGCTCTAGTGATCTGATTGGTCTGTGGGAACATGAAACCCATGGCCGGGGTACTAACTGGTCTGTTTTCTTTCAATAATGACAGACACTCTGATTCCTGTTTAAACAGGCCCTGCTCCCACCTCGGCCTCACCAATCAGGGCCAGAAGTGTCTCCTTCGAGGGCTTCAGGCTGTTAGTCTCATGTTCCCCGCCCTTCTTACTGTGCCTGCGGACGTGAGTGCTGGGCTGATTGCATGACACCCGCACTCCCCATTGGTCGAGGTAAGTTAAAACATTAATTCAGAGTTTGCAGCCTGGGCCCTTGCTGTTAATTCAGGGAAGAGCCCCTACAATGCAGCAGTGCCATGTGTCATAGTGCATAGTGCTGCTGAGCCGTGCGCCTCACTCACAATCTTCCCCCCATCTTGCGCTCCAAGAAGGAAGTGGACCGATTTAGTGCTCCACTGCCCTCGGAGCAAAAAGTGGGAATTTCAGAGAAGCTGGAAGAAGATAGCTCCTGGCTCTAACCTTTCCAGCTTTCCTGATTTAGCGTGTCAAACGGGACCCGAGGGGAATTTCTAACTCGCCTTTAATTTTAACTTTTTACTATTTTTCCCTGATGTGACCTTAATCACTAGAGCCCTATGACCTTTGTTAACCTCTCTCGGTTAGAAATTCATCATAGCCTAGAATGGGCGGTAGGATTAGAAAAGTTTGAGGGGTCGAAATTCGGTCGCGCCGTTTTTGAGGCGGTATCACTGTTTGAATGGAGATTTTACCACCAGGCGGCAGTTGCCGTTACCAACCGTGAAATTCAGTTTTGCTGCCTGAAAAGGGGATTGCAGGGTTAAAGCAGGTGTTGTACGCTCCCCTGGAGGTGGTAAACGGCGGTAAATGGGGTGGAAAGTGAGGCAGCAACACCCAGACGGCAATTATCATTTGTAAATGTGCCACAGACACACTCCCGCCACCTGCATTCAATTGAGGCGGTGATTGGGTGTGGCACCGCCTTGTGCGTATACTGGCTTCCTACGCACTCACTCACAGGGTGAAGATTACAGATGCAGCCGCAGCTAGCCAGCGAGCTCTCCGCTTCTCCGACACCGCTATCGATGCACTGCTTGATACCCTGGAGAGGGGTTGAGAATTACTTCGGACAGAGGCTGGCAGCAGGCCACAACCCCAAACATTTCGAAAGCTCTGGTGGGAAGTCGCTGAAATAATGTCAGTGAGTGACACGGTCCCCAGGACAGCGACCCATGTCACAAGTAGTGTCAGTGAGTGACACGGTGCCCAGGACAGTGACCCATGTCACAAGTAGTGTCAGTGAGTGACACGGTGCCCAGGACAGTGACCCATGTCACAAGTAGTGTCAGTGAGTGACACGGTGCCCAGGACAGTGACCCATGTCACAAGTAGTGTCAGTGAGTGACACGGTGCCCAGGACAGCAACCCATGTCACAAGTAGTGTCAGTGAGTGACACGGTGCCCAGGACAGTGACCCATGTCACAAGTAGTGTCAGTGAGTGACACGGTGCCCAGGACAGTGACCCATGTCACAAGTAGTGTCAGTGAGTGACACGGTGCCCAGGACAGTGACCCATGTCACAAGTAGTGTCAGTGAGTGACACGGTGCCCAGGACAGCGACCCATGTCACAAGTAGTGTCAGTGAGTGACACGGTGCCCAGGACAGCGACCCATGTCACATAGAAACATAGAAACATAGAAAATAGGTGCAGGAGTAGGCCATTCGGCCCTTCTAGCCTGCACCACCATTCAATGAGTTCATGGCTGAACATTCAACTTCAGTACCCCATTCCTGCTTTCTCGCCATACCCCTTGATCCCCCTAGTAGTAAGGACCTCATCTAACTCCTTTTTGAATATATTTAGTGAATTGGCCTCAACAACTTTCTGTGGTAGAGAATTCCACAGGTTCACCACTCTCTGGGTGAAGAAGTTCCTCCGCATCTCGGTCCTAAATGGCTTACCCCTTATCCTTAGACTATGACCTCTGGTTCTGGACTTCCCCAACATTTGGAACATTCTTCCTGCATCTAACCTGTCTAACCCCGTCAGAATTTTAAATGTTTCTATGAGGTCCCCTCTCATTCTTCTGAACTCCAGTGAATACAAGCCCAGTTGATCCAGTCTTTCTTGATAGGTCAGTCCCGCCATCCCGGGAATCAGTCTGGTGAACCTTCGCTGCACTCCCTCAATAGCAAGAATGTCCTTCCTCAGGTTAGGAGACCAAAACTGTACACAATACTCCAGGTGTGGCCTCACTAATGCCCTGTACAACTGTAGCAACACCTCCCTGCCCCTGTACTCAAATCCCCTTGCTATGAAGGTCAACATGCCATTTGCTTTCTTAACCGCCTGCTGTACCTGCATGCCAACCTTCAATGACTGATGTACCATGACACCCAGGTCTCTTTGCACCTCCCCTTTTCCTAATCTGTCACCATTCAGATAATAGTCTGTCTCTCTGTTTTTACCACCAAAGTGGATAACCTCACATTTATCCACATTATACTTCATCTGCCATGCATTTGCCCACTCACCTAACCTATCCAAGTCGCTCTGCAGCCTCACAGCATCCTCCTCGCAGCTCACACTGCCACCCAACTTAGTGTCATCCGCAAATTTGGAGATACTACATTTAATCCCCTCATTTAAATCATTAATGTACAGTGTAAACAGCTGGGGCCCCAGCACAAAACCTTGCGGTACCCCACTAGTCACTGCCTGCCATTCTGAAAAGTACCCATTTACTCCTACTCTTTGCTTCCTGTCTGACAACCAGTTCTCAATCCATGTCAGCACACTACCCCCAATCCCATGTGCTCTAACTTTGCACATCAATCTCTTGTGTGGGACCTTGTCGAAAGCCTTCTGAAAGTCCATATATACCACATCAACTGGTTCTCCCTTGTCCACTCTACTGGAAACATCCTCAAAAAATTCCAGAAGATTTGTCAAGCATGATTTCCCTTTCACAAATCCATGCTGACTTGCACCTATCATGTCACCTCTTTCCAAATGCACTGCTATGACATCCTTAATAATTGATTCCATCATTTTACCCACTACCAATGTCAGGCTGACCGGTCTATAATTCCCTGTTTTCTCTCTCCCTCCTTTTTTAAAAAGTGGGGTTACATTGGCTACCCTCCACTCTATAGGAACTGATCCAGAGTCAATGGAATGTTGGAAAATGACTGTCAATGCATCCACTATTTCCAAGGCCACCTCCTTAAGTACTCTGGGATGCAGTCCATCAGGCCCTGGGGATTTATCGGCCTTCAATCCCATCAATTTCCCCAACACAATTTCCCGGCTAATAAGGATTTCCCTCAGTTCCTCCTCCTTACTAGACCCCCCGACCCCTTTTATAACCGGAAGGTTGTTTGTGTCCTCCTTCATGAATACCGAACCAAAGTACTTGTTCAATTGGTCCGCCATTTCTTTGTTCCCCGTTATGACTTCCCCTGATTCTGACTGCAGGGGACCTACGTTTGTCTTTACTAACCTTTTTCTCTTTACATATCCATAGAAACTTTTGCAATCCGTCTTAATGTTCCCTGCAAGTTTCTTTTCATACTCCATTTTCCCTGCCCTAATCAAACCCTCTGCTAAGTTCTAAATTTCTCCCAGTCCCCAGATTCGCTGCTATTTCTGGCCAATTTGTATGCCACTTCCTTGGCTTTAATACTATCCCTGATTTCCCTTGATAGCCACGGTTGAGCCACCTTCCCTTTTTTATTTTTATGCCAGACAGGAATGTACAATTGTTGTAGTTCATCCATTCGGTCTCTAAATGTCTGCCATTGCCCATCCACAGTCAACCCCTTAAGTATCATTCGCCAATCCATCCCAGCCAATTCACGCCTCATACCTTCAAAGTTAGCCTTCTTTAAGTTCTGGACCATGGTCTCTGAATTAACTGTTTCATTCTCCATCCTAATGCAGAATTCCACCATATTATGGTCACTCTTCCCCAAGGGGCCTCGCACAACAAGATTGCTAATTAATCCTCACTCATTACATAACACCCAGTCTAAGATGGCCTCTCCCCTAGTTGGTTCCTCGACATATTGGTCTAAAAAACCATCCCAAGTATTGTCATTGAGTGACACGGTGCCCAGGACAGTGACCCATGTCACAAGTAGTGTCAGTGAGTGACACGATGCCCAGGACAGTGACCCATGTCACAAGTAGTGTCAGTGAGTGACACGGTGCCCAGGACAGTGACCCATGTCACAAGTAGTGTCAGTGAGTGACACGGTGCCCAGGACAGTGACCCATGTCACAAGTAGTGTCAGTGAGTGACACGGTGCCCAGGACAGCAACCCATGTCACAAGTAGTGTCAGTGAGTGACACGGTGCCCAGGACAGTGACCCATGTCACAAGTAGTGTCAGTGAGTGACACGGTGCCCAGGACAGTGACCCATGTCACAAGTAGTGTCAGTGAGTGACACGGTGCCCAGGACAGTGACCCATGTCACAAGTAGTGTCAGTGAGTGACACGGTGCCCAGGACAGCGACCCATGTCACAAGTAGTGTCAGTGAGTGACACGGTGCCCAGGACAGCGACCCATGTCACAAGTAGTGTCAGTGAGTGACACGGTGCCCAGGACAGTGACCCATGTCACAAGTAGTGTCAGTGAGTGACACGGTGCCCAGGACAGTGACCCATGTCACAAGTAGTGTCAGTGAGTGACACGGTGCCCAGGACAGTGACCCATGTCACAAGTAATGTCAGTGAGTGACACGGTGCCCAGGACAGCGACCCATGTCACAAGTAGTGTCAGTGAGTGACACGGTGCCCAGGACAGTGACCCATGTCACAAGAACGACATGACTCGGTTCTGAGGGTGAGTATATTTTACATTAACCTGACCATGCCACGCTCTGAGCTCAATGTGCAGTCTCTCCTCAATGTGAATGTGTCTGACCCCATGCTCTATGTGGGTGAGACCAGATACAAGGTTCCCATTTGCAGCCTCACCCACTCCAAGGCCTGTATACACAATTAACCTTCCTACTCCCTTGTGGAGACCCACCCCTCATCCTGTTACCTCCTCAGTCTTCAGATGTATCTGGAAGATGCTAACCTCACAGTAACTGTTAGGTCCTGGCTCCACTTCATTCAAGCATTGCCACAAGTACTCGGAGCTAATGGAAGTTACATCAAACTTTACAGAGTCTCAGACACGAACATGTTCTGAACTATGTAAGGCACTTCAAACAGACAGATAGAAGGGCACGAATTATGACGTTCTTTTTAATCTTGCAGGCCAAGTTTGCACAGATTGGAAGAGACCAGATGCAGAACGGAGGAGGGGATATAACATAAGAATTAGGAACAGGAGTAGGCCATCTAGCCCCTCGAGCCTGCTCCGCCATTCAACAAGATCATGGCTGATCTGGCCGTGGACTCAGCTCCACTTACCCGCCCGCTCCCCGTAACCCTTAATTCCCTTATTGGTTAAAAATCTATCTATCTGTGATTTGAATACATTCAATGAGGTAGCCTCAACTGCT
Source organism: Pristiophorus japonicus (assembly GCF_044704955.1). Taxonomy (NCBI): domain Eukaryota; kingdom Metazoa; phylum Chordata; class Chondrichthyes; family Pristiophoridae; genus Pristiophorus; species Pristiophorus japonicus. The sequence continues at coordinate 317,980,833 of NC_091979.1, forward strand.
TCCTTGGGCAGAGAATTCCACAGATTCACAACCCTCTGGGAGAAGATATTCCTTCTCAACTCGGTTTTAAATTGGCTCCCCCGTATTTTGAGGCTGTGCCCCATAGTTCTCGTCTCCCCGACCAGTGGAAACAACCTCTCTGCCTCTATCTTGTCTATCCCTTTCATGATTTTAAATGTTTCTATAAGATCACCCCTCATCCTTCTGAACTCCAACCAGTAAAGACCCAGTCTACTCAATCTATCATCATAAGGTAACCCCCTCATCTCTGGAATCAGCCTAGTGAATCGTCTCTGTACCCCCTCCAAAGCTAATATATCCTTCCTTAAGTAAGGTGATCAAAAATGCACGCAGTACTCCAGGTGCGGCCTCACCAATAGCCTGTACAGTTGCAGCAGGACCTCCCTGCTTTTGTACTCCATCCCTCTCGCAATGAAGGCCAACATTCCATTCGCCTTCCTGATTACCTGCTGCACCTGCAAACTAACTTTTTGGGATTCATGCACAAGGACCTCCAGGTCCCTCTGCACCGCAGCATGTTGTAATTTTTCCCCATTCAAATAATATTCCCTTTTACTGTTTTTTTTTCCAAGGTGGATGACCTTACATTTTCCGACATTGTATTCCATCTGCCAAACCTTAGCCCATTCGCTTAGCCTATCTAAATCTCTTTGCAGCCTCTCTGTGTCCTCTACACAACCCGCTTTCCCACTAATCATTGTGTCATCTGCAAATTTTGTTACACTACACTCTATCCCCTCTTCCAGGTCATCTATGTATATTGTAAACAGTTGTGGTCCCAGCACCGATCCCTGTGGCAAACCACTAACCACCGATTTCCAACCCGAAAAGGACCCAGTTATCCCGACTCTCTGCTTTCTGCTCGCCAGCCAATTCTCGATCCATGCTAATACATTTCCTCTGACTCCGCGTACCTTTATTTTCTGCAGTAACCTTTTATGTGGCACCTTATTGAATGCCTTTTGGAAATCTAAATATACCACATCCATCGGTATACCTCTATCCACCATGCTCGTTATATCCTCAAAGAATTTCAGGAAATTAATTAAAGATGATTTCCCCTTCATGAATCCATGTTGCGTCTGCTTGATTGCACTATTCCTATCTAGATGTCCCGCTATTTCTTCCTCAATGATAGTTTCAAGTATTTTCCCCACTACAGATGTTAAACTAACCGGCCTATAGTTACCTGCCTTTTGCCTGCCCCCTTTTTTAAACAGAGGTGTAACATTAGCTGCTTTCCATTCCACTGATACCTCCCCAGAGTCCAGAGAATTTTGGTAGATTATAACGAATGCATCTGCTATAACTTCCGTCATCTCTTTTAATACCCTGGGATGCATTTCATCAGGACCAGGGGACTTGTCTACCTTGAGTCCCATTAGCCTGTCCAGCACTACCCTCCTAGTGATAGAGATTGTCTCAAGGTCCTCCCTTCCCACATTCCTGTGACCAGCAATTTTTGGCATGGTTTTTGTGTCTTCCACTGTGAAGACCGAAGCAAAATAATTAGAAACATAGAAAACATAGAAACATAGAAAATAGGTGCAGGAGTAGGCCATTCGGCCCTTCTAGCCTGCACCGCCATTCAATGAGTTCATGGCTGAACATTCAACTTCAGTACCCCATTCCTGCTTTCTCACCATACCCCTTGATTCCCCTAGTAGTAAGGACCTCATCTAACTCCTTTTTGAATATATTTAGTGAATTGGCCTCAACAACTTTCTGTGGTAGAGAATTCCACAGGTTCACCACTCTCTGGGTGAAGAAATTCCTCCTCATCTCGGTCCTAAATGGCTTCCCCCTTATCCTTAGACTGTGTCCCCTGGTTCTGGACTTCCCCAACATTGGGAACATTCTTCCTGCATCTAACCTGTCTAACCCCGTCAGAATTTTAAACGTTTCTATGAGGTCCCCTCTTATTCTTCTGAACTCCAGTGAATACAAGCCCAGTTGATCCAGTCTTTCTTGATAGGTCAGTCCCGCCATCCCGGGAATCAGTCTGGTGAACCTTCGCTGCACTCCCTCAATAGCAAGAATGTCCTTCCTCAGGTTAGGAGACCAAAACTGTACACAATACTTCAGGTTTAAGGTCTCAGCCATTTCCACATTTCCCATTATTAAATCCTCCTTCTCATCTTCTAAGGGACCAACATTTACTTTAGTCACTCGTTTCCGTTTTATATATCTGTAAAAGCTTTTACTATCTGTTTTTATGTTTTGCGCAAATTTACTTTCGTAATCTATCTTTCCTTTATTTATTGCCTTCTTCGTCATTCTTTGCTGTTGTTTAAAATTTTCCCAATCTTCTAGTTTCCCACTAACCTTGGCCACCTTATATGCATTGGTTTTTAATTTGATACTCTCCTTTATTTCCTTGGTTATCCATGGCTGGTTATCCCTTCTCTTACCACCCTTCTTTTTCACTGGAATATATTTTTGTTGAGCACTATGAAAGAGCTCCTTAAAAGTCCTCCATTGTTCCTCAATTGTGCCACCGTTTAGTCTGTGTTTCCAGTCTACTTTAGCCAACTCTGCCCTCATCCCACTGTAGTCCCCTTTGTTTAAGCATAGTACACTCGTTTGAGCCACTACTTCCTCACCCTCAATCTGTATTACCAATTCAACCATACTGTGATCACTCATTCCAAGAGGATTTTTTACGAGGAGATCGTTTATTATTCCTGTCTCATTGCACAGGACCAGATCTAAGATCGCTTGCTTCCTTGTAGGTTCTGTAACATACTGTTCTAAGAAACAATCCCGTATGCATTCTATGAATTCTTCCTCAAAGCTTCCCCGTGCAATTTGATTTGACCAATCGATATGTAGGTTAAAATCCCCCATGATTACTGCCGTTCCTTTTTCACATGCCTCCATTATTCCCTTGATTATTGTCTGCCCCACCATGAAGTTATTATTTGGGGGCCTATAAACTACGCCCACCAGTGACTTTTTCCCCTTACTATCTCTAATCTCCACCCACAATGAATCAACATTTTGTTCATTGGAGCCAATATCGTCTCTCACAACTACCCTGATTTCATCTTTTATTAACAGAGCTACCCCACCTCCTTTCCCTTCTTGTCTATCTTTCCGAATTGTCAGATACCCCTGTATGTTTAATTCCCATTCTTGGCCACCCTGCAAACACGTTTCTGCAATGGCCACCAAATCATACCCATTTGTCATGATTTGTGCCGTCAACTCATTTACTTTATTTCGAATGCTGTGTGCGTTTAGGTAGAGTGTTTTACTACTAGTTCTTAAACCATGATTTTTAGTTTTGACCCCTCCTGCAGCCCCTTTATATTCATACATATTGTCCCTTCCTATCACCTTGTGGTTTACACTTACCCCAGTGCTACTCTGCTCTGTTGCCTCCTGTCTTTTGCATTCTTTCTTGGGATCCTGTTCATCTGAGCTCTCACACATTCTAACTAGCTCAGAGCCCTCTCCTGTGTTCCGAATACTCCTCGCATTGAGGCACTGAGCTTTCATGCTTGCCTTTTTATTACACTTTGACCCTTTAGAATTTTGCTGTACAGTGGCCCTTTTTGTTTTTTGCCTTGGGTTTCTCTGCCCTCCACTTTTACTCATCTCCTTTCTGTCCTTTGCTTTTGTCTCCTTTTTGTTTCTCTCTGTCTCCCTGCATTGGTTCCCATCCCCCTGCCATATTAGTTTAAGTCCTCCCCAACAGCACTAGCAGACACTCCCCCTCGGACGTTAGTTCCGGTCCGAGGGGGACTCTGAGGCGCAACCCCTGACTCATGTGTAGGAATACCTCTTGGCCCTGATGGATGCACAAGTGGGTGAGGCTGATCCCCCTTGGTACAGTGACGGTATGTTGAGTTCCTTTACAGCCTCCAGCAGGCCACTCAGCCCTGACAGCACAATTCTTCACCACGTTCCTGAGATGAGCATTTCCGAACATCTCTCCCATCCTGGCCCCCTCACCTGTAGGTAACCACTCTTCTCTGGCTTTGTACTTTCCGATGGCGACTCAGATGGCCAGGGGCCTGCACGTCAGCCTTCCACTGCTGGTGGTGGTGGAGAGGAGGAGGAGGCGAAGGACACCTCTCTGGATGTGACCGAGGATCCAGCGTCCTCAGAGAGCAGTGCCAGCAGCTTTTTGACGGAAGGCGTGGTCGGTGAGATTGAGGTGGGTGATGCTTCGGGACCCAGTGGCCTACAGCAGTGCCATGGGGGAGGGGAAAACAGGGGGCCAGCTCCCCGGAGGGTGAGTGTGCACCTGAGTGATACTCAGCAGCACTCTGATGATGAGCCCAAATTAGAGGATGTTGCAAGACAGTCATTGTGGATGCACAGTGATCTGCTGGGTGTATTGGCAAGGGTGTCCGAGAGTCTCAATGCAATAGCTGTGAAGATGGAGGAGCCTGCCTCAACTTATACACATGTCTCTCAGAGCCCATGGAGTCCATCATTGGTCGACATCAACAGATGTTGGATGCTTCCAGTGAGCATGGGGTCCCAGACATGGTGGGACGGGCTATGGCTGAGGTGGCAGTAGCGATTGAGCACCAGGCCGATGCTATGGTAGATCTGCATACTATCATGCTGTCAGTATGTGGTGGCATCAATCAGCTCTGTAATGTGCTGCAGATGCTGATGCAGAGCCAACTTGATGCCACGTAGCCACTGACTGCTGCCATCGTGTCTGCGGCCCCATCAGTTCAACAGGGACCTCATGTTGCCGAAGCAGGGCAGCAATCTGTTCTCACCCAGGTTGCTCCAGATGCTGAGGGAGTGTTGGGCCTTTTGCAATTTGATGTCCTCTCATAATTCTGCACTTGCCCCTGCCGCTCTCTGCAACCCATCCACCACAGTGTGCTGCTGTCCATGCTGCGGTGATGTAGTCTGCATGGGCCCGAGCTGGTGCAGCACGTCCTGCTAGGCCATCAGCTGTGGCAGCGGTGTCACTTAAGCGTCCTTCTACAAGCCTTACTGCGGGCACTGAGACCCTATTGAGGAGGAGCAGTAGGCGTGGGAGGGGGAGAAGTGAATGAGTGGAAAAACACGAAGAAAGATCTACTAAAAATGTGTGTGCTAATGGCCAGAGATGGTGACCTTGCTCAAATATGAACTCATGTAAATAGTTGCACTTGGATGAGCCACTAAAGAATTATGTGATCGTGGCCAGAGATGCTGTCCTTGTTTGAATATGAATTAATCTAAATAGTTGCACGTGGATGTGGGTGAGAATGTTTCAAGTGGTCTGATTTCAATTATTCTTTGCTGTGGATGATGGCATCCTTTTGTGCTTCTTTACAGCACACTGTGGTTTTTGTTGTCACACTCCTGACTTGCCATTTATATACACAGAAGCTGGGCGGGTGGGGCGCGATGTCTTCAGCAGATCGGCAGGTGAAGTAGACTGGCCATTCGGCACATCTTGTGTCATTCACTGGAATCGATGCGCGATGAATCTCTGACGAGCAGTCTTTGCAGCCACAACAGTGTCAGGCTGCCTCCTCAGCACTTTGTCGTCCTCCTTATCATCATTGTCCTCCTGAGGTGGAGCTGCCATCTCTTTTGGTAATGGCTAGCCCAACATGATGGCCAGGTTGTGCAGTATGCAGCACACAACAGTGAAGATGGACACTCTGTCAGGTGAGTACTGAAATGCCCCTCCAGAACGCTCAAGGCAGTGAAAACGTTGCTACAGAAACCTGATACTTTGCTCTCGAATGGTCCTGGTTGTGATATGACTGCTGTTGGAGCGCTGCTCGGCTGGTGTGGTGGGATTGCGGGCAAAAGCACGTTCCAAAAGGCCTGACCCACTGCTACTCACCCGGGGCAGAGCCTCAGCATCTGGTGTCATCAGCCAGGTGGCGAGACCATATCCTTTGTCGCCGATGAGCCAGCCACACCATTCATGCGATAGCTGGAACAGTCAGGACACACTGCGCTCCTGCAGGATGAAGGCATCGTGGCAGCTGCCAGGATAGCGTGCATTGATACAGCGAGGATCATCTGCCTGTGATCGCAGACCAGCTGAACGTTGAGGGAGTGGTCGCCCTTTCGATAGCGGAACACCTCTCCATTGTGAGGCGGGGCCCTCAATGCCACATGCATACTGTCAATGGCCCCCTGAATCATGGGGAAGCCCGCTATCCTGGCAAAGCCATGGGGCCGCTCATCCTGGCTCTCCCTGGACATACTGAACTTTATGTAGACCATTCATCGGCTGCAGAGAGTGCAGACACCTGGCGAATGCGGCAATGTACTGCAAACTGCGAGATGTTGCAGATATCGCCGACAGGAGACTGGAAGGAGCTGGTAGCATAGAATTGGAGGGCAACTGTCATTTTCACTGCTATTGACAGCGAGGTCCTGGTGCCAATGTCAGCTTCGAGTTATGTCTGCAGGAGGTGGTAGAGCTCAGTAACGACCTCCTTCCGGAACCGCAGTCTTTTTATGTACAGCTCCTCGGACATATCCAGGTAAGAATAATGCACACGGTAACCCCTGCGTCTCTACGGTCTCTTGCCCTGACATCTGGGGCCTCTCCTCTGGCATGGACCCACATTGGCCGGAAGCTGTCTCTGTAGCCGGTGCCTTGGAAATATTCACTGCAGGACGAAGTTGTGTGCCATCACTGCCCCCATTAATTTGCAGAAGTTAGCCGCGATATGGTAGTTGCAAATGGATCCAACCTCAAACCCACCAATGTTTGCGAAATGCTCGTTGTGAAGCTGAGTAGTCGCAGCACACCAACACCTACACACTCTGCGAGGAGAGAACGCAACACTGACCGCGACCTCTGTGGCCGGCTGCAACTCCCTTTAATTACTGCCCCTTGATTTACCTTGATTTGTGAATGGTAACTTTTTTTGGCGTGTTCCCCGCCAGCCGGTAAGTGAGGCAGAAAAATGAATTTGGCGAGACCGGCACCAAGGAGGCATTGCACGCGTACTGATGTCAGGATTTCCATGGCGGTAGTCGGCGAGGCGGAAAATCTTTGCACCCTTGAAGAAGCAGAACCGAATTTCCCATCAGGCAGCACCACCGTCTAACGCTGCCGCCGAGCCATTTACGCCCCATTGCCGCCTCTCCCAGGTGGTATCAGCTGGCGGTACAACCGAATTTCGACCCCTGAGATTTCGCGCCAGGCGCTAATGCTTTAGATTGCATGCAAAATTCATTCTCACTGCTCAAAGAAATGATTTGGGCGCTAAATCAAGTCTTAAAGGCCTAGTTCAGTGGTGTCACACTCACAGGGTGGACGGATATCGGGTGCAGTCTAATCACAACTCATTATTGCCACAGGTTTTTGCCAGTACTTAAAGGGAAGGTTCTTTGATACTGCAGCCAGGGACGGATTAAGAGTGCCTTGGGGCCCGGCTAGTATCCTGATCATGGGCCCCCTATTCCCATTCACATCCTGCAGTAAATGACATTCGTGAGCTAAGTCACAGGACACTATACTGAGTATGTATCCGGTCACGGTCAGGTCAGGTCTACGCCTCAGGTTATGTTCTCATTGCTACTATAACGACTCCCATTTAATATTTTATGTTTCCAAATAATCAAACCGATACCTTGATGAAACCCTGTATAAACAGTAAACAACAACGCTTTAATTTAAAAAATCCTTACATTTTGAAACTAAATCGACAATGACAACAATTTCGAATAAGACTGTGCAATTTTATTGGAAGACCATCATTTGTCATTGGCATTCTATTTTCTCCACAGAGGCAACTACCAGTGTGACATTACATTGGTCTTTTCCTAGATTTTTGTCGGCTAAGTTCGTCAATGATTTTTGAGAAGTCAAGTCCTCGCAGTACTTCGCTCTTAATTCTCACGATTGAAAGACTCTTAAGTCAATCTTGTCCCATTTGGTTCCAGACCTCATCCTTGATGCGTTTTAGTTTCGAGAAGGATTGGTCACCACTGCAATTTGATACCATCCTCGACAGGTATATCCGAAGAGCTATTTCAGTGTTAGAAAAGGTTTGGGTGAGGGCGTGTCTATTGAGCAATTGGTACATTCTCAGCTCTGATGGCTTCGTTTGTTTGACACAACTTGAGGGTTGAAGCTCTGTTGAGGATGTCACCAAGTTAGAAAACTGGATGAATTAATTTTCAATCCTAGGTTCCAGATTGTTGGGATAGGAACAGGCAAGATTTGCTGTGGCTTGCTTGATCTCATAGTCGAGAGAGCGGCTAGCTTGGACAGGAATCCAAACTTACAGTTGATTTCCTTGTGTGCTTCAAGGTGATGTTTCAAGGTATTGATTAGTTGATCAATGATGACAAGGAACACTTCAGTTTTGAATTTCTCCTTGGGTGACAGCACAGTGTTTTCAGCGTCTCCATCGTCATAGTGGCGACTGCATACCCGAACGTGCCTCGGAGCTGAATTGTACTCATTCTGGCCACAGTTTAATCCCTCGGTCTTCGAAGTCCTCAAACTCTGTTCACCGTGTCTTGACAAAATCGACAAGGAACCCGAGTAAGGACATCATGACATTTAGATTCAAGCCGATCTCTTGAAGCGAGAGATTGGTCAGGTGAAAGCGCTTCAAGGCTGTGTTCCAAATAACAATGAGAATCGCTGAATCCAGGTCGCCCAGTTTGTCAAGGATCAACTGAGCTTCATTTCAGCATTCAACTTTCTGTTTCACCTCAGTTGCCAGGGATTCCAACACTTCACATATGGGAGTGTAATCTTTGAGCAGGGCTGACACTGCTTCATACCTCGCTGACCATCGAGTAGCAGAAAGCTGTTTGACGACAGACAGCCCTAAAAACTTTAGTTTTTCATAAAGCAGTCGCCAGCGATACGTTGATGCAGAGAGAAAAGTGTACAACTTTTGTACAATGTCAAAAATCTGATGATCACTGGGCTGCGTTCGGCATTGTTTTTCCCCACAAGGTTGAGTGAGTGTGCTGTGCATGGTATAAACGTCGCATATGGGCATTGCTCTTTGATGATAATTTGGACACCAATGTATTTACCACTTGTATTTGAAGCATTATCATAAGATTGTCTGTGGCAATTTTGTACATCAATCCCATTCTCATCCAGAAAGGCCAGTGTTATTTCTATTATTTATTGTGCAGTATGACCGATTATCGGCAACAACATGAGGAATCTTTCCTCAGGATCAGTCGGTAGAACATAGCGGACAACAAATGTCAGCTGATCTGAGTGTGTGGCATCTGGTGTTGAATCAACAGATACTGAATAGAACTTCACTGATTTCAATTCCTGGATAATTGTCTCAAGTACTTTGCCACCCATCAGACTAATCAGTTCTTCACAAGTGGTGGAAGACAAGTATGAAGTATGTCCCTTGCCTTTGTTGACAAACTGCTTGATGTGTTCAGCAAGAAATGCATCGTCGTTTGCGAGATCCTCCAACACACCCAGATAATCACCATTTCTTGGAGACCCAACGATTTTGTCTCCACCTCGCAATGAAAGACCTCGTTCACAGAGAAATGTTATGACACAGACAGCCCGCTCTAGCACCTTGCGTCAGCACTGCAATTCATTTTCAAACTGGAAGACAATATGACCATCCACAAAACCAGTGCCTGCTTGTCCAGTGCACATTACTACCATGGCTTCTCTGTGCTGGTGGCTGTTTTTGTGAGATGAAATCGTCTCATCTCCATGCTTCCAGTCATTAAACCCATGAGTAAAGTAGTTACTTGTTCGTGCTGTGACCTTGCAAACAAAGCAGTATACACTACCGTTTGAAGGTGACTAACAGAGCCACATTCACTCCACATGTTCCCCTGTCAGTTGGTGCACACGTGTGAAGAAGGACTTCGAGCAGTATCAGCGACATCCTTCCTTGGCATGAATCACACCGGAGTTTTGGAAGTCTTTATCACAGTTTCGGTGGTCCTCACTACCTTTTGCAACCCAATGGCTTTACATGTCTTCTGAGATATTGTCTCCCCACAGCCCAATGTCGCTCGTAAGTTGCGTCTCTTTCAGCTCAGTATGCGCCAGTTGGTTGTCATCTTCTTCAACTTTTTAGACTTGGAGCTCCAACTCGCCCAACTCCGAGTCTGGTGCCACGAGTGGTTTCATTGTTGAACTTAACTGCACAGCATCATCTTGGCCTTCATCTTCATGATCTTGAGGTTTTAGTTGGAAAAAATTATCTAGTTTAAGCAGTTTAGCTACTTCTCGTCTCTTTTGCTCCTTGCGTAGCTAGTGTTCTTTCCTTTTTTTAACCTAGATTTGTGTGTAGAATGCATCTCTAGAAAAAGGGCATCTAGAGGCTGTTTACATCAAGTCGACAATAACATGCGTCTGAGCCCTCGTGGCTTCGCTTCGCTCTTGCTACATCACTTACCTCAATACTGTTTACCCTTACACTTAATCCCACCCTGTATGGGCCCCACTCTCGGCTTGGGCCCCACTCTAGGCTTGGGCACCACTCTAGGCTTGGGCCCCACTCTAGGCTTGGGCCCCACTCTCGGCTTGGGCCCCACTCTAGGCTTGGGCCCCACTCTAGGCTTGGGCCCCACTCTAGGCTTGGGCACCACTCTAGGCTTGGGCCCCACTCTAGGCTTGGGCCCCACTCTAGGCTTGGGCCCCACTCTAGTGTAGGCTTGGGCACCACTCTAGGCTTGGGCCCCACTCTAGGTTGGGCCCCGCTCTAGTGTAGGCTTGGGCCCCACTCTAGGCTTGGGCCCCACTCTAGGCTTGGGCCCCACTCTAGGCTTGGGCCCCACTCTCGGCTTAAGCCCCACTCTAGGCTTGGGCCCCACTCTAGGCTTAAGCCCCACTCTAGGCTTGGGCCCCACTCTAGGCTTGGGCCCCACTCTAGGCTTGGGCCCCACTCTAGGCTTGGGCACCACTCTAGGCTTGGGCCCCACTCTAGGCTTGGGCTCCACTCTAGGCTTGGACCCCATGCTCGGCTTGGGCCCCACTCTAGGCTTGGGCCCCACTCTAGGCTTGGGCCCCACTCTAGGCTTGGGCCCCACTCTAGGCTTGGGCACCACTCTAGGCTTGGGCCCCACTCTAGGCTTGGGCCCCACTCTAGGCTTGGGCACCACTCTAGGCTTGGGCCCCACTCTAGGCTTGGGCCCCACTCTAGGCTTGAGCCCCACTCTAGGCTTGGGCCCCACTCTAGGCTTGGGTCCCACTCTAGGCTTGGGCCCCACTCTAGGCTTGGGCCCCACTCTAGGCTTGGGCCCCACTCTCGGCTTGGGCCCCACTCTCGGCTTGGGCCCCACTCTAGGCTTGGGCCCCACTCTAGGCTTGGGCCCCACTCTAGGCTTGGGCACCACTCTAGGCTTGGGCCCCACTCTAGGCTTGGGCTCCACTCTAGGCTTGGACCCCATGCTCGGCTTGGGCCCCACTCTAGGCTTGGGCCCCACTCTAGGCTTGGGCCCCACTCTAGGCTTGGGCCCCACTCTAGGCTTGGGCACCACTCTAGGCTTGGGCCCCACTCTAGGCTTGGGCCCCACTCTAGGCTTGGACACCACTCTAGGCTTGGGCCCCACTCTAGGCTTGGGCCCCACTCTAGGCTTGAGCCCCACTCTAGGCTTGGGCCCCACTCTAGGCTTGGGTCCCACTCTAGGCTTGGGCCCCACTCTAGGCTTGGGCCCCACTCTAGGCTTGGGCCCCACTCTCGGCTTGGGCCCCACTCTAGGCTTGGGCCCCACTCTAGGCTTGGGCCCCACTCTAGTCTTGACCCCACTCTAGGCTTGGGCCCCACTCTAGGCTTGGGCACCACTCTAGGCTTGGGTCCCACTCTAGGCTTGAGCCCCACTCTAGGCTTGGGCCCCAGTGTAGGCTTGGGCCCCACTCTAGGCTTGAGCCGCACTCTAGGCTTGGGCCCCACTCTAGGCTTGGGCACCACTCTAGTCTTGACCCCACTCTAGGCTTGGGCCCCACTCTAGGCTTGGGCACCACTCTAGGCGTGGGCCCCACTTTAGGCTTGAGCCCCACTCTAGGCTTGGGCCCCAGTGTAGGCTTGGGCCCCACTCTAGGCTTGAGCCGCACTCTAGGCTTGGGCCCCACTCTAGGCTTGGGCCCCACTCTAGGCTTGGGCACCACTCTAGGCTTGGGTACCACTCTAGGCTTGGGCCCCACTCTAGGCTTGGGCCCCACTCTAGGCTTGGGCACCACTCTAGGCGTGGGCCCCACTATAGGCTTGAGCCCCACTCTAGGCTTGGGCCCCAGTGTAGGCTTGGGCCCCACTCTAGGCTTGAGCCGCACTCTAGGCTTGGGCCCCACTCTAGGCTTGGGCCCCACTCTAGGCTTGGGCACCACTCTAGGCTTGGGTACCACTCTAGGCTTGGGCCCCACTCTAGGCTTGGGCCCCACTCTAGGCTTGGGTACCACTCTAGGCTTGGGCCCCACTCTAGGCTTGGGCCCCACTCTAGGCTTGGGCACCACTCTAGGCTTGGGCACCACTCTAGGCTTGGGCCCCACTCTAGGCTTGGGCCCCACTCTAGGCTTGGGCCCCACTCTAGGCTTGGGCCCCACTCTAGGCTTGGGCCCCACTCTAGGCTTGGGCCCTAGGCAACTGCCCCATTTGTCTCCCCTTCATTTGTCCCTGACCACACCAGCACATTCTCAGCATTGCTGGCTGTGCAGCTGCCTCACAAGGAGAAGCACAACAAGGAGAGGGAGTTGGAGGTCTGAAGCAGGTGTGCTGATGGCACATCCACCTCAGTCGGGTGGTCAGGGTGATTGAATACTTCAACAAATGCTACATACCACCATCTGTACCACAAGCTTCACACACTGCCCAAAGGACCAGACTCCTAGCACTTACCAACCAACAATCTCCACCTACTAACACTCACACCCACATCTCACGCCTTGCAGACAATGACAGCTATTTAACTATGGCAGGCACAAGGGTCATTAGTTATTCGAATGAATGTGATATGTGTGATATGTTTACGCGCAAATTTATTAATGATGACACTAAGTTGGGTGGCAGTGTGAGCTGCGAGGAGGATGCTATTAGGCTGCAGAGTGACTTGGATAGGTTAGGTGAGTGGGCAAATGCATGGCAGATGAAGTATAATGTGGATAAATGTGAGGTTATCCACTTTGGTGGTAAAAACAGAGAGACAGACTATTATCTGAATGGTGACAGATTAGGAAAAGGGAAGGTGCAACGAGACCTGGGTGTCATGGTACATCAGTCATTGAAGGTTAGCATGCAGGTACAGCAGGCGGTTAAGAAAGCAAATGGCATGTTGGCCTTCATAGCGAGGGGATTTGAATACAGGGGCAGGGAGGTGTTGCTACAGTTGTACAGGGCCTTGGTGAGGCCACACCTGGAGTATTGTGTACAGTTTTGGTCTCCTAACTTGAGGAAGGACATTCTTGCTATTGAGGGAGTGCAGCGAAGATTCAGCAGACTGATTCCCGGGATGGTGGGACTGACCTATCAAGAAAGACTGGATCAACTGGGCTTGTATTCACTGGAGTTCAGAAGAATGAGAGGGGACCTCATGGAAACGTTTAAAATTCTGACGGGTTTAGACAGGTTAGATGCAGGAAGAATGTTCCCAATGTTGGGGAAGCCCAGAACCAGGGGTCACAGTCTGAGGATAAGGGGTAAGCCATTTAGGACCGAGATGAGGAGAAACTTCTTCACCCAGAGAGTGGTGAACCTGTGGAATTCTCTACCACAGAAAGTAGTTGAGGCCAATTCACTAAATATATTGAAAAGGGAGTTAGATGAAGTCCTTACTACTCGGGGGATCAAGGGTTATGGCGAGAAAGCAGGAAGGGGTACTGAAGTTTCATGTTCAGCCATGAACTCATTGAATGGCGGTGCAGGCTAGAAGGGCTGAATGGCCTGCTCCTGCACCTATTTCCTATGTTTCTATGTTTCTATGTTAATGGAGTTTGCAACATGTTGTGGTCTCTCTTATTTCACCCTTGTGCCCAGGAGGACGCTGTCATAGGGCAGGACACGGTGATGGTATGATGGACATGTGATGAGCAAAAGGTTTCTGGGGTTTAAGTCATCCTGGTGAGAGCCCTGATGCCCCTCCTCATCCCTGTGCGCACATGTTCCCACATTTCTGGCTGCCTACGCTCTCTCCGCCGTAGACCCTGGAGGGCGAGGTGACATGTGTAGCAGTGTGGCAAATGTGGCAGTGTAAATCTGTGAACAATAAATGTAGCCACTTTGCGAAACAATGCTGATAAAAATGAACCTTGAAATGACTCATACAAACTGATCCCCTGGTTGAAACTGACCAGAGACCTCAGAAACTAACCTGCTGATAGGTGCGAGTGATTAATGCGGATGCCAGCATCCTGAAGCTGTGTGCCTCCTCTCCCTGTTACTGTCTGGTCCAGGTGCAAAGTTAAGCATCCATAATGAATTTGGCAGATTGGGCGCTCGCTGATGTCACGATCTGCCTGGCGTTGAAGTCCCCGGCGGTACCTTGTACCGGCAGCGCAACGGAGGGTCCGGATTTGCTGTGCACCGCGGGATTCGCCTCACCCCAGCGCTCCTGCATCAGTGCCCCATTACCACCCTCTGCAAGCGCTAACAGGAGGCACTAACCAACTGAATGCTCCCCCCTCTGTTCCTTCCTGACATGCTGCTTGATTTTACCCAAATCACTACTCTGCTCTACAGCCTTGACTTTTGTCTTTAGAATTATAAATTTGCCCTTACCTGAACCTTCTCCCCATGCTGTCTTATTACTTTAAAGCTCTATCTAGCACCCTAGTTATTCAATTCTCCAGGACACTGGTCCCAGCCTGGATAATGTGGAGTCCATCCCAATGGAATAGCTCCCTTTTAGCCCAGTACTGGTGCCAGTGCCCCATGAAACGAAACCCCTGACTCCTGCACCACTCTTTCAGCCACGCATTTCACCTTCTAATCTTTTTGTCCCTGTGACAATTTGTACGTGACTCAGGTAGTAATCCAGAGATTATTTCCTTTGAGGTTATGCTTTTTAATCTCTCAACAGAACCTCATTCCTAGTTCATCCTATCTCCCCACATCAATGGCCTCCTGTAACACAGTGCCATGGTTAATTTGCCCATTCTCCCTGCAGTTTTTGTTCTTATCCACACAGGTAGCACGTACCTCATACCTGTTGGACAAGGACAAAGGCTGAAGTTCCTGCACCACTGCATATGAGGTCCCTTTACCTGCCTGACTCGCAGGCACATCCTCCTGTACCTGACCAATAGCTAAATCTCAATCACTACTTGACATAATGGGTGTGACTGCCTCCTGGGTCAAAGTGTCCAGGTATCTCTCCCTCTCCTTGATACACCGCAATGTCTGCACCTCAGACTCCAGCTCAACAACTCTGAGCCAAAGTCCCTCAACATTTACCGCAGATGTGGTTGCCTGGGATCATGCTGCTCGCCTCAAACTCCCACATGCTGCAGATATTGCACACCTCCTCCACTGCCATCTCTATCCAACCCTTTTTTACTTTATTTAATGAATAAGAGGTTTTATACAATAAATTCTCTTTCTTTTTTTTGTTATTTCAGAAGAATTAATTGATCTGGGGGCCAATTTTAATGACTGCCGCTCACTGCCATCCATTGCCATCCACTGCCTCTCACTGCCATCCACTGCCATCCACTGCCACCCACTGCCGCCCACTGCCATCCACTGCTGCTCACTGCCACCCACTGTCGCCCACTGCTGCCCACTGCCACCCACTGCAATCCACTGCTGCCCACTGCAACCCACTGCCAACCACTGCCTCCCACTGCCTCCCACTGCCGCCCACTGCCACCCACTGCCATCCACTGCCACCCACTGCCATCCACTGCAACCCACTGCCATCCACTGCTGCCCACTGCCACCCAGTGCCATCCACTGCCACCCACTGCCTCCCACTGCCACCCACTGCCATCCACTGCCACCCACTGCCATCCACTGCCACCCACTGCCATCCACTCCCATCCACTGCCGCCCACTGCCATCCACTGCTGCCCAAGGCCACCCACTGCCATCCAGTCCCATCCACTGCCATCCACTGCCACCCACTGCCGCCCACTGCCATCCACTGCCATCCACTGCCGCCCACTGCCACCCACTGCTGCCCACTGCCATCCACTGCCATCCACTGTCACCCACTGCCATCCACTGCCGCCCACTGCCACCCACTGCCATCCACTACCACCCACTGCAACCCACTGCCATCCACTGCCGCCCACTGCAATCTACTGCCGCCCACTGCAACCCACTGCCATCCACTGCTGCCCACTGCCACCCACTGCCATCCACTGCTGCCCACTGCCACCCACTGCCATCCACTGCCTCCCACTGCCATCCACTGCCACCCACTGCCTCCCACTGCCACCCAGTGCCATCCACTGCCACCCACTGCCTCCCACTGCCACCCACTGCCATCCACTGCCACCCACTGCCATCCACTGCCACCCACTGCCATCCACTCCCATCCACTGCCGCCCACTGCCATCCACTGCTGCCCAAGGCCACCCACTGCCATCCAGTCCCATCCACTGCCATCCACTGCCACCCACTGCCGCCCACTGCCATCCACTGCCATCCACTGCCGCCCACTGCCACCCACTGCCGCCCACTGCCATCCACTGCCATCCACTGTCACCCACTGCCATCCACTGCCGCCCACTGCCACCCACTGCCATCCACTACCACCCACTGCAACCCACTGCCATCCACTGCCGCCCACTGCCACCCACTGCAATCTACTGCCGCCCACTGCAACCCACTGCCATCCACTGCTGCCCACTGCCACCCACTGCCATCCACTGCTGCCCACTGCCACCCACTGCCATCCACTGCCTCCCACTGCCATCCACTGCCACCCACTGCCTCCCACTGCCACCCACTGCCATCCACTGCCGCCCACTGCCACCCACTGCCATCCACTGCCGCCCACTGCAACCTACTGCCATCCACTGCCATCCACTGCTGCCCACTGCCACCCACTGCCTCCCACTGCCACCCACTGCCATCCACTGCCGCCCACTGCCATCCACTGCCATCCACTGCCTCCCACTGCCGCCCACTGCTGCCAACATTCCTCTGCTCGAACCGCCCAGTGCCACTTTCGATGTGGCCTGGAGCGGGCGGGAAGGGAGAGCTGCCGGGAAGTGCCCGTCAACGTCAGTGGACGGCCGATGTGCGTAAATTGACTCCCGCCCGCCGAGATGCCCGATTGGTGTGGGCGGGAGTCGGCGGCAGGACGGCGGGGGACCGCTGGGTGGAGGCTGCTCTGTCCTCAACGGTAAGTGTCAAGATCCTGTAACAAAGGTAAGTGGAATGTTGATAAATTATTTATTTACAGGGACTTACCTGGAGGTCCTCAGATGTGGTTTTTTTGTTGGTGACGATTTTTATTTTGACCTCTTCGACCCTCCGTGGGCCCAACTCCATCCTCGGCGGCACTTGGGAGGCAAGCGCCTCTGCCGCTGAGAATGAGACTCCCGCCCGCTGCCGCCCAGATTGGTGGCGTACGTCGTTGGTTTGTCACCCTCCAACATCGAGGGACCTCGGCGATGAAAACCCCGCCGAAAGTACCGTCCGATCCTCGGCGGCCATCGGCGGCACTTTGGGCGGCACTTGGGCGAGCGGAGACCTTGACCAAATTCAGCCCCATAGTTTAAATTATTAATTTAATCCTGTATTAGCAAGTTATCGGGCCTGAACTTGATCAATGAGCTGCCCAATACCACCCACAGCCGCCAAGGTAGTGCTGCCTTAAATATTTTGTTGTGATTCCTCATGTACAGCCCATCTGCCACCCAGATCCCGCGGGGCGGGAGTTTCTTCAGGGAAGTACCACCGGTGCAACTTCCTACTGCCCGCTCAGGCTGGAGGCTCCAAAAATGGGATTGTGGTGGTCTAGGATCCTCTAACATGCTGCTCCCGCCAACCAGACTGACCGCTGGGAAAAAGGTGCTCTGAGCGGGTTGTGATTCGGGCGGCAGGGACAATCGCACAGAATAGTCCAGAATGTACATCCCGGGGAACAGACACACACTGCACCATTATCACACCCTCAGAGTGGTCCAGAGTGTACATCCTGGGTAACATATACACACTGCACCATTATCACACCCTCAGAGTGGTCCAGAGTGCACATCCCAGGGAACATACACACACTGCACCATTATCACACCCTCAGAGTGGTCCAGAGTGCACATCCCGGGGAACAGACACACACTGCACCATTATCACACCCTCAGAGTGGTCCAGAGCTGCACATCCCGGGTAACAGACACACACTGCACCATTATCACACCCTCAGAGTGGTCCAGAGTGTACATCCCGGGTAACAGACACACACTGCACCATTATCACACCCTCAGAGTGGTCCAGAGTACACATCCCGGGGAACAGACACACACTGCACCATTATCACACCCTCAGAGTGGTCTAGAGCTGTACATCCTGGGGAACAGACACACACTGCACCATTATCACACCCTCAGAGTGGTCCAGAGTACACATCCCGGGGAACAGACACACACTGCACCATTATCACACCCTCAGAGTGGTCTAGAGCTGTACATCCTGGGGAACAGACACACACTGCACCATTATCACAGCCTCAGAGTGGTCCAGAGCTGCACATCCCGGGTAACAGACACATACTGCACCATTATCACACCCTCAGAGTGGTCCAGAGAGCACATCCCGAGTAACATACACACACTGCACCATTATCACACCCTCAGAGTGGTCTAGAGCTACACATCCCGGGGAACAGACACACACTGCACCATTATCACACCCTCAGCGTGGCCTAGAGCTGCACATCCCGGGTAATAGACACACACTGCACCATTATCACACCCTCAGAGTGATCCAGAGCTACACATCCCGGGGAACAGACACACACTGCACCATTATCACACCCTCAGAGTGGTCCAGAATGTACATCCCGGGTAACAGACACACACTGCACCATTATCACACCCTCAGAGTGATCCAGAGCTACACATCCCGGGTAACAGACACACACTGCACCATTATCACACCCTCAGAGTGGTCCAGAATGTACATCCCGGGTAACAGACACACACTGCACCATTATCACATCCTCAGAATGAGTTCACAGATGCAAATTAACTGCACAAAGACTTCACAGATGTAAATAAAAAGTACTCTGTTGAAGGGCAGGTGTGGTATAGGAAGTGGAAATGTGCTACGGGATACAGTGAAGACTCGATGGAGGTGTACTATAAGGGTGCTTAGAACATTGCAGGCGGACCAGATTTATTGAGTCCATGTGAATGTTCAGATGGTATGAGCTTATGTCAAATTATTTAGGCAAAAATGAGATCATGTAAGGTTCTGTTAGGTAGGAGGATGTGAACCTGCGAACAACAGGAACTCAAGTATAGAATACAGGACAATAGATATAACGAGTAACATGTCATATCAGGGGTGGGGCTCGGCAATGTGGACTGAAGTGTAAGTCTTAATGTGTGCCCTCCAAGTTGTGCAAATATCTCTCATTCATTGACAGCCTTCCTGCATTGGTCACCCTTGTCGTTGCGAGATCGCCTGATGACAGGACCCAATAAAGAGTCGCATTATATGTGGACGCCAAGATATTGCTCAGAGACCAGTACACCTGAAGGAGGTCTGTCTGTTTCTCAGCACGTACCCCAGATGATATAAAAATGAAACACTGACCAAGAGTTGGTGAACAATGTGTCTGTATTGAATAGTGCAGCATGGCAAATGACAGGACATGCAAACAAGTGAATCCAAAAATTGTACATTATTTCCAAAACCAGTCAAGTGAGAATCCAAACGAACCATGTGAAGCAACAGCAATAGCTTAATGAAGAGTTACCAACATCACCAGCACCAACACCCAACCCTCCATCCACTACCACCACTTCTCTTTCCCCCCCTCGATGTGAGGCCTATTGCCTTCTTCATGGTTCCGCTTTCACCATGGCAACACGCACCCCTGCCCCTCACCGCCTCTGCTCCATGACATTGTGGAGCCTTGCTGCCGTGTTCGTCTTGGAGAGAATGTAGGGGGCGAGATGGAATCCGCTGGCAACTCCTCGGGATCTGTCGGCCTCGTTGGTGAGGTTTCGGGGGTTTGCATGACATGGCCCGAAACCATCGATTGGCACATGACCTCTACAGAGTCGGTGTTTCGCTCCACCGCACTGATGAGCCGCGACATCCTTGTACATTGTATATCCCTGTCTGGAGTAAAAATCAAACAGCGAAGGTGGCTCAATCGTGGCTAACAAGGGAAATTACAGAAAGTGTTAAATCCAAGGAAGAGGCATACAAATTGGCCAGAAAAGGCAGCATACCTGAGGACTGGGAGAAATTTAGAATACAGCAGAGGAGGACAAAGGGTTTAATTAGGAGGGGGAAAATAGAGTACGAGAGGGAGCTTGCCGGAAACATAAAAAAATGACTGCAAAAGCTTCTTTCGATATGTGAAGAGAAAAAGATTAGTGAAGACAAACGTAGGTCCCTTGCAGTCGGACTCAGGTGAATTTATAATGGGGAACAACGAAATAGCAGACCAATTGAACAAATACTTTGGTTCTGTCTTCACAAAGGAAGACACAAATAACCTTCTGAAAGTACGAGGGGACTGAGGGTCTAGTGAAAGGAGGAACTGAAGGATATCCTTATTAGGTGGTAAATTGTGTTAGGGAAATTGATGGGATTGAAGGCCAATAAATCCCCAGGGCCTGAAGGTTAGCATCCCAGAGTACTTAAGGAAGTGGCCCTAGAAATAGTGGATGCATTGGTGATCATTTTCCAACAGTCTATCGATTCTGGATCAGTTCCTATGGACTGGAGGGTAGCTAATGTAACACTACTTTTTAAAAAGGGAGGAAGAGAGAAAACGGGTAATTATAGACTGGGTAGCCTGACATCAGTATTGGGAAAAATGTTGGAATCAATTATTAAGGATGAAATAGCAGCGCATTTGGAAAGCAGTGACAGGATCGGTCCAAGTCAGCATGGATTTATGAAAGGGAAATCATGCTTGACGAATCTTCTGGAATTTTTTGAGGATGTAACTAGCAGAGTGGGCAAGGGAGAACCAGTGGATGTGGTGTATTTCGACTTTCAAAAGGCCTTTGACAAGAGATTGGTGTGAAAAATTAAAGCACATGGTATTGGGGATAATGTACTGGCGTGGATAGAGAATTGGTTGGCAGACAGGAAGCAGAGAGTCGGGATAAACGGTTCCTTTTCGGAATGGGAGGCAGTGACTAGTGGAATGCTGCAGGGCTCAGTCCTGGGACCCTAGCTCTTTACAATATATATTAATGATTGGGATGAAGGAATTGAGTGTAACATCTCCAGGTTTGCAGATGGCACTAAACTGGGTGGCGGTGTGAGCTGTGAGGAGGACACTAAGAGGCTGCAGGGTGATTTGGACAAGTTAGGTGAGTGGGCAAATGCATGGCAGATGCAGTATAATGTGGATAAATGTGAGGTTATCCACTTTGGGGGCAAAAACACGAAGGCAGAATATTATCTGAATGGCAGCAGATTAGGAAAAGGGGAGGTGCAATGAGACCTAGGTGTCATGGTTTATCAGTTATTGAAAGTTGGCATGCAAGTACAGTAGGCGGTGAAGAAGGCAAATGGCATGTTGGCCTTCAGAGCTCAGTGATTTGAGTATAGGAGCAGGGAGGTCTTACTGCAGTTGTACAGGGCCTTGGTGAGTTCAGTTTTGGTCTCCTAATCTGAGGAAGGACGTTCTTGCCATTGAGGGAGTGCAGCGAAGGTTCACCAGACTGAGTCCAGGGATGGCTGGACTGACATTTGAGGAGAGACTGGATCGACTGGGCCTTTATACACTGGAGTTTAGAAGGATGAGAGGGGATCTCATAGAAATATATGAGATTCTGACGAGACTGGACAGGTTAGATGCAGGAAGAATGTTCCCGATGTTGGGGAAGTCCAGAACCATGGGACACAGTCTTAGGATAAGAGGTAGGCCATTTAGGACTGAGATGAGGAGGAACTTCTTCACTCAGAGAGTTATTAACCTATGAAATTCCCTGCTGCAGAGAGTTGTTGATGGCAGTTCATTGGATATATTCAAGAGGGAGTTAGATATAGCCCTTACGGCTAAAGGGATCAAGAGGTATGGAGAGAAAGCAGGAAAGGGGTACCGAGGGAATGATCAGCCATGATCTTATTGAATGGTGGTGCAGGCTCGAAGGGCTGAATGGCCTACTCCTGCACCTATTTTCTATGTTTCTATGTTTCTATGACATACTGCCCCTCACAGCCTCTGCTCCATGACTTTGTGCAGGAGGGCAGTGGAGCCCTGCTGCCATGTTCGTCTTGGAGAGAATGTAGGGGGTGAGATGAAATCCACTGGTAACTCCAGCTCCTTGGGATCTGTCGGCCTCGTTGGTGAGGCATCGGGGGGTTGCATGACATGGCCCGAAAGCATCGATTGGCACATGGCCTCTACAGAGTCGGTGTTTCGCTCCACCGCACTGATGAGCCGCGACATACTGGCAGAATGCTCCTCTGCAAAGGTGGCAATGCTGGCACCTATCCCAGCCCTGGCCTGCAGCAGATCTCGACCTATCTCGACACTCGTCCTCGACAACTGCACCATTTCCTGGAATGCCTCCCCACCGTCCTGCATCCTCATCGGCTTGTTGCATCATCATGGATGATTGTGGCTTGGTGGCTTTTCCGGCACGGCTTCTGTACCTCCCAACACTTGTTCCCACGTCGTCCAATTCGAATCCCAAAAAATCCGACCCCGAAAGCGATGTTGGCCGAACAGGTGACACACATGTCAGGAGGCTGGAGTCCTCCTCTTGCAGCTCCTCGACCTCAAGTAGTTCGAACACTGGCACTTCTCCCTCCTCTCCCTCCTGGTCTTCGTGTCTCTGTCTCTGGGTGGCGGAGGTTGATGTGGGGGATGTGTGTGATCTGGTGGGTGGGGGAAGGAGCTGGTGTGTTGAGCTGCTGATGGTGTCGAGGTGGAAGGCGGGTTGTTTGACACTGCCTTTGTGTATCAGAGGTGGATGGGGTGCATTGATCGGTGCTGTCCCAATCAACATCTGGACGTAGAGGACAACATTTAGGTGTGTAGCGGGGGGGGGGTTGGTCATGTGACATGTTTCCGTCACATTTCTCATTCTTACTTCAAGGACTTCCATCGCTACATGAGCACAGCATTAATGGGCGACACACAGTGCGATAAAAAACAGTTGACATAACATTACATGACCTTGCATGACATGAGCGTGACACAGACCGGAGATTCAGTAATGCTTACCCTGCTCTAGCACGGGATCTGCACCACCCTGTGTGGTGGCACGGGGGTGGTCACCCACCACAGCCAAAGCACGCTCCTCTAAGCTAGTCACCTCGATGAAATCTGGTGAGCCCCCTCCCATGCCACTCTGCTTTGATGTGTTGGATGCTCTTTTCTTCTGCAGAAATAAAAGTTGCAGCCTTTACCTGTTTTGCTCATGTAACACCCGCACACACAACCACACAGACACAACGGACAGAGAACCTTTTGGAATAGTATGGGAGTGCAACAATACATGTTTATTTATTCTTGATGATGCAACCATATGGTTCCATCGTTTCCTACACTGGTCTCCATCCCACACAACATTGCTCACTGAGGACACAGCCTCCCCCATCTCCCGCCAAATGTGTCTGTATTCGGGTGGTGCAGGCTTGCCACGACCATCCCGGGTAAGGTCTTTATAATGGCACTCCAATTCACATACAAGTTCTTCCAGCACCTCCTCACTAAACCAGGGAGCTCTGGGCCTCCCTCCATTCGTGTTATATCTTGAACAAAGCAATGTGACTGAGTACTGTAGACGTGAGTAAGTGTGACCTTAGTCTCTTTATTCTAACTCCAGAGTGCTGGTACAGCATGGGAGGCCTGCTTATAAACATTACTGCCAAGGGATGCTGGGATCCCTTGGAACTCCAACAGATACACTCTCTGGTGGCAGTAGAATGCTGGTTATATCGGGTTGCATACATAACATCACTCCCTCCCAAAGTCAATAGTATACTTATTTACAGGGTGAGACGATCTGGGGCTTTCTGCTCCCTAGACGATCTTCTCGGTACAAATGCAGGTGCAGGTGAGGCGGTTGGTTCTTCGCTGGGCTGCAGCGCAGCTGGCCTTGCTGGGCTTCATGGTCAACCGTGATGTTGGTTGCCACTTGTATGTGCCGGAGGATCAAAGTTGGTGGTGTCTTCTTCAGGTTGCTCGTGGCTGTCTGTGAATCGCAGTTTGGTTTGGTCTAAATGCGTTCTGCAAGTTAGTCCATTTGCGAGTTTGACCTGAAACACCCTACTCCCTTCTTTGGCTATGAAAGTGTCAGCAAGCTATTTGGGACCATGTCCATAGTTGAGTACAAATACAGGGTCATTGACTTCAATATCGCATCACAAATTTGCGCGATCATGGTACATGCTTTGTTGATGCTGCCTATCCTCGACGTGATCATGGAGATCAGGGTGGACAAGACAGAGTCTTGTTTTGAGCACACTTTTCATGAGCAGCTTGGCTGGGGGAACCCCGGTGAGCGAGTGGGATCTAGTGCGGTAGCTGAGCATGACTCGGGGCAGGCGGGTCTGCAGGGAGCCTTCCGACATGCGTTTCAAGCTTTGCTTGATGAATGAACTGCCCGTTCTGCCTGGCCGTTGGATGCGGGCTTGAATTGGACAGATGTGATGTGCTTGATCCCATTGCGGGTCATGAATTCCTTGAATTCAACACTGGTGAAGCTTTTCATTCTCTTTTCTATTTCAGTAAGTAACCTTTAGCATTGTTGCTGCCAAATTAAGTTCATCTAGGGGTTAAGTCATGACAGGAGAGCTCGGACACGTGTTATGCTCTTTCTGTACCATGTGGGAAATCAGGGACGCCTCCGGTGTCCCTGACAACTCCGTGTGCGGGAAGTGTATCCGCCTCCAGCTCCTGACGAACCGTGTTGCGGAACTGGAGCTGCGGGTGGATTCACTTTGGAGCATGCACAATGCTAAGAAAGATGTGAATAGCACATTTCATGAGTTGGTCTTACCGCAGGTTAAGGGTTCACAGCCAGATAGGGAATGGAAGACCAACAGGAAGAGCAGTGCAAGGAAGATAGTGCAGGGGTCCCCTGCGGTCATCCACCTGCAAATCAGATACACCGCTTTGGGTTAGGTTGAGGGGGATGACTAATCAGGGGAGAGCAGCAGCAGCCAGGTTCATGGCAGCGTGGCTAGCTCTGCTGCACAGGAGGGCAGGAAAAAGAGTGAGAGAGCAATAGTGATAGGGGATTCGATTGTAAGGTGAATAAATAGGCATTTCTGCGGCCGCAACCAAGACTCCAGGATGGTATGTTGCCTCCCTGGTGCAAGGATCAAGGATGTCTCGGAGCGGGTGCAGGACATTCTGAAAAGGGAGGGTGAACAGTCAGTTGTTGTGGTGCATATAGGTACCAATGATATAGGTAAAAAATGGGATGAGGTCCTACGAGACAAATTTAGGGAGCTAGGAGTTAAATTAAAAAGTACGACCTCAAAAGTAGTAATCTCAGGATTTCTACCAGTGCCACGTGCCAGTCAGAGTAGGTATCGCAGGATAGCTCAAATGAATACATGGCTTGAGCAGTGGTGCAGAAGGGAGGGATTCAAATTCCTGGGACATTGGAACCGGTTCTAGGGGCGGTGGGACCAGTACAAACTGGACGGTCTGCACCTGGACAGGACCGGAACCAATGTCCTAGGGGGAGTGTTTGCTAGTGCTGTTTGGGAGGAGTTAAAACTAATATGGCAGGGGGATGGGAACCTATGCAGGGAGACAGAGGGAAATAAAATGGAGACAGAAGCAAAAGATAGAAAGGAGAATAGTAAAAGTGGAGGGCAGAGAAACCCAAGGCAAAAAACGAAAAGGGCCACTTTATAGCAGAATTCGGAAGGGCCAAAGTATGTTAAAAAGACAAGCCTGAAAGCTCTGTGCCTCAATGCGAGGAGTATTCGGAATAAGGTGGACAAATTAACTGCGCAGATAGCAGTTAACGGGTATGATGTGATTGGCATCACGGAGACATGGGTGACCAAGGCTGAGAACTCAACATGCAGGAGTATTCAGCATTTAGGATATATAGACAGAAAGGAAAAGGAGGCGGGGTGGCATTGCTGGTTAAAGAGGAAATTAATGCAATTGTAAGGAAGGACATTAGCTTGGATCATGTGGAATTGGTATGGGTGAAGCTATGGAATAGCAAAGGGCAGAAAACGCGAGTGGGAGTTGTGTACAGGCCACCAAATAGTAGTACTGAAGTTGGGGACAGCATCAAACAAGAAACAAGGGATGTGTGCAATAAAGGTACAGCAGTAATCATGGGCGACTTTAATCTATATATTGATTGGGCTAACCTAACTGGTAGCAATGCGGTGGAGGAGGATTTCCTGGAGTGTATTAGGGATGGTTTTCTAGACCAATATGTTGAGGAACCAACCAGAGAGCTGGCCATCCAAGACTGGGTGATGTGTAATGAGAAGGGACGAATCAGCAATCTTGTTGTGCGAGGCCCCTTGGGGAAGAGTGACCATAATATGGTAGAATTCTTTATTAAGATGGTGAGTGACAAAGTTAATTCAGAAACTAGTGTCCTGAACTTAAGGAAAGGTAACTTTGATGGTATGAGGCGCGAATTGCCTAGATTAGTCTGGCAAATGATGCTTAAAGGGTTGACGGTGGATAGGCAATTGCAAACCTTTAAAGATCACATGGATGAACTTCAACATTTGTAAATCCCTCTCTGGAGTAAAAATAAAACGGTGAAGGTGGCTCAACCGTGGCTAACAAGGGAAATTAAGGATAGTGTTAAATCCAAGGAAGAGGCATACAAATTAGCCAGAAAAAGTAGCAAGCCGGAGGACTGGGAGAAATTTAGAATACAGCAGAGGTGGACAAAGGGTTTAATTAAGAGGGGGAAAATAGAGTACGAGAGTAAGCTTGCCGGATACATAAAAAGTGACTGCAAAAGCTTCTATAGATATGTGAAGAGAAAAAGATTAGTGAAGACAAACGTTGGTCCCTTGCAATCGGATTCGGGTGAATTTATAATGGGGAACAGAGAAATGGCAGACCAATTGAACAAGTACTTTGGTTCTGTCTTCACAAAGGAAGACACAAATAACCTTCCCGATGTACTAGGGGACCGAAGGTCTTGTGAAAAGGAGGAACTGAAGGATATCCTTATTAGGCGGGAAATTGTGTTCGAGAAATTGACGGGATTGAAGGCCGATAAATCCCCAGGACCTGATAGTCTACATCCCAGAGTACTTAAGGAAGTGGCCCTTGAAATAGTGGATGCTTTGGTGATAATTTTCCAACAGTCTATGGACTCTGGATCGGTTCCTATGGACTGGAGGGTTGCTAATGTAACACCACTTTTTAAAAAAGGAGGGAGAGAAAAAACGGGTAATTATAGACGGGTTAGCCTGACATCAGTAGTGGGGAAAGTGTTGGAATCAATCATTAAGGATGAAATAGCAGCACATTTGGAAAGCAGTGATAGGATTGGTCCAAGTCAGCATGGATTTATGAAGGGGAAATCATGCTTGACGAATCTTCTGGAATTTTTTGAGGATGTAACCAGTAGAGTGGACAAGGGAGAACCAGTGGATGTGGTGTATTTGGACTTTCAAAAGGCTTTTGACAAGATCCCACACAAGAGATTGGTGTGCAAAATTAAAGCACATGATATTGGGGGTAATGTACTGACGTGGATAGAGAACTGGTTGGCAGACAAGAAGCAGAGAGTCGGGATTAACGGGTCCTTTTCAGAATGGCAGGCAGTGACTAGTGGAGTGCCGCAGGGCTCAGTGCTGGGACCCCAACTCTTTACAATATACATTAATGATTTGGATGATGGAATTGAGTGTAATATCTCCAAGTTCGCAGATGACACGAAACTGGGTGGCGGTGTGAGCTGTGAGGAGGATGCTAAGAGGCTGCAGGGTGACTTGGACAGGTTAGGCGAGTGGGCAAATACATGGAAGATGCGGTATAATGTGGATAAATGTGAGGTTATCCACTTTGGGGGCAAAATCACGAAGGCAGAATATTATCTGAATGGCGGCAGATTAGGAAAAGGGGAGGTGCAGCGAGACCTGGGTGTCATGTACATCAATCATTGAAGATTGGCATGCAGGTACAGCAGGCGGTGAAGGCAGAAAATGGTATGTTGGCCTTCATAGCAAGGGGATTTGAATATAGGAGCAGGGAAGTCTTATTGCAGTTGTACAGGGCCTTGGTGAGGCCCCAACTGGAATATTGTGTTCAGTTTTGGTCTGCTAATCTGAGGAAGGACATTCTTGCTATTGAGGGAATGCAGCGGAGGTTCACCAGACTGATTCCCGGGATGGCAGGACTGTCATATGAGAAGAGAGTGGATCGACTGGGCCTGTATTCACTGGAGTTTAGAAGGATGAGAGGGGATCTCATAGAAACATATAAAATTCTGACGGGACTGGACAGGTTAGATGCAGGAAGAATGTTCCCAATGTTGGGGAAGTCCAGAACCAGGGGTCACAGTCTAAGGATAAGGGGTAAGCCATTTAGGACCGAGATGAGGAGAAACTTCTTCACCCAGAGAGTGGTGAACCTGTGTAATTCTCTACCACAGAAAGTAGTTGAGGCCATTTCACTAAATATATTCAAAAGGGAGTTAGATGAAGTCCTTACTACTCGGGGAATCAAGGGGTATGGCGAGAAAGCAGGAAGGGGGTACTGAAGTTTCATGTTCAGCCATGAACTCATTGAATGGCGGTGCAGGCTAGAAGGGCTGAATGGCCTACTCCTGCACCTATTTTCTATGTTTCTATGTTTCTATGAACACCTCGATCAAATCTCCCCTTAATCTTCACTGCTCTAAGGAGAACAACCTCAATTTCTCCATCTCTCAACACAACTGAAATCTTCCCACCCTGGACCCGTTCTAGTAAATCTCCTCTGCACCCACTCTCAGGCCTTGCCATCCTTCCTAAAGTGTGGTGCCCAGAGTTAGCCACAGGACTCTTGATGGGGCCTAACCATGTTTTATAAAGGCTTAGTATATTTTGTCTCACATATTTGAAGATAACTAATTTTCAGGGTTATGGGGAAAAAGCTGGGGTGTGGGACTAAATTAAACAACTCTTCCAAAGGGCCAGCCCAGGCACGACGGGCCGAAGGACCTCCTTCTGTGCTGTAAGATTCGATGGGCCAGATTTTCCACTGTTTTTGCATGCATAACGCCCACTTAATGCCCATTTCACTGCTGAAATGACGTATAACGCCCATATATCGCCCACTTAGCCACAAAGTGGAAACTGACGGGCATTTTCGGACATTTGTCGCCGAGCATTACTTTCCCCATGTGCGTAACGCCGGGAAAAAATAATACCGACCGCCCAACATTTTTTGGGCGGAATCATCAGAATGGGCGAAATCAACGGCCACAATATCGGCCAGCGGTAGTTTCCGCATGTAATTAACGCCGAGATTCAATAATACCGCCTGCCCATCTTTTTTTGTCGTAAAGATCACATTTGCCAAAAATAACGGGCAGGAGATCACCCAGCCTGACTTTCACCACCTCGCACACATCTCGCCCACAATATCGTTCACCCAAAACACCGCTCAGAAAAAGTGCAACTCTTCTGACCGAATCACAGCGGTGTGGACGCCATTTTTTAAATCGCAGATCGTTTCATTCAAAAGGCTGCTTCAACTTCGGGGGAGTTTGCATTGACTCTGGAGTTCTTCTCAGGTGAAGTGACCATCTCAACAGATATATTTTCAGACTCTGGACTATTGGGGGTTTAGTGTAGGTGTATTTTAGTGAGGAAATTATTGTTTCTGATCAATCACTATTATACTTTCATTGCAATGGGGCCAGCCATTTTTCAGCCTGCATCGATTAATACGCAGCTGCTGCAGAGTGCAGATGGCTCAATGTGTGATGCACATCATTATGTCCCCAATTTAACACATGCAAGAATGAGGAGGAGGTCCAGACCATACACACCCCACACTTACAGGTAAAAGAGGTTTTACCTCGACATGTCCGAGCACACCTGCCTTCGGAGAATGCACTTCCACAAGGTGGTGATCAATGAAATATGTGAGCTCATCAGGCCACATATGTAGCCTGCCATCAGGACATCAGTGTCGGTCGAGGTCAAGGTCACCGCGGCACTATCTTTCTACGTGTCCGGTTCCTTTCGGGACTTTGCGGTCGAGATTTCCCTTCTATCTCACCATGCCAACCATCGCTGCATTAGATAGGTCACAGAGGCCCTGTACGCATGAAGGATGGACTTTATCAGCTTCTTCATGACCATGGAGGCTCGGACTGACAGGGCTGGAGCATTCTACCTCATTGCTAACTTCCCCAGGGTGCAGGGAGCAATACAGTGCACTCACATTTCCATGCGGCCACCTTCTCAGGACCCAGAGATTTTTCAGAACAGAAAAGGATTTCACTCCCTGAAGGTCCAACTAGTTGTCGACCACAACCAGATCATAATGGCAGTGAATGCCAAATGTCCGGGCAGCTTCGATCAGGCTCACACCCTGCGTGAGAGTGCTGTCTCTGACATCTTTAAGAGTCAGCCACAAGGATAATGCTGGATGCTTGGTGATAACTGATATGGCCTCATCACCTGGCTGATGATCCCCCTGGTGACACCCACACCGAGGCCGAGAAGCGATACAACCGGAGCCACAGAGACACATGCAATGTGGTCCAGAAAACAATAACTGTGCTTAAACAGCGCTTCAGATGCCTGGACCACTCAGGAGGGGAGCTACAATCCAACACTGAGCAAGTAGGTAAATTCGTGGTCGTGTGCTCCATGCTGCACAACCTGGCTATCAGGAGGGGACAAGAATTGCCAGAAGGGACTGATGCTCCACCTCAGGAGAGAGAGGAAGAGGAGGACGAGGGGCTGGACACTGACCTAGGGCCGGACAATCAGGCTGACTATGCAACCATGCCTACGCTCCCCTCCAGACCTCAGGAAAGTGCCCATGGTGGCTACATAGCTGCAAGACTCTTATGTGAAGAGCTGATATCTGAACGATTTGCCTGAGAGAACGTTGCTGTAAGTGACAACGCTGACACACTGCTGTGTGTGTGCAGCTCAGACATCAATGGTGGCCATTACCTTGGTGCCAGTTAAAGTTTACTTTGATTGAATTAAGTTTTATTTAACCCTTTCATGTTAAGGAATCACCAGTGTGTAACAGTCCAGCTATCTGAGACAATGCGCAACAAGGTTATGTTCAATAAAAAAATGTTTTTCCAACATTGGCCTGAAATCTTAAGTATCTTGGGCAAAAACACCCCATCCCCGCCCACACCCCACTTTTTTCACCATTGACATCAATCAAATATTCAACATGTCCAGCAACACAGAATACAAAGGCAAAGCAGGAGGGTGGTCCCCTCCCCCCATACATTACAACAAATTGCATACACCCAGATGGAGATATAACACAGTCATCACCTGCGGACATGCACCTCACTTTCCTTCCCCCCTCCCCTTCTTCTCCCCACCTCTA
Organism: Pristiophorus japonicus; assembly: GCF_044704955.1. Lineage (NCBI taxonomy): Eukaryota > Metazoa > Chordata > Chondrichthyes > Pristiophoridae > Pristiophorus > Pristiophorus japonicus. The sequence continues at coordinate 318,012,405 of NC_091979.1, forward strand.
CCCCTTCCCCTCCTCGCTCCACGCCGCCTGGCCGAAGAGCTCCTCAGGTGGAGCCTCATTGCGGGGGGTATGAAGGCAGAGACGGTGGTTGCATGGGTACGGGAGCGGGGGGTGCCGAGGGGGGAAGATTCTCTGATCCAGAAGCAGGATCTTGGTCCTGCCTCTCATCTGTCGTTCACAGTGGTGGTGCGGAACCGAGGGATGGAGTGCCACTCTCGGGGACCACTGGGAGGCCTGTGCCAGCAGTGTTCCTGGCTATCTCCTCCAGGGCCTCTGCCATCCATGGAACGTACTCAGTCATGGTGGCCAGCTGTCGGGATATGCCCCCCAATGCATCAAGGAGCTGGTCATCAATGTTTACAGTCCTCCTGGACAAGTCTACCATCTCTCCGCTCTCATGTCGCACTCGTGGACCAGACCTGCCGTGTCCACGAAACCTCCGCGGGGTGGGCGCCGTCCTGAGGACAAATGGGGTGCCCTGTGGCCAGGTGCTTGGAGCCGGTACCTCCAGAGTGGAGGCGGGAATGACCGGAGTAGCACGAGATGGCCTTGGGGTGGAATGGCTTCTGGAGCGTGGTGATGCAGGTTCCTCGAAGTCCGCGCTCTCATCCGTAGAGAAGAGACCCAGCGGATTGCCGGGCGAGAATCGGACCTCCTCAGCAGATGTAGGATCGTCTGGTGAGTCTGGCCCCGCGCCCCCACCTTTTGGCCTCTGTGGTCTTGCCTGGGGTTGTGCTGCTGGCTGATCTGCAAAACACAAATGAGGTTATTAGAGGAGAAGGGGGTGCTAGGGTGAAAAGGTGAGTCCAGCGCTACACACAGCATATGCACGATAAAAGCATCACCGCTCTCAAAATCATCACAGACATCACATTTCATGACCATCAACACATTGTGCATTGCAATGATTTCATTAGGCCAGCATTATTTCTAGGAAAAATTTATATGATTGTTCAGATATGAGTGGGTGTGGCATGTATTGACTTTACATCACGCAATGGTGTATACTTTACTCACATTGCATCACTTCAGGGTCTGCAGCTCCTTGCGTGGCCATCCAGGGGCTGCTTCCCCATGAGTGCAAGCACCCGCTCCTCCATCTCAGTGATGTCGCTGGGGACTGGTGGCCCCTCACCCGTTCACCTCTGCACGGACCTCATCGCCGATAGCTTCTTCTGTAAAAGGTGACAAGACGACATGGCATGAGATCATTGTGTGAGATCTTTGCTTGGTTCTGTCACAGAGACTGAGACAACACATAACCGACAGATGTAATCATGATTATTATGATAATTATCATTCTTTACCTAAAGACGTACACCGTGACCGCAGGTCTTGACTTCAACGTTCCCGGTAAAAGTGAAAGACCTCCCATCTGCTGATAGTCACTCATGGTACTTACAAATCAAATTATATAACTACATAAGTACATGTATATCAATGTAATACTTACTCTTGTGGATCCCACAAGGTCGTTCCATCGTTTGCGGCACTGGTTGCCCTCACGCACCACGTTGGTCGCCGACGAGACCACCTCTGTTATCTCGGTCCATATCTTCTGGTAGGCCTTTGGGGTGGGCTTCCCACGCCCTCCTTGGGTCACATCACCCCAGCGTGACTCGACCTCCTGCAGGAGGGAGGCATTTGCCTCATCCGAGAACCTCCTGGCTCTTTTGCAGCCTCCAATGTGTTCGTCTCCCAGCTCACTGCTCTCTCCAGTGTTAGTCTCCACAGTATGTTGTGATGCCTCCTCCTCTCCCTCCATTTTAGGCCAAATTTGGGCAAATACCTGTTTGGTAACAGCTAAGTTTTGTTTCCCTATTTGCTCCAAAGCTCTAAACTCTCCCTCCTTCCTCCCAAAGCAGCCACACCACACCCACACACACCTTCATTCCCTCTCAGCTCCCTCTCTCTCTGTCTCCTCTTCTGCGCATGTCATGGTGACTCTTGACCTCCTGAATCACGGGAATCGAGCGTTGCCATGCCGTTGCTAAGGACGGCCACACTTTACGGCAGAAGGTCAGAGAGATTTAACGCTACCGCCCATTTCATATCGCTCGTGGTAACGCCCAATTTCAAAAATGGAGACTAGGGGCTTTGAGAATGGGCGACAAGCCGGCGATCTGAAAACCCATTTTGACCACCCACACTGGAAATAACGCACATTTTTGGGCGATCTGTACAAAAGTGCAAAATCTAGTCCGACGATTCCTGTCTTTTGTACTCTATGCCTCTATATAAAAAGCCAAGGATCCTGTATGCCTTTTTAACAGTCTTCTCAACTTGTCTTCCACCTTCAAAGACTTGCGTACTTACATGCGCTCTTTTTCTGCACCCTTCAAAATTGGGCCATTTACCTTATATTGCCTCTCCTCATTTTTCGTACCAAAATGAATCACTTCACATGTCTCTGCATTAGATTTCATCTGCCAGGTGTCTGTCCATTGCACCAGTTTTTTTACGTTCTCCTGAAACCTGTTACTATCCTCCTCACTGTTTAATATATTTCTGAGTTTCATCTCATCTGCAAACATTGAAACTATGCCCCATACACCTACGAGCAGCTCATTAATATGTATATAACAAGACCAGTTGTCCAAACACATTTCCCTACAGTCTGAAAAACAAGCGTTCACTACTACTGCCTGCTTTCTGTCCCTTAGCTAATTTTATATGGACACAGCCACTGGCCCTTTTATCCCATGGGCTTCAATTTTGCTAACAAGTCTAATATGTGGCACTTCATCAAACTCCTTTTAAACTCCATATGCACAATATCAACTGCATTACTCTCTTCAAGCCTCTCCGTTACTTTATCAAAGAACTCAATCAAGTTCGACAAACTTGATTTGCCTTTAACAAATCTGTGCTTGCTTTCATTTAGTAGCGTATACTTTGACAAATGCCAATTAATTTTGTCCCGGATTCTTGTTTCTGAAGTTTTCCATACCATCGATGTTAGGTGACTGGCCTGTATTTGTCGGGTTTATCCCTCTCCCCATGTTTGAACAGGGGTATAACATTTGCAATCCTCCAGTCCTCTGGCACCACTCACAGGTCTGAGAAGGATTGGAAGATTGTGGTCAGAGCTTCCGCAATTTCCTCTCTTACTTCCTTCAGCAACATTGGATTCATCCCGTCTGGACAGGGTGACTTTTCTAATTGGATCCATTTCAGTTTGTGTTGATTCCTTGAAATCCGATTGTTCTATCGGAATTGCATAACCCACAACTCTCTTATTCTCCTGTCAATGTATATGGCCCATGGGATCATGTGACCCATATCATTAATATTGCTCTAGTGATCTGATTGGTCTGTGGGAACATGTAACCTGCGGGAGGGGACTAATTGGTCTGTTTTCTTTCAATAATGAAAGACACTCTGATTCCTTGTTTAAACAGGCCCTGCTCCCACCTCGGCCTCACCAGTCAGGGCCAGAATTGTCCCCCTCGAGGGCTTCAGGCTGTTAGTCTCATGTTCCCCGCTCTTCTTACTGTGTGAAGATGCCTTTGTACATTTAAAATGTATGAATACAGCTGCACTGAGCGGGCTGCAAAGGATTAGGAACTCAGCTCTGTGGCCTTAGGCTGGGGGAATTTCCTGGAAGTGACCATCCCCTTTACACTCATGGCCCTGACCCTGGGATTGGGGATGGTGTCAGTGCGAGGGCAGACTGCTGGGCAGGACGTGCTGCTCCAGCACAGTTCCAGTGGCTCAGCAGCCTGACTAGACTTTCCAGTTCTAGGAGTTACCGACATTGAGATCAATTTACCATGGAGATGTCACTGAAGCATGTTGTATAATTGCATTCCAGAGGAGGTTTTCAGTAATATGGTGAGAAGGCGGAGAGAAAACAGTGGGGGTAAGTTTTGTTTACCAGATTCAGTTTCTAGTTTCACATTCAGGAAACCAATAATCTGGAAATGACAACACACCGAGTACTGTGATCACTCAACTCACCATCGGAGGTAAAGTTGACGAAGGAATTCCTTACTCAACTTTACCTCCGATGGTGAGTTGAGTGAGCACAGTACTCGGTGTGTTATCATTTCCATACAAACAGAATTATGAGATTTAGGGAGTGAAATTCCCCTTTTTTATAACTCCATTAGCGCCTCTGCGGGGTGCTAATGGGGCGCATCAAGATTATCGCCCGGGGAAGGGGTCGATAGCGCCAGCGGGGAAATTGCCCCTGGAGATTTGGGGGCTGCGTGTCGTTGAGCCCCGGCTGGCACATGCCCAGCAATAACCTCATCAGCATGTGAGGGGACCCCTCACCGCCCCACACCAACCCCTGAGCACCCCGTAGGGTAACTTAGCCCGCGGGCACCGAGGATGGTGCAGCCGGTGTCACCGCCCCACACCAACCACTGAGCACCCCGGAGGGTAACTTAGCCCGCGGGCACCGAGGATGGTGCAGCCGGTGCCACCGCCAGCTTTGCGGGACGCGAACCTGGCAGACATCCGCCACTGGAGCACCCTTTAAAAGGGAGGCCATTTACGCCATGGGCCGCCATATTCTTCTGTCGGTCCAACAATGGTGGCCCGCGCATTGACCGGGCTGCCATCCTGCAGCCCACAGCTCCGTTATGGGTGCCCGGCTGTTGACCCGGTCGAGGGCATCCCTGGTGGACCAGTGGGGGCTGCCAAAGGGACGGCAGAGCGCGCAGCGGCCTTCCCCTTTAATTGAAGGGGCGGGGTTTCTGCCGCGTCAGCGCTAAGGGGAGATCTGCGAAGCACTGATGTTGCCAGCGAGGCACTGAGCTCCGGAGCATGGCCGTGGACTCGGCATCACACTACTGCCTGGGAGCACCCCTCCACGGACACAGAGCACCTCCGATACTGCTCCGCCCCTCGAAGTGACGAATAAATGTCCCGGCCCCGGAAGGTTACCGCCACCAAACGGGGCGCTGGGCAATTTTGCTCACTTAGATCATTGGAATTCCTTCTGGATTTAAATTTACATTTACATAGAAACATAGAAACATAGAAAATAGGTGCAGGAGTAGGCCATTCGGCCCTTCTAGTCTGCACCGCCATTCAATGAGTTCATGGCTGAACTTGCAACTTCAGTACCCCCTTCCTGCTTTCTCGCCATACCCCTTGATCCCCCTAGTAGTAAGGACTTCATCTAACTCCTTTTTGAATATATTTAGTGAATTGGCATCAACAACTTTCTGTGGTAAAGAATTCCACAGGTTCACCACTCTCTGGGTGAAGATGTTTCTCCTCATCTCGGTCCTAAATGGTTTACCCCTTATCTTTAGACTGTGACCCCTGGTTCTGGACTTCCCCAACATTGGGAACATTCTTCCTGCAACGAACCTGTCTAAACCCGTCAGAATTTTAAACGTTTCTATGAGATCCCCTCTCATTCTTCTGAACTCCAGTGAATGCAAGCCCAGTTGATCCAGTCTTTCTTGATATGTCAGTCCCGCCATCCCGGGAATCAGTCTGGTGAACCTTCGCTGCACTCCCTCAATAGCAAGAATGTCCTTCCTCAAGTTAGGAGACCAAAACTGTACACATTACTCCAGGTGTGGCCTCAGCAAGGCCCTGTACAACTGTAGCAGCACCTCCCTGCCCCTGCACTCAAATCCCCTCGCTATGAAGGCCAACATGCCATTTGCTTTCTTAACCGCCTGCTGTACCTGCATGCCAACCTTCAATGACTGATGTACCATGACACCCAGGTCTCGTTGCACCTCCCCTTTTCCTAATCTGTCACCATTCAGATAATAATCTGTCTCTCTGCTTTTACCACCAAAGTGGATAACCTCACATTTATCCACATTATACTTCATCTGCCAAGCATTTGCCCACTCACCTAACCTATCCAAGTCACTCTGCAGCCTAATAGCATCCTCCTTGCAGCTCACACTGCCACCCAACTTAGTGTCATCCGCAAATTTGGAGATGCTACATTTAATCCCCTCGTCTAAATCATTAATGTACAATGTAAACAGCTGGGGCCCCAGCACAGACCCTTGCGGTACCCCACGAGCCACTGCCTGCCATTCTGAAAAGTACCCATTTACTCCTACTCTTTGCTTCCTGTCTGACAACCAGTTCTCAATCCATGTCAGCACACTACCCCTAATCCCATGTGCTTTAACTTTGCACATTAATCGCTTGTGTGGGACCTTGTCGAAAGCCTTCTGAAAGTCCAAATATACCACATCAACTGGTTCTCCCATGTCCACTCTACTGGAAACATCCTCAAAAAATTCCAGAAGATTTGTCAAGCATGATTTCCCTTTCACAAATCTATGCTGACTTGGACCTATCATGTCACCTCTTTCCAAATGCGCTGCTATGAAATCCTTAATAATTGATTCCATCATTTTACCCACTACTGAGGTCAGGCTGACCGGTCTATAATTCCCTGTTCTCTCTCTCTCCCTCCTTTTTTAAAAAGTGGGGTTACATTGGCTACCCTCCACTCGATAGGAACTGATCCAGAGTCAATGGAATGTTGGAAAATGACTGTCAATGCATCCGCTATTTCCAAGGCCACCTCCTTAAGTACTCTGGGATGCAGTCCATCAGGCCTTGGGGATTTATCGGCCTTCAATCCCATCAATTTCCCCAACACAATTTCCCGTCTAATAAGGATTTCCCTCAGTTCCTCCTCCTTACTAGACCCCCCGACCCCTTTTATAACCGGAAGGTTGTTTGTGTCCTCTTTAGTGAATACCGAACCAAAGTACTTGTTCAATTGGTCTGCCATTTCTTTGTTCCCCGTTATGACTTCCCCTGATTCTGACTGCAGGGGACCTACATTTGTCTTTACTAATCTTTTTCTCTTTACATATCTATAGAAACTTTTGCAATCCGTCTTAATGTTCCCTGCAAGCTTCTTCTCGTACTCCATTTTCCCTGCCCTAATCAAACCCTTTGTCCTCCTCTGCTGAGTTCTAAATTTCTCCCAGTCCCCGGGTTCGCTGCTATTTCTGGCCAATTTGTATGCCACTTCCTTGGCTTTAATAATATCCCTGATTTCCCTTGATAGCCACGGTTGAGCCACCTTCCCTTTTTTATTTTTATGCCAGACAGGAATGTACAATTGTTGTAGTTCATCCATGCGGTCTCTAAATGTCTGCCATTGCCCAGCCACAGTCAACCCCTTAAGTATCATTCGTCAATCTATCCTAGCCAATTCACGCCTCATACCTTCAAAGTTACCCTTCTTTAAATTCTGGACCATGGTCTCTGAATTAACTGTTTCATTCTCCACCCTAATGCAGAATTCCACCATATTATGGTCACTCTTCCCCAAGGGGCCTCGCACAACGAGATTGCTAATTAATCCTCTCTCATTACACAACACCCAGTCTAAGATGGCCTCCCCCTAGTTGGTTCTTCAACATATTGGTCTCGAAAACCATCCCTTATGCACTCCAGGCAATCCTCCTCCACCGTATTGCTTCCAGTTTGATTAGCCCAATCTATGTGCATATTAAAGTCACCCATTATAATTGCTGCACCTTTATTGCATGCACCCCTAATTTCCTGTTTGATGCCCTCCCCAACATCACTACTACTGTTTGGAGGTCTGTGCACAACTCCCACTAACGTTTTTTGCCCTTTGGTGTTCTGCAGCTCTACCCATATAGATTCCACATCATCCAAGCTAATGTCCTTCCTAACTGTTGCATTAATCTCCTCCTTAACCAGCAATGCTACCCCACCTCCTTTTCCTTTTATTCTATCATTCCTGAATGTTGAGTACCCCTGGATGTTGAGTTCCCAGCCCTGATCATCCTGGAGCCACGTCTCTGTAATCCCAATCACATCATATTTGTTAACATCTATTTGCACAGTTAATTCATCCACCTTATTACGGATACTCCTTGCATTAAGACACAAAGCCTTCAGGCTTGTTTTTTTAACACCCTTTGCCCTTTTAGAATTTTGCTGTACAGTGGCCCTTTTTGTTCTTTGCCTTAGGTTTCTCTGCCCTCCACTTTTCCTCATCTCCTTTCTGTCTTTTGCTTTTGTCTCCTTCTTGTTTTCCTCTGTCTCCCTGCATTGGTTCCCATCCCTCTGCCATATTAGTTTAACTCCTCCCCAACAGCACTCGCAAACACTCCCCCGAGGACATTGGTTCTGGTCCTGCTCAGGTGCAGACCGTTCGGTTTGTACTGGTCCCACCTCCCCCAGAACCGGTTCCATGCCCCAGGAATTTGAATCCCTCCCTGCTGCACCATTGCTCAAGCCACGTATTCATCTGCGCTCTCCTGCGATTCCTACTCTGACTAGCACGTGGCACTGGTAGCAATCCTGAGATTACTACTTTTGAGGTCCTACTTTTTAATTTAGCTCCTAGCTCCTTCCATTCGTTTCATAGGACCTCATCCCTTTTTTTTACCTATGTCGTTGGTACCAATGTGCACCACGACAACTGGCTGTTCTCCCTCCCTTTTTAGAATGTCCTGCACCCGCTCAGAGATATCCTTGTCCCTTGCACCAGGAAGGCAACATACCATCCTGGAGTCTCGGTTGTGGCCGCAGAAACGCCTATCGATTCCCCTTACAATTGAATCCCCTATCACTATCGCTCTCCCACTCTTTTTCCTGCCCTCCACTTTTATTTAGAATATTGTACATGGAGTTTGTTTCCAGAAATAGAATAACATACACAGCAATTCAGTTGCCAGCTCTGTTAAACATTTCTACTGACTTTGTGATCCCGATTTTAACTCCAAGGGCTAGACTTTCCACCTTTGTGCAGATCGCCCAAAAGTGGGCGTTATTTCCGGCGTGGGCGGTAAATATGTGTTTTCAGATCGCCGGATTATCGCCCATTTTCAAACACCCGCGTTTCCATTTTATAAAATGGCCGTTACCTTGAGCGATCTGAAATGGGTGTTAGCGTTAAATCTTTGACCTTCTGCCATAAAGTGTCGCCGTCCTTAGCAACAGCATGACAACGCTCGTTTCCTGCGCTTCAGGAGGTCAGGGGTCATCATTACATGCGAATAAGAGGAGACAGAGAGAGAGGGAGCAGAGAGGGAGTGAGGGCATGTGTGGGTGTGGTGTGGGTGCTTGTTTGGCTACTTTGGGAGGTAGGGAGAGTTTTGACATTAATACACAATTGTGAGAAAAATGTTAGCTGTTACCAGCCAGATATTTTCTCTAATTTGATGCCTACAATGGAAGGAGTGGAGGAGATGACACAGCACACTGTGGAGACTAACGCTGGCGGGAGCAGTGAGCTGGGAGAGGAACAATTGGGAGGATGAAAGAGAGACAGGAGGTTCTCGGATGAGGCAAATGCCTCCTTCCTGCAGGAGGTCGAGTCACGCTGGGGTGATTTGACCCAGGGAGGGCGTGGGAAGCCCACCCCAAAGGCCTACCAGAAGATATGTGCTGAGATAGCCGAGGTGGTCTCGTCGGTGACCAACGAGGTACATGAGGGCAACCAGTGCTGAAAGCGATGGAATGAACTTGTCGGATCCGCCAGAGTAAGTATGACATTCGTTTACATGTACTTATATATTTATATAATTTGATTTGTAAGTGTAATGAGTGATCAAAATCAAATATGAGGTCTTTCACTTTTACCGGGAATGTTGTACTCCAAACCTGCGTTCAAGGTGTACGTCTTTAGGTAAAGAATAATAATTATCATAATAATCATGATTACATCTGTCGCTTATGTGTTGTATCAGTCTCTGTGACAGTACCTAGCAATGATATCACGCAATGATCTCATGCCATGTCGTCCTGTTATTACCTTTTACAGAAGAAAGTTTCAAAGAATAGGCCCGAGCAGAGGCGAACGGGTGGGGGGCCACCAGTCATCATCGACTTCACCGATATAGAGGAGCGGGTGCTCGCACTCGTGGGGAGCCACCCCCAGTCAGCCATGCGAGCAGCTGCAGAACCGAAAGTGATGCCACGTGAGTAAAGTATACACCATTGCGTGATGTAAAGTCAATAGATGCCACACCCACTCATATCCGACCAATAATATATGATCGATGATTGCTAAAAGTGTCCTCTAAATAATGCTGGCCTCATGAGAATCATTGCAATGCAGAATGTGTTGGTGGTCATCAAATGTGGTGTCTGTGATGATTTTGCTAGCGGTGGTGCTTTTTCGTACATATGCTGTGTGTAGCGCTGCAATCACCTTGTGAGCGTAGCACCCCCTTCTCCTCATTTGTGAGTTGCAGCTCAGCCAGCAGCGCGGCCCCAGGTGAGACCACCGAGCCCAGAAGGTGGGGGCGAGGGGCTGGACTCGGGGGACGATCCTACATCTGGTGCTGAGGAGCACCGATTCTCGCCCGTCAACCTGCTGGGTCCGTTCTCTACGGGTGATGGCGCGGACTTTGAGGAGCCTGCATCGCCAGGCTCCAGAATGCATTCAACCCCAACGCCATCTCGTGCTCCTGCGGCTATTCACACCACCACTCTGGTGGTACCGGGCCCAAGCTCCTCGCCACAGGGCACCTCAGTTGCCCCAGGACAGCGCCGACCCTGCAGAGCTTTCTTAGACGCGGCAGGTCTGCTCCACGAGCGGCAGGTCAGGTCGGCGACATGGTAGTCTTGTCCAGGAGGACTGTTGACATAGGTCAGCAGGTCCTCCAGACATTGTGGGGCATACCCCGACAGCTGGCCAGCATGTCCGGCACCATGGTGGAGTACGTTCTGTGGATGGCAGAGGCCCTGGAGGCGATAGCCAGGAACACTGGTGGCAGAGGCCTCCCAGTGGTCCCGGAGCGCAGCACTGCACCCCTAGGTGCAGGACCCCCAATGCCGACGACACATGCAAGCCAGGAGGAACATCTTGCTTCTGGCTCAGAGAAGGTTCCCACCTCGGGACCCTCCTCTCTCGTATCCGTGCAACCACCGGCTCTGCCTTCATCCCCCCGAATGACGCAGCTCCTGAGGAGAGGCGGCGTGGAGTCAGGAGGGGAAGGGGTAGAGGTGGGGAGAAGAAGGGGGGGTGGGAAGGAAAGTGAGGTGCATTTCCGCAGGTGATGTCTTGTAATATCTACATCTTGGTGTATCAAATTTGTTGTAAAGTCTGGGGTATGGGGGGAGGGGGCCACCTTGTTGGTTTGCATTTGTGTTCTGTGTTGCTGGAAATGTTGACCATTTGATTGATATCAATGTTATAAAATGTGTTGTGGGGTGGGGTGGGGGTGGGGTGTTTGTGGCAGTTGTACTTATGATTTCAGACAAATGGTCAGATTAAATATTTTTTATTTAACATAACCTTGTTGCGCATTATCTCAGATAGCTGCACCATTACACACTGGTGATTCCTTAACATGAATGGGTATAACTAAATTTAACTTGAATCAACTTAAACTTTAACTGGCACCAAGGTGATGCGCACCATTGATGTCTGAGCTACACACACAGCAGTGTGTCAGCTTTGTCAATAACAGCAACGTTCTTACAGGCAAAGCGCTCAATTATGAGATGCTGACGTAAGAGTCTAGCAGCTGTGTAGCCACCACGGGCCCTTTCCTGCAGTCTAGAGGGCAGCGTGGACATGGTTGCATAGCCAGCCTGATTGTCTGGCCCGAGGTCAGCATCCACCTCCTCGTCCTCCTCTTCCTCTCTCTCCTGAGGTGGACCGTCAATCCCTTCTGGCAATTCTTGCCCCCTCCTGAAAGCCAAGTTGTGCAGCATGCAACACACGACCACGAATTGAGCCTGAAAGGAACCGGATGCGTAGAACGAAAGTGCCGCAGTGACATTGCCCTCGATGAACAGTGCGGTCCTGAAGGTGCTGGCAGGCTGCAGATCTGCTCTGATGAGCTGGCATATCTCACTAATAACGTCCTTGTGGAAGCGCAGTCTCCGAAGGCAGGTGTTCTCGGACAAGTCGAGCTAAGACCGCTTCTACCTGTAAGTGCGGCGGGTGTCTGGTCTGGTCCTCCTCATCAGTCTGGCACGTCTTAGATTGGGCACATAATGCTGTCGATTACACCCTGTGCCATTTCTACTCTGCAGCATCTGCGTTGTCATTAAGGCAGGCTGAGAAATGGCTGGCCCCATTCCAATAACTATAAGTATAATGCCGATTGTTCACAAGCAATAAATGTCCCCACTAAGACACCTAAAGTAAAATCCAATCATCCACAGTATGATAAGATGTCTGTTCAGATGTTCACATCACCTTAAAAGAACTCCAGAGTACATCCGAACTCCCCTGAAGTTGAAGCAGAGCAGCCTTTTAAATGAAGTGACGTGCGATTTACGAAATGACGTCCACACCGCTGAGAGTACTTCAGGTCAGTTCAACTTTTTCACGGCGTTTTTTTCGGCGAGCGAGATTGTGGGCGATATGCGTGCGAGGTGCTGAAAGTCACGCTGGGTGATATTATGGCCATTGGTTTCGCCCATTCTGATCTTTCCGCTCAAAAAAAGTGGGCGGGCAGTATTAATTTTTATCAGCGTTACGTACATGCCGAAAGTAACGCTCGCCGATAAGTGACCTAGAAATGGGCGTTACTTTCCATTTTGTGGCTAACTGGACGATATATGGGCGTTACACCACATTTTAGCGTTAAAATGGACGTTAAGTGGGCGGTATGCCTGCAAATATAATGGAGAATCTAGCCCCTAGTCACTTACAACTTCACTTTCAAAACCTTAACTGTCTAGCCTTTAACCCTTCATTCACCACAACATTTCTGCAGTTACTGACCTGCTCAATCACACCCTCACCTCCAGCTTTGATGCCCTTGTCCCCATTTAATCCATTACTCTCTTTCACCCTGGTTGTTCTCCCTGGTACAGACCTCATCGCTGCTCCCTCAACTCCAAGAGATGCAGACATAATCGTTTATAGCGGATAAATGGTTTTGCTATTCATCGCCAGATCTTACTGGACCACATGAAGCGTTATCAGGCCCCGCTCTCCTCTGTCAAAACTGATCACTGTTCCACGATCATCCTGAAACACAATGAAAACCCCTGGCTTCTATTCTCCACGACAAACAGCAATCTTCAATCCCTCTCCACCTGCCTCTTCCACCCTCATCTCCAATAACAAGTGCGAGGAGGTCACGGACATCTTGGTCATGAACACTGAGACCATCCATTCAGCTGTGTCTACCACTTCCGTCCTTTGACCAAGCCCACCAGGACAAACTCCACCGATAGTTTCCCTCTGCCCTAGCTCTGAACTTGTATCTTTCTCTAGTTTCTCTCCAATCTCCCCTCATGGCCACTCCAAGCTCACCTTGTCCATCGGACCCACCTCCTTGTCACTCAAACCCTATTTTCACCAAATTGATGACCACCCTACTTCCCTTCCTGGCCCCTATATTAGCACATATTGTTAAATCTCCTCAGGCACTGTCCCCCTCCCCTTCAAATCTGCTGTCACCACCCTTCTCAACAATTCATCTCCAACTCCTCTGTCCTTGTGCATCACAGACCCATCTCCAAATTCCTTTCCTCTCCAAAGTCTTTGAATGTGTTATCGCCTCCCATGCCAATTTTTCCCAAAACTCCATGTTTGAATCCCTGCAATCAGTTTTCCACCCCTGCCACTGAACTGAAACGGCCCTCATCAAAGTCAGAAGGCGGTCAGCAGGGACTACAAAGGGCAGCGACAGCTTGGAGCAGCAACAGTCGGGAGGAGACCAGCATCGCGAGAGCGGAGCAGGCATGGTGGGACTACAAAGGGCAGCGACAGCTTGGAGCAGCGACAGTCGGGAGGAGACCAGCATCGCGAGAGCGGAGCGGGCATGGTGGGACTACAAAGGGCAGCGACAGCTTGGAGCACCAACAGTCGGAAGGAGACCAGCTGGGGACACTGCGGTGCATCCACGAGACTGAGAGCTACGTGGATAATTCCCTGGATTCTGGGGCGGTCCCAGCAGATTGGAAAACTGCAAATGTAACGCCCCTATTTAAAAAAGGAGGCAGAAAAAAAGCAGGTAACTATAGACCAGTTAGCCTAACATCTGTGGTTGGGAAAATGTTGGAGTCCATTATTAAAGAAGCAGTAGCAGGAAATTTGGAAAAGCATAATTCGATCAGGCAGAGTCAGCATGGATTTATGAAGGGGAAGTCATGTTTGACAAATTTGCTGGAATTCTTTGAGGATTTAACGAACAGGGTGGATAAAGGGGAACCAATGGATGTGGTGTATTTGGATTTCCAGAAGACATTTGACAAGGTGCCCAATAAAAGGTTACTGCACAAGATAAAAGCTCACGGGGTTAGGGATAATATATTAGCATGAATAGAGGATTGGCTAACTAACAGAAAGCAGAGAGTCGGGATAAATGCTTCATTCTTGGGTTGACAATCAGTAACTAGTGGGGTGCCACAGGAATCAGTGCTGGGATCCCAACTATTTACAATCAATATTAATGACTTGGAAGAAGGGACCGAGTGTAACGTAGCCAAGTTTGCTGATGATACAAAGATGGGAGGAAAAGCAATGTGTGAAGAAGACAGAAAAAATCTGCAAAAGGACATAGACAGGCTAAGTGAGTGGGCAAATATTTGGCAGGTGGAGTATAATGTTGGAAAGTGTATGGTTATAAACTTTGGCAGAAAGAATCAAAGAGACAGTTATTATTTAAATGGAGAAAAATTGCAAAGTGCTGCAGTACAGTGCAACCTGGGGGTACTGGTACATGAAACACAAAAGGTTAGTGTGCAGGTACAGCAAGTGATCAGGAAGGCCAATGGAATCTTGGCCTTTATTGCAAAGGGGATGAAGAATAAAAGCAAGGAAGTCTTGCTACAGTTATACGGGGTATTGGTGAGGCCACACATGGAATACTGCGTCCAGTTTTTATTATATATGTAAATCTGTAAATACTTTGTTTAACCACCAGAGGGCTCATGCCCTGGAGTCCCAAGGGATCCCACAATCCCTTGGGAGCACTTGTACATCAGGAGGCCTCACAGGCTGGAGAAGCACTCGGGAGACCTGTTACTTTCAGCTTACAGTATCTGGTTAAATTCTTGATTCAAGACATAACAACTGGCGGCGAGATACAGACAACAAACCCCACCGCAACAATGCAGAGAACCGTGGGCATCCTGGAGACATTTTCGGAGGGAGATGATTGGGAAACCTTCGTGGAGCGACTCAACCAATACTTCGTGGCCAACCAGCTGGAAGGAGAAGCGAATGCTGCCAAACGAAGGGCGATCCTCCTCACCGTTTGCGGGGCACCAACGTATGGCCTCATGAAAAATCTGCTCGCTCCAGCAAAACCCACAGAGAAGTCGTACGATGATTTGTGCACACTGGTCCGAGAGCATCTAAACCCAAAGGAAAGCGTTCTGATGGCGAGGTACCGGTTCTACACGTATAAGAGGTTTGAAGGCCAGGAAGTGGCGAGCTACGTCGCCGAGCTAAGACACCTTGCAGGACATTGCGAATTTGAAGGACACTTGGAACACATGCTCAGGGACTTCTTTGTACTTGGCAAGGCCAAGTAATACTTCGCAAAATTTTGACTGTAGAGACCCAACCTTGAGTAAAGCCATAGCGATAGCCCAGGCGTTCATCGCCACCAGTGATAATACCAAACAAATCTCTCAGCACGTGAATGCTGCTGCAAATACTGTGAACAAAGTAACGTTGTTTTCGAATCATAATGTACAGGTCAGGCCTCACATGCCTGCAGCTGCATGTCCGCAGATATCTCAGAGTCCACCATCAAGGGTGGTGAATGCAAGGCCATTAACACCTTGTTGGCGCTGCGGAGGTGATCATTATTTCCGTTCATGTTGCTTCAAAGGATACGTTTGCAAGGGCTGTGGAACAGTGGGACACCTCCAATGTATGTGCAGGCGAGCTACAAACCCTGCTAATCCTGCAAAGCACCATGATGCAGAGGAGGACAGATCCACGGTGGATCATGACGAACCAGAGCCTCTGACTGAGGAGGCAGAGGTATATGGGGTGCACACATTTACCACAAAGTGTCCCCCGATAATGCTGAAGGTTGAATTAAACGGACTCCCGCTGTCAATGGAGCTGGACACGGGCGCGAGCCAGCCCATAATGAGCGAAAAGACTTTCGATAAATTGTGGTGCAGCAAGGCCTCAAGGCCAGTCCTGACTCCCATTTGTACTAAACTGAGAATGTACACAAAGGAACTGATTCCCGTAATCGGCAGTGATACCGTAAAGGTCTCCAATGATGGGGCGATGCACAATTTACCACTCTGGGTGGTACTGGGCGATGGCCCCACGCTGTTCGGCAGGAGCTGGCTGGGAAAGATATGCTGGAACTGGGACAGCGTCCGGGCGCTCTCGTCCGCTGACGACACTTCATGTGCCCAGGTCCTAAACAAGTTCCCCTCACTGTTCGAACCGGGCATCAGGAAATTCCAAGGAGCAAAAGTGCAGATCCACTTGATTCCGGGGGTGCAACCCACCCACCACAAGGCGAGAGGGGCACCGTACACGGTGAGAGAGAGGGTGGAGATTGAGCTGGACAGGCTGCAACGAGAGGGCATCATTTCGCCGATCGAATTCAATGAGTGGGCCAGTCCGATTGTTCCAGTTCTCAAGGGAGACGGCAACGTCAGAATCTGTGGTGATTACAAAGTAACTATCAATCGTTTCTCCCTGCAGGATCAATACCCGCTACCAAAAGCAGACGACCTATTTGTGATGCTGGCGGGAGGAAAAACATTTGCGAAGCTGGACTTGACCTCGGCCTACATGACGCAGGAGCTGGAGGAACCATCGAAGGGCCTCACCTGCATCAACACGTACAAAGGTCTCTTCGTTTATAACAGATGCCCATTTGGGATTGATCAGCTGCGGTGATATTCCAAAGGAACATGGAATGCTTGCTGAAGTCGGTCCCATGCACCGTGGCCTTCCAGGACCACATCTTGGTTCCAGGCCGGGAAGCTGTCGAACACCTGCAGAACCTGGAGGAGGTTCTTAGTCGGCTTAATTGTGTGGGGCTCAGGTTAAAATTCTCGGTGCCTTTTCCTGGTGCCTGAAGTGGAGTTCCTGGGGAGAAGAATTACGGCGGACGGCATCAGGCCCACCGATTCGAAGACGGAGGCAATCAAGAATGCACTGAGACCATAGAACGTGACGGAGCTGCGGTCGTTTCTAGGATTCCTGAACTACTTTGGTAACTTCTTACCAGGTCTTAGCACACTTTTAGAACCACTGCACTCTTTACTGTGTAAAGGAGATGAATGGGTATGGGGTAAATACCAAGAAAATGCTTTTGAGAAAGATAGGAAACTGTTATGCTCAAACAAATTGCTTGTGTTGTATGATCCAATTAAGCCTTTGTTGCTAGCATGTGGTGCATCATCATATGGTGTCAGGTGTATATTGCAACAAGCTAATGAATCTGGGAAATTGCAACCGGTTGCTTATGCATCTAGAAGTCTGTCTAAGGCTGAGAGGGCCTACAGCATGATTGAAAAAGAAGCGTTAGCGTGTGTTTATGGGGTAAAAAAAATGCATCAATATCTGTTTGGACTCAAATTTGAATTGGAAACTGACCGTAAGCCACTGATATCCCTCTATTCTGAAAGTAAGGGGTTAAATACGAATGCATCGAGCCGCATCCAGAGATGGGCACTCACATTGTCCGCATACAACTACGCCAACCGCCACAGGCCAGGCACAGAAAACTGTGCCGATGCTCTCAGTAGGCTGCCATTGCCCACCACGGGGGTAGAGATGGCACAGCCCGCAGATTTAGTTATGGTAATGGAAGTATTCGAGAGTGAGCAATGCCTATTACCGCCCGACAGATTAGAACCTGGATGACCCAGCACCCCTTACTGTCCTTAGTAAAAAACTGTGTGCTCCACGGGAGCTGGTCCAGTGTCCCGTTAGAGATGCAGGAAGAAATAAAGCCGTACCAGTGGTGCAGAGATGAAATGTCCTTACAGGCAGACTGCCTCCTATAGTGTAATCGGGTAGCGGTGCCAAAAAAGGGCAGGGACACTTTAATTAGTGACCTCCACAGTACCCACCCAGGTATTGTAATGATGAAAGCAATAGCCAGATCCCACATGTGGTGGCCCGGTAGAGATGCAGACTTAGTGTCCTGCGTGCACAAATGTAACACATGTTCACAGTTAAGCAATGCACCCAGGGAGGCGCCACTAAGTTTATGGTCCTGGCCCTCCAAACCGTGGTCCGGGGTCCCTGTCAACTCTGCAGGCCCATTCTTGGGAAAAATGTTCCTTGTGGTTGTCGATGCATACTCAAATGGATTGAATGTGAGATAATGTCGGCAAGCACGTCCGCTGCCATCATTGAAAGCCTGTGGGCCATGTTTGCCATGCACGGCCTGCCTGATGTCCTTGCTTCACCAGTGCCGAGTTCAAAGTGTTCATGACCCGCAATGGGATCAAACATGTCATATCTTATCCATTTAAACCAGCGTCCAATGGTGAGGCAGAGCGAGCAGTGCAAACAATCAAGCAGAGCTTGAAGAAGGTGACTGAAGGCTCACTGCAGACTCGCCTATCCCGAGTCCTGGTTAGTTACCGCACAAGACACCACTCGCTCACTGGGGCTCCCCCCACTGAACTGCTCATGAAAAGGGCACTTAAGACAAGGCTCTCGCTAGTCCACCCTGATCTACACAAACAGGTAGAGAGCAGGCGGCTTCAACATATATATACATATCATGATCATGCAAATGTGTCACGCGAAATCAAGATTAATGATCCTGTACTTTTGTTGAACTATGGACAAGGTCCCAAGTGGCTTCCCGGCACTGTTGTGGCCAAAGAGGGGAGTAGGGTGTTTCTGGTTAAACTTTCAAATGGACTCACCTGCAGAAAGTACTTGGACCAAACCAAACTCAGATTCGCGGACTATCCAGAACAATCCACAATAGATTCTACTTTTTTAGACCCCCCCAACACACACACAAGTGGCAACCGACCCAGCGGTTGACCACGAAGCAGAACCCATCACCTGCAGCAGCCCAGCAGGACTCAGCACACCCAGCAGCCCAGCAAGGCCAGCTGCACAGCAGCCAAGCGATGGTCCAAGAAACGACTCACCAAAACCAGCATTTGCACCGAAACGATCAACCAGGGAAAGGAAGGCCCCAGATCGACTCACATTGTAAATAGTTACACTATTGACTTTGGCGGGGGAGTATTGTTATACATGTAAACCTGTAACTACCTTGTTTAACCACCAGAGGGCTCATCCCCTGGAGTCCCAGGGGATCCCACAATCGCTTGGGAGCACCTGTAATTAAGGAGGTCTCACAGGCTGGAGTGGCACTCTGGAGACCTGTAATAAAGTAAGGTCACACCTTACTTTGAGCTTACAGTATCTGGTCAGACTCTTTATTCAAGACATACTTTGGAAGCAGATCAGAGAAGGTCTACTCGGTTGATTCCGGAGATGAGGGGGTTGACTTATGAGGAAAGGTTGAGTAGGTTGGGCCTTTACTTGTTGGAATTCAGAAGAGTGAGAGATAAACTTATCGAAATGTATAAGATTATTAGGGGGCTTGCCAAGGTGGATGCAGAGAGGATGTTTCCACTGATAGGGGAGACTAGAACTAGGGGGTATAATCTTAGAATAAGGGGCCGCCTATTTAAAACTCAGATGAGGAGGAATTTCTTCTCTCAGAGTGTTGTAAATCTGTGGAATTCGCTGCCTCAGAGAGCTGTGGAAGCTGGGTCATTGAATAAATTTAAGACAGAGATAGACTATTTCTTAACCGATGAAGGAATAAGGGGTTATGGGGAGCGGGCAGGGAAGTGGGCCTGAGTCCATGATCGGATCAGCCATGATCGGATTAAATGGCGGAGCAGGCTCGAGGGACCATATGGCCTACACCTGCTCCTATTTCTTATGTTCTTATGTTCAAAGGAATTTGCTCTCCTGAGTAGCCTCGAAGCTCGAACTTGAATTTCTCAAATGGGAAATCACTAAATTTGTCGAGAAATAGCGATTCCGGTACTACGCTCACGGATGCGTCAGTGTCGATTTCCATGGGTATTCTGCTTCCTGCAACATCGACTGGGATGGTGATACTTTTCGAATCGCTGTTAGATACCCTTGTGCTCCTGATCAATTGTATTTCTTCGCCCTGTTGCTTTTCTTCCTTGTTATGTAGTCTCTGAGGATTTCTACTTATAGCCTTGAAAGTTGGTTTACTCTTCAGTCGGCATGCTTTCACAAGATGCCCAGTTTTCCTGCAGAAGAAACACTCTGCCTTCACATATGGACAACTTTGAGCAATGTGTTGTCACAGGCACCGATAGCATGACTACAATGCTCTGTTACCATGGCCAGTTGCTGAGGCCTTGGGGTTCAACTGCCTTTTTCTTTTAACCTGTGGGTAATTCACCTCGGTTGTCTGGTGACTGGAAATGGCTCGAAATTCTCGGGAGTATTTGTGGGCCATATCCATTGACATAGCTGTCTGACAAGCTGAATGAAAAGTCAAGATAGGAGTTGTCAATAACTTTTTTCTAATTGCTTCATTTTTTATTCCACAAATAAAGCGGTCACGCAATACTCGGTCCTGAAGGTTTCTGAAATGACAGTGAATAGGTAGCTTCTTTAAGGCTACAATGTATGCACTGATACGCTAGTCGGGTAATTGATTCCGTATTCCAAACGCTACCTTTCAGCAATTTCCAGGGGCTCAGGACTGTAGTGCTGTTCTTATTCTCATTAGTGGCATGTCCTTTGGCTTGACAGGAACAAGCACATTTTTCAGGATTTCATACACCTCGGGGCCTGCTTCTGTCAGGAAATTAGCCCATTTTCTTTCTAAAACCACCTGATTACTACTTTCATCATCGTGGACTTCGATGATACTATTTGCGGAGAAAAACATTTCTAGCCACTCCACATGTGCTCTGAAAGTCTCTCGGTCATGTTGAAACTCACCATGCGCCCTATTATTGCCATAGGCCCAGCCATCTGAACTCTTCAGTTCAACCAAGTGTGCTTGAAATTTTCTTTGGATTTTTAACTGTTAATCAAAACACAGAAGCCCTCAAAGTATCTCTGTCGGTTGGCTGAATCATCCACCAACAAAAATTTCAGCTAGGGAATCCAATTATCCCATCCTTCATCGCCAAATTTGATATATTCTCGATGACATCACAAATGAACCCTTACAAGATGGCTCTTAACACAGGAACTTGTCAAGTGACCTGTCACGTGATGCCTTTATTGTATTTATAGCAGTGGCTGCATTACCACAGTAGTCCTTTAGGTGGAGCAGTAGTTCACAAGGTGGAACTATATATTACTTCTGTAAACCTGAGGAACAGTTTATAGAAACTGCCTCATCGTCTCCCTATCATTGTTATTCCAAAGCACTTAAGATGCAAGGATATCGGCGAAAGGTCATCAACCTGTAACAATAACTCTTTCTCTCTCCACAGAATCTGCCTGAACTGCTGAGTAGTTCCAGCATTTTCTGATTTTAATTTCAGATTTCCAGCAGCATGTTTTGTTTTTGTAAGAGACGTTGAATTATTTTATGAAATCCAGCCATTGTTGCTATGCAGCAAAATATAATATCAACAGAGCAACCAATATACGCACAGCAAGTTCCAAACAATGCAAGAAAAAACAAATAATCCAGAGGCATTCTTTTGTTTTGGTGACATTGATTAACATATTTTCTGCAGATGCTAATGTACCTGTTGGTTTCAATTTCCTGTCTCAAGTATAATTCTGCAAAATCATCTGACGCAAAAGGGTGTGGATGGTATATACGTATCTTGGAAAAGCTGAACGCACTTAGTTCTGATTTTGCAGCTGATCAGACAACAGAAATAAATGCAAACAAGAAACCGGTCTATTCATTCTGATCGTCATTGAATCATAGAATCATAGAAATTTACAGCACGGAAGGAGGCCATTTCAGCCCATCGTGTCCGCGCTGGCCTAATCCCACTTTCCAGTTCTAGGTCCGTAACCCTGCAGGTTACAGCACTTGAAGTGCACATCCAAGTACTGTTTAAATGTGGTGAGGGTTTCTGCCTCTACCACCCTTTCAGGCAGTGAGTTCCAGACCCCCACAATCCTCTGCATGAAGACATTTCCCCTCAAATCCCCTCTAAACCTTCTACCATTTACTTTAAATTTATGCCCCCCTGGTTGTTGAACCCTCATAATTTTATACACCTCAATGAGGTCTCCTCTCAGCCTCTTCTGTTCCAAGGAAAACAAACCCAGCCTATCCAATCTGTCCTCATAGCTAAGATTCTCCACTCCCAGCAACATCCTCGTAAATCTCCTCTGTACCCTCTCCAGTGCAATCACGTCCTTCCTGTAATGCAGTGAACGGAACTGCACGCAGTACTCCAGCTGTGGCCTAACCAGTGTTTTATACAGTTCAAACTAACCTCTCTGCTCTTGCATTCTATGCCTCGGCTAATAAAGGCAAGCATTCCGTATGCCTTCGAAACCACGTGATCTACCTGGCCTGCTACCTTCATCTTCATCATAGGCAGTTCTTCGAAATTGAGGAAGACTTGCTTTCACTCTAAAAGTGAATTCTCAGGTGACTAAACAGTTCAATACAGGAATTACAGTCTGTGTCACAGGTGGGACAGACAGATGTTGGAGGAAAGGGTGGGTGGGGAGTCTGTTTTGCCACATGCTCCTTCCTCTGCCTGCGCTTGATTTCTGCATGCACTCAGCGACGGGACTCAAGGTGCTCTGCGCCCTCCTGGATGCTCTTCCTCCACTTAGGGCGGTCTTTGGCCAGGGACTCCCAGGTGTCAGTGGGGATGTTGCATTTTATCAAGAAGGCTTTGATTCTTTAGGGATCTGTGGACATGCACTCCCAGGTCCCTTTGTTCCTCTACACTTCTCATTTAATGTGTATTCCCTTTCCTTGTTAGCCCTTCCCAAATGCATTACCTCACACTTCTCCTGATTAAATTCCATTTGCCACTGTTCTGTCATGAGGTAAGAGAGATTTTCATCTGCAATTAACATATATAGTAAAGATGTTGTAAGAACATAAGAACATAAGAAATAGGAGCAGGAGAAGGCCATACGGCCCCTCGAGCCTGCTCCACCATTTAATACGATCATGACTGATCTGATCATGGACTCAGCTCCACTTCCCTGCCCACTCTACATAACCGCTTATTTCCTTATCGTTGAAGAAACTGTCTATTTCTGTCTTAAATTTATTCAATGTCCCAGCTTCCACAGGTCTCTGAGGCAGCAAATTCTACTGATCCACAACCCTCTGAGAGAAGAAATTTCTCCTCATCTCAGTTTTAATTGGGCAGCCCCTTATTCTAAGATCATGCCTTCTAGTTCTAATCTCCCCTATCAATGGAAACATCCTCTCTGTATCCACTTTGTCAAGCCCCCTCATAATCTTATACGTTTCGATAAGATCACCTCTCATTCTTCTGAATTCCAATGAGTAGAGGCCCAAACGACTCAACCTTTCCTCATAAGTCAAACCCCTCATCACTGGAATCAACCTTGTGAACCTTCTATGAACTGCCTCCAAAGCAAGTATATCCTTTCGTAAATATGGAAACCAAAACTGCGCGCAGTATTCCAGGTGTGGCCTCACCAATAGCCTGCACAACTGTAGCACGACTTCCCTGCTTTTATACTCCATCCCCTTTGCAATAAAGGCCAAGATTCCATTGGCCTTCCTGATCACTTGCTGTACGTGCATACTAACCTTTTATGTTTCATGCACAAATACACCCAGGTCCCGCTGTACTGCAATCCTTCTCCATTTAAATAATAACTTGCTCTTTGATTTTTTTCTGCCAAAGTGCATGACCTCACATTTTCCAACATTATACTCCATCTGCCAAATCTTTTCCCACTCACTTAGCCTGTCTATGTCCTTTTGCATATTTTTTCTGTCTTCCTCACACATTGCTTTTCCTCCCATCTTTTTGTCGTTGGCAAACTTGGATACATTACACTCAGTCCCTTCCTCCAAGTCGTTAATATAGATTGTAAATAGTTGGGGTCGCAGCACTGATCCCTGCAGCACCCCACTGGTTACTGATTGCCAAACCAAGAATGAACCATTTATCCCGACTCTCTGTTTTCTGTTCGTTAGCAAATCCTCTATCCATGCTAATATATTACCCCCAAGCTCATGAACTTTTATCTTGTGCAGTTACGTTTATGTGGCACCTTGTCAAATGCCTTCTGGAAATCCAAATACACCGCATCCAATGGTTCCCCCTTATCCACCCTGTTCGTTACATCCTCAAAGAATTTCAGCAAATTTGTCAAACATGACTTCCCCTTCATAAATCCATGCTGTCTCTGCCTGACCGAATTTTGCTTTTCCAAATGTCCAGCTACTGCTTCTTTAATAATGGAATCCAACATCTTCCCAACCATAGATTTTAGGCTAACTGGTTTATAGTTTCCTGCTTTTTGTCTGCCTCCTTTTTTAAATAGGGGTGTTACATTTGCAGTTTTCCAATCTGCTGGGACCGCCCCAGAATCCAGGGAATTTTGGTAAATTACAACCATTGCATCCACTATCCCTGCCGCTTCTTCTCTTCAGACCCTCAGATGCAAGCCATCACATCCAGGGGATTTATCCGCCTTTAGTCCCATTATCTTACTGAGCACCACCGCCTTAGTGATTGTGATTGTGTTAAGTTCCTCCCCCCCGAGAGCCCCTTGACTATCCACTGTTGGAATTTTATTAATGCCCTCTACCGTAAAGACATATAAAATATTTGTTCAGAGTTTCTGCCATCTCCATGTTCCCCATTACTAATTACCCCGTCTCATCCTCCAAAGGAACAACATTTACTTTAGCCACCTTTTCCTTTTTATATACCTATAGAAACTCTTGCTGGCTGTTTTTATATTTCGTGCTAGTTTACTTTCATAGTTTACCTTCCCTTTCTTAATTGTTTTTTTAGTCATTCTTTGCTGGCTTTTAAAAGGTTCCCAAAATGCTTGAAACTATCATTAAGGAAGAAATAGCGGGACATCTGGATAGGACTAGTGCAATCAAGCAGACGCAGCATGGATTCATGAAAGGGAAATCATGTTTAACTAATTTACTGGAATTCTTTGAGGATATAACGAGCATGGTGGATAGAGGTGTACCGATGGATGTGGTGTATTTAGATTTCCAAAAGGCATTCGATAAGGTGCCACACAAAAGGTTACTGCAGAAGATAAAGGTACGCGGAGTCAGAGGAAATGTATTAGCATGGATAGAGAATTGGCTGGCGAACAGAAAGCAGAGAGTCGGATAAACGGGTCCTTTTCCGGTTGGCAATCAGTGGTTAGTGGTGTGCCACAGGGATCAGTACTGGGACCACAACTGTTTACAATATACATAGATGACCTAGAAGAGGGGACAGAGTATAATGCAACAAAATTTGCAGATGACACTAAGATTAGTGGGAAAGCGGGTTGTGTAGAGGACTCAGAGAGACTGCAAGGAGATTTGGATAGGTTAAGCGAATGGGCTAAGGTTTGGCAGATGGAATGAAGTGTGAGGTCATCCACCTTGGGAAAAAAAACAGTAAAAGGGAATATTATTTGAATGGGGAGAAATTACAACATGCTGTGGTGCAGAGGGACCTGGGGGTCCTTGTGCATGAATCCCAAAAGGTTAGTTTGCAGGTGCAGCAGGTAATCAGGAAGGCAAATGGAATGTTGGCGTTCATTGCGAAAGGGATGGAGTACAAAAGCAGGGAGGTGTTGCTGCAACTGTATAAGGTATTGGTAAGGCCGCACCTGGAGTACTGCGTGCAGTTTTGGTCACCTTACATAAGGAAGGATATACTAGCTTTGGAAGGGGTACAGAGACGATTCACTAGGCTGATTCGAGAAATGAGGGGGTTACATTATGATGATAGATTGAGTAGTATGGGTCTTTACTCCTTGGAGTTCAGAAGGATGAGGGGTGATCTTATAGAAACATTTAAAATCATGAAAGGGATAGACAAGATAGAGGCAGAGAGGTTGTTTCCATTGGTGGGGGAGACTAGAACTAGGGGGCACAGCCTCAAGATATGGAGGAGCCAATTTAAAACCGAGTTGAGAAGGAATTTCTTCTCCCAGAGGGTTGTGAATCTGTGGAATTCTCTGCCCAAGGAAGCAGTTGAGACTGGCTCATTGAATGTTTTCAAATCACAGATAGATAGATTTTTAACCAATAAAGGAATTAAGGGTTACGGGGAGAGGGCGGGTAAGTGGAGCTGAGTCCACGACCACATCAGCCATGATCTTATTGAATGGCGGAGCAGGCTCGAGGGGCTAGATGGCCTACTCCTGTTCCTAATTCTTATGTTTTTATGTTCTGTCCTCCCACTTGTTTTGGCCACATTGTATGCCCTTGTTTTTAATTGGATGGCGTCCTTTATTTCTTTAGTTAACCACGGATGGTTATCTTTTCTCTTATGGCCTTTCCTCCTCACTGGAATATATTTTTCTTGAGTGTTGTGAAATATCTCCCTTAATGTACACCACTGTTCATCAACCTTCCGACACTTCAATCTGTTTTCCCAGTCCACTTTAGCCAGCTCTGCCCTTATACCTTCATAGTCTCCTTTATTTAAGCTTATTACATAGAAACATAGAAAATAGGTGCAGGAGTAGGCCATTCGGCCCTTCGAGCCTGCACCGCCATTCAATGAGTTCATGGCTGAACATGCAACTTCAGTACCCCATTCCTGCTTTCTCGCCATACCCCTTGATCCCCCTAGTAGTAAGGACTACATCTAACTCCTTTTTGAATATATTTATTGAATTGGCCGCAACAACTTTCTGTGGGAGAGAATTCCACAGGTTCACCACTCTCTGGGTGAAGAAGTTTCTCCTCATCTCGGTCCTAAATGGCTTACCCCTTATCCTTAGACTGTGACCCCTGGTTCTGGACTTCCCCAACATTGGGAACATTCTTCTTGCATCTAACCTGTCTGAACCCGTCAGAATTTTAAATGTTTCTATGAGGTCCCCTCTCATTCTTCTCAACTCCAGTGAATACAAGCCCAGTCTTTCTTGATATGTCAGTCCCGCCATCCCGGGAATCAGTCTGGTGAACCTTCGCTGCACTCCCTCAATAGCAAGAATGTCCTTCCTCAAGTTAGGAGACCAAAACTGTACACAATACTCCAGGTGTGGCCTCACCAAGGCCCTGTACAACTGTAGTAACATCTCCCTGCCCCTGTACTCAAATCCCCTCGCAATGAAGGCCAACATGCCATTTGTTTTCTTAACCGCCTGCTGTACCTGCATGCCAACCTTCAATGACTGATGTACCATGACACCCAGGTCTCGTTGCACCTCCCCTTTTCCTAATCTGTCACCATTCAGATAATAGTCTGTCTCTCTGTTTTTACCACCAAAGTGGATAACCTCACATTTATCCACATTATACTTCATCTGCCATGCATTTGCCCACTCACCTAACCTGTCCAAGTCGCTCTGCAGCCTCATAGCATCCTCCTCGCAGCTCACACTGCCACCCAACTTAGTGTCATTCGCAAATTTGGAGATACTACATTTAATCCCCTCATCTAAATCATTAACGTACAATGTAAACTGCTGGGGCCCCAGCACAGAACCTTGCGGAACCCCACTAGTCACTGCCTGCCATTCTGAAAAGTACCCACTTACTCCTACTCTTTGCTTCCTGTCTGCCAACCAGTTCTCAATCCACGTCAGCACAATACCCCCAATCCCATGTGCTTTAACTTTGCACATTAAGCTCTTGTGTGGCACCTTGTCAAAAGCCCTCTGAAAGTCCAAATACACCACATCAACTGGTTCTCTGGTTAGAGATCCAACTTTCTCACCCTCCATCGGAATTTGAAATTCAACCATGCTATGATCACTCATTCCAAGGGGATCCTTTACCAGGAGATTGTTTACTAATCCTGTCTCATTACACAGGACCAGATCTAAGATAGCCTGCCCCCTGGTTGGTTCTGTTACATACGGCTCAAGGAACCCGTCCCTTATGCACTCTATGAACTCTTCCTCATGGCTACCCTGACCAATTTGATTTGTCCAATCAATATGGAGGTTAAAATCACCCATGATTATTGCTGTTCCCTTTTTACAAGCCCCCACTATTTCCTGGTTTATACTCCGACCAACAGAGTTGCTACTGTTAGGGGGCCTATAGACTACACCCAGCAGTAACTTTTTCTCCTTATTATTCCTTATCTCCACCCAAACTGTTTCAAAACCCTTAGCATTTGAGCCAATCGCGTTTCTCACTATTGCAGTGATTCCATTCTTTATCAATAGAGCTACCCCACCCCCTTTTCCTTTTTGTCTGTCCTTCCAGATTGTCAAATACACCTGAAAGTTTAATTCCCAGTCCTGGTCACCTTGCAACTGTTACGTATGTAAACATTGTAACTGTGTAAGACTTGCCACCATAGGGCGCAACTGTTGGAGGCCCAAGGGTCACCTGCACACCTCGTGCAAGGGAGTATAAAAGGTTGTCTGCCATACTGCTTAGGCACTCTGGGGTTGTATTAAAGAGACTAAGGTCACATCAGTTTTAGCTCAAAGTACTCTATCTTGTGGAGTTCTTCCATACTTAATAGCAACCACGTCTCTGTAATGGCGATCAGATCATACCCATTTTTCTCAATTTTTGCCGTCAACCCATCTATTTTGTTACAAATGCTATGTGCATTTGGACATAGTGCATTTACGTTTGCTTTATTACCCTTTTTTCCTGCTTATTTCCTCTCTCCTTCAAACTCACTTTCTTTATTTTTGCTTTCTAATTCCAGCTTTTCTCCCCTCCCTACTGAATCTATTTTCAGATTCCCATCCCCCTGCCAAGCTAGTTTAAACCCTCCCCAACAGCAACCCCTCCCACGAGGATATTGGTCCCGGCTCTGTTCATGTGCAACCCGTCCGGCTTGTACAGGTCCCACCTCCCCCAGAAGCTGTCACAATGCCTCAGGAAACTAAAGCCCTCCTGCCTGCACCATCTCTCCAGCCACGTATTCATCTGCTCTATCCTCCTATTTCTGTACTCACTAGCTCGTGGCACTGGGAGTAATCCGGAGATTACTGCCTTTGAGGTCCTGCTTTTTAATCTCTCTCCTGGCTCCTTAAACTCTGCCTGCTGGACCTCATCCTTCTTCCTACCTGTGTCAGCTGTGGTTCAGTGATAGCACTCTCACCTCTGAGTCAGTCCCATTCTAGAGATATGAGCACATAATACAGGCTGACACTTCAGTGCAGTGCTGAGGGAGTGCTACACTGTTAGAGGCGCTGACTTTCAAATGGGATGTGAAACAGAGACCACATCTGCCTCCTGAGTTGGACGTAAAAGATCCCATGGCACTATATTTAAGAAATGCAGGTAAGTTCTCCCTGGTGTATTGACCAATATTTATCTCTTAACCAACACCACTAAAACAGACGATCTGGTCATTAACACATTGCGGTTTGTCGGACCTTACTGTGTGCAAATTGGCTGCCACATTTCCTATATTACAATAGTGACTACACTTTAAAAGTATATTATTAGCAGAAAGGGCTTTGGGACGTACTGAGGGTCATGAAAGGTGCTATAGAAATGCAACTCTTTCTTTCTATAAAAGATCCTATCCTTTATATTACACTAATTAAAGAATAGAAGTCAGTCTTGTGCATGCTGAAATACCAATCAACTCACACATCCACCACTGAGTGAGAAACAAGGATCTGGATTTACTTCTGCGAGACCACCTAAGAATGGAAGGAGGATGAAAATGGGGTGCGGAATCATACTGTCAGATTCTCACTCCTCAGAGAACCTCCAGAAAGTCCAGCCCCACATCTCCGACCCAGCAATTTGTCCGCCCTCCATCATGTAATGTGTTGGTGGGATGAGTGGGACAGGGAGTGGGAAACAGGCTGAGTTCCCAGCCTCCCATCTGATACATCACCAACCAACAGGGGAGGGATGGCAGTACAAGCTGGGGAAGTAGCAGAACGCCCTTTTGTACAGCGATGGCCCAGTACTGGGCACTCTCCCTCTCTTCTGTCCCCAGTCACTAAGTTTATACAAATGCCGGCTCATTCAGCAGCGGTAAGTAAAATTGTGCTGCTAATCTTTGGGGTGTTTCTGCCCCGGTTAATGGCGGATCTTTCTCTCTCTGGTGTTGCTGTGCGATGCCACCATTCCCTGGCTGGCAGTGGTTTCTATTTTTATATCAGATTTCCAGCATCAGCAGTATTTTGCTTTTATATCCTTCCATCGGTGAGGAGACCAATACTGTGCACAGTACTCCAGGTGTGGTCTCACCAAAGCCCTACATAATTGCAGGAAGACTTACTTATGCTCCAATCACCTGCCATAAAGATGAACAGATCATTTGCTTTCCTAATTGCCTGCATAATAACATTCTCTGATTTGTGTACAAGGACTCCCAAGTCCCTCTGCACACCAACATTTACTGGTTTCTCAACTTTTAAAAACTATTCTACTTTTAGAAACATAGAAACATAGAAAATAGGTGCAGGAGTAGGCCATTCGGCCCTTCGAGCCTGCACCACCATTCAATAAGATCATGGCTGATCATTCATCTCAGTACCCCTTTCCTGCTTTCTCTCCATACCCCTTGATCCCTTTAGCCGTAAGGGCCATATCTAACTCCCTCTTGAATATACCCAATGAACTGGCATCAACAACTCTCTGCGGTAGGGAATTCCACAGGTTCACAACTCTCTGAGTGAAGAAGTTTCTCCTCATCTCAGTCCTAAATGGCTTACACCTTAACCTTAGACTGTGACCCCTGGTTCTGGACTTCCCCAACATCGGGAACATTCTTCTTCCATCTAACCTGTCCAGTCCCTGCAGAATTTTATATGTTTCTCTGAGATCCCCTCTCATTCTTCTAAACTCCAGGGAATACAGGCCCAGTCGATGCAGTGTCTCCTCATATGTCAGTCCTGCCATTCCGGGCACCAGTCTGGTGAACCTTGGACAGATCCTGTCACTGCTTTCCAAATGCACTGCTATTTCATCTTTGATTCCAACATTTTCCCCACTACTGATGTCAGGCTAACTGGTCTATAATTCTCCATTTTCTCTCTCCCTCCTTTTTTAAAAAGTGGTGTTACATTAGCTAACCTCCAGTCCATAGGAACTAATCCAGAGTCGATAGACTATTTGAAAATGATCACCAATGTATCCACTATTTCCAGGGCCACTTCCTTAAGTACTCTGGGTTGAAAACTATCAGGCCCTGGGGATTTATCGGCCTTCAATCTCATCAATTTCCCAAACACAATTTCCTGAATAATAAGGATTTCCTTCAGTTCCTCCTTCTCGCTAGACCCTCGGTCCCCTAGTATTTCCAGAATGTTTTTTGTGTCTTCCTTAGTGAAGACAGAACCAAAGTATTTGTTCAATTGGTCTGCCATTTCTTTGTTCCCCATTATAAATTCACCTGATTCTGACCGCAAGCGACCTACGTGTGTCTTCACTAATCTTTTTCCTCCTCACATATCTATAGAAGCTTTTGCAGTCATGTTTTATGTTTCCAGCAAGCCTCCTCTCATACTCTATTTTCCCCACCCTGATTAAACACTTTGTCCTCCTCTGCTGAATTCTAAATTTCTCCCAGTCCTCAGGTTTGCTGCTTTTTCTGGCCAATTGATATGCCTCTTCCTTGGATTTAACACTATCCCTAATTTCCCTTGTTGAGCCACCTTCCCTGTTTTATTTTTACTCCTGTGATGTACAATTGTTGAAGTTCATCCATGTGATATTTAAATGTTTGCCATTGCCTATCCACCGTCAACCCTTTAAGTATCTTTCGCCAGTCTATTCTAGACAATTCACGTCTTATACCATCGAAGTTACCTTTCCTTAAGTTCAGGACCCTCGTCTCTGAATTAACTGTGTCACTCTGCATCTTAATAAAGAATTCTATCATATTATGGTCACTCTTCCCCAAGAGGCCTCGCACAACAAGATTGCTAATTAGTCCTTTCTTGGTACACATCAGCCAATCTTGGATGGCCAGCCCTCTAGTTGGTTCCTCGACATATTGGTCTAGAAATCCATCCCTAATACACTCCAGGAAATCCTCCTCCATCGTACTGCAACCAGTTTGGTTAAACCAATTTATATGTAGATTAAAGTCGCCCATGATAACTGCTGTACCTTTATTGCATGAGTCCCTAATTTCTTGTTTGATGCTGTGTCCAACCTCACTACTACTGTTTGGTAGTCTGTACACAACTCCCACTCGTGTTTTCTGCCCTTTGGTATTCTGCAGCTCCACCCATACAGATTCCATATCCTCCAAACTAATGTCCTTCCTTACTATTTCTATTCTTCCTACCAGAGTGGACAATTTCACATTTCCCCACATTATACTCCATCTGCCACCTTCTTGCCCATTCACTAAACCTGTCTATAAACCTTCACAGTTTCTTTGAATTGATCTTACAGCTTACTTTCCCACCTAACTTTGTATTGTCAGCAAACTTGGATATACCACACCTAGTCCCCTCATCTAAGTAATTGATATAGAATGTAAATAGCTGAAGTCCTTGCAGCAACCCTCTATTTACAAGTTGCCAAGCCGAAAATGACGCGTTTATTCCTACTTTCTGTTTTCTCTCCGTTAGTAGAATCCAAGCTAATATATTGTCCTATTCCCATGAGCCCTTATCTCATGTAACATCTTGTGTGGCACTTTATTGAATGCCTTTATAAAATACAAATATACTACATCCACTGGTTTCCCCTTATCTACTCTGCTAATTGCACCCTCAAAAAATTCTAATAGATTTGTCCAACACAATTTCTCTTTCATAAAACTGTGTTGATTCTGCCATATCACATTATGGGGTAAAATTCAGCACCTTAGCACCTCCCATTAGTTCAGTAATTGGCGTTAATGGGATGTGACAACATGAATGTGGGGCGAGGGGAACCCCGCTCCACACATCAAATCCCCCCCACCGCAGCGTCGGTGCTAACAGTTATTGCTGGGAGCCTCAACACCAGGTGGATCGTGATGTCAGTGAGTGTGCAATGCTCACTGACCGCCCGATCTGCAAAACTGATTGTCGCCACTTACCTTAGTGCCAGAAGAAACAGCCAATGGTAGAGCTGGCATGGAGCACCAGGAAGTCTACTCCAGTGATGTTTATTTAAGGGGTCATCAGCAGTGAGTTGCAGCCGTAGGTTCGTGGAGCTTCAGTGCTTTCTTCTCAGTTTAATATAATGCAACAGTCTCAATCCGTGATTTCAAGGTTATTGAGTATCAGGAGTGTTGTAGCAACTAAAAAGTGCTGCATTTATTCTTTAAAAAATCATACCACTACAATTGACAACATTAATTGGGGCTGTGCTGGTAGTCGACCTCCCCCTCCAGGATCTACGGCAGAGGGAGCGGAGGCAGGGAGAAAGATTGGAACATGTGGCCAGAGGAAGGAGGAGGGCCATAAGTGCTCTCAACAAGAGGGGGTTGGGCGCCTCTTGCAAAATTGTGCTGGAGTTAGCCGAGGCGCTGCCACGATAGCCCCGTGCCCCACCAATAGCACCCCGGGCCGGGGCACAACCGCCGATGACCCCTTAGTGCCACACAATGACCCCGCGGCCATTTACATTGGCCAGTGCCCCGTAAGTATGCCATGAGCGGTGTCAGTGCCAGCCTCGTGGATCGCGAACCAGGCCGAACTCCGCTCACAAGGTGAAAGTTACAGGGGAGGTCGGGAGCGCCCTGTGCAGCCATATTACCTGTTTCACCGACTCACCGATCGGCTCGTTCTTTACTTCCCTGGCATGGCCCGAGCTGCCATTGTGCAGCTTGGCATTCTGTCTTGTGTGCCAGGCTGCAGCCTTGGCACCAGGCCGCCCTGGTGACCCAGTGGAGGCCATCAGAGGCCCAGCAAAGTGCGCCAGTGCTGCCAATCGTGTCCTAAGATGGGCAACAAATACTGGCCTTGTCAGCAATGCCCACATCCCAGGAACAAATAGAAAAAAGGTATCGCCCTGGTACCTGCCCCATCAGGAAGTGGAACTCGGCGAGATTGCGCTCCACTTCCTGTGAGGGGCGGTAACCGCAATTCCGCGGCCGGGGCGGGACTTCTGTGCCGGGCGCAGGAAGTCCCGCCCCCAGCCGGTTAGCACCCCCAATCAGGGCACTGGGAAATTTCTTCCCCGAGGACTCCAATCATTTCTTTGAGCAGTGAGCACGTATTTTGCATGCAGTGTAAAACATTGGTGCATATTGCTCAATCTCCAACCTTTCTAATGACACCGCCCATTCCTGGGCGATAATGAAATTCTCGCCCTTTGGTTCTTAGTTTCATTTTATAGGTTTAGCTTCAATTCACATTCAGGAAATGATTCATTGCGTACAATAACTGGATAGTATAAATAAGCTGGAAAACAACACACTAAACACTCTTCTCGATCAATTCACCATTGGAACGATTGTTGAAGCTGAAAAAGAAATTTTAACAACGCATTGTCCATCGATCAGCACGATGAGGTAACGGTCATTGGAATTCCTCCTTTATTTAAATTTACGTGTAGACTATCGAACAAGCAACTAGTTTTCAGAAATAAAGTAGCTTACATTACAAAGCAGTTGAAATGCAGAGAGCTGGGATTAGTGGCTCACAGTGAGACACACAGATAAGGGAACACTGCTGCACCAAGACTGGTGATAGTCAGTAAACATGAGGCAAAAGGCAGACCTGTTCATAGGATTATAACTCAAACAACAATTTAAATTATTTTGGACTTGGCTCTGTTGAAAGTACAAAGTTAAACTTGAATATTATACTGTCGTGGAAAGACGTATTCTGTAAGTGCCCTCAGGTCATATCCAGAGTTTGAAGAAAGAAAGTTTCACTTTGTGTTCCATGGGAATCTAGAAGGGATCTACTAATGTAAAATAGTGATTTCCAGCACTTTCATATATCCAAACTAAAGCAACCTGAACTATAAAGCAAAGGGAGAGTACAGCATGGACTGGGATGGGGGGATGGACACAGCATGAAATGCAGGAGGAGAGTGCCAGCTTAAAGTGTGTAGGAGAAGGAAAAGTGCTGACTTACATTGAGAATGGGGGCGGGGGAGAAGAGTGCTGACATGAACTGGGGGAAAGGACAGGTGCAGCAGTTTGAACGGAGCAGCAAAGGGAGGAAAGCCACCATGAACTGGGGCAGGGGTAAGAATGACAGCTTGGATTGTGGGGGGAGGGAGACGAGAGCCAACAGGAACAAGAGGCCGGCGGAGTAGAGTGCAAGGAGAAGCTGGGATGGCTGGGGGATGAAGTGTATCGACGTGAGTTTAACAGCAAGGAAGAAAGAATTTGTGTTGATGTAACACCGTATCACACCTCTCAGAAATGTCCCAAAGTAGTTCACATTCAGTGAATTATGTTGCAGTGCAGTCACTGTTGTTTTGTCAGGAAATGTGACAACTCAGTTTGCACAACAACAACAACTGGCATTTATATAGCACCTTTAACCTAGGAAAACATCCCAAGGTGCTTCACAGCAACGTAATCAGACAACAATGGACACTGAGGCAAAGAAGGGGATGGTTAGAGGGATGACAAAAGCTTAGTCAAAGAGATAGGAGATTGTAAAGGAGGAGAGTGAGGTGGAGAGGTTCAGCGAGGGAATTCCAGAGTATCGGGCCTGTCTGGGCTGATGGCTCGGCCACCATCAGTGGGTGAAGTGGGAGAAGGACACGAGCCCGAGTTAGAGGAACACAGAATTCACGGATAATGCCATAGAATCTATGAGGTCCACTTGATCCACTGGAATAGGCAGAGGCTGCCTTGGTTTAACATCACACCTGGAGGATGGCATGGTGGAAGATTTTCAGCAGGGTAAGAGTCAGTTCATGAAACATGGTCTTTCAGAATGCTGATATCTTTGTGTTGGGCCTTCTTTTCTGCTTTAAGGATGGGATTAGAGAGGGTTACATAGGATACACAGCACAGAAACCGGCCATTCAGCCCAGCCAGTCCATGCTGGTTTATGCTCCACTCGAGCCTCCTCCTGTCTTTCCTCAGCTAATTCTATCTGCATAACCCTCTAATCCCTTCTCCCTCATATGCTTATCTAGTCTCCCCTGAAATGCATCTATACTATTTGCTTCAACCACTCCATATGGTAGTGAGTTCCACATTCTCACCGCTCTCTGGGTAAAGAAGCTTCTTTTGAATTCCCTATTTGATTTCTTGGTGTCTGTCTTACACTGATGGCCTCTAGTTTTGCTCCTCCTCAGAGTGGAAACACTCTCTCTGTATCGACTCTATCATAACCTTTCATAATTTTAAAGACTTCTAGGTTCTCCTTCCGCATGTTGGGGTGGAGAATGACCTGCTCACAGACAGCAGGGTCCCTGTGGAGGACCAGGTTGATGATCTGTTTAGTGGAGAGTTACCTGGACTGCCAATGTGAGAGGGAGAGTGTTTTAGAATTAGCTCTGACCTTTTTAGTGAGGAACTCCCATTTCAGAATGGAATGCATGAATGAGAAGGAGATGTAATGGGTGAACCAACAGGCAGACTGAGTACTTCAACCAATGTTCCTGTTCATATCATTGGGAGTGGAGGTGTTTGAGGTGATGCTGTACATTGCGTGAGAAGATTAAATGTCCATGAGCTGGTACATCAGCCAGCATGAAGGAGACCAGTGTAAGTACAGCTGAGATTTGCAGTCATCCCTTTTCCTTTTGCAGTGGTTTTTGCAGAGGTCACCTTTGTGTGACCAGAGATTTCATGGTCAGTGGGTCCAGGAGTCGGGAGAAGGCTTTAGTTAAAGAAACCGGAGAGAGGGGAGGGGGTGACACAGCCAGTCTGAGACGGGTTTTGATGAATTTTGTTCTCTTGCA
This sequence comes from Pristiophorus japonicus, assembly GCF_044704955.1. Lineage (NCBI taxonomy): Eukaryota > Metazoa > Chordata > Chondrichthyes > Pristiophoridae > Pristiophorus > Pristiophorus japonicus. The sequence goes on from NC_091979.1 coordinate 318,049,190, forward strand.
GCAACACACAGAAGGATTTGTTGAAAGTGAAGCTCGATTGGCTTCAATGTCACTTCACATGGGGCCCACAGAAGGAAAACATTGACTTGGACAACATGAAGTCTAGATTGCAAGATTCAATACAGGCTGGTGTGAAATATCAGGCCAGGTCTTACAACCACCTCGCTTTTGTAAACTGTCTGCAAGGCAACTGTGAAGAGGCAATTAAAAACTTAAAGGAAGCTGAAAAGATTCTGAGGGAGAACCATGAACATGAATTTGAAAGAAGAAGCATCATCACCTATGGAAACTATGCCTGGGTATATTATCACATGGGCCAACTGACAGAGGCCCAGTCCTACCTCGACAAGCTGGAGATGATCTGTAAACAATTTACTGATGGCTCTCGGTATACAGCACTGATACCTGAAGTATACGGGGAGAAGGGTTGGTCACTGTTGACTTCTGCTGATCAATACTATGAAGAGGCAAAGGAATGTTTTGAGAAGGCTCTGGAGGAAGATCCTGATGACACTGAATGGAACGTTGGCTATGCGACTGCTCTGTTCCGTCTGGAAGGGTTTTCTCGTACCCCAGAGAGTGGTGACCGCAGCCAATCAGTGAAGCAGTTGCGACGTGTGCTGGAACTTGATCCAGATGACTCTGTAGCCATGGTGCTGTTGGCTCTAAAACTACAAGAGTTCAATCAAAAGGAGGAAGCACTGAAATTAGTTGAACAAGCATTGCAGAAGTCCCCTGATCTTCCATATGTAACTCGTTATGCAGCAAAATTTTACAGAGCAAAAAGAGATGTGGAAAAAGCTGTGGAGCTGTTGAAGAAAGCATTCGAAATTACCCCAAACTCTACCTTTTTACACCACCAAATAGGTCAGTGTTACAAAAAAAAACTATATCGACTGATCAAATATCCAGGCAGCAAAGACCCTCGCAATCCTGCTTTTCAACAGAAAGCTGACTTAATCAATAAATGCAAGTACCATTTTGAAAAGGCATTTGAGCCCCGCCCATTAACATCTATTAAGGCACAACTGGATTTTGCAAAAATCTGTTCATTAAATAAAGAATTTTTCAAAGCAGATGCGATCTACAGCAATCTACTGAAATTAGAAAATATTCGCCAAGAAAATAAGCAGCAAATATGTTTAGCGGTCGGATTATTTGAACTGCACCAGAAAAGATCTGAATCAAATGCCGTCACCCATTTTCTGGAAGGAGTGAAAGTCAAATATGACTCAATAGAATGGAGAAGGTGTCACGAAAACTTGGAGAAGATAGCAGACAGGCGACTTTGTATAAATTCAAGAGACAGCAAAACCCTTGGTGTTCTTGGGTTACTGCACCAGCTGGATGGGAAGAATTGTAAAGCTATTGAATGCTTTGAAAAGGCCCTGGAGTTTGATTGTCACAATGAAGAATATCTAAGTGCTCTCGCTGAATTACGCCTTTCTATCCAGACAACTCTCTCGTTCCCAGCTAAAACTAAACATATTTTTGAAAGATGCATTAATACTCTCTGATTTATGAGCAGGTTTGGTAGGGTACTTGCTTCACTTATTATATTCTGCTGGTACTTTCTTTTGAATTATTATTTTACTCGTGTGTCTAATTTTCAAACAATGATCTTTCTGCAGTTATTCAAAATTCCTGTGCTTCATTCAAGAATATTGACACCACTGGTGAACTAACCAATAGGATTTGTTCCTGTATCCTTAGACCTTTTGTTATGTGTGAAACGATACAAAATAACGTGGGTTTGGGGGGAATTAGAGTTAATTGAGCCAATGGGACAGAGCCACAATAGTTGTATTTTATGAATTATAGGAACAGTTTTTTAGACAATAATACACATTACATGGGCCCGATTTTAACTCCAGATGGGTTTTGGGTGGGTGAGCGGCGAGGGGAATGGGAAACTCACCTATTGCTGCAGATATCGGGCCTGGGGTATTTTAAATCCCGAACTTCATTATCGTGCGGCCATTCCACTTCCCGGCCACAGGGCGTGCAGGCAGGTGCGGTGAAGGTGGTTCTGGGAGGGTCTCGGGGATGGAATGGGGGATGTGGGGAGTCCGGGGCAGGGGAGCCCCAAACTTTCATTTTGGGGCCTGGCGGGGCATTCCTGCACAAAGGAAAGTCAAACACTTACACCTTGACATCCTGATTCTCCTCAGAGCTGCTTCGGCCTGTTGGAAAAGCTGCACCGGCTTCCCCCGCCCAGGCCAGAGTTAACGGCGCAGTCAGGGCCCGATGATGTCACCACACCCCGTGTGTGATGTCACCACACCCCGGTCCGTGTGTGATGTCACCAGACCCCGGTCCGTGTGTGGTGTCACCACACCCCGGTCCGTGTGTGATGTCACCACATCCCGGTCCGTGTGTGATGTCACCAGACTCCGGTCCATGTGTGATGTCACCACACCCCGGTCCGTGTGTGATGTCACCAGACCCAGGTCAGTGTGTGATGTCACCAGACCCCGTGTGTGTGATGTCACCACACCCCGGTCCGTGTGCGATGTCACCAGACCCAGGTCCGTGTGTGGTGTCACCAGACCCCGTGTGTGTGATGTCACCACACCCCGGTCCGTGTGTGATGTCACCACACCCCGGTCCGTGTGTGGTGTCACCAGACCCCGTGTGTGTGATGTCACCACACCGCCGGTCCGTGTGTGATGTCACCAGACCCAGGTCAGTGTGTGATGTCACCAGACCCCGTGTGCGTGATGTCACCACACCCCGGTCCGTGTGTGATGTCACCAGACCCAGGTCCGTGTGTGGTGTCACCAGACCCCGTGTGTGTGATGTCACCACACCCCGGTCCGTGGGTGATGTCACCACACCCCGGTCCGTGTGTGATGTCACCACACCCCGATCAGTGTGTGATGTCACCAGACCCCGGTCCGTGTGATGTCACCAGACCCAGGTCCGTGTGTGGTGTCACCAGACCCCGTGTGTGTGATGTCACCACACCCCGGTCCGTGGGTGATGTCACCACACCCCGGTCCGTGTGTGATGTCACCACACCCCGGTCCGTGTGTGATGTCACCACACCCCAGTCCGTTATTGTCAATGATGACCCTGCCACTTTTGACGAGTGGCTTAGTCCAATCTCTGCCAAGTGGGCAGGTTTAAAATCGCCCCCAATGAAGTTCTTAAATAATCTAGAAAACTGGGTAGATAGAGGGACACTGATGTCCAAATATAATCGAAAAATGTGATTTATTATGATCATCATCTGTTTAGGTGTTTTAACAGCAATGCAGGTAAAGCATTATAGCTGGAGGTGCATAAGCTTCAGTGCACTCTGAGCATGTGACTTATACTCTTTTTATGGCAATGACGGTGTAAAAAAATCTCCAATCCAGCCCATAGAGGGTGCAATAAAACCACTCTGTCGACCTATCTTTCACTTGCTGCCTCTTCACAATAAAGTCCCCCATCGGGTGAAAGGCTTTCCATGTGTACCAGCTGAGAGAGGACCAACGACCACTGCAGGCCCTTCAAATAAATCATCAGCTTGATTCTGTTGCTCTGAAGCTTTGCTGACAGACGATTGGGCTCCCATCCAGAGCGTTCATTCAGATCTCAGCCTCTGTCACTGGGAGTCTCCCTGCCCTGTAACTGGTCAGCTGCACCTGCTCTTCATCAAACCTTCTGTGTTCCTCATTGGCCAACACAGAGCAGCTTGGACAATACCCGGGAAAGTCCCTTTTCCAGAGACTGTCACCATCTCTGTGAAGAAACTCAGAAGAGGGAGGAAAGCTAAAGGATCTAGAAATAGGTTAAAATGGGAATAAAATATCAAAACACAATGGCTGCAGACACTGATTTTCCCGAGATTTCAATTGTAATTGTAATATCAGAGATTGAACATTAAAATAACCAATAAAATTAAGCTGTGGCAAAGACTTAGTTTGTGTTGTTGTTATGTATGCAATAATGGTTCAAACTGAGTACTGTTTAACTAAGCAAGGTACAACCTTGGCTATGTTTTATTTAGGCCCAAAATGCCTGACTCTCAAAATGGCTGGCCTTTTATACCTGAGCAGCACCATGTGCATGCTGCTCAGTGGCCTCCAACAATGTCGCCATCTGGTGGCTACAAACAGAATGTGAAATTAATACATGACAATTGTTGGTCTGTGTGAATGCGGACAGTTAGTGTGGTACAGGACATGATGGGAAAAACTTGCACGATATTTTCTGGCAGTCGGTAATGTTTATGGCCACTTGTCAGCATTTGATAAAAATATTCAATTCCCAAACGGGAAATAGGGCATAATTTGCAATAAAATTGAGCAAATTTTCCTTCCTGTGTCAGGCTTTTTTGAAACTTGTGGTCAGCTCTCCACAGCAATAATGGGCCCCTGGGTGAGGTGCTGGAGGGTGACCAGTGCCCATGGGACTGTGTCCCACGAAGGAGTCAACACCTTAAGGAGCGGAGGGAAGGGCAACAAATAGCAGAGAAAACGGGTAAGAAACAAAAACCTTTCTGGTTACTGGGTGTTCCCAGGCCCCAGGATGTATTTTCTGGCACTGCACAGGCGTCCTCTCCACCTCTAACCCAGAGGTGACTGCTGGGATGTTCTGGGAAAACTTACACATTCACACAGAAGTGCAGAGCAACAGTTGCAGTGACAGCCACAGCGAGATCGTGAGGAGCGGCAAACTACTAAAGTGTCAGCCCAACCAGCACCAACTGACCTGGGAGGGCAAGAAGTCAAAAGGATCAAAGGTGTGACATCACAGGAAAGCAGGGAAGTGATTGGTTGGTCAGTTTTTCTCTCTTTTCTTGGGCATTGGTTTATATTAAGAGCCAGAATTAAAAACTAAAACGTTCAAAACTTGAAAACGTAATTAATTAAATACATTAGAGATGGCAGGGCAGGCAACATGTTACTGCTGCAACATGTGGGAGCAGGTGGAGACCATTGAGGCCCATGGTGACCACATTGACAGTAAGTGTTGGCAGCTCGAGGAACTTCGGCTCCGTGTTGATCAGTCCAAGCTTCAAACACTGCAACACATCAGGGACACATCACGCTTACCTGGACACTGTGTTTCAGGAGGCAGTCACACCCCTTAGATTAATTAATTCAAACTTGGTCCGTGGTCAGGGACAGGAGGGTGTGACTATCAGTGAGGCAGGTATGGGGACCCAGGATGTAGTGATGGAGGAGCCTCAGCCCTTGCTCTTGTCCAACAGGTTCGACGCTCTTACTCCCTGTGTGGACCAAAACAGGGACTGCAGGGAGGATGAGCAAACTGACCACAGCAATGTGATACAGGGGGCCATTTAAGTGGGGGGAGTAAAAAGAAATGCTGTAGTGGGAGGGGACAGTATCAGTCGGGGGATAGATACTGTTCTCTGCAGCCGAGAGCGTGAGTCCCGAAGGTGGTGCTGCCTGCCCGGTGCCAAGGTTAAGGACATCTCCCCTGGGCTGCAGAGGAACTTGGAGTGGGAGGGGGTAGATCCAATTGTTGTGGTCCACGTACCCCTGGATTGCGGTTACTGGGATCACACACAGATGAGTTCCTCACGGGCAGCCTGGGCAGAAAGGGACTGTCTAGGTTGTCTCCTCCCTTTCTCTTCCTCCTTTTCCTCTTCCTCCTCCTCCTCCTCCTGCTCATGCTCCTGACCCTCAGCTGCTTGCTGTATAGCAGGTGACAAGCGCTGTGCCCTCATGATGGCGAGGTTGTGCAACATGCAGCAGACCACCACGAATCTTGACACCCGCTCTGGTGAGTACTACAGGGCCCCTCCAGAATGGTCCAGGCAGCGGAACTATTATTTCAGCATCCCAGTGGCCTGCTCCAGCACATTTTGTGTGGTAGCACGGCTTTCATTGGCTTGTGCACCAGAGTCATCAGCCATATGGTCAGCAGATGGACCTTGTCGCCCAGTAGCCACCCTTTGGCTTTCCATTTTGGCTCAAGTGCAGCTGGCACAGCAGACTGCTGTAGAATGAAGGTGTCATGACTGTTGCCAGGATACCGGGCATTGACCTGCATGTTGTGCTGCCTACAGTCATACACCAGCTGGACCTTGAGGGAGTGGAATCCCTTTTGGTTCTGGCATGGGGCCCACAAAGTAATGTACGTGCAGCCAATGGCACCCCACACCATGGGGAGGCCTGCAATCCTAGCGTAGCCTCGTGCTCGCTTCCCCTGCTTGTCTCTGGCGAGAGAGAATGAAATGTAGTCAGAGATCTTTGAATAGAGAGACTCCGTGACCTCCTTTAACCAACAATGGATGGACAACTGCGAGATGTTGCAAATATCTCCAGCTCCAGCCTGGAAGGAGCCAGACCCATAAATGTTCATCGCCATGGTCACCTTCCCAGCCACTGGTAATGTGGTCCGTGCCCTGCTCTGAGGTTACAGTTGTGGTTGCAGGAGGTGGCAGATTTCAGTGAGGTCGTCCTTACTGAAGCGAAGGCGTCTCACACATTGTTTCTCATTGAGGTTCATATGGAAGAATTGCTCCCTAAACACCCTGGATATGGCCTGCTGCTGAAAGCCCTTCTCCCCATCCTCCTCCCCCCTCTTCCAGTAGATTGTCCTGCTCTGTGTGCCCTCTGTTCATTCTCCAAGTCTTGCTGCATTCCAAGGGGAATGCCTACTAGTGCACGCATGTCTGGGAGCAACTGGTTTGTGTAGAAGCTTCGAAGGCAGTCCTTCAGCATCTGCCACACCGCTCTCTGTAGTCTTTTGCAACTTGAAACAACTGTAGAAAGTACCAAACACTTGTAGACTCGTAGCAACATCCAGAAGAAATCAAGTTTCTGACTCAGAGACGAGAGAGCTACCACTGAGCCAAAGCTGACACAGGCACTTGTTCAATTGACTGAGTTTGGTTTTCCCGGTGGCTCATCTGGTTAAAGCTGTGAATAGCTCAGCCATATAAGCAGAAAGATCGCAGGATCCGAGTCTGGATTCCTGCTAGCTGCAAGTTCTCCAGTATCAGCGGCTTGAGCCTTTGACGATCTTTGCTGTGCCCTTCTTGTGCCTGCTCCTCTCCTGCGATATTGGACTCCTGCTGGCTGCTGACTTTGCTCGAGGGACAATTGCACCGGCCTCAGATGTTCCCCGGCCTCCAAACTGCACAGCAACCATCAGCTGCACAGAGGAAAACACTGAAACAAGGAATCCCCTCTGGGAACAGTCTCTCCGCACGGCACAAACAAACAGGTAACTCTATTCCACCTTGTTTACACATCATAGACAAAACCTTTAGGTTCCGTCAATCACCTATCTAACCTATCCTGATAGAGTATTTTGCAGCCTCACAGTCCTCTGTGAAAAAAGTTTCTCCTGCTCCGTCCTAAATCTCTTACATTAAACATTGAGGTGGAGAAATTCGGGAGTGGTGTTAATGTTTTTCAACTTTTTAACAATGTGTGTTTTGTGTTCCAGGAAGGAAGTTGAGCACTAAATCCGAGAGAGTAACAGGAGGCAGGCTGGGCGGTACTTGTGCAGTGCTGTACAATGGGCCATGCAGCAGTGCTGCGTTGGAAGGCTTCTTCCCTCCCAGGCTCTGCAAGGGGAATACTTACCTGGTCCCCGACGGCAGACACGACACGGCCCGATCAGCCCAATGCACTGCAGCTGAGTGCCAGGACGATTGATCATGACGGAAGGGGATTGAAAATAATCAATTTGCAGCATTTCACAAATGTTTTAAATTATCTCGGCCACCTCGCCATTAAGCATCGCCTCCCGATGAACATGTCCTGCAACTGTCGGTATCTTCGGCCGGCGAAGCTGCAGGGGACGGAATAGAAGTTCGGGTTCGGGGCGATGCACACGGCAATGATGTCATGGTCTCTGGGCGAATCGCGGTACAATGTGGGTGTCGATCATCTCGCCACGCCCGGTCAGTAAGTGGTTAATGCATCCTGATCAGCCCCTGGAGGCAATAACAGGAGGCGCTAAGGAGCCAATTTCTAGGCCTAGGTCTATGTTCCCTTGTTCTAGATACCACAACTGCTAGACACAGTCAGTTTCAATCTACACTGTCCCATCCTTTCATAATGTTAAATACCTCTATCAAATCATAATTCTCCAATTAATGAAAACAGACCTGAATTTTTTGGCTCCATCTGTAGTGATGACTATAGTTGAATAGTCTGCTCATTACCCAATCCCCCATCCTCGACTCTCCCCCTCCCACCACTCCCTCCGCGACACCCTGGTCATTCCGCAATTACCCCCAGCAACCCCTCCCTTCCCACGGTACCTTCACATGCCAGCACAGGAGATGCAACACCTGTCCTTTTACCTCCTCCCTTCCCACTATCCAGGGCCCCAAACACTCCTTCCCCGTGAAACAGCAATTTACTTGTAACTCTTTCAATTTAGTATTCACCGTATTCGCTGCTCACGATGTGGTCCCCTCGACAACGGGCAGAGCAAATGCAGATGGGGTGACCACTTTGCAGAATATCTTTGTTCAGTCCGTAAGCGTGACCCTGAGCTTCCGGTTGCCTGTCACTTTATTTCTCCACTTCATTCCCACTCTGACCTCCCCGACCTCGGCCTCCGACACTGTTTGAATGAAGCTCGACGCAAACTCAAGGAGCAGAAGCTCATCTTTCGTTTCGGCACTTTACAGCCTTCTCAACTCAACATCCAGTTCCACAATTTCAGACGAGAACCTCTGCCCGTCTTTTGTTCACTTTCCTCCCTTTTTATTACAATGCCCACCCCCTTTTTATTTATTTTTCTCTCTTTCCCATGGCAATTGGTGATGATTCCACCATTCATACCCCATCTAGACTCAACTTTTGTTTCCTAACTTGTACCATTACCATCTCATTTTTGTCTCTTAAATCCCTCCTGTCTTCCAGCCGATCACAGAACGTCCCTTTTGTTCTTCCTCCACTCCCCTGTTCAGTGTCCCTGCACTTCCTTAATAATCTGTTACAGTTCAAACTTTCCCAGTAAAAATACAAACAAAAAAATGCCAAAAAAGTTGCTGCCCCTTTAAGGTTCTGTCATGGAGCCCTTAAAGGAACAGTGACTTTTAAAGGAAAGTTCCTTTCCTTAGGACCACTCCAAATAGGCTCACAAAGCAAATAACAGGATCATGGGGAGATCCAACTGAAAAGGCTGGGAAATTTCACCTTTGCCCTGTTTAAATATTTTAAAGTAACTTGTAGCTCACACACTTTGTTTAAGAGCAGCCTTAAGCAGGAAATTCTGAGAGCTGGTAAATCGCCTCATTGGCCTTGCTGTCTGGGACACTTCCCCTTAAACCCCTGTACCTTGCTCCTTCTCGCCCCACCAACAAAACCTGCTAAAAATCTACCTGTCTAACCTTTCACCTTTCCTTTACTATTGCTGGGTATCCATTCCCCCTCTATGGATCATCTTGGGACATTTACTGTAACATTAAAGGCACTAAATAAATGTAAGCTCTGATCCGTTATTGTGTGAAACTACCTCAATATGGTATCTGTGTGACTCGTTCAGTGAAAATATTGCTATAAATGTGCACAAATTAAGGGTTTTAATTTGCAGTTTAAGTAAAAAGTTGGGGAGCAGGATAGAATTGCAGATGCACCATCAGAAAATTGAAACAAAATTCCAATGGATTTACTCTCCCAGAGAAACCCTTCGTGGAGCAACAAATGGGCTGGATTTTCAAACAAATCTGGAAATAAATATAAAAGTTCATTTTAAAATGTAAAATCTCGAAGGGCTATAAGAATAAATGTGAAACACAGTATTCTGGCTGACTGGATATACCATGTGCTCTCATCGGTAAGTGGAAGATTAATATTATCAGATCACAGCTCAGTCTATAAAGCACAGGACACATTCAAACAAATCTGTGACCAGTACTGAACATAAATAATAGATTTATAGTAAATGTAGACTTTATTCTTCCTCTGGGAATCAATACAAGATGGAAGCTTCTCCTGCGACCTTGACATTAAATTAGCCCTTGACACACACTTGCTCTATTTCTCACATACCACAGGGTTCTCTCAATAGCCCTGTATTTCTACTGGTTTCAGACTGGGCAGACGGCCAAACACAAGCCTTCGCTCACAAACCCTGCAGATTGCGACACGGGGCTTATACTTGGCCACCTGCACTCAGTTCAACAGTCAGCCTGAAGTCAGCAGAGATACAGAGCTGTCCATCAATGGTCTACAAAGATCCATGGCCGTGACCCTCTCACACACCTGGCTCAAGTCTTCCACACAAACCTGGCTGTCAATCGAGCCTATTACTTCAGAAATATCCTCCAGAATATCGATTACTCAGGATGTCTGAATTGAATGGAACGACTCACCTCATCGACCTGAGCCAAACAAGGGGAATAATGAATCCCTTTGTATTTTTAGCTCAAATAACATGCTTGATCTGTGTAATCTACTGGTTCAGATAGAATCAACAGCACGGTGCAAGCTTTTCTACTTCATTCCAACTTTTATCTATCATTGTATTAAAATCGTCGACTTTTGGGCCCTTTTCTGTGCTCATTGCAAGAGATCTGATTGGTCCATCAGAATCACATGAGCCACAACTCTGTTACCCTTACACGCATGGTGACATTCCCCCTTGAAGTAGTAATTGCTGAGTGTTAGGTGATTGAAGTGCTTTGAGAAAACATATAAAGGTGAGACTACCTACGATGAGTGGAATATAGCTCCACCTAGTGGACTACTGCTCCACCTAGTGGACCACTGTGGTAATTTTGTGGTGGATTTCAAAATTGAATGCATTTTCTCATGATTGTGATTCAGAATTACGTTCTCTTGGAAACTTCCTTAAATGGCCTCATTTTAAGATCACTCGGTTGGTTTTATATTCGTCAGCTAACATTTATTTGTGGGGCCACTAAGATCTGGGTTCCTAGGTTCCTCAGCCGAGAATGGCTGTTTCTCCATTTTCCCAGCATATCACTCACTCCAGTATTGGCCCTGAAATTCGGCCGGAGGTTTCTTCCGGACAAACGCCTCTGACCGGAGAATTTTAACGTAATTACCTGGTGGTTCCGGAGGAGCGTGGGATTCCGGTGGGGAGGCCTTCTCTTCCCGTGCTGCGAAGTGTGCTCCACTCCTCCGGGTTCCCACGGAGACGGTGCAATCACGTGTGACTGCTCAGCCAATCAGGTCCAGTATTAGCAATGGGAGCTCCGTATCGACCAGTTCTATCGCTATTAATGAGGGAAACAAAACACACTAAACACCACAATAAAAAATAAAAAACACACCGAACATAATTAAAATTAATTGAAATTAAAGTTAATAAATGCCTTAGAAAAAATATATATTGTTTCCATTTTTTTTAAAGTTTCGTAATGAAGGTTAAAAATAAACTTACCTTTGTGGGCAGGGTTTTTAACAATAAAATGTGCTTTTTTAATTTAATGTTATTATATTTTTGAGTATTTTAAAACTCTTACACCTGTAAAAGTCGGCTATGTGCCTGCTTTTATCAGGCGCAAGAGTTTTGAGGACATTTGCTGGGCAAGATTTGGGTAAATCCTGCAATCTTGCCCGTACAAATGTCCTCGCTCCTGAGATGTGTGCGATCTGTCGAGCTCCAGCTGGACAGATCGGAAAAGCTGCTTTTCAGCGCGTGTGCATTGTGCGCTGAAAACCGGCTTTTGCGATGCCTTCCCCGGTCCGTACACACTCCGTACAGACCCGGGGAGGTCGGGATTTCCAGGCCAACATCATCAAACCGGGGACCAACCCTGGTTCAATGAGAAGTGTGGAAGAGCTTGACACGAGCAGGTCTAACAACACTCAATAAGCACGATGCCACCCAGGACAGCCCGCTTGATTGGTATCCCATCCACCACCTTGAACATTGACTCTCTCCACCACCAGCGCATCGTGGCTGCCGTGTGTATCATCGATAAGATGGACTGCAGCAACTCGCCAAGGATTCTTCGACAGCACCTCCCAAACCCGCGACCTCTACCACCTAGAAGGACATGGGCAGCAGGCGGATGGGAACGCCACCACCAACAAGTTCCCCTGCAAGTCACACACTAGCCTGACTTGGAAGCATATCGTCTTTCCTTCATCATTGCTGGGTCAAGCTCCTGTAAAATAAAAATTATAAAAAGGAGAGAGGGACAGGAGGGTGAAGAGGGTGAGGTAGCATCCTTCCTCCTGTGGGCACAGGACATCCATCTGCCTCTAGATCATCTCCACCAGGACCTCCATTGCTGCATCCAAGAACATGTGCATCCTCTCACTCAGTCCCTGAGTCATCCTGCAACGTGCCACTGCGTGCCAGCCAGAGCACTGCTCCAGTGGAAGTGAGCGCGAGGAGCCCACACATACTGCTGCAAGAAAAGCTAGCCTGCTCTACTTAAAGGTTGTCTGCACCTCTTAAAGGGAAGGTGCATTCTGCCTGCAGCAGATCATTCAACTGGCTGAGGAAGACAGTCCAAAAAAATCATATAATAATGGCACAACAGGTGAGAGAGCATGCACAAAGGTTCTCTGATGCAGCACTGGAGGCCTTTGTGCAGGAGGTCAACTCGAGGAGAGAGGTGCTGCTCCCACAGGGGGCCCAGGAGGTCCTCCAGGCAGCAGACCAAAGTGCAGTGGGAACAGCTAGACAATGTGATGAATACCAGCAGTGTAGCACCTAGGACATGGACACAGTGCAGGAAGAAGTTTAATGACCTCATATGAGTATTCAAGGTCAGTAAAATTATCTTCAAATTCTATATCCCACCAACTGGTCCAGTAGCCTTCAACATTATTAATTCACCAAAACCCCATCAATCACCTACAAAGCATTTCTATCAATCACAACTCAGATCTCACATTCATAACTTTACCTTACCCTCACACATTACCACTGCTGCATGTCTCAAACCCAAATCTCACAACTTACACACACTGACAGCTATTCAACTATGACAGACATATCACCCAAACACATTGCACCTGACACCTTTCCTGTCATGTATCTCACACTACTGTACATAACTGTATCTTACCATGCTATACATGACTGTAACTAGATATGACCTGTAACCACAAGCATACCTTACCACCAGGGGTGCACTTGCAGGAGACACTGCATACCTGTTCCACACAGGTATATAAAGGCAGGTCTCAGGCAAGTGTGGCACTCGAGAGCTGTGAAATAAAGGTGCAGGTCCAGAGTGACCTTGACTTCAGCATTGCCTTGTGTAAGTCTGTACTGCAGGGTCAGGACTTTACAGTGGCGACGAGTTACGGGATCACAGAATCCACAGAATGGCTACCAACGGCTCAGATGAGAAATACAATGCCGGAGACAATTGGGAGGACTTTATAGAAAGACTCCAGCAAAGCTTTGTAACCAAAGACGATGAGGCAGACAAGAGAAGAGCCCATCTCTTGACCAGCTGTGGCTCGAAAACATACGCCTTAATGAAGGACCTGCTGGCACCCGAGAAACCAGCAAGCAAGTCGTTTGAGGAGTTGAGCACACTGGTGAGAGACCACCTGAAGCCAGCGAGCAGCCTACACATGGCCAGACACAGGTTCTACAACTACAGACGCTGTGTACAGAGCATACCCGACTTTGTGGCGGAACTTCGGAGGCTGGCTAGTTTATGTGAGTTCTCCGATGAACTAAGGAGAGAAGTACCGAGAGACTTTTTTATTGAAGGAATAGGCCATGCAGGCATATTCCGAAAGCTTATAGAGACCAAGAACTTGACTTTAGAGGCAGCAGCACTGGTCGCACAGACATTCTTGGCAGGAGAAGAAGAAACGAGGTTGATCTATACTGCGGGTACGACAACTAACGAAACATCAGAACAAGGGGTTCAAAGCGTGAATCAAGCCACTACCCCCACACACAGACAAAGACAGGAAAGCAGGTCTTCAACAGCAGGCAGTGGCGCCAGAAGCCATCAAGGTCCACATGAACGGCCGTTCACACCTCATCAACCCACAATGCGAGCAATCAACTACAGACTGAGAGAAGCTCAAGAGAGATCAGCCAGACGCAGCTCATCCTTCGGAAACAATGGAAGCGGTCTGTGCTGGAGATGTGGGGGAAGGCACTCAACAGGGGGTGTCGATTTCAGCATGCTGTTTGCAGAAACTGCAACTATACAGGGCATCTGGCTCGCATGTGCAGAAAAACAACAGCTCGGCTGATATACGAATCGGATGGGTCGGAAAGCGGACCAGAAGACGGTGGGGACAGTGCCCGGGATGCTGGGGTACAGCGGGTCAACACGATCAATGTCCACTGTTCTTACAACAAGACGCCTCCAATAATGATGAGGGTCCTTCTCAATGGGATACCCATCAACATGGAACTGGACACGGGAGCTAGTCAATCTCTCATGAGCGTCCAACAATTTGAACAGCTGTGGCCGCACAAAAGCAACAGACCAAAACTCACAAGGATCGACACCAAACTAAGGACCTATACCAAAGAAATCGTCCCAATCCTTGGCAGCACCATGCTCTCAGTCACACACAAAGGGACGGTGAACCGACTTCCCCTGTGGATTGTGCCCGGAGATCTCCCAGCACTGTTGGGGAGAAGCTGGCTGGCAAAACTAAATTGAAAATGGGATGATGTTCACGCCATGTCGTCAGAGGAACGGACCTCCTGCTCAACAGTTTTAAGTCGTTTTGAACATCTCTTTCAGCCAGGTGTGGGCACCTTCAAAGGGGCTAAAGTTAAAATCTACAACACACAGGATGCCAGACTGGTCCATCACAAGGCTAGAGCTGTGCCTTCTGTGATGAGGGAAAAGACTGAACACGAACTGGACCGGCTTCTGCGGGAAGGCATTATCTAACCCGTGGAATTTAGCGACTGGGCAAGTCACATCATTCCCGTCATGAAGCCTGATGGATCCATACGAATCTGTGGGGATTACAAGTCTACCATAAACAGAGTCTCCCTACAGGACCAATACCCGCTGCCCAGAGTGGAGGACCTATTTGCCACATTGGCTGGAGGAAAACTTTTCTCAAAACTAGATCTCACATCTGCGTATATGACACAAGAACTGACCGAAGAGTCTAAGCTACTCACCACCATCAACACACATCGAGGCCTTTTTGTGTACAATCAATGCCCATTCGGCATCAGGTTGGCAGCTGCTATATTCCAGCGCAACATGGAGAGTCTGCCCAAGTCCATCCCGGGGACGGTTGTGTTTCAAGATGACATACTCATCACGGGCAGGGACACCGACTCCCATCTCTGCAATTTGGAGCAAGTACCAAGTCGATTGGACCGGGTAGGCCTAAGAGTTAAGAAATCCAAGTTTCTGTTTCTCGCGCCCGAGGTTGAATTTTTGGGCAGAAGGACTCCGCCCAACAGAATCCAAAACCGAAGCAATTCGTCTGGCACCCAGGCCCCGGAACTGCGCGCCTTTCTCGGGCGACTCAATTACTTTGGGAGCTTTATGCAGAACTTGAGTTCGCTGCTGGAGCCTCTCCACGTGCTACTCAGAAAGGGGTGCGATTGGTTTTGGGGAAACGCCCAAGAATGTGCCTTCAATAAGGCATGCGTCAGCATATGGGGTCAGGTGCGTTTTACAGCATGTCAATGATGCGAGTAAATTACAACCCATTGCTTATGCCTCCAGGTCACTTTCGCGGGTGGAGCGCGGGTATAGTATGGTTGAGAAGGAGGCGCTCGCGTGCGTGTACGGTGTCAAAAAGATGCACCAATACCTTTTCGGGGCCAAGTTCGCATTAGAAACTGACCACAAACCCCTAACGTCCCTGCTATCCGAGTGCAAAGCAATAAATGCCAACGCCTCGGCGTGTATTCAGCGGTGGGCACTCATGCTGGCGTCCTACGACTATACCGTAAGGCACAGACCAGGCACAGACAACTGTGCCGACGCGCTTAGCAGGCTACTCCTGGTGACCACGGAAGGGTCTGATGAACAGGACTGTGAGATGGTCATGGCAATCAATGCCTTTGAATCCACAGGTTCGCCCATGACGGCTCGTCAAATCAGAGCCTGGATGACCAGCAACCCCACGTTATCCTTAGTCAAAAGATGTGTTTTAACTGGTGACTGGGCAGAGGCTCGTGATGCCTGCCCCGAGGAGATCAAACCTTTCCATAGGCGCACGCATGAACTATCACTCCAGGCAGACTGCCTGATGTGGGGCAGCCGAGTAGTTATGCCCTTGCGAGGCAGAGAGGTGTTTGTCCGGGAGCTCCACCGCGAGCACCCGGGGATCGTCCTTATGAAGGCCATAGCCAGATCCCACGTCTGGTGGCCTGGCATTGACGCGGACTTGGAGCTCTGCGTCCGGCGGTGCACCATTTGTGCCCAACTCAGTAATGCACCCAGGGAGGCCCCCCTAAGGCCCTGGCCCTGGCCCACCAAACCGTGGTCGCGGGTGCATGTAGACTATGCGGGCCCATTCATGGGCAAAATGTTCCTCGTAGTCGTCGATGCATTTTCAAAGTGGATCGAGTGCACCATTTTAAACTCGAGTACCACCTCCACCACTGTGGAGAGCCTTAGAACCATGTTTGCAATGCCCGTAATTCCTGACATATTGGTCAGTGATAATGGTCCGTGCTTCACCAGCGCAGAATTTCAAGATTTTATAGTTGACCACGGCATAAATCATGTTAAGATGGCACTGTTCAAGCTGGCCTCCAATGGCCAGGTGGAGCAAGCAGTACAAATCGTTAAACAAGGCATGTTAAAAATCCAAGGTCGCATGCTGCAGAGCTGCCTGTCGCGCGACTGCTACTGGCATACAGATCTCGTCCACATTCGTTGACTGGGGTTCCCCCCGCGCAACTGTTGATGAACTGGACCTTAAAGACTAGGCTCTCGTTAATCCTCCCAGACATACATGAAATTGTTGAGGCAAAGTGCCGGAAGCTAACTGAGTACCATGAACGAAATTTGAGGGGGAGGTGGAATGAGATAGGGGACAAAGTGTTTGTGCTAATCTATGGCAGGGGTCCCAAATTGCTTGCAGGGACAGAAACAGGCAAGGAAGGAAACAGGCTACTGGTTGTACAAATGGACAATGGCCAAACCTGCTGGGGGCATGTCGACCAAGTAAAAAGTAGATTCACCAACAACACTGCAGAACCAGAGGCAGACTACAATGTGGAACTCACACCACACCTGGTGGACAGACAGAGGGAACAACCTGAGAAAAGGGCAGTCTCAACAGACAGCCCAGGCGAGATACCAGCAGTCACACCGAAAGAAAAACAGGCACCAAGGCAAACAACTGACCCACAACTAAGACGCTCCATGCGAGAGCGCAGACCACCTGAGAGACTAAATCTATAAAGCCAATAAGACCTTGGGGGAGGGTGTGGCAAGTGTGGCACTCGAGAGCTATGAAATAAAGGTGCAGGTCCAGAGTGACCTTGACTTCAGCATGTGCCTTGTTTAAGTCTGTACTGCAGGGTCAGGACTTTACACTTCCTTGTAGGAAAAGGTGGCGCATAACCAGCGCCAACAGAACCTAACCAGTGGGATACAGGCTTGCCTGCAGCACCTCACCCACTTGGAGGAGATGGTACAGGCCATTTTTTGGAGGGGCATGGCTGAGCCCGTGGATAGCGGAGGGGTGGAAAGAGCACATCACACTTGCCCCCTCATCCCACATCCCGAACTAACACTCCGCGGAGTTTAGAGGGTAGATTAGAGGCGGGATCTTCACATGGTGAGTCACCGGGCGTGAGTGGTCTGCAGCGAGGCAGAGGACAAGGTAGTGCAGGTGCCAGCTCCTTGGAGGGTGAGAGCACATATGAGTTCTGCTGCAGTGGACTCAGATGAGGCCTTCGATGGGCAGCCTACAGAGAAACATTGATGGGTGTCTGCATAACAAAAGGCTTGGTACATTGGCAGGCCTGCCAGAAAGTCTGAGTGCAATGTCAAGGAGCATGGAGGAGCACCAAACTTGCACAGGGCTTTGGGCAGAGCTTGGAGCCCATCCTTTCCAGCATGGAAGGTGTGACAGATCCATTATTCATTTGGGAGGCCCTGGGTTCCGAGAGTTCAGGAGGCCTGAGAGTTCGGGAGGTCTGAGAGTTCAGGAGGCCTGAGAATTCGGGAGGTCTGAGTGTTCAGGAGGTCTGAGAGTTCGGGAGGTCTGAGAGTTCAGGAGGCCTGAGTGTTCAGGAGGTCTGAGTGTTCGGGAGGCCTGAGAATTCGGGAGGTCTGAGAGTTATGGAGGCCTGAGTGTTCAGGAGGTCTGAGAGTTCGGGAGGTCTGAGAGTTCGGGAGGTCTGAGAGTTATGGAGGCCTGAGTGTTCAGGAGGTCTGAGAGTTCGGGAGGTCTGAGAGTTCGGGAGGTCTGAGAGTTCGGGAGGTCTGAGAGATCCGGAGGTCCGAGAGTTCGGGAGGTCTGAGTGTTCGGGAGGTCTGAGAATTCGGGAGGTCTGAGAGTTATGGAGGCCTGAGTGTTCGGGAGGTCTGAGAGATCCAGAGGTCCGAGAGTTCGGGAGGTCTGAGAGTTCTGGGGATCCAAGAGTTTGGGAGGTCCCGAGTCAGGAGTCCGAGGAGCAGAAAGCCCGGAGGTCGGCGAGGAGTTTACTTCTGGCGATGACCTCACAGTCCTCGTCCGGGCAGGTAAATGATTGGCTGTTTGATTGGTAAGTATCTTTCTTTTTCTCTTTCTCTTTCTCTTTTATAATCAGATAAGTCTAATTAGAGGGATGACAGGGCAGCTCAGTCCCATGGACTTTACATCCTGCAGCATGTGGGAAGTCCTGGATGCTTCGTACGGCCTAGACGGCCACGTGCGCAGGAGGTGTCTCCAGCTTCAACTACTCCAGCTCCGCGTTTCGAGCTTGAGTGGCGGCTGGAGTCAATACGGTGCATCCGCGAGGCTGAGAGCTACGTGGATAGCACGTTACAGGAGGTGGTCACCATGCAGCTTAAAAGTCTGCAGGTAACGGTGAAGTGGGTGAACACCAGACGGAGGAAGAATGCTAAACAGGTTGTGCAGGAGTCCCCCCGAGTCCACCTCGCTTTCCAACCGATATTCTCTTCTGAGCATCGGTGAGAGCGATGGTGCCTCTGGGGAGTGCAGCCAGAGCCAAGTCCAAGGCACCATGGGTGGTTCAGCTGCACAGCGGGGAGGGACAAAGAATAAAAGAGCTGTCGTGATAGGGGATTCAATAGTTAGGGGAATAGAGGCCTTTCTGCGGCCGTAGGCTTGACTCCAGGATAGTATGGTGCCTCCCTGGTGCCATGATCAAGGATGTCACAGAGCAGACGCAGGGCATTCTGTGGGGAGAGAGTCAATAGCTAGAGGTTGTGGTCCATATCGGGACCAATGACATAGGTAGAACGAGGGATGAGGTCCTGCAGGCAGAATTTAGGGCGCTAGGAGAAAAATTAAAGGGTAGGACCTCAAAGGGAGTCATCAACATCAGAGGCAGTCCCTCGGAATCGAGGAGGACTTGCTTCCACTCTTAAAATGAGTTTGTGGGTGGTTGAACAGTCCAATATGAGAACCGCAGACTCTGTCACAGGTGGGGCAGATTGTCGTTGAGAGAAGGGGTGGGAAGGACTGGTTTGCCGCACACTCTTTCTGCTGCCTGCGCTTGTTTTCTGCATGCTCTCGGCGATGAGACTTGAGGCGCTCAGTGCCCTCCCAGATGCATTTCCTCCACTTAGGGCGGTCTTTGGTCAGGGACTCCCAGGTGTCAGTGGGAATATTGCACTTTATCAGCGAGGCTTTGAGGGTGTCCTTATAACGTTTCCTCTGCCCAGCTTTGGCTTGTTTGCTGAGTAGAGTGCTTGCTTTGGGAGTCTTGTGTCAGGCATGTGAACAATGTGGCCTGCCCAGCAGAGCTGATCAAGTGTGGTCAGTGCTTCAATGCTGGGGAGGTTGGCCTGGTCAAGGATGCTAATGTTGGTGCATCTGTCCTCCCAGAGGATTTGTAGGATCTTGCAGAGACTTCGTTGGTGGTATCTCTCCAGCGACTTGAGGTGTCTGCTGCACATGGTCCATGTCTCTGAGCCATACAGGAGGACAAGTATTACTACAGCCCTGCAGACCATGAGCTTGGTGGCAGTTTTGAGGGTCTGGTCTTCAAACACTCCTTTCCTCAGACGGCCGAAGGCTGCACTGGTGCACTGGAGGCGGTGTTGCACTTGTTCTCTGCATGCTCTCGACGATGAGACATGAGGTGCTCAGCGCCCTCCCGGATATACTGGGGTAGCACTTTGTAGGAGCACATGGAAGACAGGCACTAAGGTAATGCACAAGGGTGATTAGTTGACTTTGTTTGGTTATATCGGATGGATTGATGGATAAAGTTGGATTGGAATGTCTCCTTTGTGATGGCTTTTAGTTCCACATTGTGGGCAAGCGAATGCTGCAATGGTCAGTAACAGAGGGAAGGTAAGGTGGGGGATTATTGTTCAATCGGGAATCGGGGTTGTGTTCTCTCGTACCCTGGTCGGATTATTCGCTCACGGAAAGCCCGGGAAGGAAGGGCTGTCTGGATTGCCTCCTCCCTTCCACTTCCTCCTTTTCCACTTCCCCATCTTCCACTTCCTCCTCCTCCACTTCCTTCTCCTCTTCCTCCTCCTCCTCCTCTGATTCCTCCCCCTCCCTCTCCTCAGCTGGTCACTGTATTGCTGGTGGCAACGGCTGTGCTCTCATGATAGCAAGGTTCGGGAACCTGTAGCAGAGCACGACGGATCTTGAGACGTGATCTAGTGAGTACTGCAGGGCAGCAGAAGCCTTGTTTAAGGACACAAATGGTCTGCTTTATCAGATTCTGTCTGGCAGCACGTCTCTAATTGTACACATGCTACCCATGTGTTGTTGGGTTGCGGAGCGGAGCCATGAGCCAGATGTTCAGCGGATAGCCCTTGTCACCCAGCAGCCACCTCTGCTTTGTGTTGGTGGCTCAAAGACTGAGTGAACAGCGGACTGGCACAGACGAAAGCATCATAACTGCTGCAAGGAAACCGGGCATTCAGCATCATGATGT
Source organism: Pristiophorus japonicus (assembly GCF_044704955.1). Lineage (NCBI taxonomy): Eukaryota > Metazoa > Chordata > Chondrichthyes > Pristiophoridae > Pristiophorus > Pristiophorus japonicus. The sequence continues at coordinate 318,070,136 of NC_091979.1, forward strand.
GCTGAGCATGGTCGCACACCAACTGCACATTCAGCGAGTGGTAACCTTTGCGGTTGTGGTACATCTCAGCACTTGGTGTGGCACCCACAAAGCTCCATGCGTGCAGTCAATGGCACCCTGCACCATGGGGAATCCCGTTACCCTGGTAAAGCAGGTGCGCACTCTGCCTGGATCTCTCTGGTCAGAGAGAAAACAATGAAGTCACCTCTCCTGGCATAAAGAGCATCTGTCACATCTCTTATATAGTAATGGGCAGCGAATTGGGAGATATTACAGATGTTGCCTGCTCCAGCTGGAAAGGATCCAGATGCAAAAAAATTGGGACCACGGTGACCTTATCAGCCATTGCCCTAGAGTGAGGCTGCAGGTCATGTTGTGGGAGGTAGCAGAGTTTGTGAGCATCACCAAGTAAAGTGCACGCACCTCACTCACTGCTCCTGGCTCAGGCTGAGGTAAGAGAATTGCTCTCGGAAGACCCTAAGTGGTTAATGCCTCCTGCTGAGAGACCTTATTCCCCTCCTCCTCCTCCCTCTGTGAGCAGCTTGTTCTCTTCTTCGCTGCCTCTGCTCCATCTCCCTGTCATGCTGCAGGCCAAGGGGAAATACAACTAGAACACCCATGTCTGGGAGCAAGTGGGCTGACCAGAAAACTTGAAATCAGAAACAAGGCCCTCTCCACTTGCCGCACCACTCCCTGTCACCCACCAACTTTAAACAACTCGAAAAAGCTCCAAACGGTTCCACAAACTTACACGGAGCCAGTGGAAATTAATCAGCAACTGACCTGAGAGTGGTTGATGATCCCTTTAAATATCACTGGTCGGGTGTCCTTTCAGCTGCTGAACCCTGTTCAGCTGTGCGAGGGTAACACAGGGCGTTTCCTGCACCATTGAGGATGAAAATAGCAGTTCTGGTGTCAAACTATCATTGCACGCTGACTGAGGTCACGATGTTCCCAATCTACATAATCTGGCGCACGCTCCAAGCGCCGACACTAACGTCCTCAGAAAGATGGTGTCCAGCACGGCCTGCACCAGAATTGTGCGAGCACGGCGCGGATGCTGTTTTGACCCAAAAAGGCACCTGTAGCGCCCAAACAACAGGTACTATGCAATCGAATTTTTAGTCCCAGGTGTCTGTTTAGTACCTCCAGGCGTTCAAATTGTGGTAATCACCAATTAGGACTAAAATTGTATGCTAAATCCAGACTTTCAAACAGGCGGGTCTTATTAGCACTGCTCCATTTCGCACCTGTTTTCAACCATTTGGTTCTTTGTTACATTTTATAGGTTTAGTTTCTATTCACATTCAGACAATGATTTAAGCAATAACTGACTGAACAGGATAAACGAGCTGGAAAACAACACATCAACACACTTCTCGATCAACTCTCCATTGGAAGTACAGTTGGAGCTGAAAAGGGAATTCAACGCATTGTCCATCGATCAGCACTATGAGGTAACGGTCATTGGAATTCCTCCTTTATTTAAATTTACGTGTAGACTATTGAACAAGGAACTAGTTTTCAGAAATAAAGTAGCTTACATTACAAAGCAGTTGAAATGCAGAGAGCTGGGATTAGTGGCTCACAGTGAGACACACAGATAAGGGAACACTGCTGCACCAAGACTGGTGATAGTCAGTAAACATGAGGCAAAAGGCAGACCTGTTCATAGGATTATAACTCAAACAACAATTTAAATTATTTTTGACTCGGCTTTGTTGAAAGTACAAAGTTAAACTTGAATATTACACTGTGGTGGAAAGGTGTATTCTGTAAGTGCCCTCAGGTCATATCCAGAGTTTGAAGAAAGAAAGTTTCACTTTGTGTTCCATGGGAATCTAGAAGGGATCTACTAATGTAAAATAGTGATTTCCAGCACTTTCATATATCCATACTAAAGCAACCTGAACTATAAAGCAAAGGGAGAGTACAGCATGGACTGTGATGGGGGGATGGACACAGCATGAAATGCAGGAGGAGAGTGCCAGCTTAAAGTGTGTAGGAGAAGGAAAAGTGCTGACTTACATTGAGAATGGGGGCGGGGGAGAAGAGTGCTGACATGAACTGGGGGAAAGGACAGGTGCAGCAGTTTGAACAGAGCAGCAAAGGGAGGAAAGCCACCATGAACTGGGGCAGGGGTAAGAATGACAGCTTGGATTGTGGGGGGAGGGAGACGAGAGCCAACAGGAACAAGAGGCCGACGGAGTAGAGTGCAAGGAGAAGCTGGGATGACTGGGGGATGAAGTGTATCGACGTGAATTTAACAGCAAGGAAGAAAGAATTTGTATTGATGTAACACATTATCACACCTCTTAGAAATGCCCCAAAGTGCTTCACATTCAGTGAATTATTTTGCAGTGCAGTCACTGTTGTTTTGTCGGGAAATGCGACAATTCAGTTTGCAGAACAACAATAACTGGCAATTATATAGCACTTTTCACCGAGTAAAACATCCCACAGTGCTTCACAGCAACGTAATCAGACAACAATGGACACCGAGGCAAAGAAGGGGATGGTTAGAGGGATGACAAAAGCTTAGTCAAAGAGATAGGAGATTGTAAAGGAGGAGAGTGAGGTGGAGAGGTTCAGCGAGGGAATTCCAGAGTATCGGGCCTGTCTGGTCTGATGGCTCGGCCACCATCAGTGGGTGAAGTGGGAGAAGGACACGAGCCCGAGTTAGAGTAACACAGAATTCACGGATAATGCCATAGAATCTATGAGGTCCACTTGATCCACTGGAATAGGCAGAGGCTGCCTTGGTTTAACATCACACCTGGAGGATGGCATGGTGGAAGATTTTCAGCAGGGTAAGAGTCAGTTCATGAAACATGGTCTTTCAGAATGCTGATATCTTTGTGTTGGGCCTTTTCTGCTTTAAGGATGGGATTGGAGAGTGTTACATAGGATAGACAGCACAGAAACCGGCCATTCAGCTCAACCAGTCCATGTTGGTTTATGCTCCACTCGAGCCTCCTCCTGTCTTTCCTCAGCTAATTCTATCTGCATAACCCTCTAATCCCTTCTCCCTCATTTGCTTATCTAGTCTCCCCTTAAATGCATCGATACTATTTACTTCAACCACTCCCTATGGTCGCGAGTTCCACATTCTCACCGCTCTCTGGGTAAAGAAGTTTCTTTTGTATTCCCTATTTGATTTCTTGGTGTCTATTTTACACCTGATGGCCTCTAGTTTTGCTCCTCCTCACAGTGGAAACACTCTCTCTGTGTCGACTCTATCATAAACTTTCATAATGTGAAAGACCTCTCGGTTCTCCTTCCGCATGTTGGGGTGGGGAATGACCTGCTCACAGACAGCAGGGTCCCTGTGGAGGACCAGGTTGATGATCTGTTTAGTGGAGAGTTACCTGGACTGCCAATGTGAGAGGGAGAGTGTTTTAGAATTAGCTCTGACCTTTTTAGTGAGGAACTCCCATTTCAGAATGGAATGCATGAATGAAAAGGAGTGGAGGTGTTTGAGGCGATGCTGCACATTGAGCGAGAAGACTAAATGTCCAGGAGCTGGTACATCAGCGAGCATGAAGGAGACCAGTGTGAGTACAGCTGAGATTTGCAGTCATACCTTTTCCTTTTGCAGTCGTTTTTGCAGAGGTCACCTTTGTGTGACCAGAGATTTCATGGTTAGTGGATCCAGGAGTCGGGAGAAGGCTTTAGTTAAAGAAACCGGAGAGAGGGGAGGGGGTGACTCAGCCAGTCTGAGACGGGTTTTGATGAATTTTGTTCTCTTGCAGCAACACACAGAAGGATTTGTTGAAAGTGAAGCTCGATCAGCTTCAATGTCACTTCACGTGGGGCCCACAGAAAGAAAACATTGACTTGGACGACATGAAGTATAGATTGCAAGATTCAATACAGGCTGGTGTGAAATATCAGGCCAGGTCTTACAACCACCTCACTTTTGTAAACTGTCTGCAAGGCAACTGTGAAGAGGCAATTCAAAACTTAAAGGAAGCTGAAAAGATTCTGAGGGAGAACCATGAACATGAATTTGAAAGAAGAAGCATCATCACCTATGGAAACTATGCCTGGGTATATTATCACATGGGCCAACTGACAGAGGCCCAGTCCTACCTCGACAAGCTGGAGATGATCTGTAAACAATTTACTGATGGCTCTCGGTATACAGCACTGATACCTGAAGTATACGGGGAGAAGGGTTGGTCACTGTTGAATTCTCCTAGTCAATACTATGAAGAGGCAAAGGAATGTTTTGAGAAGGCTCTGGAGGAAGATCCTGATGACACTGAATGGAACGTTGGCTATGCGACTGCTCTGTTCCGTCTGGAAGGGATTTCTGGTACCCCAGAGAGTGGTGACCGCAGCCAATCAGTGAAGCAGTTGCGACGTGTGCTGGAACTTGATCCAGATGACTCTGTAGCCATGGTGCTGTTGGCTCTAAAACTACAAGAGTTCAATCAAAATGAGGAAGCACTGAAATTAGTTGAACAAGCATTGCAGAAGTCCCCTGATCTTCCATATGTAACTCGTTATGCAGCAAAATTTTACAGAAGAGAAGGAGATGTGGAAAAAGCTGTGGAGCTATTGAAGAAAGCATTAGAAATTAGCCCAAACTCAACCTTCATACACCACCAAATAGGTCTGTGTTACAGAAAAAAACTATATCAACTAATCAAATATCCAGGCAGCAAAGACCCTCGCAATGCTGCTTTTCAACAGAAAACTGAGTTGATCAAACTATGCAAGTACCATTTTGAAAAGGCATTTGAGCCCCGCCCATTAACATTTATTTTTGCACAACTGGATTTTGCAGGAATCTGTTCATTAAATGGAGAATATCTCAAAGCAGAGGAGATTTACAGTAATCTACTGAAATTAGAGGATTTTCATCCTGATAATAAGCAGGCAGTATATGCGCAGTTTGGGTTATATGAACTGCATCACAAAAGATCTGAATCAAATGCCATCAGCTATTTTCTGGAAGGACTTAAAATCCAACGTGACACAGTGGAATGGCAATTGTGTCGCGAAAACTTGAGAAAGATTGCAACAAAACAAATTGACAGGAATCCCAGAGACAGCAAGGCCTTTGGTGTTCTTGGGTTACTGCACCAGCTGGATGGGGAGAAGTGTGAAGCTATTGAGTGCTTTGAAAAGGCCTTGGAGTTTGATTGTGACAATGAAGAATATCTAAGTGCTCTTTGTGAATTACGCCTTTCTATCTAAATCAACGACGACTCTCCCAGCTAAAACTAAACACAGCGGGTAGAGTTTCTGCTTTGGGTGCAAATTGCACTTGAAGTTACGCTGGTTAGATTACAGTTTAAGTTTCCACTAAATGCATTTGCTTAATTACAAACGTAAAATCTTCCAAGAACCAGTGCAGTCAGTCAGTGTAACAGAATGTAATCAGTTATTTTTTGCATTCAAAATATTCATTGATATATTTAAGAGTGGCAATTGGTGCAGCTTTATTGATACAGCTGAAAATGGATGTAACCTGCAAAATTAAATATTTTTAGTCAGTCTTTCAGCTGTGCTTTACCTGATTTAAGATGATGAAAATGGCTTTAAAATCTACACTGAACCAGTTATAAGTTTTATTGTTGTACACTAGTCAGACTTTTAATAATTTAAATATTTTTAAGATGTAAAACCTATTAAATTGTGCCTACTAGTGCCTGGGCACCTCAGAAAACCAGCTCAATTTGAAAACGCTCCTCGAAAGGTTGCAAATGGACGCAATGGGCGGAAACTCACCATCCTTGTTATTTCTATCTGGGGGTGTGACCAGTTTTGTGGGCGGCGCCAGCTTCGGACAGAAAGCTTTTTAAACCAGGGTTAAAGATCACGGAAATCTCGGTTGAAGCTTGACAGAACTTATGCTCGAGTTTCTGCGATCTTTTACACTGGTTCGGCCGATTTCACCCGGATTGTGCAATTTCCCTGCTACACGGGATGGCCGGTATCATGCCTGAAGAAAGATTAATTTCTCTCTCTCTCTGTGTAACGAGCCGCCCGCAGCTCCCTGATTTGCAGCCTCTTCAATGGATGGGGAACAACAGCCTGTCGGGTGAAGCAACAACCGCGGGCCCTTTGCTCAATAAAACCTGGCGGAACAGCATCAGAGTCCCGAATAAGAGATGAATTATTTTTTGGTGGGGGACAGGATGAGTGCCAGTGCTCCTTCAGAATAATGTGGGCTTAATTTTATTCATCCCACTGCTGACAAGGAGCCTCAGTCACTGACATTGTTAAAACGGGATGGTCGGTATCACGCCTGAAGAAAGATTATGTTCTCTCTCTCCCTGTAACGAGCCGCCCGCAGCTCCCTGATTTCCTGCCTCTTCAATGGAAGCGGTTAATTTCCACCACGGCTAAGGGATATAAAAATAAGTTAAAATGATGAAAAATAATAAAGCTTTATAGTTGCAGATACAGATTTCCCAATGAGAAATGTTAATTTGCTGTAATATCAGAGATTGAGTGTTAAAATAACCAATAAAAAGATACTACAACTACAATTTTATTTGTGTCATTGATCTGTGCTAATGCTGACAGTAAGTGTCACTCATAATCCACACTTTGTGATGGTGAACTGTACCAGCTCTGTAAGGAACATTCAGACCAGCCTTTAACACAGGCAGTAAACTGAACAGCTGTTGATTGTGGAGTGACACATGGCCCTTACACTGCTAGCTGTAGCCACAGTGCTATTAGAGAAAGGTGAGGGAGGAATGGTTGGGAAGATCCAGAGGAATGGGACAATGGAAGAATCTAACATTGGGAGAGGCTGCAGACGCCTCACATCATATTTAGTCCTATTGGAAAAGCAGCCCCTGGAAGGGTTCAGCTTTTCTGTGGAGGTATTGTCCCAGGTCTGTGCAATGCTGGAAACTAGTTTTAAGGTATTGGAGGGGCTGCACAGACACCTGTGTGTGGGAGGGCGGAGGTGGGGGGGGGTAAATTGGACAGCCCCGAAGACATAAGAACATTCAAAATCAGAGCAGGAGGAGGCCATTTGGCCCTTCGAGCCTGCTCCGCCATTCAATGAGATCATGACTGATGTACCTCAATTCCACCTTCCCGCACTATCCCCATATCCTTTAATTCCCTTTATTCCCAAAATTTTATCGGCCTCTGTCTTGAATATACTCAACGACTGAGCATCCACAGCTCTCTGGGGTAGAGAATTGCCAAGGTTCACACCCCTTTGAGTGAAGACATTTCTCCTCATCTCAGTCCTAAATTGCCTATCCCTTATTCTGTGACTGTGACCCTGTGTTCTAAATTCCCCAGACAGGGAAAACATTTACCCAGCATTAACCCCCCAGCATTAACCCTGTCAAGCCCCGTAAGAATTTTATATCTTTCAATTTTTCAATTGTGTGAAAACAAATTATCTTTTTTTCACGGGGAACTCTTTTTGGAGCAAGGGAAGAACATTTCCGGTCAAAAGGACTGCTCCTCCCGCTACAATCCCCGTCCGAAAGGACTGTTCCCCACTGGCTGGACCCACTACAATCTCCCGAAAGGACTGTTCCTCACCGGCTGGACCCACTACAATCCCCTGAAAGGACTGTTCCCCACCGGCTGGACCCACTACAATCCCCCCGAAAGGACTGTTCCTCACCGGCTGGACCCACTACAATCCCCTGAAAGGACTGTTCCCCACCGGCTGGACCCACTACAATCCCCTGAAAGGACTGTTCCCCACCGGCTGGACCCACTACAATCCCCCCGAAAGCACTGTTCCTCACCGGCTGGACCCACTACAATCCCCCCGAAAGGACTGTTCCTCACCGGCTGGACCCACTACAATCCCCCCGAAAGGACTGTTCCTCACTGGCTGGACCCACTACAATCCCGGACTGAATGGCCCCCCCGGTCACCCTGCGAGTTGAAGTTCAGGAGCCGGAGGGCCATTCGGCCGGAGATTGCAGCGGGTCCCGCCGGTGGGGAGCAGTCCTTTCAGGGGAGTGGGTTTCAGCTTGCATCAGCGTCTCTGGTTGTCCTGGCAACTTCAGCTTTTCGCGCATGCCCAGAGAGTTTTTACCGTAGACTTGTAGCTCCGCCCCAAACTAACTTCGGAGAGCGTTGCACCAAATTCAAATATTTCTTTGACGAAAGTCCCAATTTTTTTTCTCTGCCGCAAACGCACAGAAAAAAATCATACATTAACATGTGTGGGCACCAAAAATCCAGCAAGTAGAAAATAGGGGCCTTTATCTCTCTGCAGCCTCTTTGTGTGCTCCTCTCAGCTTGCTTTCCCACCTAACTTTGTATCATCAGCAAAGTTGGATACGTTTTACACCGTCCCTTCATCGAAGTCATTAATATAGATTGTAAATAGCTGAGGCCCAAGCACTGAACCTTGAGGTATCCCTCTAGTCACAGCCTGCCAAACTTAAACATTCTTGTTTATTCCTACTCTCTGTTTTCTGTCCATTAACCAGTTTCAATCCATGCTAATATATTACCCCCAATACCATGAGACGTAATTTTGTGTAATAACCTCTTGTGTGACACCTTATCGAATGTTTTTTGAAAATCCAAATACACTACACCCACTGGTTTCCCCCTTATCCATCCTGCAAGTTACATCTTCAAAAAACTCAAAACAGATTTGTCAAACACGATTTCCCATTCATAAAAGATGGATGCAGGGATCATGAAGTGCGATTAACCTGTGGCTGTTGATTGCAATGCAGGCAGCAAGTCAACTTTGTGCTGCCTGCTCATTTGAATGATCTGTGTATCCAACTAGTGCTAACCACACAACAGGGGAGCTAGCGGGCACCAAGTTTGTCGGATGGAGAACTGGAGGTCTTGTTGGAGGAGGTGGAAAGGAGGCGAGATGTTCTGTATCCACAGTGGGGCCGGAGGCCCTCCAGACACATGGTCAAAAGGAAGTGGAAGCAGATAGCCGTGGTGGTCAGTGCCCGGAGTCAAGCCCCGAGGACCTGGATACAGTGCTGCAAAAAGTTCAATAACCTCACATGAGTGGTCAAGGTCAGTGAATGCATCTTCAAATGCCATGTCTTCCCAACTGCAACATGAGCCACACCCACTGCTCAATTCACCACATCCCCATCGCTCACCTACCAACAATCTCGACAACAACCAACAGGCCTCATACCTCACATCCGTAGCTTCACTTCGCCCTCACACACTGAACTCCGACATCTCACAGCTTGCACACTCAGCCAGCTATTCAACCATGACAGCCACATCAGCCAAACAGTTTGCACGACAGTCACTGGCACACTTCCCTCTCTCTCACTGGACAAGGTGGCATACAACCAAATGCAGCAGGTGCTAACTGTGGAGGGGACAGGCGCGTCTGCATGTCCTAACACCCGTGGAGGAGATGGTGCCGGCCTTTATTGAAATGCCCAAAGTTGAGCAAGTGGCCAGCGGCAGGGCTAAAACCATCCCATTTTCCTCTCATCCCACAATCTGATTTACAAGCTGCAGATGGTGTAAGCACGTACCTCTTACTTTCCCCTCACTTCCTTGCACCACAACTTATTCTTGTGCCTTTTTCCTTTCAGATACACAAGAGTTGCAATCTGCCCAGGCAGTGGAGGAACAGCAAGAAGAGAGTGACCGTCACTTGATTTCACACTCACAGCCACCGGCTCAGATACTGACACTGCTATGTTAGAGGATAGATTAGAGGCGGGATCTGCATGTGGTGAGACACCGAGCACGAGTGGGTTGCAGCCAGGGCAGGTGGCAAGGATAGCACAGGTGCCAGCTCACCGGAGGGCGAGGGCACAGACAGATTTCATTGCCGAGGATTCAGATACGGAATTCGATGGGGCAGCCGACAGAGGAACGCTGACGGGTTTGCACAATGAAGGCTTGGTGCATTGGCAGGCCTGCCAGAAAGCCTGTGGTCAATGTCACGGAGCATGGAGGAGTCTTCACCAGCTTGGCACAGGGCATGGAAGTGGTGGCAAACTCTGTTCGCACACTTGTGGACCCAACCATGATGCAGCATCTGATGGCCAGTGTCACCACTTCCATTGCAGCACAAGCAGCCACCCATCCTCTGAACTCTGCAGCCAACTAACCGGCCTCTGATCGGGCCCACAAAGACCCCAGAACATCCTGACTATACTCCCCCCGCACCCCGTCTCAGGTGATAGCCTCCTAAACGAATGTTAATTGGGATCCTATTATGTAGACTTTATTGTCTGACTTCCTCTTTCATAATTGTCAAGAATTAATTCATTCACTCAATAGCTCATGCAGATCCTCATTGGAGGTTGATAGTGTAAATGCTAATACATTCTGAACTGGTTAATGTTAGTTTTGTGAGTTAAATTCTAATCAGCAGCAGCATTGGAGGAGGGGCAAGATTTAAACAGCAGAGGAGAGACCAGTGTAGACCTAATCAGCAGCAGCATTGGAGGAGGGGCAAGATTTGATCAGCAGAGGAGAGACCAGTGTAGACCTAATCAGCAGCAGTATTGGAGGATGGACAAGATTTAAACAGCAGAGGAGAGACCAGTGTGGACCTAATCAGCAGCAGCATTGGAGGAGAGGCAAGATTTGATCAGCAGAGGAGAGACCAGTGTAGACCTAATCAGCAGCAGCATTGGAGGAGCAGAGAGGAGAAAGATCCAGCAGTGACATCACAGGACAGCTGGTAAATGATTGGAGCTGAGGCGGACCAGAGCGAGAGCGAGAGCGAGTGCTGAGCAACTCAACACAGGCTGAATTTGAAATTGTGACGTCAGAGTAAAAAAGCCAAAATGACGTCGGCACAAAGGAAGCAGCTGATTGGTGAGTAGCTGGTGAGTGTTTTTTTAAATTTAAAGTTTATTTCTCCCAGGTTAGTTCATAGTCTATTAAATATGTCTGTACAAGATGATTTTTTAGACCAGTATGTTGAGCAGTCTATGAGGGAACAGGCTATCCTAGATTGAATATTCTGCAATGAGATGACATTAATTAATAGTCTTGTTGTGCGCGGTCCTTCAGGGAAGAGTGACCATAACATGATAGAATTCTTTATTAAGATAGAAAGTGAAGTAGTCCAATCCAAAACTAGTATCCTAAATCTAAACACAGGAAACTATGAAGGTATGAGGAAAGAATTGGCTTTGATAGATTGGGAAGATTCATTAAAAGGCATGATGGTGGATAGTCAATGGCTAACATTTAAGGAACGAATGCATGAAATGCAACAGTTATACATTCCTTTCTGGTGCAAAAACACAAAAGGAAAAGTGGCCCGACCATGGCTAGCAAAAGAAATTAAGGATAGTAATAAGTGAGGTTATCCACTTTGCTTGCAAAAACAGGAAGGCAGATTATTATCTGAATGGTGACAGATTAAGAAAAGGGTAGGTGCAACGAGACCTGGGTATCATGGTACATCAGTCATTGAAGGTCGGCATGCAGGTACAGCAGGCAGTAAAGAAGGCAAATGGCATTTGAGTATAGGAGCAGGGAGGTCTTACTACAGTTGTACAGGGCCTTGGTGAGACCACACCTTGAGTATTGTGTGCAGTTTTGGTCTCCTAATCTGAGGAAGGACATTCTTGCTATTGAGGGAGTGCAGCGAAGGTTCACCAGATTGATTCCCGGGATGGCAGAACTGACATATGAAGAAAGACTATATCGACTAGGCTTATATTCACTGGAATTTAGAAGTATGAGGGGGGATCTCATAGAAACATATAAAATTCTGACGGGATTGGACAGGTTAGATGCAGGAAGAATGTTCCCGATGTTGAGGCAGTCCAGAACCAGGGGTCACAGTCTAAGGATAAGGAGTAAGCCATTTAGGACCGAGATGAGGAGAAACCTCTTCACCCAGAGAGTGGTGAACCTGTGGAATTCTCTACCACAGAAAGTTGTTGAGGCCAGTTTGTTAGATATATTCAAAAGAGAGTGAGATGTGGCCCTTATGGCTAAAGGGATCAAGGGGTATGGAGAGAAAGCAGGAATGGGGTACTGAAGTTGCATGATCAACCATGATCATATTGAATGGTGGTGCAGGCTCGAAGGGCCGAATGGCCTTCTCCTGCACCTACTTTCTATGTTTCTATGTTTCTATCCACAGAGGGGTCATACAAAGTTGCCAGAAAAAGTAGGAAGCCTGAGGATTATTGGGAGCAGTTCAGAATTCAGCAAAAAAGGACCAAGAGATTGATTAAGAAAGGAAAAATAGAGGTATGAGAGTAAATTTGCAAGGAACATAAAAACCAACTGCAAAAGTTTCTACAAGTATGTAAAAAGAAAAAGATTAGTGAAGGCAAATTTAGATCCTTTACAGTCAGAAACGGGAGAATTTATAATGGGGAACAAGGAAATGGCAGAACAATTAAATAAATACTTTGGTTCTGTCTTCACGCAAGAGGACACAAATAACATCCCAGAAATGCTAGGGAACCAAGGGTCGAGTGAACAAGAGGAATTAAAGGAAATGATTATTGGTAAGAAAATAGTGCTGGAGAAACTAATAGGACTGAGGGCCGATAAATCCCCAGGGCCTGATAATCTGCATCCCAGAGAACTAAAAGAGGTAGCCATGGAAATAGTGGCTGCATTGGTTGTCATTTTCCAAAATTCTATAGATTATGGAACAGTTCCTGCAGATTGGAGGGTGGCAAATGTAACCCCACTATTTAAAAAAGGAGGGAGAGAGAAAACAGGGAACTACACACCGGTTAGCCTAACAACAATAGTAGGAAAAAATGCTAGAGTCTATTATGTAGGATGTGATAACGGCACACTTAGAAACTATCAAAAGGATTAGACAAAATCAACATGGATTTGTGAAAGGAAAATTGAGTTTGACAAACCTACTGGAGTTTTTTGAGGATGTAACTGATAGAATAGATAAGGGAGAACCAGTGGATGTAGTGTATTTGGATTTTCAGAAGGCCTTTGATAAAATCCCACATAAGACATTAGTGTGCAAAATTAAAGCACATAGGATTGGGGGCAATATACTGGCATGGGATTGAAAATTGGCTAACTGACAGGAAACAGAGAGTAGGAATAAACGGGTCTTTTTCGGGGTGGCGGGCAGTGACTAGTGGGGTACCACAAGGATCCGTGCTTAGGCCTCAGCTATTCAAAATATATATATAAATGATTTGGATGAAGGAACCTATTGCAAAATTTCCAAGTTTGCTGACGACACAAAACTAGGTGGGATTGTGAGTTGTGAGGAGGATGCAAAGACTCTGCAAGGTGATTTAGATAGGTTGAGTGAGTGGGCAAACACATGGCAGATGCAGAATAATGTGGATAAATGTGAAGTTATCCACTTTGGCAGAAAAAACATAAAGACAAAGTATTATTTAAATGGTGATAGCTTGGGAAATGTCGATGTATAAAGGGACCTGGGTGTCCTTGTACATCAGTCATTGAAAGCAAACATGCCGGTGCAGTCAGCAGTTAGTAAGGAAGATGGTATGTTGACCTTCATTGCAAGAGGATTTGAGTACAGGAGCAAGGATGTCTTACTACAGTTATACAGAGCCTTGGTGAGACCATACCTGGAATATTGTGTGCAGTTTTGGTCTCCTTACCTAAAAAAGGATACACTTGCCATAAAGGGAGTGCAACGAAGGTTCACCAGACTGATTCCTGGGATGGCAGGACTGTCGTATGAAGAGAGATTGGGTCAACTCGGCCTGTCTTCATTGAAATGTATAAAATTCTGATGGGGTTGGGCAGACTGGATGCGGGGAGGATCTTTCCCCTGGCTGGGAAGTCTGGAACAAGAGGTCACAGTCTCAGGATACAGGGTAGGAAATTTCGGACTGAGATGTGGAGAAATTTCTTCACTTGACACAAAAGGCATCAAGGGGCATGGGGAGAAAGCGAGAATATGGTGTTGAGATAGAGGATCAGCCATGATCATATTGAATGGTGGTGCAGGCTGGAAGGGCCGAATGGCCTACTATTGCTCCTATTTTCTCAATAGAGGCATGACAGGGCAGCTCAGTCCCGTGGTATGCACACTCTGCCATGTGGGAACTCCAGGACACTTCCCGTGTCCTGGACAAACACATGTGTAGGAAGTGTCGTCAGCTGGAGGAGCTCGAGCTCCGGGTTTTGGAGCTTGAGTAGCAACGGGCATCACTGCGGTGCATCAGTTAGGCTGAGAACTTCGGGAATAGCATGTTTCAGGAGATGGTCACTCAGCACCCGAGGAGTGAGCAGCCAGGGAGGAAATGGGTGACTGCCAGACAGAAGAGGAGGACCAGGCATGTAGTGCAGGAGTCTCCTGTGTGCATCTCGCTTTCCAATCTGGGTTCTGTTCTGAGTACTGGTGAGGGCGATGGCTCCTCTGGGTTCCAGAGCAAAGTACACAGCACCACGGGTGGCTCAGCTGTACAGGGGGGAGAAAGGAGAGAGGGAGAGCAATAGTAGTAGAGGATTCGATCATTACAGGAGCAGAGAGGCATTTCTGCGGCTGCAGGCGGGACTCCAGGATAAAGTGTTGCCTCCCTGTAGCCAGGGTTAAGGATGTCTCTGAGCGACTGCAGAACATTCTGAGAGGGGAGGGTGTAAGTATTTCTAAATCTAGTTCCCCATTATACACAGTTCTTTGACTTCAGGATTTATAAAGAACAAAATACACACGGCTCAGGGTTTTGGATCAAGGAAGATTTGTTCATGTATTGAACATACACACAATTACTGCCCAGTATAAATCCCTACGATTTTTATTGGACGGATTAACCCCAAAATACAAACCCCTATGAAAGGGTCATTTGCATCAGCACAATATGACATGGTTAAACCCGTCCGCGGTTTGACTGTTACCTGTAAACTTACCCAGATTAAATCACAAAACCCTTCTATGATTTGACTGGAAACGTACAATCACCAATTCCCCGGCTGTCTGCTGAGGTTGACTGTAGGCCCAGATCTTAGTTGCAGCTTGCGTCCCGAAGACACACTGCTGTCTGTTGCTGTTTCGATACTGTTCCTGTACTGGCTTTCCCCTCGGAAATGGCTCTTCTTTAGACCAAAGACCAATTTGCAACCTCAAAACAGATTTCCTTTCCCTCCTGTGAAGACAATGGCAGCATCAAATGTGTGAATGTCTCTCGCAGGGAATTCTTGGTGGCTAATTGTCCCTCATTTAGGGTCATTGTCCATGATTACTCTGGCCACCGCCTGTCTGTCGTGTGAAGTCCTTTCTGACAATATAACCTTCCCAAGGTGACTTCATTGTTGGTTTCCAGTCGCATTCTTATTCAAATGGTTCAGGGCCCAGTCTCGGCCTACACTGATACCATCCTTTCTGGGACCATGGTCTAAGGTACGTCTCTTTAACAATGTAACCTCTGAAGGTAAATGAATATGTGAATGTTCCTGTATCTTTTCAGACAGAAACCATTGAAGGTGTGAATGTCTCTCTTCTGGTGCTATTGTCTGTGTTGATTAGATCAAATGGCAGTTAGCCTGCATCATTGTCTCTGATGGTGTCTCATGGTTTTGCTGCAATGTTAGAATTAACCCTTTGCTGCCCAACTCTTTTTGTGGGCTGTAATGCAGTTCTGAGTTTTTATATTTAATAGTCCAATTTTTAGCGTTGGGGGGTGAGGGGGGGGGAACGGAGCCTACAAGGGTGAACAGCCAGAGGTCATGGTCCATATTGGTAAATGATAAACCCAGCAATTACAGGCCAGTGAGTTTAACCCCGGTAGTGTGAAGCTTTGAGAAACAGTGATCAGGGACAAAATGAACAGTCACTTGGATAAGTGTGGATTAATTAAAGATAGCCAGCATGGATTTGTTAAAGGCAAATAGTGTTTCATTAACTTGATTAAGTTTTTTGATGAGGTGACAGAGAGCGTTGATGAGGGTAATGCGATTTCCAAAAGGCGTTCGACAAACTGGCACAAAATAGACTTGCCAGGAGCGTTGAAGCCCATGGAATAAAAGGGGCAGTGGCAGCATGGTTACAAAATTCGCGAAGGGACAGGGAACAGATTCCATAAAATTGCCCCTCGTCCTGATTGGGGGCGGTAACCTTCTGGGGCTGGGACTCCTTGTGCCCGGCTCGGGAGTTCCACCCGGGATGTGGAATTTGGCCCTTCCGCCCCTCAACAGAGGTGGAGCGCCATTGGAGATACTTCGTGTCCGTGGAGGGGCGATCCCGGGGCAGTAGGATGGCCCTGACTTCGGAGCCCAGCGCCCTGCTGGCAGCATCAGCGTCTCGTGTCTGCTCCGTTAGCACTGATGTGGCAGAATGTCCCTCAGGTTCAATTAAAGGGGAGGGCTGCTGTGTGCTCTGCAGTCCCGTTGGTGGCTGCCACTGGGCCAACAGGGACACCCTCGATTGGGCCAACAGTGCGGCTCTCATAACAGAGTGCCGGGCTGCAGGATTGCGGTTCTGTCGAGGCGAGGACCACCATTGTCGGGCTGACAGGGAGTCGGGTAACAGAAAAATAAAGCGGCCCACGGCGCAAACGGCCTCCCCATTCGGGTGTAGTGTCGGCGGTGGATGTCCGCGGGTTCGCGACTCGTGAAGCTGGCGGTGATATCGGCCGACGCCATCCTCGCCGCCCGCTGAGTATTTTCCTCCGCCGGGCGCACAGGGGTCAGCGCGGGGTGGTGACGGGTCCGTGTGCACGCCGATGGTATCATCGTCGTGAATGCGCCAACCCGGGGCACAAATCGTGGGGTGCGGCGTTAACGGTACAACACCCCCAAAACCTCCGGGGCAATTTCCACGGGGGCACTATCGTCCTCTTCCCCCGGGCGATAACCTCGTTGCGTCCCATTAGCGTCCATTAGCGCGAATGGAGCTATAAAAATGGGCAATTTGGCCCTCAGAGATTAGTGGTTAACGGTTGTTTTTAGGACTGGAGGTAGGTACACAGTGCTGTTCCCCGGGGATCACTTCTGCGACCACTGCTTTTCTTGATATATAATAATGACGTGGACATGGATGCACAGGGCACAATTTCAAAATTTGCAGATGAGACAAAATTTGGAAGTATAGTGAACAGTGAGCAGGAGAGTGATCGATTTCAGCAAGTCATAGACGGGCTGGTGAAATGGGCGGACACGATGCAGATGAAATTTAATGGAGAAAAGTGTGAAGTGATACATTTTGGTCGCAAGAATGAGGAAAGGACATATAAACTAAATGGTACAATCCGAAACAGGGTGAATGAATAGCGGGTATGTGTGCACAAATTGTTGAAGGTGGCAGGGCAGGATGAGAGAGCAGTTACAAAGGCTTATGGGATCCTGGGCTTCATAAATAAAGGTAGAGAGTACAAAAGTGTGTAAATTATGATGAACGTGTATAAAACACTGGTGTGGCCCCAACTGGGGCATTGTGTCCAATTTTGGGCACCACACATTACGAAGGATGTGAAGGCCTTAGAGAAGCTGCAGAAAAAATGAACAAGAATGATTCCAGGAATGAGGAACTTCAGTTATGTTGGTCAACTGGAGAAGCTGGGGCTTTCTCCTTGGAGCAGAGAAGATGGAGATGGAGCTTTGATAGAGGTGTTCAAAATAATGAGGGGTCTGGACAAAGTAGCTAGAGAGAGAAACTGTTCCCATAGGCAGAAGAGTCAAGAACCAGAGGAATCAGATTCAACGTGATTGGCAAAAGAACCAAAGGTGATGTAAGAAAAAATGTTTGTACGCAGCGAGTGGTTGGGTTCTGAATGCACTGCCTGAAAGGGTGGTGGAGGCAGACTCAATCTTATCTTTCAAAAGGGAATTGGATAAGTATCTGAAGGAAAAACAAATTGACGGTTATACCGGGAAAGGGCAGGGGAGTGGGACTACCTGAGAGTCGCCACAGGCTCGACGGGCTGAATGGCCTTCTTCCATGCTGTAACCATTCTATGGTTCAATTAATTCAGGCATAGACTGGGTGGTAAATGACAGGAGTTAATGTGAAGAGTCGAGGATTTGTCTGGTGCCTTTGGTTCGTATCCCTGTCAGGGTATATATATATTTTTTTATTCGTTCATGGGATGTGGGCATTGCTGGCAAGGCCAGCATTTATTGCCCATCACTACTTGCTCTTGAGCAGGTTATTGTGAGCCGCCATCGTGAACCGCCGCAGACCCTATGATGAAGGTGCTCCCACAGTGGTTAGGGCGTGAGTTCCAGGATTTTGACCCAGCAATGATGAAGGAACGGCGATATATTTCCAAGTCAGGATGGCGTGTAACTTGGAGGTGATGGTGTTCCCATGTACCTGCTGCCCTTGTCCTTCTAGATGGTTGGGGGCGCGTGTTTGGGAGGTGCTGCCAAAGAAGCCTTGGCGAGTTGCTGCAATGCATCTTGTAGATGGTACACACTGCAGCCACGGTGAGCTAGTGGTGGAGGGAGTGAATGTTTAAGGTGATGGAAGGGCTGCCAATGAAGCAGGCTGCTTTGTCCTGGATGGTGTCAAGCTTCTTAAGTGTTTTTGCACAGAGTCCGCTCCGTCGAGCAGGATGAGACGTGTTCGCGTTTCTTCTTCCAAAAGGTACACAGGGGGAGCTCTGTGATCACCAGCGACGTCTTCGCAGCCTGACATGCTGAGGATCAGCAAATCCTTCTCTGCCGGGCTGTACAACGTCAAGCCCACAGACCGCGCGGCCTCGCAGTCTTTCCTGTCGTCTATCTCAGAGGTCTTAGACCACAGCGAGCGGGAGAGTCTCGATCACCCACTAACTCTGGACGAGCTGACAAAGGCCGTCCCGTCCCTCATGATGAGTAAAACTCCCGGAAGCGACGGTTTACCGGTCTAGTTGTATTCGGCTCTGTGGGACTGGATAGGCCCAGGCCTGCTGGAAGTGTACGGGGGTATGCTTCTGGCTGGCAGCATGTCAGAATCAATGAGGAAAGGCATCATCACCCTCATCTACAAGCAGAAGTGGGAGAGGGAGGAAATCAAAAACTGGCGGCCATTTCGCTGCTCAATGTGGTCGACAAGATCCTGTCAAAGGTCATCGCAAACAGGGTCAAGTCTGCTCGGGAGCTGGTGATCCGGCAGGAAGATCTCTGATAGCCTCGCGCTACTCAGGGATACGATCGCCTACGTGCGGGACAGGAGGGTGGACACCTGTTTAATCAGCTTGCCTTTGACAGGATATCGCACACGTACCTGATGGACGTGCTCTCCAAATGGGGTTTGGGGAGGGTATCCGCAATTGGATCCAAATGGTCTACACAGACATCAGTAGCACAGTTCTAATCAATGGGCGGGAAACTGGAAGCTTTCCAATCAGGTCTGGCGTCAGGCAAGGCTGTCCCCTCTCCTCTGTCTTGTTTGTGTGTTGTATCGAGCCCATTGCCGAGTCCATCAGGAAGGATGTGGGCATTAGGCGGGTGACAATCCCAGGCAGCGGAGGCGTTCAGGTCAAGACCTCCCTGTACATGGACGACGTCACCATCTTTTGCTCGGATCCGCAGTCAGTCCGCGGATTGCTCACAATCTGTGACCAGTTTGAACTGGCCTCGGGGGCGAAGGTCAGTCGCAGCAAAAGCGAGGCCATGTTCTTTGGAAGCTGGTCTGACCGATCCTTTATTCCCTTCACCGTGAAGTCAGATTACCTGAAGGTGTTGGGAATATGGTTCGGAGCGGACGGGTCGTGCGTGAAAAACTGGAAGGAGCGTATCGCTAAAGCCAAACATAAACTGGGATGGTGAAAGTTGTGCTCACTTTCCATTGCAGGAAAGAACCTGGTCACGAGGAGTGAGGTGCTCTCGGTGTTGTACGTGGTGCAGGTCTGGCCCATACCCCACTCCTGTGCCGTGGCAGTCACCCGAGTCATCTTCCATTTCATCTGGAGATCGAAAATGGACCGTGTCCGCAGAGACATGATGTACAAATCTCTGGACAAGGAGGGAAAGGACGTTCCAAACGTGGCCCTCATCCTGATGGCCACCTTTGTGTGCGGCTGCATTAAGCTGTGCATTGACCCTTCGTACGCAAACACCAAGTGTCAGTACGTGCTGAGATTCTATCTGTCCCCGGTGTTGCGAAGGATGGGTCTGGCCAGGCTGCCACGGAACGCTCCGACCAGTTGGACCATGCCTCAGCACCTGTCCTTCGTGGAAAGGTTTTCAAGAAAAACACCTTTGACCACAAGGCCATAAAGCAGTGGTCAGCACGCAAGGTCCTGGACGCCCTACAAAAGAAGGAGATGATGGATCCTGTCGGACGGTTCCCCGAGCAGACTGTCGAACTCGTTTGGCAGAATGTCTCATCGCCAGAGCTTTCATACAAGCACCAAGACGTAGCTTGGTTGACGGTGAGATGGGCCCTACCCGTCAGGTCCTTCATACACAGCCGGGGTTTCAGAGACACGGCACTCTAGCCCTGAGTCGGCTGTGGTGCGGACGAGACTGACATCCATCTCTTTCGGGATTGCCCCTTTGCAAGGCAGGTCTGGAAGGAGATGCAGTGGTAGCTGTCGAGGTTCATCGCAAGCAGCTCCGTAACACAGGACTCTGTGCTCTACGGACTGTTCCCCGGGACACACACCGAGACAGACATCATCTGCTGCTGGAGAGCCATTAACTCGGTGAAAGACGCACTTTGGTCTTCCCAAAACTTGCTGGTCTTCCAGAGCAAGGAGATGTCCACGGCCAAGTGTTACAGACTGGCCCAATCCAAGATCCAGGAGTACGTACTGAGGGTCACACTAAAGATTGGTGCAGTTGCCGCAAAGACATGATGGAGAAGAGGCACAGTTTAAGGCCCTTCCGCCACGGTAAACCCAGGGTATGAAATCAGACCCCCCTCGGGCTGTACTTGTTAATCTGCTTGTATACATAGAGCACCATGTACTGAAAAACACCTGTGTTGTGCCATGTATAATGAAAGTCTCTGCACTCTTTAGTAACTTGTAAAAAAAATGTAAATGTATCCCCATCTGTTCCATGTACTGTTTTTTCTGCATAGTGCTACATGTAACGTGATTGGTGATCGGTATTGAAATGTATCCTGGAATCAAACAGGTTCGACCTTTTGGGCCAAGTGGTCTTTTTCAGTTGCTGAACCGGCCTGTGTTTATAATCGGCTCCATGGCGTTCTGTGTCAGCACACAATGTTACTGTGTGACACCACAATTTCCTGAACAGGAATGTTGCTTCTGAGTTTCCATTTCTCGGTTTAGTTTCTATTCACTTTCAGGAAATGATTCATAGCGATTAATGACTGAACGGTATAAATGAGCTGAAAAACAACACTCCAAACATTCGGTCAACTCACCATTGGAAGGACAGTTGGAGCTGACGAAAAAATTCAACACATTGTCCATCGATCAGCATTATGAGGTAAAGATCATTATAATAACTTCTGTATTTAATTTTACATGTAGACTATCGATCAAGGAACTAGTTTTCAGAAATAAAGTAGCTTACATTACAAAGCAGTTGAAATGCAGAGAGCTGGGATTAGTGGCTCACAGTGAGACACACAGATAAGGGAACACTGCTGCACCAAGACTGGTGATAGTCAGTAAACATGAGGCAAAAGGCAGACCTGTTCATAGGATTATAACTCAAACAAAAATTTACATTATTTTGGACTGGGCTCTGTTGAAAGTACAAAGTTAAACTTGAATATTATACTGTCATGGAAAGGCGCATTCTGTAAGTGCCCTCAGGTCATATGCAGAGTTTGAAGAAAGAAAGTTTCACTTTGTGTTCCATGGGAATCTAGAAGGGATCTACTAATGTAAAATAGTGATTTCCAGCACTTTCATATATCCAAACTAAAGCAACCTGAACTATAAAGCAAAGGGAGAGTACAGCATGGACTGGGATGGGGGGATGGACACAGCATGAAATGCAGGAGGAGAGTGCCAGCTTAAAGTGTGTAGGAGAAGGAAAAGTGCTGACTTACATTGAGAATGGGGGCGGGGGAGAAGAGTGCTGACATGAACTGGGGGAAAGGACAGGTGCAGCAGTTTGAACGGAGCAGCAAAGGGAGGAAAGCCACCATGAACTGGGGCAGGGGTAAGAATGACAGCTTGGATTGTGGGGGGAGGGAGACGAGAGCCAACAGGAACAAGAGGCAGGCGGAGTAGAGTGCAAGGAGAAGCTGGGATGGCTGGGGAATGAAATGTATCGACGTGAGTTTAACAGCAAGGAAGAAACAATTTGTGTTGATGTAACACCTTATCACACCTCTCAGAAATGTCCCAAATTGCTTCACATTCAGTGAATTATTTTGCAGTGTAGTCACTGTTGTTTTGTCGGGAAATGTGACAGCTCAGTTTGCACAATAACAACAACTGGCATTTATATAGCGCCTTTAACCTCGGAAAACATTCCAAGGCGCTTCACAGCAACGTAATCAGACAACAATGGACACCGAGGCAAAGAAGGAGATACTTAGAGGGTGGGGTAGATTTTAAGGAGATCTTAAAGGAGGAGAATGAGGTGGAGAGGTTCAGCGAGGGAATTCCAGAGTATCGGGCCTGTCTGGGCTGATGGCTCAGCCACCATCGGTGGGTGCAGTGGGGGATGGACACGAGCCCGAGTTAGAGGAACACAGAATTCACAGAGGATTATAGAACTGAAGGAGGTTACGGGGATACGGAGGGGTGAGGCTGTGAAGGGATTTGAACACCAGGATGAGAATTTTAAATGTGAGACATTGGTGGATCAGGACCCAATGTAGGTCAGCGAACACATGGATGGGTGAGCGGGACTGGTGCAGCTAGCAGAGTTTTAGATGGGCTGACATTTATGAAGGGTGGAAGTTGGGAATCCGGCCAGGAAAACATTGGAGTATCCGAGTCAGGTGGTGAAATTAAATGGATGAGCCAGGGGTGGATCAGGTGATTGGGTGGATGTAGACGGTCTTTGCGATGGAGAGGTTTTGGGCTCGGAAGCTCAGCACACAGCATGTTCCCAAAAATAGCAACAAGATGAAAGACCACCCAATCTGTTTCTGGTGGTGTTGCTCCAGGGAAGAATATTGGAAAATACAACTCCCTGCCTTTCTTCAAATAGTGCCATAGAATCCTTAATGTCCCCCTGAACCACTGGGACAGGCAGATGCTGCCTTGGTTTAACATCTTGCCTGGACGATGGTGTAGTGGAAGATTTGCAGCAGGGTAAGAGTCAATGCTGAAAATACCATTGTAATGGGCCTGCTTTTCAGTTTCTGCATGTTGGAGTGAGGAATGATCTAGGTCAGAGACAGCAGGGTCCCTGTGGAGGACCAGGTTAGAGATCCTATTTAGTAGTGAATTATCGGACTGCCAATGTGAGAGGGAGAGCGTTTTAGAATTAGCACTGACCTTTTTAGTGAGGTGAGTCCAATTGTGGAATGGAATACTAGAATGAGAAGGAGATGTAATTGGTGAACCAAGAGGCAGACCGAGTAGTTCAACCAATCCTACTGTTTGTTGCAGTAATTAATTCAAATTCGATCCGTGGTCAGGTACAGGAGGATGTGACTACGAGTGAGGAAGGTATGAGGACTCAGGATGGAGTGATGGAGGAGCATCAGCCCATGCTCTTTTCCAACAGGTTCGAGGCTCTTACTCCCTGTATGGACATGAGCAGGGACTGCAGGAAGAATGAGCAAACTGACTACAGCACCGTGGTACAGGGGGAGTAAAAGAAATGTTGTAGTGGTGGGGACAGTATCATTAGGGGGACAGATAAGGTTCACTGCAGCCGAGAGCGTGAGTCCCGAAGGCTGTGTTGCCGGCCCGGTGTCAGGGTTAATGACATCTCCTCAGGGCTGGAGAGGAATTTGGAGTGGGAGGGGGAAGATCCAGTTGTCATGGTCCACTTGGGTACCAACGACATAGATAGGACCAAGACAGAGGTTCTGCTGAGAGAGTATGAGCAGCTAGGGGCCAAATTAAAAAGCAGAACCACAAAGGTAATAATCTCTGGATTAGGAAAAGGGGAGGTGCAACGAGACCTGGGTGTCATGGTACGTCAGTCATTGAAAGTTGGCATGCAGGTACAGCAGGCGGTGAAGAAGGCAAATGGTATGTTGGCCTTCATAGCGAGGGGATTTGAGTACAGGGGCAGGGAGGTCTTACTGCAGTTGTACAGGGCCTTGGTGAGGCCTCACCTGGAATATTGTGTTCAGTTTTGGTCTCCTAATCTGAGGAAGGACGTTCTTGCTATTGAGGGAGTGCAACAAAGGTTCACCAGACTGATTCCAGGGATGGCAGGACTGACATATGAGGAGAGACTGGATCAACTGGGCCTGTATTCACTGGCATTTAGAAGATTGAGAGGGGATCTCATAGAAACATATAAAATTCTGACGGGATTGGACAGGTTAGATGCAGGAAGAATGTCCCCGATGTTGGGGAAGTCCAGAACCAGGGGTCACAGTCTAAGGATAAGGGGTAAGCCATTTAGGACTGAGATGAGGAGAAACTTCTTTACTCAGAGAGTTGTTAACCTGTAGAATTCCCTACCGCAGAGAGTTGTTGAGGCCAGTTCATTGGATATATTCAAGAGGGAGTTAGATATAGCCCTTACAATTAAAGGGATCAAGGGGTATGGAGAGAAAGCAGGAAAGGGGTACTGAGGTGAATGATCAGCCATGATCTTATTGAATGGTGGTGCAGGTTCGAAGGGCTGAATGGCCTACTCCTGCACTTATTTTCTATGTTTCTATGTTTCTATTCCTACCCGAGCCATGAGCAAATTTATATAGGGTAAATAAGATCAGCGAGTTAAACACGTGGCTCAAAGACTGGTATGGGAGAAATGGGTTTTGGTTCATGGGACACTGGCACCAGTACAGTGGTCAGAGGGAGCTGTTCCATTGGGACGGGCTCCACACTTAGACTGTGCTGGGACTAGGGTCCTGGCAAATCAAATAACTAGGGCTGTAGAGAGGGCTTGAAGCTGATTCGGGTGAGCGAAAATTTAAAAAGTCAAAGAATAAGGAAAAGGCAATAGATCAAAGTTGCACTGGGGGAAATGAAAACCAGAGAGTGCCAGGAAGGGACAGAATGCATAAACATAAAGGTGTATCAGAAAGTGGGGTCAAAGTTGGAAAAAATGGTAATTTAACAAAAGAGATGGGGCGATGGCATAAATAGATACAAATGCATATGATATGATAGCCATTTCAAAACCGTGGTTGCAAGGTGACCAAGACTGGGAACTAGATATTCAGGGGTATTTGACAATTCGGAAGGATAGACAGAAAGGAAAAAGCCGTAGAGTGGCTCTATTAATAAAGGCTGAGATCAGTCCATTAGTGAGAAACGATATTGGCACAGAAGATCAAGGTATTGAATCAGTTTGGGTGGAGAGAAGGAATAATAAGGAGAAAAAGTCGCTGGTGGGTGTAGTCTATAGGCCCCCTAACAGTAGCTACACTGTTGGATGCAGCATAAATCAAGAAATAATGGAGGCTTGTAATAAAGGAACGGCAATAATCATGGGTGATTTTAAAGTTCATATTGATTGGACAAAGCAAATTGGCCAGGGTAGCCTAGAGATAGAGTTCATAGAGTGTATCCAGGATGGTTTCCTTGAACAGTACATTGCGGAACCAACCAGGGAGCAGGCTATCTTAGTTCTGGTACTGTGTAATGAGACATGATTAATAAATGATCTCATAGTAAAGGATCCTCTAGGAATGAGTGACCATCAATCAATTGAATTTCAAATTCAGTTGGAGGGTGAGAAAGTTGGTTCTCAAACCAGAGTCCTTAGCATAAATAAAGGAGACTACAAAGGTATGAAGGCAGAGTTGGCTAAAGTGGACTGGGAAAATAGATTAAAGTATGGGACAGTTGATGAGCAGTGGCAGACATTGAAGGAGATATTTCATAACATGCAACAAAAATATAACCCAATGAGAAGGAAAGACTGTAAGAGAAGGGGTAACCATCCGTGGCTAACTAAGGAAATAAGGAATGGTATCAAATTGAAAAGAAGGGCATACAATGTGGCCAAGATTAGTGGGAGGCCAGAGGACTGGGAAACTTTTAAAATCCAGCAAAGAAGGTCTAAAAAAATGATAAAGAGAGGGAAGATAGATTATGAAAGTAAAATAGCACGAAACATAAAAACAGATAGTAAGAGTTTCTACAGGACCATAAAAAGGAAAAGAATGGCTAAAGTAAATGTTGGTCCACTAGAAAATGAGACGGGGGAATTAATAATGGAGAACAGGGAAATGGCAGAGACGTTGAACAAATATTTTGTATTGGTATTCAAGGTAGAAGACACTAAAAACATCCCAATATTGGATAATCAAGGGGCTATAGGGAGGGAGGAACTTAATACAATCACTATCACTAATGAAGTAGTACTTGGTAAAATAATGGGACTAAAGGCAGACAAGTCCCCTGGACCTGATAGCTTACAGCCTAGGGTCTTAAAAGAAGTGGGCAAAAATTTTGCAGATCGAGTATAATGTGGAAAAATGTGAGGTTATCCACTTTGGCAGAAAAAATGGAAAAGCAAATTATAATTTAAATGGAGAACAATTGCAAAGTGCTGCAGAACAGGGGGATCTGGGGGTCCTTGTGCATGAAACACAAAAAGTTAGTATGCAGATACAACAAGTAATCAGGAAAGCAAATGGAATGTTGGCCTTTATTGCAGGGGGGATAGAGTATAAAAGCAGAGAAGTCCTGCTATGGATGTACAGGTATTGGTAAGGCCATATTTGGAGTACTGGAGTGCAATTTTGGTCTCCGTATTTAAGGAAGGATATACTTGCATTGGAGGTTGTTCAGAGAAGGTTCACTCGGTTGATTCCGGAGATGAGGGGGCTGACTTATGAAGAAAGGTTGAATAGGTCGGGCCTATACACATTGGAGTTCAGAAGAATGAGAGGTGATCATATCGAAACATGTAAGATCATGAGGGGGCTCGACAAGATGGATGCAGAGAGGATATTTTCACTCTTCGGGGAAACTAAAACTAGGGGACATAGTCTCAGAATAAGGGGCCGCCCATTTAAAACAGAGATGAGGAGGAATTTCTTCTCAGAGGGTTGGAAATCTATGGAATTCTCTACACCAGAGAGCTGTAGAGGCTGGGTCATTGAATATATTTAAGATGGAGATAGACAGATTTTTGAGCGATAAGAGAATAAAGGTTTATGGGCAGTTGGCAGGGAAGTGGAGCTGAGTCCATGATCAGATCAGCCATGATCTTATTAAATGTTGGAGCAGGCTCAAGGGGACAGGTGGCCTACTACTGCTCCTATTTGTTATGTTCTTGTATCATTGGGAGTGGAGGTGTTTGAGGTGATGCTGCACATTGGGTGAGAAGACTAAATGGCCACGAGCTGGTACATCAGCCAGCATGAAGGAGACCAGTGTAAGTACAGCTGAGATTTGCAGTCATCCCTTTACCGTTAGCAGTGGTTTTTGCAGAGATTTCATGGTCAGTGGGTCCAGGAGTCGGGAGAAGGCTTTAGTTAAAGAAACCGGAGAGAGGGGAGGGGGTGACACAGCCAGTCTGAGACGGGTTTTGATGAATTTTGTTCTCTTGCAGCAACACACAGAAGGATTTGTTGAAAGTGAGTCTCGATTGGCTTCAATGTCACTTCACATGGGGCCCACAGAAAGAAAACATTGACTTGGACGACATGAAGTAAAGATTGCAAGATTCAATACAGGCTGGTGTGAAATATCAGGCCAGGTCTTACAACCACCTCGCTTTTGTAAACTGTCTGCAAGGCAACTGTGAAGAGGCAATTCAAAACTTAAAGGAAGCTGAAAAGATTCTGAGGGAGAACCATGAACATGAATTTGAAAAAAGAAGCATCATCACCTATGGAAACTATGCCTGGGTATATTATCACATGGGCCAACTGACAGAGGCCCAGTCCTACCTCGACAAGCTGGAGATGATCTGTAAACAATTTACTGATGGCTCTCAGTATACAGCACTGATACCTGAAGTATGCGGGGAGAAGGGTTGGTCACTGTTGAAATGTGGCAGGAAATATTATGAAAGAGGCAAAGGAATGTTTTGAGAAGACTCTGAAGGAAGATCCTGATGACACTGAATGGAACGTTGGCTATGCGACTGCTCTGTTCCGTCTGGAAGGGTTTTCTGGTACCCCAGAGAGTGGTGACCGCAGCCAATCAGTGAAGCAGTTGCGACGTGTGCTGGAACTTGATCCAGATGACTCTGTAGCCATGGTGATGTTGGCTCTAAAACTACAAGAGTTCAATCAAAAGGTGGAAGCACTGAAATTAGTTGAACAAGCATTGCAGAAGTCCCCTGATCTTCCATATGTAACTCGTTATGCAGCAAAATTTTACAGAAGAGAAGGAGATGTGGAAAAAGCTGTGGAGCTATTGAAGAAAGCATTCGAAATTAGCCCAAACTCAACCTTCATACACCACCAAATAGGTCAGTGTTACAGAAAAAAACTATTTCAACTGATCAAATATCCAAGCAGCAAATACCCTCGCAATGCTGCTGTACAGCAGAAAGCTAAGTTGATCAAACTATGCAAGTACTATTTTCATAAGGCATTTGAGCACCGCCCATTAACATCTTTTAAGGCACAACTGGATTTTGCAGCAATTTGTTCATTTAACAGTGAATATCTCAAAGCAGAGGAGGTCAACAGAAATCTACTGAAATTAGAAGATATTCGTCCAGAAAATAAGCAGGCAATATGTTTAGCGGCTGGATTATTTGAACTGCACCAGAAAAGTTCTGAATCAAATGCCATCAGCTATTTTCTGGAAGGAGTGAAAGTCAAATATGACTCAATAGATTGGACTAGGTGTCACGAAAACCTGGAGACGATAGCAGAGAGACGACTTTGCAGGAATTCAAGAGACAGTAAAGCCCTTGGTATTCTTGGGTTACTGCATCAGCGGGATGGAAGAATTGAATGCTTTGAAAAGGCCCTGGAGTTGGATTGTCACAATGAAGAATATCTAAGTGCTCTTTGTGAATTACGTCTTTCTATATCGGCAATGCTGACTTTCCCAGAAAAACCAACACATTTTTGAATGATGCATTAATACTTTCTGATGCATGAGTAGGTTTGGTTGGGTACTTGTTTCACTTATTATATTTTGCTGACAATTTCTTTCGAATAAGCATTTTACTCCTGTGTATAATTTTCAAATGATAATCTTATTGTAATTATGCTAAATCCCTGTGCACTAACCAAATACAATTTGTTTCCGTATCCTTAGACCTTTTACTATGTGTGGAATGAATCAAAATAACATGGGTTTTGGGGAATTACAGTTAAATGAGCCAATGAAATAGAGCCAAAATAGTTAGTCATGAATTATAGGAACTGTTTTTAAAACAATAATACACATTACATGGTCCCGATCGTAACTCCAGACGGATTTTGTGTGGGTCAGTGGCGAGGGGAGTGGGAAACTCACCCGTTGCTGCCGATATTTGCCCGGGGTATTTTAAATCCGGAACTTCATTATTGTGCGACCAATTCACTTCCCGCCCATACGGAAAGCAGGTAGGCGCATTGAGGGAGGGTCTCTGGGGATGGAAGGGGGGATGTGGGGAGTCCGGGGCAGTGGAGCCCTAAACTTTCATTTTGGGGCCTGGCGGGGCATTCCTGCACAAAGGAAAGTCAAACACTTACACCTTGACATCCTGATTCTCCTCAGAGCTGCTTCGGCCTGTTGGAAAAGCTGCACCGGCTTCCCCTGCCCAGGCCAGAGTTAACGGCCTAGTCAGGGCCCGATGATGTCACCACACCCCGTGTGTGATGTCACCACACCCCGGTCCGTGTGTGATGTCACCACACCCTGGTCCGTGTGTGGTGTCACCAGACCCCGGTCCGTGTGTGATGTCACCACACCCCGGTCCGTGTGTGATGTCACAACACCCCGGTCCATGTGTGATGTCACCAGACCCCGGTCCGTGTGTGATGTCACCACACCCTAGTCCGTGTGTGAAGTCTCCAGACCCCGGTCCGTGTGTGATGTCACAACACCCCGGTCCGCATGTGATGTCACCACGCCCCGGTCCTTGTGTGATGTCACCACACCCTGGTCCATGTGTGAAGTCTCCAGACCCCGGTTCGTGTATGATGTCACCAGACCCCGGTCCACGTGTGATGTCACCACACCCCGGTCGGTCCGCGTGTGATGTCACCACACCCCGGTCCGCGTGTGATGTCAGCACACCCCGGTCCGCGTGTGATGTCACCAGACCCCGGTCCGTGTGTGATGTCACCACATCCTTGTCTGTTATTGTCAATGAGGACCCCGCCCACTTTGGGCGAGTGGCTTAGCCCAATTTCTGTGAAGTGGGCAGGTTTAAAATCTCCCCCATGAAGTTCTCATGTAATCTAGAAAACTGGGTAGATAGAGGGACACTGATCTCCAAATATATATGAAAAATGTGTTTTATTGTGATCAGCATCTCTTGAGTGTCTTTTAACAGCAATGCAGGTAAAGCATTATAGCTGGAGGTGCCATAACCTTCAGTGCAGTCTGAGCACGTGAGATGTGACTTATATTCTTTATATGGTTATTGCAGCCCATAGAGGAAGTAATAAAACCACTCTGCCGACTATCTTCACTTATCTTCACAATAAAGTCCACCTTCGGGTGAAAGGCTTTCCATGTGTACCAGCTGAGAGAGGACCAACGACCACTGCAGGCCCTTCAAATAAATCATCAGCTTGATTCTGTTGCTCTGAAGCTTTGCTGACAGACGATTGGGCTCCCATCCAGAGCGTTCATTCAGATCTCAGCCTCTGTCACTGGGAGTCTCCCTGCCCTGTAACTGGTCAGCTGCACCTGCTCTTCATCAAACCTTCTGTGTCCCTCATTGGCCAACACAGAGCAGCTTGGACAATACCCGGGAAAGTCCCTTTTCCAGAGACTGTCACCATCACGATGAAGGGAAACTCAGTAGAGGGAGGAAAGTTAAAGGATATAGAAATAGGTTAAAATAGGTTAAAAAGCAATAAAACGCAATGGCTGCAGACACTGATTGTCCAAACAGAGAATGTAATATGAGAGAGTGAATATTAAATAACCAATAAAATAAAACTGTGGCAAAGATTTAATTTCTGTTGTTGATCTGATGGGAAAAACCTGCACGATATTTTCTGGCAGTCGGTAATGTTTATGGCCATTTGCCAGCATTTGGTGAACGGCAATTCATACATTTCATCTTGGTCACCACAGAGCCGATTGGGCCAAAGATGAGGAGAAGTCCATTTTATGGAGACTGTCGTCATCTCAGCTAAAGGAAGACACAGTAGACGGAGGAAAGCTAAGAGGATATAAGAAGAGTTTCAAAATAATGAAAACGTTATCATTACAGACACAGATTCTGCCAACAGAAGTCACACACGCCAATGATACTTGCCGGTTACAACCCAGACAGCAATGATCCTCTGCCAGTGAGGATGGTTTACAATCCCCCATTTGCCGATTTGGCAATTTTGTAAAGAAAAAGTAAAGTTCATTGAAACATTTTGTTCCTCCTAGTAGTAGATTCCCTGCTGCTGACAAGAAAATTAAGTTTTAAAATTAATTCCCAAAGGAAATAGAGAATAAGTTGCAATAAAATTGGACCAATGATCCTTCCTTTTTTGTCAGAATATTAAAAGATAATCCAATGCCCGTGCTCATTATAGAATCCAATGTATTTGAAAATGCACAAAATAAGTTGTTAAAAAGCATTTTGGAGTTCTCATCTTTTTTGAGGGTTGAGTCAGGTTCTTTGAAAGAGTTGATGAGCTTTTGCTACTTGTCGAAGTGTGGAAATTATGGGAAGTGCATGTGATTGGCTGTTGATGGAAGACAGGATGGACATTGGTGTGGTGTCCCACATAGTCAAATACCCTGCTACACTCGATGGTCTCCCATCAATAATGGGCCCCTGGGTGTGGTACTGGAGGGTGACCAGTGCCCATGGGACTGTGTCCCACGAGGGAGTCAACACCTTAAGGAGCGGAGGGAAGGGCAACAAATAGCAGAGAAAACGGGTAAGAAACAAAAACCTTTCTGGTTACTGGGTGTTCCCAGGCTCCAGGATGTATTTTCTGGCACTGCACAGGTGTCCTCTCCACCTCTAACCCAGAGGTGACTGCTGGGATGTTCTGGGAAACTTACACATTCATACATTCACACAAAAGTGCAGAGCAACAGTGTGAGTGAGAGCCACAATGTGATCCGATTGTGAGCTTCCTCAGTGCATTCCCACTGGAGCCTTCCTTCCTCCTTCCTACCCTCGGTGTGGAAGAAGTGCTTCCTGATTTCTCCCATCATAAGTGTAGCTAATTATAAGACTCTGCTCCCTTGTTCTGGATTCCCCACCAGAGGAAATAGTTTCTCTGTATTGACCCGATCGAATCCCATTATCATTTTAAACACCTCAATTAGCGGTGAGGCCATTGGGGGATTTGAAAACAAGGATGAGAATTTTAAAAGCGAGGCATTGCCGGATGGAGCCAATGCAAGTCAGCGAACACAGGGGTGATGGGTGAATGGGACTTGGTGCGAGTTAGGATACGGGCACAGAGTTTTGGATAAGCTCAAGTTTACAGAGGGTGCAAGGTGGGAGGTCGGCCAGGAGAGCATTGGAATAGTCGAGTCTCGAGATAATTAAAGCGAGGATGAATGTTTCAGCAGCAGATGAGCTGAGGCAGAGTCGGAGACAGTAAACGATACGATATTACAAACACTGAGCAATGCTGGTTCCTGTCCAGAGGGGACGCCTGCTTTACTTTTAATGAGAGAAAAGTTCAAATCAATTAAAATCAGGAGAGATGTTTAACAGGCCGTCGACTCACTACTACCCGGTTTACACAGTCGCTCAAAGTCAAGCTCACTCTGGAGTCTGGGGTCTGGGAGTTAAAATGGCCCAGGCCTCACACTGAGGAGTCCGTGGGGATTTCCCTCTCCCCTCGCAACCCAGGCCCCAAGTTAAAATCAGGGCAATTAAAGCCTGTTATAAAGTGGAAACGAGTATTGTGTAAGTGACTTGATCCTCTTTTCAGACTTTGAAGAAGGGTCTATTCTGTGACAAATGGTAATGTAGCAGGGACTTCCTAATGACAGTCGAAAGCAATCTCAATTGTCATTGATTTCCATGGCAACAGAAAATAAACACGACTTTAAATTCCTGCCTAAGGTCCCATGGAATCTGACTGCACTTACTGTCGATTCACAAAAACAACCAACCTCCAGATGGAACGAGATCAGATGTCGCTAGTTTGACTTTCCAGATCCAGCTTCTTTGTTGTCAACTCTGGTTGGAGGCATTGCTGGAGGTTTGATCATGTGACATTCTGATCACATGTCACCTGACCATGCGGTGCCTGATCAAATGGCATCTGACCACATGACATCTGATCATGTGACGCATGATCATGACACCTGATCATGTGACACCTGATCACATGACTTCTACAAAGGCTATTGGGGTGAAATTGTGGTCGGAGGTGTGGTGTATGTAGCACACAAATCACTGACTCTACACGGTTTGGTGTTAATGTAACTGCTGTGACCTTCGTCCTTTATTGAACAGCCTCAGAGTGCCGCTCAGGTGTGGTGGTCAGCCTTTTATAGTGCCTGTTGCAGGTACTTCCAGGTTTCCCACCACAGCGCCCTCTGTGGTGTACCATTATGCTTACATTACATTTAAGGTACCAGGACGATACACACATCAATACATAACATCTCACTTGTCCAACGGAAGGCAGGTAGGCATAGACAGTGCATTAGTATGGTACATGTTATCTGGTACATTAACTAGTTATTGACTGGTAACGGATCCCTGATTTCCTTGTTATCTCTTATCGTTAATTGTACTTCATATCCCTTACTTTACACAAATACAGTGGTCATTTAGCATTAAAATATTAATTCTTATTATAAATTCGCCATCTCACCTTAACATAGCTCATTTTAGACTCACTCTGCCTTACAGAAGTCCTTTGTGGGGACCACCACATGGTGAGGCCCTTTTAAGACTCCCAGGTGCATTTCCTTTTTAAGGCGCCATCTTTGATGCTCTGCTGTTCTGGACACGAGGCCGCCACCATCTTGCTCTCCGCCGCTCCGGATGCCCTCCGCCGCCGCAGCCTCCGCTCCCCTCCGCTGCCACCTGACTTGCCGCCTCTCCTGCGGCCGTCGTCGTCGCTTTTCCGGCGGCCACCGTAACCGCCTCCCCTGCGGCCGTCGTGGCCTCTCCAGCGGCTGCACTTGCCGCCTCCCCTGCGGCAATCGTGGCCGCCGACCTCCAGCTGCTGCCGCCGCCCGACTCTCCCTCTGCGTGGGCCCCTCCGATCCGCCGGCCATCTTGGGTCACTCGCACCCCGCCCGAAGTGCCCCGCCGGCTCACCCACCGCCCCACTCGGCCTCTCTCTGCAGGGCTGCTTGCCTGTGGGGGCTAAGGCTGCAGGGTCTCTGTGTGAGGTCCGGGCCTGAGGGGGCTGAGGCTGCAGGGTCTCTGTGTGAGGTCCGGGCCTGGGACTTGCCTGTGGGTGCTGAGGCTGCAGGATCTCTGTGTGAGGTCCGGGCCTGGGACTTGCCTGTGGGGGCTGAGGCTGCAGGGTCTCTGTGTGAGGTCCGGGCCTGAGGGGGCTGAGGCTGCAGGGTCTCTGTGTGAGGTCCGGGCCTGGGACTTGCCTGTGGGGGCTGAGGCTGCAGGGTCTCTGTGTGAGGTCCGGGCCTGGGACTTGCCTGTGGGGGCTGAGGCTGCAGGGTCTCTGTGTGAGGCCCGAGCCTGGGACTTGCCTGTGGGTGGATTGAGGCTGCAGGATCTCTGTGTGAGATCTGGGCCTGGGGCTTGCCTGTGGGGGCTGAGGCTGCAGGGTCTCTGTGTGAGGCCCGGGCCTGGGACTTGCCTGTGGGGGGATTGAGGCTGCAGCTCCAGCTCGGTCGGCGCTGCTCTCTGGGGACCCGGGGCACGGCAGCACCCCGGGGAGCAGCAGCCTGTGGAGTGATGAAGTCTTCCCAGCTCCCACGGACCGTCCCCATCCACCTCCGGCCGAGGAGTGTCGGCCCATCGCCTGCAACGACCCACAGAGGTAAAGCATGCGTCTCGTCCCCGTGGGATACCTGCACCATCGTTCTGCCGAGAACAGGTATCAGTTCCCTGGTGTAGGTACGCAGCTTCGTGTGACCGGGACCAGCTTGGGGCGTGCAGCTGGGTTAATCCACAGTTTATCAAAAGTTCTCCGACTCATCAACGACGGACCCGAGCCCGTGTCCACTTCCATACTCACTGGGACTCTGTTGATTTTTACTTCCATTATCACTGGGGGCGAATCATCGGTGCACGTATACAGTCCAAGCACCTCATCTTCTTCTACCTGCTCCTCGCTGAACAGTGGATCATCCCCCATCTCCTCAGCCACACGGTGAGTCCAATCTCTTTTACACATACGCTGAAGGTGGCCTTTCATGTGGCAGGTATTGCAAGTGTACTCCGCAAACCTGCACCGGTGAGCCCCATGGCTTCCACCACAGCGCCAACATGGTGCTGTTTGATTGGCCCCCCTCGGCGGACTCCGAGTTCCAGGACCCTGGGGTCCGTGCTCTCTGCCCCGGTCAGAGCCACGTTCTGCAGTTTTGTCCGTGGTGGGCGCTATCCTGTGGACAGTGCCTGCCGGGTTCGAGACTGTGTGGATTATTTGCTTGGTGCTGCACGTCGAGATCATATATGCCCGGCTGATGGTGATGGCCTTTGTCAGAGTGACTGTGGGTTCCGTGGCCAGCAGCTTGTGAAGGAGACCCTCGTGGCCAATCCCCATGACGAAAACATCACGTAACGCCTCGTCAAGATGTGCGCCAAAATCACACGGCGCCGCGAGTCTCCTGAGGTCCACAGCATATTTGGTGACATCCTCGGGTCTGCGGTGATGGTAAAATTTGTATCTAGCCGTGAGGATGCTCTCCTTCGGTTTCAACTGGTCACGAATGAGTTCAGTCAGCTCCTCGTATGACTTATCCCTGACGCTCCTGGGTGCCAACAAATCCCTGACGAGACAGTAAACCTCATCTCCACAACTGGAGAGCAATATCGCCTTACGCTTCTCTCTCATTGCGTCCGTGTCCTCCATCAGGCTGTTTGCTGTGAAGTAGTACTCGAGCCTTTCCGTAAAGGCCTCCCAATCATTGCCCACGGTAAAATCCTTTAGCGAGCCCAGAGTAGCCATGGTTGCGTGGAGTTCGTCCGCTTCCTTGTCGCCAATGTGGTGTATGTAGCACTCAAATCACTGACTCCACACGGTCTGGTGTAAGTCTAACTGCTGTGACCTTCGTCCTTTATTGAACAGCTCCAGTGACTCTCAGGTGTGGTGGTCAGCCTTTTATACTGCCTCTTGCAGGTACTTCCAGGTTTCCCACCACAACGCCCTCTGTGGTGTACCATTGTGCTTACATTACATTTAAGGTACCAGGACGATACACACATCAATATATAACAGGAGGCATCCTTCGGACGAACGCCTCGGACCCGGAAAAATTTTAGGAAAATATCTGGTTGTCACGGAGGAGGCTACGATTGTGGTCGGAGGCCTTCAATCGCTGCGCAGCGTACGGGGAGATGACTTCCCCGTATGTACGGAAATGCTGGAGTCACATGGGCCTGGACCACCAATCACTGAGTAGTATTCTCATTGATAAAAATGGGAACTCTGTTTTTACAAGTTCCCATTACTATCGATGAGAAAACCCTCCTAAAACAAGAAACACAGCATAATAAATTAAAAACAACTCACATTTAAAATAAATTGAAATTAAATGTAACTAAATGTTTTAGAAAAAATATATATTTTTGGAATTTTAATAGGGTTAAAAATAAACTTACCTTAATGGACAGGGATTTTACATAAAAATGAATGATTAAATAAAAATGTTACATGTTTTGAAAGTGTTACGCTGGTAAAAGTAAGCTATGCGCCTGCTTTTACCAGGCGTAAAAGTTTGAAGGACATTCGCTGGGCAAGAGTTGGACAAATAGCCCAATCTCTGCCACACAAAATTTCCTTATCCCGGGATGTGCTCGTTGACGGATCGGAAAAGCCGGTTTTCAGCGCATGTGCATCTTGCCACGAAAACCGGCTTTTGCGATCCCTCGCCAGGTCTGTGCGCACATCGTACGGACCCGGCAAGGCTGCAATTTTCAGCCCAATTGCGTTTACCTTATAACCGTTACGTTCCCTGGAGTTGAGTATTTTTACTTGTGGTTACATGCCAGCAGCTGGTGGGCGATAACTTCCAAGAACCAGGAGACCACCCGTGAGCAGACGGATAAGGGAATCCGAGGGTGGAAAAAGGGGGAATCTGAGGACCGGGAATAGGGGAATCCATGTAGATAAGCACGATATTCTAAGTAAAAGCCCTGGAGCTAACCCAAAAGTCCCCGTTCCAGGCTCGTGTGACAATGAGCTCCACGCATTTGTGGTTCGACCCTAATTCCGGCTTCCTCATACATCGTACTGAGCATGCGCGGCTGGATCGAGCGAGCATGCGCGAAAGGGGCGGAGTCCACGGCGCGCAGGGTCTGAAGGTCGCATACACGTTCGTGCAGATAATCACTCCGGGTAATATTATCCGAGTGTACTTCTCTATGTGTAGTTTTTTTCTCAGTGCTGTTCAGATTAGGTTGATAGCTCCAGCTAGATAACCCTCTCACTCAACTGCTACCACAAAGATGGCACTACGAATGTACCTGACAACTAGAGCTGATGGTATATATCCTCCCGAACTTAGTCAGAGTCCCGCCCATAGTCGCAGAGGTACCGCTCGAAAAAAATGTTTCCTGGGAGATTCCTGAAGTACCACCCATCTGGCTGGGAGTTTCCTCCGTGAAGTACCGCTGGTGCAACTTCCTGCCACTCGCCCATCCTGGAGGCTCAAGAATGGGATGTTCCTTGTGCACAATCCTCTAAAATCATGCTCCCGCCCACCAGAACGACCGCTGGAAAAAAGGTGGTCTGTGCTGGCTATAAATCGGGCGGCAGGGAGAATCACTCAGAGTGCTGCACATCCAGGGGAGCGTTCATATGTTGCACCATTATCACAGACTCAGAATTAGTTCTCGGATCAACCTTAATCTGCACAGAATGACTTCACAGATGTAAATGAAAAGTACTCCGTTGAAGGGCAGGTATTGTATAGAAAGCGGCTGTAAAGTCCTTACTCGACAGCATGAAACCACACAAGGCACATTCCAGGGACAAGGCCACTCTGTGACCTTAACTCTTTATTACAGGACTCCAGAAGTGATGACCTTGCGTGGGACCTCCCTTTATATACCTGAGTAATCAGGTAAGGAATGTCTCCCACAAGTTCACCCCCTGTGTTGAGTGTATACAGTAATACAGTGGTGTTACATTGTAATTACAAACATGACATCACCTTCCCCCCCCCAAACTCTTATTGGGATCATAGGTTTAGCCTTTCACATGGTCTACGCTCCCTCGTGGAGCGCCACAGTTGGGGCTCTGGTTGTTGGACACTGCCGTTAGTGTCTGTCACCTGTGGTGATTCCGGCCTGTCCGGGCTGACCGCAGGGACTGTGCGTTCTTCTGATTGCTCTTGTTGCTCGTTCGCTGGCGGTGTTGTGAGCTCCATCTCATGGTCTTCTTCAGGTTCCTCTGTGTCCATGCTGAACCTTTTTTTTACTTGGTCCAGATGCTTACGGCATATCTGGCCATTGTTGAGTTTTACCACAATGACCCTATTCCCCTCTTTGCCAATTACAATACCCTCAAGCCATTTGGGCCCCATGGCGTGATTGAGGACGAATACAGGATCATTTATTTCTATACATCTCCCCCTTGAATTTTGGTCATGGTACTCATTTTGTGACTTGCGCTTGCCCTCAACTATGTCGGTCAGGACTGGGTGGATGAGGGACAACCAAGTTTTGAGTGTCCATTTCATGAGTAGCTCTATGGGTGGGATCGATAGGCCAGCAGGAGGCGCGATAGGCAGCATTGTAGGGAGGGTCCTTGAATCCTGAGCATACCTTGCTTAATGATTTGGACTGCCCCATTCCGCCTGGCCATTGGAGGCTGGCTTGAATGGTGCAGTCCTGAAGTGGTTGATGCCATTGCCTGACATAAATTCCCGGAATTCATAGCTCGTGAAACACAGGCCGTTATCACTAACCAGGATGTCCGGCAAGCCAAGGGTTGCAAAGATCGCACATAGGCTTTGTACGGTGGTGGATGACGTGCATGAATTCAGGATGATGCACTCGATCCATTTCGAGTACGCATCTACTACAATGAGGAACATTTTCCCCATGAATGGGCCCGCGTAGTCAACGTGAATACGTGACCATGGCTTGGTGGGCCAGGGCCAGGGGCTGAGCAGGGCCTCCCTGGGGGCATTACCCAGATGGGCACAGGTCGTGCACCTGCGAACAGTGTTCCAGGTCTGAATCAATTCCAGGCCACCAAACGTGTGACCAGGCAATGGCCTTCATCATCACAATGCCTGGGTGCTCATTGTGGAGTTCCCTGATGAATGCCTCCATTCCCTTCTGGGGCATGACTACCTGGCTGCCCCATAGTAGGCAGTCGGCTTGGATGGAGAGCTCATCCATCCGTCTGTGGAATGGTCTGAGCTCCTCAGGGCAGGCTCCGTGTGCGGGCGGCCAATCCCCAGTCAGGACACATTTCTTAATCAGGGATAGGAGGGGATCTCTGTTTGTCCAGGTTTTGATCTGGCGGGCTGTGATGGGGGAGCCTGCACTGTCAAAGGCATCGACTGCCATGACCATCTCAGCGCTTTGCTCAGCTGCCCCCTCAGTGGTGGCCAGTGGGAGCCTGCTGAGCGCGTCAGCGCAATTTTCAGTGCCGGGCCGGTGCCGGATGGAGTAGTCATAAGCAGCTAGCGTGAGAGCCCATTGCTGTATGTGAGCTGATGCGTTGGCATTGATAGCCTTGCTGTCTGACAACAGGAATGAGTGGCTTGTGGTCCGTTTCTCATTCAAACTTCCTACCGAAGAGGTACTGATGCATTTTTTTTACACCATAGACACATGCAGGTGCTTCCTTCTCGACCATCCCATATCCCCGTTCTGCTTGAGAGAGCGACCTTGAGGCATGAGCCACAGGTTGTAGCTGACCCTCAACATTACCCTGCTGCAACACACACCCAACCCCATAGGACGATGCATCACATGTCAGAATTAAACATTTACAGGGGTCGTACAGGGCCAACAACTTGTTTGAACAAAGTAGGTTCCACGCCCGATCAAAAGTCCGTTCCTGACAGTCCCCCCAAAACCAATCGCAACCCTTACGCAGGAGCATGTGTAGTGGCTCCAACAACGTGCTCAAGTTCGGCAGAAAGTTCCCGAAATAGTTCAACAGTCCCAGGAATGAATGCAGCTCCGATGTGTTGCAGGGCCTGGGTGCTCGTCGAATCGCCTCTGTTTTGGATTCGGTGGGCCGAATCCCATCTGCAGCAACCCTCCTGCCCAGGAACTCAACCTCAGGAGCTAAGAACATGCATTTAGACTTCTTGAGTCGCAGGCCTACCCGGTCCAGTCGGCGTAGCACCTCCTCCAGGTTGTGGAGATGTTCCTCGGTGTCTCGACCCGTGATGAGGATGTCGTCCTGGAATACGATCGTTCCTGGAATGGATTTAAGCAGGCTTTCCATGTTACGTTGAAAAAACGTGGCCGCTGATTGAATGCCAAACGGGCACCTGTTATACACGAACAGTCCCTTGTGCGTGGTGATGGTGGTCAGTAGTTTGGATTCGTCGGTCAGTTCCTGGGTCATATAAGCTGAAGTGAGGTCCAACTTGGTGAACAGCTTGCCGCCTGCCAGCGTGGCGAAGAGGTCCTCCGCTCTTGGGAGCGGGTATTGGTCTTGTAGGGATACCCGATTGATGGTGACCTTGTAGTTACCACAGATCCTGACAGAGCCATCCGTTTTTAGAACGGGAATGATGGAACTCGCCCAGTCGCTGAATTCAACAGGCGAGTTGATGCTCTCTCTCAACAGCCGGTCCAATTCGTTCTCGATTTTTTCCCGCATTACATACGGCACCGCTCTGGCTTTGTGGTGCACTGGCCTGGCATCTGGGGTGATGTGTATCACTACTTTAGTGCCTTTGAAAGTCCCGACACCCGGTTGGAATCGTGACTCGAATTGTTGTAGGACTTGTGAGCACGAACTTCACTCCACCGAGGACATTGCGTGAACAACCCCCCATTTCCAGTTCATCTCAGCTAACCAGCTCCTCCCCAACAGTGCGAGACCATTGCCCGGGACAATCCAGAGTGGCAGCCGGTTCACTAACCCATTGTGTGTGACAGCCATCATTGCACTGTCTAGCACCGGAATGATTTCTTTGGTGTAAGTCTGCAATTGTGTCTCAATACGTTCTAATTTGGGTCTACTGGCTTTGAGTGGCCATAGCTTCTCAAATTGCTGAATGCCCATGAGTGACTGGCTGGCCCCAGTATCCAGCTCCATGTGTACAGGGATACCGTTCCACAAACCTTCATCATCATTGGTGGCGTTTTGGTGTATGAACTGTGAATATTCGCTGCATGGACCCGCTGAACCTCGGCATCCATCGATTTGCCCCAAAAGTCATCCTGCCTCACAGAACCCTCTTCTGGTCCATCTGCTCATATATGAGTCTGGTTGCAGGTTTTCTGTACATTCGAGCTAAATGGCCACTGAGATTGCAGTTTCTGCAGACAAACTGTTGGAATCTGCAAGATCTGGCTGAATGTTTTCCCCACACCTCCAGCATGAGTTAAAGTTTCCATTGTTGGGGACAAAGGGACTATGGCCAGGAATTCCGCGTTGACTGTCCCTTTGATTGATCTTAAGTACCCTATTAGTGGGTGTCAATGGCCCCATCCCGGGCCGAATTGTCCACAGTGATGGCGGGAACGTTCTTTCAGCCTGCCATTGTCTCTGTTGAGGTCCAGCTCTGGGGTCTATTGCTGCCTGGTAAATGTCGGACTGCCCCTGCCTGCCTGCAGGGCTCTGAGTAGCATTGATGGTATTGACTCCCAGATCCATCGTCGCTTTAGAGGCAGAATTGCGTGCATAAATCATTTTCGTCTCTTCCTTGCCCGCCATGAAAGTTTGAGCTAAAAAGCTGCCACTTCCAAGGTCAAGTCCTTGGTCTCAATTAACTTGCGAAGATTCCCGCATGACAGATACCCTCGATAAAGAAATCCCTGAGCATCTCCCCCCTGCAGGCGTCAGTGAACTTACAGAGGCTGGCCAAACACCGGAGGTCCGCTACAAAGTCCGGTATGCTCTGTCCTTCACGACGTCGGTGGGTGTCGAATCTGTGT